>NC_072386.2:50287752-50912752 GCF_028885625.2 Pongo pygmaeus | reverse complement strand
TCATTATAATTGTTGTAATGTTAAACAACTTTTGAAATTCATATTTTTTGTATTTCTTCTGCCAGTTTCACGTAGAAATTTATTTCAAATGCCAAGGAAATGGATTTCTAAGCCTCAAGAACCAATGCTCTTACTTGTCAACACAGAGCTGTGCCAGGATTACCTGGTTGTGGAATGGTCATGTTATGAGATTAATTTTTGTTGGAGACAAGAGGTTTTTGGCTGGTGTGTCTTTTTTTTTCCTGAGACAGAGTCTCGCTCTGTTGCCCAGGATGGAGTGTAGTGGCGTGATCTCGGCTCACTGTAGTCTCCGCCTGCTGGGTTCAAGTGATTCTCCTGCCTCAGCCTCCCGAGCAGCTGGGACCACAGGTGTGTGCCACCATGCCTGGCTAAGTTTTTTGTATTTTAATGGAGATGGGGTTTCAACATGTTGGCCAGGCTGGTCTCTAACTCCTGACCTCTGATCCGCCCACCTCGGCCTCCCAAAGTGCTGAGATCTTTCCATTCATCTGTTTTTCTTTAGCACATGACCTGGCATTGGTACACCGTCTGTAATGTACTCAGTCTTAGCAGTAGAGAAGATGACATGCTCATTTGGTTGATAATGAAATGTCCAAAGAAAACCTAGAGATTTCCGATATAACTCTAATATAAAAATTTATAATGGTAGGTAATATGAATCATGTTACTGGTGTGTACTTTCCTCTAGGCACAGAGCCAAGTGCTTTCCATAATTATCTGATGGAGCCCTCACAACAGGCTTCCTGTTTTTTAGAGGAATAACTGAGTTCCAGAGAAATTCAGCCCCGTGTCTAGGGTTATGTGGCTTATGAATGGAACCCTGAGTTTAAACATGAGTAGCCTGGCCCTGGAACTCACCTCTTAAGAACTGTACTGCAGTGAGTGAGAGGTTCTGGGTAAGAAGATAGGATTGAATCAGTATCGGGCAAATTTACACTGGATTTGTGGAATACCTGTGATTGTCCATTAGGAAGGACAATCCATTAGGAAGGACTCTGATCAGATACTAGCCAAGTCATTTATTTTGTTTAGAATTAATATTTGTTTAATATATTTAAGGATTTTAGAATTTAACTTCAATGGACAATACCAAACTCTATCTTTCTCTCTTAGAGTTATGAGTTTTAAAAAATTGATACTGCACATGCCTGTAATTCCAGCTACTCGGGAGGCTGAGGCAGGAGAATCGCTTGAACCCAGGAGGCGGAGGTTGCATTAAGCCGAGATCATGCCACTGCACTCCAGCCTGGGTGACAGAACAAGACTCTCAAAAAAAAAAAAAGTTGTCACTGATTGAGTGCATAGTGATAGATTGGTCTTGGTATAGGTGTAAAGCAGATTAGGGCTTCAATTTCCAAAAATCTTGGAAGTTTCTGTAGAAGTCCTAATAAACAGCATCTCTGCTATCTTCTTCTTTCTGATCATTCTGTGTTTTGGGGCAGTGGTCCCCAACTTTTTTTGCAAGGGACTGGTTTCGTGGAAGAGAATTTTTCTATGGATGGGAGTGGCAGGATGGTTTCGGGATGAAACTGTCCTACCTCAGATCATCAGGCATTAGGTTCTCGTAAGGAGTGTGCAACCTAGACCCCTCACATGCACAGTTCACAACAGGGTTCATACTCCTGTGAGAATCTAATGCCACTGATCTGACAGGAGGTGGAACTCAGGTAGTAATGCTCACCTGCCACTGACCTCCTATGCATCCCTGTTCCTAACAGGCCACAGACCCATACTGGGGATTGGGGACCCCTTCTCCGGGGAATAGGGATGTACACCTGTCTCTGTCACCTGACTCTGATGTTTAGTTAGCTTGCTTAGCTTGTGCCTGGAATTCCCAATACTACTGGAACCTACTAGCAGAAGTGGTGGAATGATGACAGATTAATGGTGCTTTCTTGCTAATCCTTTTTTTTGAAAACATTTTTAAGGCTGGGCGCGGTGGCTCACGCCTGTAAATCCCAGGACTTGGGAGGCCGATGCAGGTGGATCACCTGAGGTCGGGAGTTAGAGACCAGCCTGACCAACATGGAGAAACCCCATCTCTACTAAAAATACAAAATTAGCCAGGCATGGTGGTGCATGCTTGTAATCCCAGCTACTGGGGAGGCTGAGGCAGGAGAATCCCTTGAACCTGGGAGGCGGAGGTTTCAGTGAGCCGAGATCGTGCCACTGCACTCCAGCCTGGGCAAAAAGAGTGAGACTCTGTCTCAAAAGAAAACAAAACAAAAACATTAAAAAAAAATAATTTTTAATTCTTTGGAAAATAGAGAGAGGGTCTCACTACCTAGGCAGACCTTGAACTCCTGAGCTCAAATGATCTTCCTGCCTTGGGCTCCCGAAGTGCTGGGATTACAGGTGTTAGCCACCACACCCATCCCATGCCCATCCTTTTTATTTTTGACTGTGCTTTAGATTCTAGTGTTCTGGGTAAATTCAAATTGTTCTATATTTTAAATACAGTTGTTAAATTAAGTTGTTTGGTATTTTGAATACAGCTGTTACATTATTTGGTATTCTTGTTACACAGATAACTAGTTTGGGGTCCCCAGTATAGTGAGTGTAGATGTCGGTTATTCTGTAGTCAATCTAAAATGTCCAGTATGCTTTATTAGGGATTCTACTACTGCTAAATACCTTTTTAATTTGGTTTCATTATATTCTCATCTGTTTCTTTCTTTGCTTATTTTCTTCCTGAAGAAACATTGATATTCCTTTTGTGTGGTAAGATTATTGTTCAAATTCCTAATAATACAGAGAAGTAAGTGCTTTTCTGTAATTTCTATGTGAGAGATAACCATTAATATTAATAATTTGGTGTACATTTCTTTCTAATGACTTAATGTACAATTACAGGTTTTTAAACATGTAAATAGGATATAGTATACACACTATTATGTAACCTGATTTATTCACTGTGGATAGAATTTGATGTCAGTATCTTGAAAGATCTATCTTGTTTTATATTCTGTATTTTTTTTAGCTGATTACTAGTTGATGGATATAAGCTTGTGTTTTCAATTAATGCTGCAGCAAACATCCTGGGTCAACTGTCATTGTACACATCTCTCTGTTAGGGTGAATTTCTACATTTAGATTTTGGGTCAAATATATCAATTTTTAAAAAGCTTTTTATATGTGTAGAAAAATTATATGCTGGAATGGTTTTGCCAGCTTATATTCCCACTCTAGTTGTCTAAGAGGTGTCATTATTTTCTTGCCATTAATATATTCAGCATTTACCAATCTAATAACTGCAAAATATCTTACTTTAACTTTACTTTCTTGGATTATTAGCGAGATTATTGTTTGTCAGTGTTTCTCTAAGTGTTATGTCATTTTTATATAAATACAAAAAATTTCTTAGCATAGTATAGTTGATTAAAGATTTTAAAAATACTTTGAAAGCTAAAATAATGACTTTTAGACTGCTTTTCTGCTTCTATTGTTTTCATGAAAGTAGTTTTCTAATAAAATGTAAAGTGATACTGAGTTATTTAGCAATCTTAAGAATATTCACATAGCTACGTAAATCAGTTTGTATGTTTACTTGTTAGATTTGACAACATGCAGTATTTTCGTTTTGGTAGGATTTTGTTTTAGAAAGTGATTTAAATCAATTTGGTGGGAAAAACCCTAAAACTGACTTACTGGTTTGTACATTTTTGTCATCTACCTTTTACAGATATTGTACTCCAAGATACTTGGATTATGAAGATTTGGAGCGCAAGTACTGGAAGAACTTAACTTTTGTGGCACCCATCTATGGTGCAGATATTAATGGGAGCATATATGATGAGGTACATTCATATTTACAGTGAGTTTTGTAAAGAATCACTGGATGTGACAGTTTTGTTACCATTTAAGCAGTTTAGAAGTGTTCTTTTGTTGTGCTTTTGGGTGATCCATAATTCCTCAAAGGACAACAGGAAGTATTCATCAGTAGGATTTCTGCTGCTGATATTTTTCAAACTGAGGCTAGATAATTGTACAAATATCTGAAATTGTTCAGTAGTAACATGGTATGTGGTTATCTGGCTGATCTTTTCATTACATTAAAACTTTTTAAAGCAAAAATAGATTATAAAAATGTTTGGAAAACAGGAAATATGATCCATCATACTGACACCTTAAAGCAGAAGTAGTATTTTAGATATATTTTTCCAGTACTTTCCCTCAATCATTAAAAAAAGTTATGTTTGAACAGGCTTATATTGTCTTTTTTTTTCACAGACAAATTGTAATAATTTTTTTCTTTTTTTAAAAAAGTACATGTTATTACAGTCTAGCCATTTTAATGGGGGCGTAATTCATTGGTTATATTCTAATTCTTTTTGCCTTTTCCTGATATTTTAAAACCCTAATTCTAAAAGTTTTTTGTCTTTTGAAACCTTCTATGCCCTCTCTCATTATTTTCTTTTTTAATTTATTTTATTATTTCTTGAAATTTTTATTTCAAAACATACGGGGTCTCAGTATGTCGCCCAGGCTGGTCTTGAACTCCTGAGCTCAAGAGGTCTAACTGCCTCGGCCTCCTAAAGTGCTGGGATTAGAGGTGTGAACCACCACGCCTGGCCCATTATTTTCTTTCTAAAAATTTCTTATCTACTGAAAGGTGGAACTAGTGCAATATACACCTGGATATCATTCACTTAGGTTCACCAGTACAGGTTAAGCATCCCTCATCCAGAAATCCAAAATCCAAAATGCTCCAGTGAGCATTTCCTTTGAGCATGACCTTTGAGCATCATGTTGAAACTCAGAAAGTTTGGGATTTTGGAGCATTTTGGATTTTTCAGATTAGGGATGCTCAACCTGTAAGTATAATGCAAATACTCCAAAGTGGGGAAAAATCTGACATCTGAAAGACCTCTGGGCCCAAGCATTATGGATAAGGGATACTTGATCTATAGTTAATATTTTGCCACATTTGCTTAATGTTTCTTTGTGTCTCTTTATCTCTGTTTCTGTCTTTCTTTCTCTCTTTGATGTATGATGCAGACATCACGATAGTTCACTCTGAATTATATAAGCATGTGTCTTTTAATTACAAGAGAGTTTAACATTTATATATTATCATCTAGTGTATAGACCATATTCAAATTTTCCCAGTAATGTTATAACTGTCCCCCCGCCCTCCTTTAAGGATTCAGTCAAGGATTCCCCTTTGTAACTATTAAGTGATCTATGGGGTATACTCAAATATTAGGTGACTATCTGTCCCCAACAGCCTTTCATTCAGTGGATTTGACATCTATGGCATTCATTAATAATCCTTGCCTTAATTCCATTATTATATTATTTTAAAGCCTTTTTTATTTTGAAATATAAAACAAGCTAGAAAGTGCATAGAACATAAACCTAGAGCTTTATGAATTATTGTAAAGCGAACACCTGTGTACCATTTCTGACACCGAGGAAAACATGACCAGCACCGTAGAATTCCCTTACCTGCTCTGTTACCTACTATAGGCTCCCCTTTTCTTCCAAAGGTAACTAGATATTCTGACTTGAAGGTAATCATTTTCTTCTTTTATTTAACAGTACAGCTCAGTGTGGCCTGTTTCTGAATTTTATATAACTAGAATCATTCAGCGTACATTCTTTTATGTCTGGCTTCTTATACTTCATACCTTATACCTTCTTAGATACCTTATATATACATGGTTAGCTTTAGAAGAAAACGTTTTTTCCAGCTTACACTTCCTATAGCAATGTTTTCAAGTTTCCTTTGCCCCACATCCTCCCTAATACTCAACATTGTCATTTCTTTAATTTTAGCCATTCTGTTGGTGTGTGTGTAGTCGTATCTTTTGATTTTAAGTTGCATTATGATTTTTTTCCCCTTATGTTCACTGACTGTTTGGATTTCCCCTTTAGTGAAGTGCCTGGATTTCCCCTTTAGTGAAGTCTCTTATACACTTTTCTTTTTTGTCATGCTTTTTTTTTTTTTTTTTTGGCTTAAGTTCCCTTTTCTGTGGTTTTAGTGATTCTTATTGGTTTATACTTCTTTATATATCCTGAGTATGAGGTAGTAGCACAGTTTCAAATATGAATTTTTAATTGAACAATGTTATTTCAAAGACCATTCTTATTTTTGAAGATATTGTATGATATTGTAGAATTGTCATATTGGATGGAATGATGGCTATGTAATTTTCTTAACTTATCAATTAAAGATGCATATTGAAGGATATATGATTGAAATAACATGAGGGTTGGGATTTGCTTTTCAATTACTTAAAAAAATAAAGTTGAATGGATACAGATGAAAGAAGATTGGTCCCCGCCCCCCCTCCACCCCCCCAACACACACTTTTTTTTTTTGAGACAGTCTTGGTCTGTCACCCAGGTTGGCATGCAATGGCATGATCATGGCTCACTGCAGCGTTGACCTTCTGGGTTCAAGCAGTCTTCCTGCCTCCACTTCCTGTGTAGCTGGGACTACCTGCAGGCGCCACCATGCCTAGCTAATTTTTAAAATGTTTTCTGTAAAGACAGGGTCTTCCTATGTTGCCCACGCTGGTCTCAAACTCCTGGGCTCAAGCGATCCTCCCTCCTCAGCCTCCCAAAGTGTTGGGATTACAGGTGTGAGCCACTGTGCCCAGCCCAGCAAAATATTTATAATTGAAGCTAGATGACATACTGGTGTTTTAAATACGTATATGTTTGAAATAGTAAAAATAAAAGTTAAAAAAATAGCCTTTCCTCATTCTGCATCTGAATTTTTACGAGTGTAAGTAATCTCTATGTTGTGAATGTATTGTTTATTAAAGTAGTATATGTACATGTAGGAAAATTGAAAAATACAGAAAAATGTGAAGAAGAGAATAAAAAATTGCTCATAAGGTTATCAAACAGGAATAACCTTTTTTTTTTTTTTTGGAGACAGAGTCTCACTCTGTAGCCCAGGCTGGAGTGCAGTGGCGCTATCTTGGCTCACTGCAACCTCCGACTCCTTGGTTTAAGCTATTCTCCTGCCACAGCCTCCCAAGTAGCTGGGATTACAGGCACGTGCCACCATGCCCAGCTAATTTTTGTATTTTTAGTAGAGACGGGGTTTCACCATCTTGGCCAGGTTGGTCTTGATCTCCTGACCTTGTGATCCGCCTACCTCAGCCTTCCAAAGTGCTGGGATTACAGGTGTGAGCCACCGCACCCTGCCCAGGAATAACCTTTTTATGATTTCCTTTTGGTCTTTCTGTTTTATGTGAGTGTGTGTATAGATGCATGCCTGTGTTTGCATGCGTGTTCATGTTTACCGCCAAAGAGTTGAGAAGGTTTTTACAGTTTTTTGGCTTTTGAAGAATTTCCTGTATTGCTTTCCAGAAGGATCATTTCAGTTTCTTTTAGCACAGGCCACATCTAGACTACCAATTTCAAATTGTACCTTGTATTAAATGGTAGATTTTTGTTTGTTTCAGTTTCAAGTGTATTCTTTGCTGATTTATTCTTTAGCAATAATAAATTTCTTATGAGCTAAATGTAAGTTTAGCTGTTGTGGGCAGGTCATTAGATATTGCCCATAGGCAGGGGCAAGTTATGCATATGTGTGATAAAGGTGAGGGCTCAGAGAGAGGCCAAGAGCAGGTTCTAGTGCTTAGAGCAATTGTCTGGGAAGGGTGTGGCAGCAAGTAGAACATGTAGGAAATTGATGGTGAGGGATGTGGGCAGATGGGAGTGGGCATATTGGAAACATTTGTGTGGGTCTCGTATCTTTATGCTCTTACCAGTAGGCTTTCTTAAGGAATGTACCGTCTTGCCTTGTTAAACCAGCTTCTGTGCGATTTCCATTGGAATGGGTGAGGCAGTTTAAGTACTGTTGGCCTTTTACACTTAACAAAACATGGGGCCCAGAGAGGGTCAAGTGCTTTTCCAAAGTTGGGAGGCTAGTAAAAGGGCCATGACACGCTCTTATCCCCCACACCAGTATTAGAGAAGTCGTTATGCATAGTCAGTCTCATAGTTGTGGAAATATGTAAAACTAGGTCTTTGTCAACTATATATTGCCCCTGAGCTGATGGGTGTATTTTGTACTTTCTCCATAGTTTCTTCCTGTGTGTTGTATCCTGGCAAATGTTCAGGCTTCTGAGAAGAAGGTTGAGCTGATGGGTCATCCAGATCCTGGACTGAAAGTTGCACGTCTGAGTGCTTGAAAATAAAATAAAACTCAATCTTAAGTTTTTTTTTCTTTTTTTAAACCACCTTTTAAGATAACCTTTTTGTTCCCTTATTTTTGTATATGTAATTAAGAGTTAGAAGCAGCATGTTTGGGATCATTTTCAAAAAATTGATACAAAAGTGTCCTGAATTAGCTGTATGTATTTGGTAGTGAAATAGCATAAGCATTGACTGTAAAGGTGAGGTTGATGGACTTTGGTTTGCAGTGCTTATCAATTTACTGCTTGTGTTTGAAAGCCATTTACTCATTGGCATTGCTTCAAGGGAACATTGACTTTAGACTTCAGATTTGTGTAACTTTTATTATTAAAATCCAATGAACAAAATCCACTGGTTTATAAACACGCAGTTTTAAAACATCCTCATCGTTTACAGGTTTTAGAGCTGGGAATCTACCATTTTGGTAGGACCTACAAGGCAGTATTTTATAGAATTTCTGCAGGCTCTGTGGAAGCATTTAGCAGCTCCTGAGCTGGACTGACATTTTCATGCTTTTGCAGCATAAAGAAAGACATGAGAGGAGTGTTGTAAACTGCTTCTGGTAAACAAAACCAATCATACTCAAGACACCTAAATTCAACAAATTAAAAATAACTTGTATTTACCCCCGTTGAGGTAGACGAAGAATAACAAAAGAAAAGAGTGCATTAAAGGGCATGATGCAGAGTGAGTGTAATAATAGCTTACTGTCAGGAATGTTTGAATTCATTGTAATGAATGTGCATTTAAAAAGCCCGTGGATTGTTTTGCTGTTGACTGTCTTATCTTTACATTGTTTAATTCTTTAGTTCAGTATTTAAATTGTACCAAGAACTGGTTTCTCGTGGTTCATGGCATTATTTTGAAAGGAATTATAGAGTCATCAAATTGCAGTTTACTTTTTCCTTAAATTTCTAGTGGTAGCTATTTCCCTTAATCTTAAAAGAATGGTAAGAAAATTGTAGCCTTTTTTTGGTGGGGGTGGGAGTTCTTGGAGAGGGTGACTAAGTTCCAGTGAAAGGAGAGAGAGTGAAAGGTGAGACCAGAGCTAGGTAAATTGAAGGGTGAGACCACACCTGATAGTGTCAGTATTTTTGCTGAAATTGCAGGTTGTTTGCTGATCAGGAGCATAGGAGGATGAGAAAAAACTCGAATAGCAGCTGTGGGATATGGGAGAGGGGCCTGAGACAAGGCTGTGGGCCTGGGTGGTGGATCTGACCCATGGCCCCACAGCAGCCCCACCTGCTTTGTTTCAGAGTCTGAATTTTGTCTCTTAGCCCCAGGCAAATCTTTTAAGGAGCAGAGAAGGTGCCGTGGTAGTTTTGATCCAGCTGGGATATAGCATAGGAATTAGGGGTGAAGGTGTTTTTAAAAGACTAGATCAGAATAGTCATCCTTGACAGAAGAGGGAGAGGGCCTGGAAATCCCCTGGCTTGTGTCTTGGCCTCTCTCTCTCTTTTTTTTTTTAATTATACTTTAAGTTCTAGGATACATGTGCACAACGTGCAGATTTAATACATAGGTATACATGTGCCATGTTGGTTTGCTGCACCCATCAACTCATCATTTACATTAGATATTTCTCCTAATGCTATCCCTCCCCCAGCCCCCCAACCCCCAACAGGCCCCAGTGTGTGATGTTCCCTGCCCTGTGTCCAAGTGATCTCATTGTTCAATTCCCACCTATGAGTGAGAACATGCAGTGTTTGGTTTTCTGTCCTTGTGATAGTTTGCTGAGAATGATGGTTTACAGCTTCATCCATGTCCCTACAAAGGACATGAACTCATCCTTTTTAATGGCTACATAGTATTCCATGGTGTATATGTTTCACATTTTCTTAATCCAGTCTATCACTGATGGACATTTAGGTTGGTTCCAAGTCTTTGCTGTTGTGAATAGTGCAGCAGTAAACATACGTGTGCATGTGTCTTTATAGTAGCATGATTTATAATCCTTTGGATATATACCCAGTAATGGGATGGCTGGGTCAAATGGTAATTCTAGTTCTAGATCCTTGAGGAATCACCACACTATCTTCCACAGTGGTTGAACTAATTTACACTCCCACCAACAGTGTAAAAGCATTCCTATTTCTCCACATCCTCTCCAGCATCTGTTGTTTCCTGACATTTTAGTGATTTCCATTCTAACTTGTGTGAGATGGTATCTCATTGTGGTTTTGATTTGCATTTTTCTGATGACCAGTGATGATGAGCATTTTTTCATGTGTCTGTTGGCTGCATAGATGTCTTCTTTTGAGAAGTGTCTGTTCATATCCTTTGCCCACTTTTTGATGGGGTTGTTTGTTTTTTTTCTTGTAAATTTGTTTGAGTTCATTGTAGATTCTGGATATTAGCCCTTTGTCAGGTCTTAGCCTCTCTTTCATTCTTTTTTTTTTTGAGATGGAGTATGCTCTGTCGTACAGGGTGGAGTGCAGTGGTGTGATCTCAACCTTCGCCCCCGGGTTCAAGCAGTTCTCCAGCCTTAGCCTCCCGAGTAGCTGGGATTACAGGTGCATGCCACCACACCTGGCTAATTTTAGTATTTTTAGCAGAGACCGTGATTCGCCATATTGGCCAGGCTGGTCTCTAACTCCTGGCCTCAAGTGATCTGCCTGCCTTGGCCTCCCAAAGTGCTGGGATTATAGGCATGAGCCGCTGTGTCTGGCTGGCCCCTCTTTTATTCTGCTGCTGCTTTCAGAGCTTGATTTCCTTAGGTTATACTAAAAAATCTGAACACCATGGGCAGTAACCTATGGCAACAGTAACACAACTTAAGCAAGTTATTTTTAAAACCAAAAAACCAAGACTCTCAAAGGCATGGGGCAAATCCAGCCTTTGGGTATATATTGAAGAGCAGGGTTTGGCTGTCAAGTTCTTCCTTTTGCTGGTTTTTGTAATAAAGCTTTCTTGGAGCCCAGTCTTTTTCATTTGCATATTATATATTATTGCGCTACAGTGGCAGAGGTGTGTTAGTTGTGACAGATTATATGGCCTTCAAAGCCTAATATATTTACTGTTTCTTTGCAGAAAATGTTTGTCAGGATAATTATTTGTTCTTGGGGAAGGGTGTACAATCCTTTTTGAGATGGATAGGATATAAATAAAATTGGAATGTTCTCAGGAGGATGAGATTAATATAATTGACTACATTGATTCATTGCAAGAAAGAAATTGGAGTGTTTGGTGATTTCAGGAACCTTCTGTAGTTAAAACAAGATCTTAGACATAGAGCCATCTTTGGTCCTGAGTAAGTCCTAGATGATTCTTTGGAAACAGTACATACATATAAGGAACTTAAGATCTGGATTTTTTTGGTTATGTTTCACTAAGGGCTGGTCTGCCGATGAAGTTTTAATTAGCCTTTGTTAACTGCCTTTACATTAAAATACTCAGCCTTCTGTTAGAAGCATCATGGGAGTTTCTTCGGGAAGCAAAACAAACACACAAAGATAAAGATAAAAGAGGGACCGAGAGAAAATAAGATTTGGCTAAAGGACCTGCAAGTCAGCAGATGTCTGTAGAAAAGACAGAAAGTATAACATTGCTGAGATGGCCAGTAGCCATGTACACCTGCATCTACCTTTGAAGGCAGAGCTACATCTCTTTTTTTCTGTGTGTGAGAGCTAAGAATAGACATCAACATTACCTACGTTAGTACAGTGCGAAGGATCATCAGGCTTGTGTTCTGTCCTATTTTGGGCTGCATTTCTAGCGATACCTATTGTATAGCATAATGATGATTCTTATGATAATGCTTCATTAAATAGAGGTATAAAATGAAGTTCTACATGTTTTGCTCATGCTATTACCTTCATAATCTGTAACCCTAGATGGACCTCCCAGTGTATCATGTGTATTCAAGTCGTCTTTGCAAGATTTTCCCTTTGCTGAGCAGTGACACATAGCTCCTTCCCTCATCCTCATCTCTATCCTCCCTCATGCTGGCTTTCTAGTTTAAATGCCTCATAGCATAACATGCAGGTCAGTCTTCAGTGGCCCCTTGGAACCAATGTTTTGCACCAAAAGGGGGTAGCTTATCCTCATTGTCAGAGTACCCATGGAGCAATTTAGTCTTTGGATTCTGTAATAAACCTATGGGATAGCATTTCATAAAGACTGAGAATTTCCTGTGTGTGTAACCATCTTTGATGATAGTTTTCTGCAGGTCACTGCAGGAAGGTAGCCACACTTCACTGTGAGGGGATGCTGCCCCACCTCTCCAACTTCTGCTATCTCACACTGTTGTTGGATCTTTCAGACCATTTTGCACTTGCTTTGAAACTTAGCTCCTTCACTGAATCATGTTGCTCCTTCGTTGCTGCTGCCTCTAGATCTCCAAAGGTGTCCCCCACCCTCTCCTGTACCAGCCAGATAATCACTGGTCTCCTACCCTGAGAATGGCCATGAGTCCACTGCAAAAGGAATTTCTTTAGTTTTTCAAAATCTTGAGTCACATGGTGAAGCTCTTCAGGAGCAACTCTGCTATGTTGAAGAGATTGGGACATGTCAAGTTAATATCTGATGGGCCTCCTTCCTTTAGTACGCGCCATCACTTCCAACTGTTTGTAGGCTTCTGTAGGTCTCATATGCTCACTTACTTTCTCCTTGGGTTTTTCTACTTTTTCAGGAGACATTTTCACTCATACTGATGGGAAGATGACAGCAGTAATGCCAATACTTTTAATATGGGAGCTAGAAATAATCCTTTTGGGAAAATATCTGAGATACAACTTAGCTGCAGACTGTATTCTCTGACCTAGATTTGTATACAGCTGAAACAGTTCTGTTGGTGGACACCATCATAGAGAGTCTTTGATTTGGACAGTGAATATTGGGTAAAAAAATTATTGTAGCAAATATTTGGAAAATGATAACAGAGGATGAAGTTTACTTGTATTTGTTTTTGTGGCATTTCTTTTCGTGGCTATTTCTTCTGCAGTAGACTCTGAGTTCATTGGTGACAGGTGTCATTTCTCATGTACTCTCTAGCTCCAGTCCCTAGCATAGGGTCTGATGAGTGCATGGCATTGGAAAAATAGCTGTGAAAAATATTGTGATCTGATAACAGACTGCAAGAAGATGGTCTAGTTACAGCAAGAGGCTTGGGGAGGGCTTCGGATGAGAAGGGTGAAGAGGGTTCAGGTGACCTTCCCCAGTGTACATTTTTCTGAACTCTATTACTCCAAGACAATAGTTCTCAAACTTTCAGTCTTAAGGCCCTGTTACAATCGTAATAATTATTGTGAACCTCAAATAACTTTCATTTAAGGAGGTTATATCTATTCTTTTTTATTGTATTAGAAATTAAGGCCGGGAGTGGTGGCTCACGCAAGACTCCGTCTCAAAAAAAAAAGGAAATTAAGAGACTGTTTAAAAAATATGTAATTCATTAAAACAGTCCATTACATATCAACATACATTATTTTATACAAGGTGACTATAGGGTAGAGAGGAGCAGACAGAAAAAGAAAAGGTGACTGTATTTCCCCAATTAAAAAATTAGTAGGAAGAGTCACATTATTTTACATTTTTCAAATCTCTTATGTCTAGCTCAGTAGAAGATTGTGGCCAGGTACGGTGGCTCACACCCATAATCCCAGCACTTGGGGAGGCCGAGGCGGGTGGATCACCTGAGGTCAAGAGTTCGAGACCAGCCTGGCCAACATGGTGAAACCCCATCCCTACTAAAAATACAAAAAAATTAGCTGGGCGTGGTGGCGTGCACCTGTAGTCCCAGCTACCCGAGAGGCTGAGTCAAGAGAATTGCTCAAACCCGAGAGGCAGAGGTTGCAGTGAGCTGAGATAGTGCCATTGCACTCCAGCCTGGGCAACCAGAGTGAAACTCGGTCTCAAAAAAAAAAAAAAAAAAAAAAAGCTGGATTTTTATATCAGCTTCTACATTTAATCTGTTATAAAGTCGTATGTCTTATAGCTTCTGGAAAACTCTATACTCATGAGAGTGAAAAAGGGAAATACTAATGTTCTGGTATAATTTTGAAAATAGTTTTGATGTCACCGACCCTCTGACAGGGTCTGTGTGTCTTCCTGTGGTCCTCAGAAAACACCTTGACAACTGCTTCTGTAAGATACACAGCAAAAGATGACTTATCTATTGCACATAGATGATGCAGAGATCTTAGGGCAAGGTAACTGTGTTCTATCTTTATTTATTGGCATTCCTGATATGTTTCTCAAAGAACGAATCACCTTCAGAGACAGTGGTTCTCAAACTGGAAGCCATGGAGTTCTTTGGGGCACATCATGTCCTGTGTTTTGTCTTATAAACCAGGCAAAATTTTACAAGTGGACAGCGTGTCAACTCATGTCTCTGCATCTCAAAATATAGAAAATATTTTAAGTAAATTGTACCTTCAAGGTTTTTCTTCAATATTAATTTGCTGGCCTATTGCTTTTGTTATCTTCGGGTATTTATTAATGGAAAAGTGATAGAAAATTTAAAACAGTTTGAAAAATATTGTGGCAAATCTTTTTTTAATTTATTTTTCTCTCTCTTTTAGGACAAGGTCTCACTCCATTGCACAGCCTGCAGTGCAGTGTCACAATCACAGCTCACTGCAGCCTCCACCTCCCAGGCTCAGATGATCCTTCCACCTCAGCCTACTGAGTAGCTGGGACTACATGTGTGCGCCACCGTGCCCAGCTAATTTTTTGTATTTTTTGTAGAGACGGGATTTCACTATATTGCCCAGGCTGATCTCAAACTCCTGGCTTCAAGTGATCTTCCTGCTTCCGCCTCTCAAAGTTATGGGATTACAGGCATGAGCTACTGTGCCTGGCCTTGTGGAGAATCTTAATACAAAAAAACATAAATGTTTTACATATTTCTCCTTGAGCTGGGGAAAATTTTTTTTTTTTTTTTTTTTTGCTATGCTTGTACTAGGTGGATGGGTGGTTGGTGTCCTACTCTTTCCATTTTGTTTTTAGTTTTCTTGACAATCTATAAGTATAAATTACACCACTTTAAGGTAAAAGTTACCTTTTTGTTAATATAAACATTACATATGAAAAATATGGGAAGGTATTACATAGAGAAAATGAAAATCATTCATAATCCTGGCATTCAGAGAAAACAGCTGTCAAAACTGTTTTGTATATTTCCTTCCATTGTTTTTTCTCTATGAATGCTCCATAATTGCATATAAAAAAAATTTTTGTGGTACAATGAACATAGTTTTATCCCCCTTCTGTTTGACCCGTTGTGAATGCTTTCCCATGATGATAGATGTTCTTCAACAAGATGATTGAAAATTTATCTTATTTGGCCGGGCGCGGTGGCTTATGCCTGTGATCCCAGCACTTTGGGAGGCCAAGGTGGGTGGATCACCTGAGGTCAGGAGTTCAAGACCAGCCTGGTCAACATGGTGAAACCCTGTCTCTGCTAAAAATACAAAAAATTAACCAGGCATGGTGGCAGGGACCTGTAGTCCCAGCTACTGGGGAAGCTGAGGCAGGAGAATCGCTTGAACCTGGGAGGTAGAGGTTGCAATGAGCTGAGATCACACCACTGCACTCCAGCTTGGGCGACAGAGTGAAACTCCATCTCAAAAGAAAAAAAAAGAAAATGTATCTTATTTTTATTGTTTTTATTGGCAGGATGGTTTTCACAGGTAGAGGAAAGCAGATAAATCTAATATGAAGGATGTGGGTGGGTGGAGGAGGGAGAGTATGACAGCTCCTGATCTTGTGTTGGTCAGTGTGGGGCAGGGCACAGTCCACAGTGGGTGGCCAGATCACTGCTAACCTGAGAGAGTGGCACCTTACACAGACACCCTCTGCCCCATTTTCTGCCTTTCTTCTGCAGCTTCTTGAGAAAAAAGACTTTATTAAACAGCACAGAATATTTGACCTGTTTTCATATATAATCAATGTCTGCCATTCCTAGCTGTGACTTTCAGGAAAGCTCTGTGTTTTCCTCAGTCTTCATCTACAAGGGGAAGAAATTGAATTAACTGCTCTCTCTCGTTCCTTCCAGCTCAGAAATGTTTACTTTATGATAAGCAATATTTAAGAAGATGAACTAAATTCAATGATAGTGAATTTTTGTCAGTTCCAGATTTCTTTTGTATTAGAGTTTTGTCAAATCAAGAGCTCCTTTATAAGAAACCTGTTGGTGAGGCATGGGAATCTTTTCACACCAAGGTGTTAGACATAGTGGCATTTAACCTATAGACTTTTTTTTCCCTCTTCCCTCAATGGGGTAGCTTAAATACCTTCATCCAGCAGATGGTGCTCTTGGACAGCAAATTTATTTGAGGCTGTGGGTTTCCAAATGAGGTAAAACAGTTTAAACGGTTTGAGTCACCAGGAGAGTTCCTTTACATTTTGTATTTTTATCATGTCAGGATATCATTTACTTTGAAATAACAAATCGTTCAAAGCCAGAACACTAACTGCCTAAATTTCACATCCAAGGCAAACATGTCATCCTAGACAGGTTTTGACGCAGAGAGAGAGCTATTGGCTTGTAGGATTGTGACTTTCAGGTTTTAGTTCTGTGAAATAAGGCTTCTAGGTAATCACAGCTCATTTATCTGCTAGCATGTTATGGCTGCTCTTTAGTGAAGCAAGTCAGCTTGCATGACCCCAAAAGTTGTCATCCAGACAGGGGAGGTGATGGACAGCTTTATTGGTCACATTGCATACAGAATGTTTCCGTTAGTTCTGGAAGCTGTGTTTTCAGAGGGGTGTTGCCAGAGCAGCACAGCTGGGATGGTGCAGGAATTGTTGTTGGAAGAGCAGTTTAAGCCCATGTGGTTGTTGCCCCTGAGAATGGTGCAAGTAAGAAGGTTAGGTGGGATCACTGTGGGAAAATTCAGTCTGTCTCTGGAATAAGTTTCTCTTTTTTTTGAGATGGAGCCTCGCACTGTCGCCCAGGCTGGAGTGTAGTGGCGTGATCTCAGCTCACTGCAAGCTCCGCCTTCCAGGTTCAGGCCATTCTGTCTCAGCTTCTCGAATAGCTGGGACTACAGGAGCCCACCACAACACCCGGCTAATTTTTTGTATTTTTAGTAGAGACGGGGTTTCACTGTGTTAGACAGGCTGGTCTCAATCTCCTGACCTCATGATCTGCCTGCCTTGGCCTCCCAAAGTGCTGGGATTACAGGCGTGAGCCACCGCGCCCGGCCATCTCTGGAATAAGTTTATAAGGAATACATCTGCCCCAGAGCAGGTTGGGCTGCCACTTGAGGTAAGGAAGTACTGACCTTGGAATGTTCACGTAGAGACCGTCTGATCTTCAATCAGACATAGTTTAAAAATTTGGGTTGGGGCCAGGTGTGGTGGCTCATGCCTGTAATCCCAGTACTTTGGGAGGCTGAGGTGGGTGGATCACCTGAGGTCGGGAGTTCGACACCAACCTGGCCAACGTGGAGAAACCTTGTCTCTACTAAAAATTATAAAATTAGCCTGGTGTGGTGACACATGCCTGTAATCCCAGCTACTCAGGAGGCTGAGGCAGGAGAATTATTTGAATCTGGGAGGCGGAGGTTGGCATGAGCCAAGATGGCACCATTGCACTCCAGCCTGGGCAACAAGATCGAAACTCCGTCTCAAGAAAAAAAAATTGAGTTGGATAGGATGTGAGTAGAATTGGCCATTTCTCTTTTCACTCTTCTCTTTACCTCTCAACTGTTAAACTTCACAGTTGAAATATAACTAAATGTTTAATAAACTAGTAAATTGATAAATCAACAAATATGTGTGGAGAATCACTCTGAGTGATCAATGGTTGTGAGACGTGTCAGCAATGGTGGGTGTTGGCCAGTGCAAGGAGCTTACTGGTTAGCTTGAGAGTCATGAATGGTTTCCCTGAGGGATAAACAACACACACTATACAGGCAGAAGCCTGGTGGATGGCATGAATACTATGCACAATAGGAGTGTAAAGAGGTGAAGATGACTGGGCACTGGCAAAGTCCACAAGATTGTAGTGAGAATCCAGGGCATTATGGACATTAGGCATGGTGAGCAATGTGAGGGATGAGGAAGCTGAGCCTGTTTTGTGAGTTCTGGATGATTGGCATGCCTAGAGGGGCAGATTTCTGTGGGAAAGTATTAGGGACACAGCAGTGAGAATTCGGTGAGAATTACTAAAGGAGAAAGAATATGAAACTCAGAGGTGAAAAGTGAGAGTTTTAGTGCTGAATTTGGCTGGTGAACATAAAGTCATTGACAATTTCAGCTGGAAAAAACTTTGGAGATCATCTGGTATAATAGTCAACACATTGATAGGTAAGGAAGCTCAGACTGAATGTTAGGGTTTATCCTAGATGACTCCTACTTAGTGGCAGAGCTGGGAGACCCCTTTTCCTATTCTCTCTCTACTCTTTCAGATAGTCACCAGGAAGGATGGTTAGAGCTTGAACACTGTGTATACTCTGGAGCTCTTCTTGTCTTGGATTGGTGTCTGTTGAGGCCTCTGCTGGTCAGAAGGGCATTTGCCCTGCAACCCAGCCTTGCCTGCAGGTTTACAGAAGGGCTTTGATAAGGTATATCTATTGGAAGCCCAGTTCCTGCTTTGGGCCTGCTGTTTTCCATTTCACAAAAAGGAATATGAAGATAATCTAGATTTCATCTTTATTATAATTTTGTAAGACATAAAAGCCTGTGTTTTTTTTTCTAGGGTGAATTTATAAATAGAGTAGAAAGATTCAAGTAATTCTTGTCAGAAAGGAACCATTCATCTACAGCTTCTCCTATAATCTGTTTTACAGATGATCAAAAATATGGGGAAATGTTTCTGTACCAAAATTTTTTTTAGTGTTTTCCTTATTACAGCAAAAAATGTAAAACAACTTACATGTCACAAGGGAGAAATACGGATACAAATTGTTAAAGCCATGAAGTAATATGTACAATAAAATGTTAAGAAAATGTTTGTAACACAATGGTATGTGAGGAAACCAGGATAACCGTGTATAGATATATCTCCAAGACTTTGGAATGCCCACTCTGGGTTTCCAGTATTGCTTACAATCTCCCTTATAATTCATTCACTTGCCCAAGGGTAGAGAGCAGCAGGTCTGGCTGAGATGAGGGAGGTCGTAGAGCTGCTTCCCACACCCCAGCATCCTAGTACGGTTTCTTCAAAATAAGTCACCAGCTGTCAGTGGGCTTTTGGGGGTCACTGGTGCAGAGTTAGAGTCATGAATGCCAGGAGTCTGATTCTAAATATATGCTAGTTACAACAAGTTTTTAAGAGAAAGATGTCACTAAAATGACAAAATGGTTTTCTCTTCTTTGCAGATTTATATATTTGATATTTTAAAGTTTACTTTCCAAATGTCCTATAACGAAGTATAGTTTAATATTCAGGAGAATTATTGTTAGTTTTCCTTTTCCATTGAAGGAATAATGTGCCTATGTGTATGATCCAGAATTCTATTCTGTGAAGAATGAAGAATGAAAATGAGGCCACTGGAAGTACCTTAGGCTGTTTTTCTTTATGAAGAATAAAAGGGAAACTCAATAGCACCAGCCCTCTGCCATGTGTTATGAGAGTGTGTTAAATCTGACATTGCTTTAAGAGATAGCAGCTGTAGAGAAAATGAAGCAAGGTGGAAAAAACAAACAACTGGGAGAAACTGAAGGAAAAATCACAGAGTGGTATAGAGGAATTGGGAAGAACAGGTATATTCTTTATTTAAACTGGGATTTTCCAGGTATTAGTGGTTAAGAAAAGGCTCAAGTACAGCCCATACTTTGCTACCATCCAAGAATTAAGTGGTACTCACTTTTCCTTTTGTTAGATCACATTAGTGTCATAGACTCTGTTATGTTTTTTTCTTATTTTAATCCACTAGTCAGTGGGGGAAGCGGGGATCTGTGGATTTGTTTACTAACGAAGAAGTATATCAGTCAGACATTATTCTGCTGCCAGTAGTAAAGACCTCAGAATCAGTGGCTGAAACAAATTGGGCATTTAGTTTTCTTTCATGTAAAATTTGAGGTAAGTAGCCTAGGGCCAGTGTGTTGGTTCCATGATGTCATTATAGACCCATACTCCTCCCAATTCTTCTGCTTTCTTTATGATGAGATCTTTTTTTTTTTTTTTTTTTTTTTTTTTTGAGACAGAGCCTCACTCTGTTGGCCAGGCTGGAATGCAGTGGTGTGATCTTGGCTCACTGCAACCTCCGTCTCCCTGGCTCAAGTAATTCTCCTGCCTCAGCCTCCCCAGTAACTGGGATTACAGGCGTGTGCCACCACGCCCAGCTAATTTTTGTATTTTTAGTAGAGATGGGGTTTCACCATGTTGGCCAGGCTGGTCTTGAACTCCTGACCTCAGGTAATCCAGCCACCTCGGCCTCTAAAGTGCTGGGATCACAGGTGTAAGCCACCGCACCCAGCCTATGATGAGATCTTTACCCTCATGTTTTCCTGGTAGATGCCTGAGCCTAATAATTGTGTCTGAATGTCTCATGGAAGGAAGAGGGAGGAAGAGTGAAGGGCACAAAGGGCTTGTGCCTGCTGAGGTAGTCCTTCAAAGCTCTCTCTTGGAAGCCCTGCTCAGTGATGACCGCTCACCTTTCGTTGGCCAGAAAGAACCCTGTATTATGACCATCCTTAGCTGCAAGAGAAGCTCTTTCAATTACTCTTTCAATTAAATGAGGTCCATTAGTAAGGAAGGTGAAACTAGATCCTGAGTACTTAGGCAGTCTCTGCCATAAAAGCTTATTATAAGACATGATGACTTTGAGATGCTGTGTTATACTGTATTATATACAGTTTAAAGAGTTGAATTTGTTGGCTGGACGCGGTGGCTCATGTCTGTAATCCCAGCACTTTGGGAGTCTGAGGCGGGTGGATCAGAAGGTCAGGAGATTGAGAGCATCCTGCCTAACACAGTGAAACCCCGTCTCTCCTAAAAAAATACAAAAAATTAGCCAGGCGTGGTGGTGGGAGCCTGTAGTCCCAGCTACTTGGGAGGCTGAGGCAGGAGAATGGTGTGAACCCGGGAGTCAGAGCTTGCAGTGAGCTGAGATCGCGCCACTGCACTCCAGCCTGGGCGACAGAGTGAGACTCCGTCTCAAAAAAAGCAAAAAAGTTGAATTTGTCAAGGGGCTTAATAGTCTAGAAAATATGAATAAAGTAGTATAGATTATTCTTTTTCTTTTTTTCTTTTCTTTTTTTTTTGAGGTGGAGTCTTGCTCTGTCACCCAGGCTGGAGTGCAGTGGCGCGATCTCAGCTCACTGCAAGCTCTGCCTCCCGGGTTCACACCATTCTCCTGCCTCAGCCTCCCGAGTAGCTGGGACTACAGGTGCCCGCCACCGCGCCCAGCTAATTTTTTGTATTTTTAGTAGAGATGGGGTTTCACCATGTTAGCGAGGATGGTCTCAATCTCCTGACCACATAATCCACCCGCCTCGGCCTCCCAAAGTGCTGGGATTACAGGCGTGAGCCGCTGTGCCCGGCCTTTTTTTTTTTTTAATGGAGATGGAATTTTGCTCTTGTCGTCCGAGCTAAAGTGCAATGGAGCAATCTCAGCTCGCTGCAACCTCTGCCTCCTGAGTTCAAGGGATTCTCCTGCCTCAGCCTCTGTAGTAGCTGGGATTATAGGCACCCACCACCATGCCTGGCTAATTTTTGTATTTTTTTTTAGTAGAGATGGGGTTTCACCATGTTGGCCAGGCTGGTCTTGAACTCCTGACCTCAGGTGATCTGCTTGCCTCCGCCTCCCAAAGTGCTAGCATTATAGGTGTGAGCCACTGTGCCTGGCCGTAAAGTAGTATAGATTATTGTGTTTTAAATTTTTTGTATGTAAAAGTACCTTGACGGTTCTGAGCATGGGATATGACTGTTTTAGTAAATGTTGAGATAATTGGTCTCCTTTAAAGGGGGGCTTCATATGGTTTGGGCCGCTTTAGGATTTTCTACAAGAGCCATCTGTAGATATGTAAAATAAAATTAATATTTCTATTTAGCCTATGTTTTTTTAAAAAACAGAATGCGTATCTGTGAGTATATCCTGCACTTCCTCTATGCCAGTATTTTTAAAAACGTCTTCTTGACAGGGAGTCTTTTAAAAAAATAGAAAATGTAGTTACCAAAGTACTGACTTTCCTAGGTATTGGGAGATAGAGGGAAGTTTCTCCCTCCCTGATTGTATAGAAAGTGTGTAGTCAGAGCTGACTTTCTGGTTTATCTTTTGGTCACATGGCTTCAGAAACAATAGAGCCAGCATGGCTTAGAATTTTCATTCTCACCCTTGAACCCTGGCCCTGTGATTATGAACTGTGAGGTCTTGGCAAGTTATCTGTCTTTGCTGCAGTCCCCTCATTTATGAAACAGTGTTGATAATCGTTGATAGTGTTTAGCTGGCAGGACAAAATGAGGTGACATAAATAAAACACCTCGTACAGGGCCTGCTCCCTGGTATGTACTAATCAGTGTTAGCTGCTGCAGGTGGCAGTACTAAAGCAAAGCAAGACAGAAGTCTCCAGGCCTTAATGAGATAGTTATTCACTAGCTGATTCTGACCAAGAGAAT
Source organism: Pongo pygmaeus (assembly GCF_028885625.2). Classification (NCBI taxonomy): domain Eukaryota; kingdom Metazoa; phylum Chordata; class Mammalia; order Primates; family Hominidae; genus Pongo; species Pongo pygmaeus. Next base: position 50,890,065 of record NC_072386.2, on the reverse strand, counting down.
TGTGAAGAGTTCTATTCTGCGGTTGCCATTTTAAGTTTATCCAACCTGCAGCCCAGTGATTTATACTTTTTGACATCTGTCAGAGCCATGAAGAATGTTTGTTTAGGAGTCACTGCTTAAGAAAATGCCTCTGTTGTTTTTGAGAAATATACCACTATCTTCTTGTCAGTAAGATCCTGCCATGTGTGGTGCCAGGACAGAAGTGGCCTCATGGGATATGACTCAAGAGATAGTCTTTTTTTTTTTTTTTTTTTTTTTTAAGGCAGTCTTGCTCTGTCACCTAGGCTGGAGTGCAGTGATGCAATCTTGGCTTACTGCAACCTCCGTCTTCTGGGTTCAAGCAGTTCTGGTGCCTCAGTCTCCCAAAAAGCTGGGACTACAGGCGTGCACCACCATGCCCAGGTAATTGTATTTTTAATAGAGGCAGGGTTTTGCCATGTTGCCCAGGCTGATCTCGAACTCCTGAGCTCAAGCAGTCTGCTCACCTTGGCCTCCCTAAGTGCTGAGATTACGGCATGAGCCACCCTGTCTGGCCGATAGTCTCTTTGTCATGATTTTAAAAATCGTCTTGTTGGCCGAGACCACGTCCGCCCCGTGAGCACAGACCCTGGCCCTCGCTACTCTGCTGCCTGTCCATACCTGCTGCCAGCTCACCATAGATGATGATATTGCTTTGCCCGTTGTTGACAGTGACTCTGGCATGTGCAAGGCTGGCTTCGCAGGTGACGATGACCCCCGGGCCGTCTTCCCCTTCATCGTGTGGCACCCCAAGCACCAGGGAGTGATGGTGGGCATGGGTCAGAAGGACTCCCATGTGGGTGACGAGGCCTAGAGCAGGAGAGGCATCCTGACCCTGAAGTGCCCCATCAAGCATGGCATCGTTACCAACTGGGACAACATGGAGAAGATCTGGCAGCACACCTTCTACAAGGAGCTGCGTGTGGCTCCCGAGGAGCACCCCATGCTGCTGACCGAGGCCCCCCTGAACCCCAAGGCCAGCCGCGAGAAGATGACCCGATGATGTTTGAGACCTTTAACACCCCAGCCATGTACATGGCCATCCAGCCCGTGCTGTCCCTGTACTTCTCTGGCTGTACCACTGGTATCGTGATGGACTCCGGTGACGGGGTCACCCACAGTGTACCCATCTATGAGGGGTATGCTCTCCCCCACACCATCCTGTGTCTGGACCTGGCTGGCCGGGACCTGACTGACTACCTCATGGAGATCCTTACTGAGCGCGGCTACAGCTTCACCACCACGGCTGAGTGGGATATCGTGCGTGACATCAAGGAGAAGCTGTGCTATGTCACTCTGGCCTTCGAGCAGGAGATGGCCATGGCGGCCTCCAGCTCCTCCCTGGAGAAGAGCTACGAGCTGCCTGACGGCCAGGTCATCACCATCGGCAATGAGCAATTCTGCTGCCCTGAGGCACTCTTCCAGCTTTCCTTCCTGGGCATAGAATCCTGTGGCATCCATGAAACTACCTTCAACTCCGTTATGAAGTGTGACGTGGACATCCACAAAGACGTTTACGCCAACACATTGTTGTCTGGCGGCACCACCATGTACCCTAGCATTGCCAACAGGATGCAGAAGGAGATCACCTCCCTGGCGCCCAGCACGATGAAGATCAAGATCATTGCTTCTCCCGAGCTCAAGCACTCTGTGTGGATTGGCGGCTCCATCCTGGCCTCGCTGTCCACCTTCCAGCAGATGTGGATCAGCAAGCAGGAGTATGATGAGTCCGGCTCCATCATCCATCCTTCAAATGCTTCTAGGTGGACTGTGACTTAGTTGTGTTACACCCTTTCTTGACAAAACCTGACTTGTGCAGAAAACAAGATGAGATTGGACTGGCTTTATTTGTTTTTTTGTTTTGTTTTGTTTTTGTTTTTGTTTTTTTTTGGCTTGACTCAGGATTTAAAAACTGGAACGGTGAAGGTGACAGCAGTCGGTTGGAGTGAACATCCCTGAAAGTTCTACAATGTGGCCGAGGACTTTGTTTCTTGTTTGTACATTGTTCTTTTTTTTAATAGTCATTCCAAATATCGTGAGATGCATTGTTACAGGAAGTTGTTTGCCCTCCTAAAAGCCACCCCACTTGTGTCTAAGGAGAATGGCCTAGTCCTCTTCCGAGTCCACATAGGGGAGGTTTCTTGTAAATTAGGTAATGCAAATTTTTAAAAATTTTTGCCTTAATACTTTTTAAGTTTGTTTTATTTTGAATGATCAGCCTTCGTGGCCCCCCTCTTTTGTCCCCCAGCTTGAGATGTATGAAGGCTTTTGGTCTCCCTGGGAGTGGGTATAGGCAGCCAGGGCTTACCTGTACACTGACTTGAGACCAGTTGAATAAAAGTGCACAACTTAAAAAAAAAAAATCACTGGGCGTGGTGGCTCACGCCTGTAATCCCAGCACTTTGGGAGGCTGAGGCAGGCGGATCACCTGAGATCAGAAGTTCAAGACCAGCCTGGCTAACACGGTGAAACCCCGTCTCTACAAAAAAATGGGAGGCGGAGGTTGCGGTGCGCCAAGATCGTGCCATTGCACTCCAGCCTGAGGGACAGAGCAAGACTCTGTCTCAAAAAAATAAACAAATAAATAAATCAGCTTGTTGAAATATAATATTTGATTATATGTGTACAACATATTTAAGTTTTAAAGCATAATGATTTTGAATATTCCAAACTCACCATGCAGTCAACAACTGCAACATTAACAGCACTGCTCAGGGACCACTCTTTTGTAGTCCTTTCCTGCTATGCCACCCCCATCACTCTGGGGTGGCCTGAATTTTGTGTTTGATTTCTTGCCTTGTAAAAAATAGTTTTCTCATGCATGCACATATTTTAACACAATATGTTTAGTTTGGCTTATTTTTGACCTTATTAAAAATAGTATCACTTTATGTAGTTTTCTGGGTCTTTGATATTTTTCACCTAACAGTATTTCCCAGTTGATCCATATTATTTTGTAAGCTATTGTAATGTTCATTCATTTTCTTTGCTGTATAATATTCTACTTTGTGAATTTACAACTTTTTTTAAATTCTGCTGCCAGTGAACATTTTCTTTCTTTCCTTTTTTTAAAAATAAATATTGCTGCTATGAACACATCCCATACATGGTACCTGATCTACATGTGTAAAAGTTTCTCGAAGGTATTTACGTAGGAATGGAAATGCTGGCTCATAGAGTATTTAACTTTACCAGATACTGTTGAATTGCTTTTCTAAGAGTTTGTATCACTTTATATTCCTTTAGCACTGTGTATCATTTTTGTTTTTTTAAGACAGGGTATTGCTCTGTCAACCAGGCTGGAGTGCAGTGGTGCGATCTTGGCTCACTGTAACCTCAGATTCTTGGGCTCAGGTGATCCTCCCACCTCAGCCTCCTGAGTAGCAGGGACCACAAGCTTGCACCATCATACCCGACTAATTTTTGTATTTTTTGTCGAGATGGGGTTTCGCCATGGAGCCCAGGCTTATCTCGAACTCCTGGACTCAAGTGATCACCTGCCTCAGCCTTCCAAAGTATTACGATTGCAGGCGTGTGCTACTCTGCCCAGCTTATAATCATTATTAAGACAGCTTTATTGAGCTATAATTTATACAATACAAAATTCACCCATTTTAAGTATATACTTCAGTGATTTTCATGCAGCCATCACCAGTCTAGTCGCAGAACATTTCCATCAGCTTTAAAAGCTTCTTCATGCTGATCCAGTCTTCACACTTCATATCTTACTACCTGATGTCATTCTTGGGCCTGTAAAATATGTTATGTGAATTTGCACCTCTCTGATTAAAAATGGCTTAGAATATCTTTTCATGTCTTTATCGGCCATTCATATTCCTGTCTTTATGAACTGTCCTCTATTTTTCTATTAGATCTTTTGGCTTTTTCTTTATTTGGAATTCTTTATTCTGGATACTAAAACTATCCCAGTTATATTTGTTGAATTATTTGCTCCAGTTGTGGCTATTCTTTTCACTATTTTGTTTGTATTATTTACAATGTCTTTTAATGAACAAATGTCTTAATTTTAATTTTAATAGATTTTTACTAATTTATTTAGTTTTTTTGTATTTCTCATTGTTCCTGGACTGATTAGATTCTGTCTTAGAATGTTGCGTATTCTATCCTCAGTATTGCTTAACTTACCTTTCAGACTTTCAATCTCATTGTATTTCTGTACTGTACTATGTTAATGTCCTAATTATTATATTATGGTTAACTACTTTTCTTGCTTGTTAATACTGGTTAACTGTTTCTCTTATTTAACTCTTTCGCTGAGTTTTTAGTTTAATAATGATATATTTCTTTTCTAGGAGTTCACCTCTCCTTCAGGTTGGACTGGACATTCCAAATATTTTATTTTTCTTTGCTTGTCTTAGCAATTCCATCTTTTATTTCTTTAAACGTTTCCTGTTCCTTGATGACAGAATAAGACAATTCAATATTAGTGGTCCTGCTTGAGGGGCTGGTCTGAACAATTCGTTCGTTATTTCCGCTATCTCTCTGCGGTGTTTGCTTTCTTCCCGGCATGCACAGTGATCTTTGCTGGTATGCGTAGGCTTGATCTTAATTTGTGGAGTAATTCTGGATCTAAATGTATGATTCTTTTCTCCCAAGAGGATTGGAGTTATTTCTGCCTGGAACCAGGAAACTCCATTAACTTCACACTATCAGTAGTCTAGACTCAAGGTGGGAGTCTCAAGCTCACTGCAGTCTTTTATTTGACTGGACATTTTCCCCCTTTTTTGTCTGTCCTTTTTGTACTCATATTTGCCTTTATCTTTTTATGTGGCACTTTCACTGCAGAATTATTTTGTTTCTTTCAAAACTTGCTATATGATGGTTGTTGTTGAGAATTCAAAAACAGAAAGCAGTGCTGTCAAATCGTAGGTATTTGGTGTATAAAAATGCAAAAGGGAAAATAGTTTTGTTTTAAAATAAAGATTTAGGGAATACATTTTTAGAAAGAAGCAGCAAAAAAGCTATTATGTCAAACATTATAATTAACTATAAGCAAAATGTACTCCATATGGATCTAATCTCATTGTGTAAAGATCCAGGGAAATCCTCAGTCTATTTTAAAGTGTAGACCAGAGCTTTCAATTTAGTTATTAGAAGGCACTATTTTCTTTTATGGAGAAAAGACTATACATTATGGTGTGAAATGGATTGAATTTTGAAATCTTTAAAGAACTAACCAAATTTTATTTTATTTTTTCTCCATGCGTGTTACCTTTGAAACTTCAAGGGCTTGTTCCAGCTGTATGAATTTGTGGCAGTATTTTACATTAGCCTAGCTTTAAATTGCCAGCACAGTAGTGGAGTTTGGTGGATGGTCTTTTCTTTAAAGACACAGTCTTCTAGTGTGGGCTTGGATAAGAGTCCTAAAACGGGATGATACTAGTCAAATGAGGAAAGGCATAAATTTGTCTGTTGTTTTCCCTTTGACACAGGGTCTCACTCGGTTACCCAGGCTAGAGTGCAGTAGCGCCATCATTGCTCCCTGCAGCCGTGACCTCCTGGGCTCAAACCATTCCCCCACCTCAACTTTCCTAGTAGCTGGGACTACAGGCGCTTGCCACTGCACCTGGCCAGTTTTTTTTTTTTTTTTCTGGTAGAGATAGGGTCCCACTATGGTACCCAGGCTGGTTTTAAAGTGTCAGGCTCAAGCAATGCTCCTGCTTCGGCCTCCCAAAATGCTGGGATTACAGGTGTGAGCCACTGCGCCTGGCCAAATTTGTCTTTTTAAAATTCTTAAAAATGAGTGTTTTTTACTTAAAATTTTTAAGTGTTTTTACACTTAAAAATTAAGACATGTGACCAGGCACGGTGGCTCGTGCCTATAATCTCAGCACTTTCGGAGGCCGAGGCGGGAGGATCACTTGAGGTCAGGAGACCAGCCTGGCCAACATGGTGAAACCCTGTCTCTACTAAAACAAATAAAAATTAGCTGGGTGTGGTGGCATGTGCCTGTAATCCCAGCTACTCAGGAGATTGAAGTCAGGAGAATCGCTTGAACCTGGGAGGTGGAGGTTGCAGTGAGCAGAGATTGCGCCACTGCACTCCAGCCTGGGTGACAGAGTGAGACTCCATCTCAAAAAAAAAAAAAAAAAGCTGCACAGTAATGGGTTAATGAGAAACACCATGTCACAATGCTGAAATATAAAAATGAGACCAATTCCAGTATTTATGAAGGGATTGTTTACAAAGAGCTATGATGTACTGGATAGACAATACATTTGCTGTTGAGGAGACTAACTGTTCTGTTATAATTTCCTTTTTTTTTTTTGGAGACAGGTCTCACTCTGTCACCCAGGCTGGAGTGCAGTGCCACAATCATGGCTCACTGCAGCCTTGACCTCGCAGGCTAAGGTGCTCTTCCTACCTCAGCCTCCTGAGTAGCTAGGGCTACAGGCGCGTGCCACCATGCCCAGCTAATTATTGTGTATTTTATAGAAATGGGGTTTTGCTATGTTGTCCTGGCTAGTCTTGAACTCCTGGGCTCAAGAGATCTGCCTGCCTTGGCCTCCTGAAATGCTGGGATTACAGGCACGAGCCACTGCACCTGGCCTTTGTTCTAATTTTCTCTTTTTCTTTCTTTTTTTTGAGACGGAGTCTCGCTCTGTCGCCCGGGCTGGAGTGCAGTGGCGGGATCTTGGCTCACTGTAACCTCTGCCTCCTGGGTTCCAGTGATTCTCTTGCCTCAGCCTTCTGAGTAGCTGGGACTACAGGCGTCTGCCACCACGCCTGGCTAATTTTTGTATTTTTAGTAGAGACGGGGTTTCACCATATTGGCCAGGCTGGTGTCAAACTTCTGACCTTGTGATCCGCCCCCACTTTGGCCTCCCAAAGCATTGGGATTACAGGCATGAGCCACTGCCTCCAGCCCTCTGTTCTAATTTTCAAACAAGGAGTCCTGTAAGTTACTGACTGGGCACCTTCCTTTCATCTGTAAAATGAGATGATGTTTTGCTTTTGTCTTCCTAGCATAGGGGTTATCCCACCTCTTGTTTCCAATTCTATGTGAGATGGTGGTGCATGCCATGTTGTTAGGTAGAAGATGTGTCCCTAGCTCTACAGTTAGCAAGCTTTGAGAGAGGCAATTTAAATTGGTGCTAACTATGTCAGCCCTTGGAAAGACCAAGAGCACGTGTAAATGTAACTTGGTGATGGCATTTTTGTGGTGGAAGAAAGACTGTAGTCCTGCCCATCTGTATATTCTTTTTGATGACTTCATTAAGTTACGGGGTAGACCTGGAAACTTGAGAATCTTTAACAGGTTCTTTCAGTATTCTCTCAGATTCTTACAGAATCTAGGTGGCAGTTCTTTTTTTAATAATTGGATTTTTTAAGGAAGTGGTAGTTCCCCCTGTGAATTCTTGCATTTCAAAAATTTTTGTTGGTCATTATTGGCCCAGTTTGGAGTTGGCTCTGTGGCACTGAAACTCAGGAGAAAGATGGGGGCTCATAGCTTTGTTTGGAAATCAGCCACATGAGGATAATATTGAAGGTGCTGAGGGTGACAGCAGGAAATGGGAAGGATGTTGTTGAGGATGGAATATAGAGTGATAACTGTGAAGATATGGAAAGACTTAGCGAGAGAGTGACAGGTTAGTGGTTTTGACCTAATTTTGGGGAACAAGGTTCATATAGATTTTTCCTCTTCTATTATATGGAAAGTACCGTAAAAATATGATTAGTAATAATCGTGTGTGTCAGTTTATCAATTTTTCTGTAGCCAACTATGCTTTTATGTACAACAAATGAGAAAGCAGCCCCTAAAATATGCCAGAGTGAAGAAAATCTTCACGTTTTGTGTGTTCAGTTGGAAGTGTTTCGTTAATCATCCAGGGCTTCTTCCACAGTCTCTTTGTTGATATTGTAGCAGTTTCTCAGGTTTGTGGGCAAGTGACTATAGCTATTCCACGTGGTGGACAAAGCAGAATGCATTATCAAGCCGTCTTTGGTGCAGTTCACACAATCGTCACCTGTGCCTGGCAAATGGCTAAGTTCTAGCAGACCCTCCCTGCCATTCTGCTGCCTCACAGAGACTTCTCTTAAGAAGTTACACAGTTTTGTTCAGGGCTGTGCTAGAGCCCACTTATCCTGGAGCTGGTTATTCAGTTTTCATAATTGCTCAGACTTTGTGTTTTGCCATTTTACTTTGTTTTTGTTTGGCCATTTGCATATTGATCATGGAATGGAGCGATAAAACATGCTCATAGAGTGGATTCCTGTTAGGTTCCTGCCACTTGAATAGTCTCACTCCAGTTACTGGACACATTTATGGAGTAACTGATAGAGCTATTTAGTGTTGGACAAATATGTGATTCATTTTAAAGTAGTAAGCTCACAACCACTAACTTAATATTTCTAGCCTGTCTCCAAAACTCATCCTTCCTTTATTCTTTTAAAATTACTGTAATAAGTATGGACTCTTTAATGTCTGCTACATTTTTTGCAGATTTGGCCACAGATTTATTTTCTTTTATCCACATTTCTTTTTTTTTGAGATGGAGTCTTGCTCTGTCACCTAGGCTGGAATGCAGTGGCATGCGATCTCGGCTCACTGCAACCTCCGCCTCCTGGGTTCAAGTGATTCTCTTGTCTCAGTCTCTCAAGTAGCTGGGATTACAGGCCCACACCACCACGCCTGGCTAATTTTTTTTTGTATTTTTAGTAGAGATGGAGTTTCATCGTGTTGACCAGGGTAGTCTAGAACTGACCCCAAGTGATCCATCCACCTCGGGCTACCAAAGTGCTGGGATTACAGACGTGAGCTACTGCACCAGGCCTGATCCACATGTTTTTAAAAGTTGGTTAATGTCACATAAAATTGGGATTTTGGACTTAAAAAAATCAGAAAATCTGGCAGCATTCCCAGTGACTGAGTAATGGCTGTCTCCTTTAGACAGGATAGTAGGTTGCCTCCAAATACACATCACCCCCCTTACCCACCTTTTTTGACATATACCTGGCTGCCTTCACTAATTGCTGTTACCTGCCTGGCTCTTTGGGCACCTGAGTTTGTTACTCAGCTGCTTTTATTACTCAGCTCTCCACTTCCTGCTGTGCTCTTGTACTCTTTGTTTTTTGTTTTCTTTTTTCTGAGACAGAGTCTCGCTCTGTCGCCTGGGCTGGAGTATAGTGGTGCAGTCTTGACTTACTGTAACTTCCGCCTCCAGGGTTCAAGTGATTCTCGTGCCTCAGCCTCCCGAGTAGCTGGGATTATAGGCATGTGCCACCATGCCTGGCTAATTTTTATATTTTTATAGAGATGGGGTTTCACCATATTGGTCAGGCTGGCCTTGAACTCCTGTCTTCAGATGATCCTCCCATCTCTGCCTCCCAAAGTTCTGGGGTTACAGGCATGAGCCACTGTGCCCGGCCTTCTTCTGTGCTCTTTGGAACGGGATGCTGACAGCCCTCTTTGAAGTGGAATGGGCTGTGAATCCGTCGAGGTGCCCCTCAAAAAAGCTGTGGTCTGAACCCTCTCCCCATCTTTGAAAATGAAAAATTTAAGTAATTTTTCAAAATATTTTAACTTGTGTTTTGTAATCCTTTCTTTACAACTGTCCTATAAGGTGGGCATGTGTGGATTTATGTACTATTGGGAAGCCTTAGGGCTTTCTCCACTTCTGCTAGGAATAATGTATTTTCTTGAAAACAGTCTCAGTGAAAGACTGGACTTTTCCTGTAGTCCTTTCAAGGTAGCCGCAGTCTTCTTGTGACCCAGTTTGCAGCATTGAACCCTGGGCATGGCTCTGCCATGAAAGGCCATTGAGAAACCATCAGATCCTATAATTGGTGAGTGGTGGAGCCAGCATTTGGTTGGAGAACTTTTGATTCCAGTGCAGCATGGTGCTATTCTGATACTGGGTTACTCTTTCAGATTGAAATTCTTCATTCCATTTTACTGTTTGCTGGGTGAGTGCAGCAGTGACACGGTTTTCAAAAGTTTACTAATAATCTGTTTTTTGTCTAAAAAAAATCTTCTTTGTAGTATTTGATGGACATGCCATCTTTTTCTTTTTGAGACATCTCTCTCTGTTGCCTAGGCTGGAGTGCAGCGGCACAATCATGACTCACTGCAGCCTCAACTCCCTCCTCAGCCGCCTCCTGAGTAGCTGGGACCTGTGGCATGTGTCACCATACCCAGCTATTTTTAAAAATTTTTGGTAGAGATGAGGTCCCTCTCTTTATTGCCCAGGATGATCTCAAACTCCTGGGCTCAAGTGTTCCTCCTGCCTCAGTCTCCCAAAGTGCTGGTATTACAGGCATAAACCATCATTTTTACATACTTTTAAAAAAGCTTTTTCTTTGTTTTTCAGTACATTTTATAGTTTTATAAAGTTGGATTGAGTCTTCTCTTTTGTCTTCCTAGTTTTAATCCTTTAGACTATCTTCATTTACAAATATCTTTTGTTTTAAGTTTTTCTAATTTACACTATCTATTTTTATTTTTAGGTGACATATCAAATTAAATATCTGTATTTTGACAATAAATGTGACCATACTCCAGCCACCCCTTCACACACCCCGGGTTCTGAAATGCATCTCTGATGTGGTCACAGTAATTTTTTGTTTTACTGACTTACATTTGCACTACAGTGTTTAGGGAACCGCCTACCATAATGCTTCCTTTAATATGTTGTCCCACACAGCACTGTTTTACGTGATGTAAATGTATTATACAAACAAGCTTCCGTGGTCAAATGATTTTTGGGAAATGCAGAGTTAAACGAAGTTACACAGGTTTCCTTATGGGTGCTTTTGGGGGTGCCTGTCAGCACTGTGACTGTCTTAAGAGCTAGAGTTAAAGAGGACAAAGTTTTTCGACCTTGGCATCTGATAGGACTGATATTTCTTTTTTTTTTGAGATGGAGTCTCGCTTTGTTGCCCAGGCTGAAGTGCAGTGGCGTGATCTCTGCTCACTACAACCTCCGCCTCCCGGGTTTAAGTGATTCTCCTGCCTTAACCTCCTGAGTAGCTGGGATTACAGGTGTGTGCCACCACACCCGGCTAATTTTTGTATTTTTAGTAGAGATGGGGTTTCACCATGTTGGTCAGGCTGGTCTTGAACTCCTGACCTCAGGTGATCCGCCTGCCTTGGCCTCCCAAAGTGCTGGGATTACAGGCGTGAGCCACCGTGCCCGGCCTAGGACCCATATTTCTAATGTTGCATTGGAAATATTTTGGGAAAAATTGAGTTACTATGATTTTCACATTATTTCTTTGTGTAGGTGGAAATGGCTCATTATTTCTCAAGGTTTCTAACATGGCATGTTGCTGTGTTGTTCCCTTCAGTTTTGCAGAGACTGAGTGCGGTTACTATAGAGAGAGTCCAGATGGCCTAGTTGAGACATTGAAGATTTAGGAATGCATTGATTTATTGACTGATTGAGACAGGGTCTTGCTGTGTCACGCAGGCAGGAGTGCAGTGGCACAATCACTGGCTCACTCTAGCCTTGACCTTCTGGGCTCAATTGATCCTCCCATCTCAGCCTTCCATGTAGCAGGAATTACAGGCGCGAGGCACCACACCTGGCTAATTTTAAAATTTTTTGTAGAGACGGGGTCTCACTGTGTAGCCCAGGGTGATCTTGAACTCCTGGCCTCAAGTGATTCTCCTTCCTTGGCCTCTGAAAGTGTTGGATTACAGGCATGAGCCACTGTGCCTGGCCTAGGAGTACTTTTAAACCGCTGTCTGATTCCTGATAGGAGGAAGATATTATCACTGATTGAAAGGGAATATCCCTAATAAAGTTTTCAGTTACACCTGTGTGCAAAAATCGTGGTCCAATTGTGAGTTGTTTCAGAAAACAGATGCAGGATACGTAAAGGAATGGGGCAGGACAGGCTCCAACTGAGTAATTGGCGTGAAAGGAGAAAGGGGCCGGGGCATGTGAACTCCCAGGCTTAGGACTACAGTCAGTCCATTGGAAGTCAGGTGAGTTATGAATATTGCTCATGTGCCTGCTGAACATGTGTGGGAGAGTTTTGTTCGAGGGAGACAGAACCCAGGAGGAGACTTATCTGTGAACTTGGGCTGGTGTGCAGCCTTTCTGCTGAAACCTGATGGAATTAAGCTTTGAACAGTTCGGCAGATTCTAACTTGTCATTGTGGGGCTTGTGTGTAGCTGGGGTTTGGAGACTGCTTTTACACTAAATCATTCCTGTCACCCGCTCTCAAGTAAAGCAGTCTGCGGCGTAAGCCTTGCTGGTATTTGTGTAGAGTGGCACTGCCTCTGGTGGGAAGAATGCAGCAGCTTCACGTGTTTGCTGCTCCTGAACCTCAGATCTTTGTTGACAATGATGCTGAGAGAAGAGGATGATATGTTCTATTTTGAAAGGATCAGGACTAGAAGCATAAACCTTTAAAAGGGAAGGTCCAGGAGTCAGATAGATTTAGGTTAATCATTACCACCTACTTCTAGCTAGGAGTATTAATTTTTTCATTTGTTCATTTGGGAATAACATTACCTATTTTATAGGATTGTTTAGAATAAATGTAAGATACAAGTGTGTATAGTGTAATGAGGTAGTACATGGTATAACACTTCACTTTAATGATAACTAGGTGCATTTTTGGTCTAAGTATATGAGACAGACCTGGTACTGTTCAGAAGAGCCTTTGTGGAGCCTGTTTTTGGAGTCAGCTAACTAGTTTAATAGTAGAGAACAAAAATTGGAGAACGAATTTTGAAACAATAAGATTTATCTCTCTCTGTTGGTTATTCTTAATATTTGCACAACTGCTTAATTGAAATTATATGACTTTTTATTTTAGCAAAATAAATTACTTTTTAGCAACCTTGCCTTGCTGAGAAGAAACTGCTGCAAACATGTTATTTGCCCATTAACGGGGAGAAATTCAGTAGTGAATTTAAACACATTTTATTAAATAATCACTTCTCACATGCTTGACTTGTTTTTTGGGAGGCTTTCCAGTAAGATTTGCTAGAGAATAGTGGTGATATTTATTATATCAGTTCTAATAATTAAATTTTATTTTATAAAAGTTTATTTTCGTTAGCTTATTTAGTGCTCCGAGCAACTCTATTAGGGTACAAGAACCCTTGTGTTTCCATGAAGAAAGACTTGACGCTCAGAAAAGCTCCGTGATTTTCCCCTCAGTGACCTGCAGAGCTGGGGTTATAATCTAGGTCTTTTTGTCCAGCACTATTTGATCTCTACCCTCTCCCCCTTATACCATGGATCTAGGATGTCAAGGGATTCAACCTTGGTTATTTTTAAAAGATAGTGTCAGTCAGAAATAAAACTTAGATGTCTCCATATGTAGGAATTTTAGAGAAATAGTTTGTGTCTAAATTTGCAAGCTCATTCGGTTTAAAAATGGTTCCTATAATATGGTGCTCATTTATTACTTCAGATTCATTGCTTCACTAATGACTTTTAAATAGGACTCTATTATTAGAGTGATTGGACTGAAGTCTGATTGGACTAGAGTTAAGAGATTGCATCACTATAAATAGAATGAGATAAAATATTTTACATAATGTGATTGAACTTCTATGAGGTCTGAAAAGTTGGAACCTAGGATCTTCTCTTTTTTTTTTTTTGAGACGGAGTCTTGCTCTGTTGCCCAGGCTGGAGTGCAGTGGCAGGATCTCGGCTCACTGCAAACTCTGCCTCCCGGGGCCGTTCTCCTGCCTCAGCCTCGCGAGTGGCTGGGACTACAGATGCCTGCCACCAGGCCTGGCTAATTTTTTGTATTTTTAGTAGAGACGGGGTTTCACCATGTTAGCCAGGATGGTCTCAATCTCCTGACCTCGTGATCCACCCTCCTCGGCCTCCCAAAGTGCTGGGATTACAGGCGTGAGTCCCCGCGCCCGGCCGGATCTTCTCTAAACGGATACTTAGACCAGTTTCCAAATAACAAGCTTCTCAGTGTGCGGCCTAAGTTGTAGACAGAGTGGCTACTTACGAGAATTTGGGAATTAAATTATGTCGTTTGGCATGTTCAGTTATGTTACCTGAGTCAGAGTTTCATTAGCTGCTTCATCAATAGTTTTTTTAACCCCAAAGCTTTAGACAGTAAGATTAACACACTGATTAGAAAATCATTTAAAGACCAAAATGAAAACAGAACAACTCTAAAAGCTTTTAGTGTGTTCAGGAAATGTTAGAAGTGGTCGTATGTGAAGCCATTATTGTTATAGTTATTGGAGAGGACAATTTTGGTAGACATAGATGAATTTAATACCCTTCTTTAATTTTTTATTTTTAAAATAGACATGGGGTCTTGCCATGTTGCCCAGGCTGGTCTTGAGCTCCTGGGCTCAAGTGAATTGCTTTCCTCAGCCTCCCAAAGTGCTGGGATTACAGGCGTGAGCCGCTGCACCTGGCCAATGTGCTTCTCTAATAGTGCATTAGCACGAAAAGGTTGGAATGGCTTTAAAGGCATTTCAGTTTCCCCATGATTACATAGGAATGTGCCTAGTCTCTGATATTTATAATTTGATAAAAATATATGGTAAAAATACATAGTTTGTAAAAATTTCTAAGCAGTTGTGAACTGTAGTGAATTCATGAGTGATTGGCTGGGTGTGGTGGCTCACGCTTGTAATCTCAGCACTTTGGGAGGCTGAGGTGGGCAGGTCACTTGAGGCCAGGAGTTTGAGACCGGCCTAGGCAACATGGCGAAACTCCTGTCTCAAAATACAAAACATTAGCTGGGTGCGGTGGCCTCCACCTGTAGGTCCAGCGGTGTGGGAGTCTGAGGCATAAGAATTGCTCGAACCTGGGAGGTAGAGGTTGCGGTGAGCTGAGATTGCACCACTGCACTCCAGCCTGGGCGACAGAGTGAGACTCTGTCTCAGGGAAAAAAAAAAAAAAGATTGTTAAGTTCTAATCAAACCAGAATCTTTTCCTATCACCTTAACTCTTATAGTAGTGACTCTAACCTTCCCTCTCCTTGCCATCACCATCCATATTGTTATACTGTTATAAAATTACATTATTCCAGCAGTTTTACCAAAGTTTGGATAAGTATTTTTAATAGGCATTATGTGTTTAAATTTTTTCATTAAGATAAGAGGTTAATATTTATTTGAAGCATCAGTAGAAGCACAGTGATCAGTGGATACTGCCAAGAGTTTTTCCGATAATTAGAGTGGAATTTTAAGGAAACAACGTATTACATGCTAAGATTGAATGGATAGGGATGGGAGAGAGATAACAGAAGATATATTTTGCTATTGGTTTCTTGATGTGATATGTGATGGTGAATATTACCTCTAAACTAATGTGCAAAAAAATCCCAATAAAACCCAAATCTCAAAACCCCAAAAACAAAAAGGTGTGCCAAAGAGGGAAAGCACATGCCAGATCATCTACTTTGAATCAGTAATTTTTTGCTGACAGCCAAGTTGGGAGTGGGTCTGTAACTTTCATTTCCATTTGGCATCAGGACGCTATTTGGTATAAATTTCTACCAAATAGTTATATGGAACCACATTATGCTGGTAGTAATCTTTGACTAATAATAATGGACATATGTATGTGGCTCTTGAATAAGGATTGTTTTATTTTTCGGTTTTCAGTTAGTTAGAATATACAGTGTAATAATTTTGGTGGATAGTGGTTTGATTAGTAAATGCTATCTTTCATGGTTTAGTAAGATTTGTTTTCTCTCTCTTTTTTTCTCTCTCTTTCCAGGGTGTGGATGAGTGGAACATAGCTCGCCTGAATACAGTCTTGGATGTGGTTGAAGAAGAGTGTGGCATTTCTATTGAGGGTGTAAATACCCCATATCTCTATTTTGGCATGTGGAAGACCACGTTTGCATGGCACACCGAAGACATGGACCTCTATAGCATTAATTATCTCCACTTTGGAGAGCCCAAGTCTTGGCAAGTTACTTGTTTAATATTTATTTGCTTTGGAGTTTTGAAATTTGCGCATCAGGCACATATTGAAGAGGATTTTGTTCTTTGATTTGGTGGATTCAGATTTATGTGAGCTGTAAGGGAGTTTTTGACTGTAATAATTAATTGTCTTCTATTCTGTCTGGGATTGTGCTTGGAAACCATAAACCCCATGGTAACTTGTACAGTCATGCACTGTATAACAATGTTTAGATCAATGATGGACCACATATATAATGGTCATCCTGAATTTATAATGCAATTGAAAAATTCTTTTTCCATGTTTAGATATGTTTAGCTACATACTTTGTAGCTAAATACTTTGTGTTAAAATTGCCTGCAATATTTAGTACAGTACAGGTTTGTAGCCTAGAAGCAATAACCTATGCCGTATAGCCTAGGTCTGTAGTAGATCCACTATCTAGATTTGTGTAAGTCCACTCCATGATGTTCACACAATGGCGAAATTGCCTAACAACGTATTTCTCAGAAAGTATCTCTGTTATTAAGTGATGCATGACTGTATATGTAAAGTTGCCTGTAGTCCATTTTGTGAGACATGAATTGATAAATATTTTAGGCTTCAAGAATTTGTTAGGCATCTTTACTTTGAGCATTTGTTGGATGGCATGTAGGAGGTAGTTAGGAGTGAAGAGTTGACTTCCTGGGTGTAGTTTCAAACCCTCTTAATGATCTTCTGGTTCATCCTCCTCTAATTATTTTTGTTTTATTTTATTTTTTTTTGAGATGAAGTCTTGCTCTGTTGCCCAGGCTGGAGTGCAGTGGCACGATCTCGGCTCACTGCAACCTCCGCTTCCTGGGTTCAAGCAATTCTCCTGCCTTAGCCACCCGAGTAGCTGGGATTACAGGCCCAACTAATTTTTTGTATTTTAGTAGAGACAGGGTTTCACCATGTTGCCCAGGCTGGTCTTGAACTCCTGAGCTCAGGCAGTCTGCCCACCTTGGCCTCTCAAAGTGGTAGGATGACAGGCATGAGCCACCACACCCAGCCAATTTATTTTTTATTTTTTATTTCTATTTATTTTTTCGAGACAGGGTCTCACTCTGTTGCCCAGGCTGGAGTGCAGTGGTGCGATCTCGGCTCACTGCAACCTCCACCTCCTGGGTTCAAACGATTCTCCTGCCTCAGCCTCCTGAGTAACTGGGATTACAGGTGTGCACCACCACGCCTGGCTAATTTTTGTATTTTTAGTAGAGACGGAGTTTCACCATGTTGGCCAGACTGGTCTTGAACTCCTGACCTCAGGTGATCTCCCAAAGTGCTGGAATTACAGGCGTGAGACACCATGCCTGGCCCTCCTCTAATTAAATGAGAAGTTCCATTTAGTGTGGTGGGGGATAGAAGGAGAGTAGGGATGAATCAGGAGGCCTGTTAGCACTCCTTGGATGATGGGTATCGGGAAAAAATAAGAATATTAATATATTAATGCTAGTATGTGTTTTAAACTTGCTATATCCTGTATTTGTGAGCCTCTTCCCTCATCTTCCTGGGCAATAATTTTAAGATTGTGTCTCTCTGTAAAGTGGATCATGTGGTACATTGGCTACTCATTTGTAATTATTAGTCTGTCAGTCACCCTGGTATCCTTTGTGGTAGGTCAGTTTTGTGTTTCAACTTGTTTTCATTGTTTTCAGTCTTAAGAGAGTTTAAATATCTGTTATATTTTCTCTAATACATGTACATGTAGGATAACACACAGAAGTATATGAAGCATATTCTTGACAACCCAGGAAAAATGGTGTTATTATGGTTGTGAATATTATAGGATGTTTTTCAGGTGCTTGTGCCAGCCCAGTAGCTCTCCAGCTGAAAGATAATGGCCTCTTTCAAGTTCTTCTGTTGATTAGGCATTGAAATACAATGCATGATAGCTGTCTCCATCTTGCCATTATGTCCCCTGAGGTTTAATCATTTGGTGAAGTGCGAAGTTGTAAGCTTTCTCCACAAAACATAAATATAGCAAAGTTCCTAATTATATAAAATGACATTTAAGTAGAAATAAAGTTTTAATTGGAAGGGCAAAGATTCTAGGACATATGAGATAAATCCAGACAGTTTCTGATTTGCTGTGGAGTTTTGTGATCCAAAAAAGTTAGTGGGAAGCTATTAAACTTATTTAAAAAATGCTTCACTTACACATTTCATTTGATCAATTCTTAGCTGTCTTAATGGAATAAATTAAACTTTTTTTTTTTTTTTTCTTTGAGACAGAGCCTCGCTCTGTTGCCCAGGCTGGAGTGCAGTGGTGTGATCTCGGCTCACTGCAACCTCCGCCTCCCAGGTTCAAGCGATTCTCCTGCCTCAGCCTCCCGAGTAGCTGGGATGACAGGCGTGTGTCACCACGCCTGGCTAATTTTTGTATTTTTAGTAGAGATGGGGTTTCACCATGTTGGCCAGGCTGGTCTCGAACTCTTGACTTCAGGTGAGCCACCCTCCTTGGCCTCCCAAAGTGCTGGAATTACAGGCATGAGCCACCACGCCTGGCCAAATTAAACTTTTTGATAGGTGGCCTAGGACTCATACAGGCTCCAGTGACAAGAGAATGTGATGGGGTTATTCATTACTCAGATGTTTATTTGTTATTACTTTTTGTAGAGATGGAGTCTTACTGTGTTGTCCAGGCCGGTGCTGACCTCCTGGGCTCAAGTGATCCTGCTGCCTTAACCTCCCAAAGTGCTGGGATTACAGGTGTGAGCCACTGCACCCAGCACTCGGGTGTTATTTGTGGGCCTGGTTTGAGCACATGCTTAAGGACAGGGATCTCTGTTGTGTTTGTACAGCATTACTGTAAAGTTTGTTGGAATGTCATCTTTTAGTTTTTTCAGAACTTAGCTTGGAGAGACTAGGAGAAATATTTTCAACAATGGGTAGGCTCCTGGACAGTTTCTCAGCTTCTTTGTTATCTTGATGCTCTTTCTGACATTCACTTAAAGTGTGGATAAAATTAAATGAAATGAGTGAATTCAACATGTTAATACAATCTAGTATGTAGGCAACTACATACTATGTCTTGCTTAAGAAATCTGAAAAGTTAGTAGCAAAACTTTTCTGGGGATTTGTTAAGGAATTAATAAATGAGGATGCCTGGGACATTAATTTGAGTTTTCAGTATTAGGAAAGTTTAAATGAAGTGTCTGCTTTCTAATTAAGAGAGATGGCTGTCTTATCTTTTCCTGGGAACAGGTTGATGTTGTCTCCTAATGATCACTTCAGGAAGAATATTCTGGTCAGGGCTAAGATGGATTCTGGTGTCTTGTGTCTTTGGGAAAGAGCATCACTAATCATGAGTGAGAATAATTATGCCCATTTTCAAAGTATTTCTTTCTTGCAGCTTGTATATGTTCAGTGTTAATTACTCTGTTAGTTATTAAGTATACAGCCTCCATCATACGCATTAAGAGTAGATTTATACTGTCACTATTATCCTTAACCTTGGCCATTGTTTATAATGATAAAATAATAAAATGCAGTAGTGAGTTATAACACTGATTCTATGTACTATTTCCTAAGATAACTACTGTAGGAAAGAGAGTGTTATAAATGCCCCTAAAGATATTTTCTAGTAGATGTATGAAATATTACATTTCCTCAGCATGAATAATTTTGAGGTAAATGTTGTCATTATTCAAATTCATTTTAGCAATCCTTATAATATATTTGAGGTGAGCTTTGAAAGATGTTAGAAGCAACACAAATTCATGGAAGTATTTGGAGATAGGCAGTGTGGCAGAGCTTAGGACACGAGGGCCCAGTAATCAGGGCTGTAGTTTTTATTATGCACTAGTGCATGTGGCTTTGGACGAACAACTCTGCTTGTCTGGACTCCAGTTCCTTCACTCCCCCAAGTCACAAGATTAGCAAGAATGACCTCCAGTCATTCTGATTCTGTGACTCATGATCAGAGTCACAGGAATATTTTTATTGAGTTGACAAAACGAGAGGATGAAGGGCTGTAAGGTTCTGTATGCACATGTGAGTGTGTGTGCACCAGCGTCCTCTTCTGCCTGTCCTGTCCTTGTTGAGCTGTATCTCCCCTTCAGTATGGGATAGTTGCCTTTACTTTTCTCTAGTGGGTGGCCTCTCCTGTGCTTGACATATCTGTCACTATATTGTTTTCTCTGCTGTCTCTCTGACCTTATAGGTTGGCATTTCAAGTCTACTCCTTCCTCTTGAATTCTACCTCCAGGTACCAAGCTCTGGATGGCATTATTGGAAAGACTGCCTACGATTCCCTCCTTACTTACGGGCCCATGCTGCTCTCATCTGTCCATGTTTCACTTAGGGTTTGCTTAAAGACTCTCTGGACTATGTGCTGTCCTTACTTTAGACATTGCTTTTGCATCTTACAACTGATTGTGGCCACCCCTCCCACCATCTCCCTCATTACGCCAGGCAGGAGAATCGCTTGAACCAGGGAGGTGGAGGTTGCAGTGAGCCGATATCACGCCACTGCACTCCAGCCTGGCGACAGAGCGGGACTCTGTCTCAAAAAAAAAAAAAAAAAAGAAAAAAAAAAAGAAATCGTCTCTGGTAACACAGACGACAGATGTCTCAAGTAGGTGGATTTTTTTTTTTTGCCCCATTTTAAAACTGAGGACTGGCCGGGCGCAGTGGCTCACACCTGTAATCCAGCACTCTGGGAGGCCGAGGCGGGCAGATCGCAAGATCCGGAGATCGAAACCATCCTGGCTAACATGGTGAAACCCCATCTCTACTAAAAATAATTAAAAAAATTTAGCCAGGCGTGGTTGCGGGCGCCTGTAGTCCTAGCTACTCGGGAGGTGAGGTAAGAGAATGGCGTGAACCTGGGAGGCAGAGCTTGTAGTGAGCCGAGATCGCGCCACTGCACTCCAACCTGGGCGACACAGCGAGACTCCGTCTCAAAAAAAAAAAAAAAAGACTGAGAATTATTTAGAGTCTTAAAGGTTTATCTAGTTATTAATAAGTCTTGCAGTTGGGATTCAAACTATTATCTGATTTTTCCTATAGCTTTAAGGAGAAAAGAAAAGAGTAAAGATGGAGTAGGCAAGAATAAAGCCTCCCTGCGTTTCTTCTTACACCATCAACTTTCTTTGAATTAGATTTTATGCAGAACTAAAAGAGAAACATGCCCCTCATTTTGGGGGGCCAGACTGTGGCATAAGAAAGAAGATTTTCAGAGGGCTGTAATGTGGCTATATTCTAATCTTGTGATAACTGACAGGTGATGGGGATGGGGGGGCGTTTGGAGGTGTAGGTAGGAGAAATGTCTGAACCAACACCGTTTGTTTACCACCTAAGGTTCTTTCTTTAGATGTGTTACTTGGAAACATTCTTGAAGTCAGAAATAAAACCCCACATTTGAAGGATCGAGTTATATCTTGACAGAGGGTTTTGTTTCTCTCTAGGGAATAGATGGTGATTTTCAATTAGACATATACTTAGATTCTGACCCCTTCGGGAAAGTACATTGGAGGAAGCTAGTCAGTCCTTGTCAGGAGTTAAGTGTACTTTATCTGTCTAACCTATCAGATAAATAACTACTGGGTACTAGGCTTAATACCTGGGTGATGAAATTATCCCTACAACCAACCCCCATGACATGAGTTTACCTGTATAACAAACCTTCACATATACCTGCAATCCTAAAATAAAAGTAAACAAATGAAAAAAGATTTGCTAGGACTGTGAGAAGAGACATAGAGTCTGAGCCCAGCTTCTGAAGGCTGTAACACAGTCCTCTTTAGTCTTGCAGTAGTACAGGGCAAATAGTTTTTACATTAAAGTTAGTTTGTATGTTTTTCCATGCGTTACTTGGAATGTATTTTAATTCATGTTAAAATGATCTCAACATTGTGTTTCTCTAGATTGAGAATAGTTTTTTGAGATTGTCTGGGCTTCTTGCTTAAAATCTTAGGAAGGTTGATTAACTTACCCTAACTGACTCCTTTTTTGTAAAAGTGTCAAAAATGAGAAACTGAGGATATTTGTTTAAGATGGAGTATATCTATATATAATATTACAGTTATTAAAAATGTATGTTGCTTAAGTTATTGTAAAAGCATTTCCAGCAAGTGATTGATAACTTTTACCCAAGGCACAGGCAGTAGGTGGAAATAAATCTCTGCACTGGACTTGAAACTAACAAATCTATAATTTGTAAGTTTTTTTTGTCGCTACTTGAACCAACATTGGTCTTTTTTCTTGTGATTTATATAGCTCTAATGGTCAGTTTTACCACTTTATTATGTTCTGTTCTCGTAGAACTCTTCATTAATTTGTGTATTTTGGTCTTGTCTCTCCCATGAGATATTCAGCTTCCTGAGAGCAGTGATACATGTATCCTATTTTTGTGTGTTGACCAGGTATCACAACTTGTATGTCATAGATATGTGCAGTTTCATGCTTCTTTCAGCTGTTGTTAATCTAACATACTTTTAGCTTCTTAGGGATAAATATTACAAAGTCAGCCTATAGAATAGTACAGTCATGCATCCTGTGTGATGCCTTGATTAGTACTAGACTGATGTATAGGAAATTTTAGAATTATAGAAAACTGCTTATTAGAAATGTTCACTCTACCATATTTTGATTGTCAGTGATAATCACAGATTTATATTTGTTGCATAAGTGAAATCTACAGACAACATACCTCAAACTTAATATAGCCAATTGTCATGAATCTATCCCTTCCTCTCTTCCCCCTTTCCTTCCTCCCAGTGACTTATTATTTGTGTGGGCTTCATAGAGGATTTCCTTATTTGAGGAATCATGCATAAAGTTTCTTGAACTCATGCATAAAGTTACTTTACAATATATATTTCTTTTTTTTTTTCCTCGAGATGGAGTCTTGCTCTGTTGCCCAGTCTGCAGTGCAATGGTGCAATCTCGGCTGTAACTGCTGCCTCCCAGGTTCAAGTGATTCTCCTGCCTCAGCCTTCCGAGTAGCCGGGACTACAGGCATGTGCCACCATGCCTGGCTAATTTTTGTATTTTTAGTAGAGATGAGGTTTTGCCATGTTGGCCAGGCTGGTCTCGAACTCCTGACCTCAGGTGATTCACCTGCCTTGGCCTCCCAAAGTGCTGGGATTACAGGTGTGAGCCAACGCGCCTGACCTACAATATGTATTTCTGAGAGGACATAGCAGTCAATTGTATGATCTCTAATATGATTTTCTAATCAGAGACAGAAAACTTATTTAACAATTTTCCTTTAAGTGTGGTTAAAAAACTGAGTGGTTTTTGGGAAGATATTATGCCTGAGAAAGGACTTGAATTAGTTGGGTTGCCTTTGTTGTCTTCATGTTCGATAAGTTATCTCACTATGCCTACCTAATGAAGATTAACATTATTTACGAAATGTTTGATTTTAACAGAAACATTTGACCATTTACTGTTTATTTTTATTTTAATATTTCAGGCTTTGTGTATTTTTTTCAGTTTGCATGTTACTTGTAGTTTGGTTGCTTTGAATAAAGTGCACTTTTGAAAGCCTCTTAATTCTCATGGAGGTTTCCAACTGTAAAGAAGCTGTACAGGTAGTTTTCCCTTAAAGGTTAAACTTCAGGCTGGGTGTGGTGGCTCACACCTGTAATCCCAGCACTTTAGGAGGCTGAGGTGGGTGGATCACCCGAGGTCAGGAGTTCAAGACCAGCCTGGCCAACATGGTGAAACCCCATCTCTACTAAAAATACAAAAACACATAGCCAGGTGTGGAGGCGCGTGCCTGTAATCCCAGCTACTCAGGAGGCTGAGGTGGGAGAATTGCTCGAACCCAGGAGGAGGAGGATGCAGTGAGCCGAGATCACGCCACTGTACTCCAGTATGGGTGACAGAGCGAGACTTTGTCTCAAACAAAACAAAACAAAACAAAACAAAACAAAAATTCAATCATAGGAAATCTTGAAAATGCTTCAGTACTTTGTTGGAGTTCATTGTGGTGGAACTTTATAAGCCAGTTTTTATGGACCCCTTTAAGCCACTTTATCTTATTCATGGATGGTGTAATTATCATTTATTTATTTGTTTTCATTGATACATAATAGTTATACCTATTTTGGCATACACATTCATATAATATATAAAGATCAAATCAGGGTAACTGGGATATCTATTACCTTAAATATTTAAAGAGGTGACAACGTATACAGAAAAGAATAGAAACAAAATAAAAACAAAAAAACCCTGTGCTTTAACTCCCCCCCACCCCATGTTTTGATTTTTTGTTTTCTTAATTTACATATTTTAATATTGCCTGCTTTTTAATAGGTTGCTGTAGTTATTGTTTTTGAGATGTTTTTCTTTGGGACTTCATACTGGAGTTATGTGTGGATTCCATCTGACTTTCCTTGTGTAGCTATGAAGGAATACCTGAGGCAGGGTAATTTATAAGGAAAAAAGATTTATTTGGCTCACAGTTCTGATGTTTAGAAAAGTTCTGGATTAGACTTCTGCATCTAGTGAGGGTCACACGTTGCTTCCATTCATGGTGGAAGGTGAAGGGAAGCCAGCATGTGCAGAGATCACATGGTAAGAGAGAGAAGGGGCTGGGTACCATGGCTCATGGCTGTAATCCCAGCACTTTGGGAGGCGGAGGTGAGCGGATCACAAGGTCAGGAGATCGAGACCATCCTGGCTAACACGGTGAAACCCTGTCTCTACTAAAAATACAAAAAATTAGCCGGGCGTGGTGGCGGGTGCCTGTAGTCCCAGCTACTTGGAGGCTGAGGCAGGAGAATGGCGTGAACCTGGGAGGCAGAGCTTGCAGTGAGCCGAGATCGTGCTACTGCCTCCAGCCTGGGCGACAGAGCAAGACTCCGTCTCAAAAAAAAAAAAAAAAAAAAGAGAAGGGAGGGCCAGACTCTTTTTAACAGCCAGCTCTCATGGGAACTAATGGAGTGAGAACTCACCTATTACCATGAAGCTGGCACCAAGCCATTCATGAGTGATCCACCCCCATGATGGAAACACCTCCCATTAGGCCCCACCTCCAACATTGAGGATCAGCTTTCACTGTAAGGTTTGGAGGGGTCAAATATCAAAGCATATCAATACCACTATTACAGTAATAGAGTATTCTGAATTTGTTCATGTACTTAATTTTAGTGGGTTTTGCATCTTTAAATGTTTTCCTCTTGCATGTTAGTGGGTTTTTTCCCCTCCCTGCTTCATATTGAAGAACTCCCTTTAAGATTTCTTGTAAGATGTGTCTGGTGATGGCGAATTCTCTCAGCTTTCATTTATCTGGGAAGGACTTTATCACTCCTTTATGTTTGAAGGACAGCTTTGCTGGTTTCAGTATTCTTGTATGACAATCCCCATTTTTCAGCACTTTGAAAATGCCATCTCACTACTTCTTGGCCTATATGATTTCATTCAGGGATCTCTTGCCAGGCCAGTTAGATAGAGCTCCTTTATATGTCATTGCTTCTTTTCTCTTCCTGATTTTAAGATCCTTTATCTTTGACCTTTGTGAAATTTATTATATGCCTTGGGGTAATCTTATTTGGGTCATATCTGTTTGGTGATCTCTAACTTTTCTATACCTGGCGTATCTCGGCTCACAGTAACCTCTGCCTCCCAGTTTCAAGCAATTCTGCTGCCTCAGCCCTCCGTAGCTGGGATTACAGGTGTGTGCCACCATGCCCAGCTAATATTTTTTTAAATTTATTTTATTTATTTATCTTTTTCAAGTTTTGGAAAGTTTTCTATTGTTATTTCTTTGAATAAGCTTTCTACTCTTTGATCTTGCTCAGTTCCCTCTTGAACAGAAGTAATTCTTAGATTTGGTCTTTGGCGCTAATTTTCTATATCTTGTTGGCAATCTTCTTTTTGTTTTATTTTTTTTCTCCTGTGTCTATGTATGTGCCTGTCTTCAAGCTTACTGTTTCTTTCCTCTGCTTGATCAATTCTGCTGTTGAGAGCCTCTGATGAATTTTTTAGTTCAGCAAATGTATTTCTTAGTCCCAAGATTTCTGTTTGATGTTTTAAAAATTATTTCAATCTCTTTGTTAAATTTCTTTCTTTTTTTTTTTTTGTGAGACAGAGTCTTGCTCTATTGCCCAAACTGGAGTGCAGTGACGCGATCTCGGCTCACTGCAAGCTCTGCCTCCCGGGTTCAAGTGATTCTCCTGCTTCAGCCTCCCAAGTAGCTGGGATTGCAGGTGCCCGCCACCACACCTGGCTAATTTTTTGTATTTTTAGTAGAGACGGGGTTTCACCGTGTTTGCCAGGATGGTGTCGATCTCCTGACCTCGTGATCTGCCCGCTTTGGCCTTCCAAAGTTTTGGGATTACAGGCGTGAGCCAAAGTGCCCCATCTTTGTTAAATTTCTTTGATAAATTCTTGAATTGCTTTTCTGTGTTATCTTGGAGATCACTGGTTTCCTTGAAAGTGCTATCTTGAATTCCTGATCAGAGAGCTTACATATAGCTATATTATTAGGGCCAGTCAGTCACAGGTTTCTTGCTTTGTCCATTTGGGGAGTTCATGGTTCCCTGTTTGCTATTGTTTCTTGTGGATGTATGTGTATGACTTTGTGTTATTGTAGGCTTAGTTATTTATCTCAGTCTTCTCTCTTCTTTTTTCTTTCTTTTCTTTTCTTTTCTTTTTTTTTTTTGAGACAGAGTCTTGGTCTGTCATCTGGGCTGGAGTTCAGTGGCGTGATCTCGGCTTACTGTAACCTCCGACTCCCAGTTTCAAGCAATTCTGTTGCCTCAGCGCTCCTTAGCTGGGATTACAGGCATGTGCCACCATGCCTAGCTAACTTTTTTTTTGTGAGACGGAGTCTTGCTCTGTCGCCCAAGCTGGAGTGCAGTGGCGCAATCTCTCCTCACTGCAAGCTCTGCTTCCCGGGTTCACGCCATTCTCCTGCCTCAGTCTCCCGAGTAGCTGGGACTACAGGCGTCCGCCACCACCATGCCTGGCTAATTTTTTGTATTTTTAGTAGAGACAGGGTTTCACCGTGTTAGCCAGGATGGTCTCGATCTCCTGACCTTGTGATCTGCCCGCCTCGGCCTCCCAAAGTGCTGGGATTCACTGCGCCTGGCCACCCAGCTAATTTTTGTATTTTTAGTTAGAGACAGGGTTTCACCATGTTGGCCAGGCTGGTCTCGGACTCCTGACCTCAGGTGATCCGCCTGCCTTGGCCTCCCAACGTGCTGGGACTACAGGCATGAGCCACTGCACCCATCCTTTTTTTTTTTTTTTTTTTTTTTTTTGGTTACTATTAGATATGTCCACTTAGAGATTCTTATACCTTGGATATATTTACCAAGGATATTCTTGATCCTTCTTTCTTTCTTTTCTTTTCTTTTTCTGCTAGGTTACGGCTTCCTTTTTGGTATCAGATGGTGCCTTAAGCCCAGGTTTTCCTTAGCTCTAGTAAAGGATCAGAGTGCTGCCTGTCCTGAATGGGGTATTTCCCAAAGGGTGTGAGAGGGCTAGCTAGGGGTTCATTCCCGGGAGACCTGTGGAACAAACCTTCTACAGTGTAGTACTGCTGAGCTGCCACTCTGATTTGGCATCTCTGTTGGCTGAGTTGCTGAGTTTCCAGGGCTGGGAATGGTATTCCTGCCATCTCTCTTTGTGTCTAGCTGTCTTGAGGGATATTTCTTTCTTCAGGTACTCCCAGTGCTTCCTAAAGATTGAAGAAGGGACAGGTGTCCTCCTAGGAAACACACAATGGTGGGGAAGCTGGTTGTCCACCTTGATCTCTATTCTAGTGTAGAAACTGTGAGTGGGGGGTTTATTTTCTGCACACTTGACTTCAGGCAGATCAAAGGAAGGGGGTGCTGAGGATATAGAAGTCTCTTATTCTCTTACCATTTGCTTGGAATTTTTTTACTTCTCTGGGAACTGACTCCTCCTCATATTTGAGTTCTAGGAAATTGCTGGTGACGACTTGGTGCTGTATATATATATATACATATATATACACATATGTATATACATATATATGTATATACTTATATATGTATATACATATATATGTATATACTTATATATGTATATATATAGAAAAGAAAAATATATATAAAAATATATATGTGTATATATGTATATATATATAAAATGTGTGTGTGTGTGTATATATATATATATATATATATTTTTTTTTTTAAAGACGGAATCTTGCTCTGTCGCCATGCTGGAGTGCAGTGGTGCCATCTCAGCTCACTGCAACCTCCGCCTGCCGGGTTCAAGCAATTCCCCTGACTCGACCTCCCAAGTAGCTGGGATTACAGGCACACACCTACACACCCAGCTAATTTTTTGTATTTTAGTAGAGACGGGGTTTCACCATGTTGGTTAAGATGGTCTTGATCTCCTGACCTCGTGATCCTCCCGCCTTGGCCTCTGAAAGTGCTGGGATTACAGGCGTGAGCCACCCCGCCCGGCCAGTGCTGTATATTTTTGGTTTTCTGTGAGGGTTGTGGGAGGAGTGAATCCAGCTTGCTTCTATAGCACCATTTTGGTATCAGAAACCACAATTGATATTTGAATAAATGATCACTTGGAAAGAGTAATGTTCTCAGAAGATTCCTATGTAAGGTAAGATTATTTTTTGTTGGGAAAAGTTTGCTTTTTGATATGGGCAGACAATTTTTTGATATGGGCAGGCAGCTTTATATGGGCATGTTTTTCATTTATCGTCAACTTTTTGTGGTCTTATATTTTAGAATCTTCTCGAAATGGCATCTTTCCCTATTTTATTAATGCTTGATGCTGTTATAAAACATTGCATCTATGTTTGGTAATTTATGATTTTATATGTTTTTCCAATTTGTTCATTAAATACTTACTGAGCACACACCTGTGTCAGGTACTGAGCTAGGTGTTAATAATACCATGAACATGTGAACTCGACAGAATGGCTTCTACTTACAAAACTTACTCACAGTTGAGACACAAAGCTTTTAGCCCCTCCCCTGCACTTCCCCACTGTCTTTTATTGCAGTAGCAGAACCCTTTGGGCAAAATTTCAGGAATTAAAATCTTACATGGAATCCAAATCTTACACAGAACACTTATGTATCAACCAGAAAGAATGTTTTCTGTGATAGGTCCTTTCTTTGGAAAAACTTTAACACAGAGATTTTCAAAACTTTCTGTACATGAAAGTTTCTGCAGAATCTCAATATTTAAAGCAGAAAACATAAGGCAGAGCTGATCTGGATGAAATGTGTGGTGAGAAGCTTTCTCGCACCAGACCCTCCCTGGAGGCACCTTGTAGAGCTGAGGCCCTATAAAGACACCAGGTAAGCCTCCCCGAGAGAAAGAACTCAGCTCCAGCTTTGCCTCTCCCTTATGCCACCGGTGGCCCATTTCCTGACAGAACATTTAGGTGAACTAGAGACACTCTAGCAGCCGTATGTGCAGGCAGTCCTACATGAGGAAACTTTAGGAAAATATCCTCACATGAAGAGAGTTTCCGTAGATAACATAGCATTCATCCCAGGAAACCCTGGGAACTTTGGGGTGTACCGTAAAAAGCAGTTTGAAAATCGGTTAACTGGATCACCTAGTTGAGCCACCCCTCGGTATCTATGAGCTGTTGGTTCTAGGTTCCATTCACATTACCAAAACCTGTGGCTGCTCATGTCCCTGATATAAAGTGCGTGGTAGTTACCCATGCACATCCTCCCCTGTACTTTACATCATCTCTAGATTACTTGTAATCCCTAATACAATGTAAATGCTATATAAATAGCTATTATCCTGAATTGTTTAGGGAATACTGACCAGAGAAACAGTTTGTAAATGTTCAGTACAGACATGACAGTTTCCCCTCCACGTATTTTTGATCTGTGATTGGTTGACTCCATGGATGTGGAACTCTGTGTGGAGGGCTGACTGTACTAGAAAAGTCACTTTACTACTGCATGTATGATATGTTGAGTATTTTGGAGAGGTCAGGAAAGCTTTTTAAAAGTTGTTCACAGTTGATATCAACTAATTTAGAATACCTTTTTTCTCATGAAAAATAGTGTGTAAAACACTGAACTATTTTCTACTTAGAAAATATTCAGTAGACTAGGTAATATAAAATATATTATTTCTTGAAAGTCAAGTTTTGTGCCGTTGTCTTACTAGATTTTATAACAATGATGTTAGGTAATGGTAACTTACTAATTTTTCTGATTGCTCGGGGAATTAATTTACATGTATATGGATATCGAATTGTATTTGAAATCCCAGATTAAAAAGAACTGCCCACCTTTCCAAAGCTTAGTTATTCCCTTCTTGTAAGGAGTTTTGCTCACTGTGGCTTCCACAGTTATGACTGCCTGCACATATGGTTGCTAGGGTTTCTGGTTTACATCTAAATGTTATGTCAGGAAATGGGCCATGAATGGCGTTAAGGGTGTGGCTAAGCTCTAGCTGAGTTCCTTTTCTCAGGGGCTTTTAAAAATCTCAGGTTCTGTAGGGCCTCATTTCAGACACCTCATTCTCCAGGCCGTACTCTTAGATGCCTAGCTTACAAGGCAAGAGGACTGGCATTTAAGTGACACCTCTTTACAAACATGTTTATTGTTACTGTTTTAGCTTAGATTACTTGGGGAGTTCACTCTGAGATTTGTGTGCTGGGGCTTTCTTGTATAGTGCTCTGGGAATAATACTGCTCACAGTGGGGGAGGCAGGACTGGGCAGAAGGGGAAGGTAAACTCCAACAGAGTCCTGGCAGATCCTAAGGGCAGTGCTGGAGCTGACATTGCCCATCAGAATTGCCCCAAATTCAGGCAAGATGGCCAAGCCTTTATACTCAAGCCTGGACCATCCCTTGCATGTGGGCCGCCATTCCCTCCCTCTTCAAGGGGTATGTTCTTGGGGGAGGGAACCTGAACTCATGAAGGCAGCAAGGGCCTTGCCAGGAGTGGGACTTGGCAGCCTGCCTACAGCATCCTCTATAGCAATGCTTTCTGTTTCTCATGTTCATCTGTTTTTAAGAACTGAAAATTAAGTATGAAATGTTCTACTTTCCACAGTTAACTAACAAGACTTCATAATTTAAAATTTAATGCTTAATCTTTAATAAATGCACAAGTATTAAAACTTGTTAGCACCATAAGTAATGTGAAAATGTAACATAGTCACATCTATAAAATCCATAGTGGTTCAATCTTTTTGACAATTGGTTATGAGTATGCTTTGATTAAAAAGTGTATTATAAATTAACTACAGGAATTTTGAGTTTTGTGAAATATACTTTACTTTTTGATTCATAAAGTGTTTTTGTAACAAGAACTCCCTTGCATTCCCCCTGAAAAAAACAACCACTTCAGGTGGTGGTTTGCTGGTCTTGTTCTTTGTATCTGCAGTTTATTTAAAATGCCATTGTCTTTTGCTTGTTCATTGTAGGAGGGGGGTTTTTCCCTTGGAGGACAGTTGGGCCCTGTCACTTCTTTCCTTTTGACATCTTCATGTGATTGTTGGGGAAACAGTGTTGGAAAATGGGTTGGAGAGTAGATCTTGTACTTTGGAGTTAAGATATGTCTGGGGTTAGGTGCTAGCTCTGTCATCACTTTGCTTGAGTGAAGAGATGCCTGTAAGGAAGCTTTGGCTTCTTCATTAGTTAAATGGAGGTAGTAGTAGAACTTGTATTACAGCATCTTAGCATAAGCTCTGGTGTGTTATCAGTCCTCAATAAATGATGGCTGTGATGAGCTGTAATCATATTATTGGTCAGTTCTTCTTTTTCACTGTGTTTTTGAACACTTTAGTGAAGGTAGAGGGCAAATCAGGCATACAAGCTTATGCGAGGAATGGGGCCAGGGGGATCATTTTGGGGTTGTTATCTGTTAAAAAATTGTGCTTGAGGTACTGGGCTTTCTTCTTCACAGGGGATGACTGCGAGCAAAACAGCAGCAACAAGCAGAAACATAAATAAGGGAGGAAATGACTGCTTCACACAGCCTTAGTTAGGCACAGGGAGCATAGGACAGGCCTGTTTTAGGACTGACCTGCCTGAGCATGACATGGGCCTGGAAGGAATTCTCCCCTCTGTGGTCCTGGATGTCACAAGGTGAGTGGAAGCTGGGCCATCTGTAGGTGCTGCAGCCCCTGTTGGTGACAGCGACAGAGGGACCTATGGCAGCTGCCTGTGACAGCCCTGTGACAGACGTCTGGGCAGTGGGACAACAGAAACCATTTGTTCCTAAACACACAGCCCCAGGGCTCCCAAAAAACAATAGAGAATTTTGAGGGAGTTATCTGAGAAGTAGGAGTTAGTCTTTGAGAAGTACTGGTAAACAAGTAAGTGGACTGAGCATATCTTGAAAGAAGTACAAAGAGGACAGTTCCTAGAGAAAACTTGAACTAGAGAAAGTAGATTTTCAAAAGTATAGATTTACTTACTATTATTGTGAAATGTTGGCCTAATCTCATTCAGTTCAAGGTAGTGTTTGTTTCACAACTGCAGGGCTATATCAGTTTATGTTTAATTTTTGAGTAAATCACCTGAAGATATGTTTAAAGGAATTTTGTTTTCCTTGGCCTTCAAAATAAATCTTAAAAAAAATTTATAAAAGACTTCAGTTTTAACTGCAACATAATCCTGTAAATATCTAATTAGTGTGTTCATAGTTCATTAGTGATTCAATTTTTTGTGTTAGCAGTACTTTAGCAATATGCAGAATAGCTCAAGAAAAACCCTACTGTCCCAAAGCTTAAATGAATAATTATTAATTTTAACAAACCAGTATGTACTTGAGGATATACAATGGTAGGCATTTTATTTGATGGTTTTCAAAGTATACAAAAAAGGTGCAAAGTACATTCTTATCCTCAAAGAATTTGGAATTAGCTACATAATTGAGCAATTGTGTCTGATAATTTAGGGCCTGGCTATGGAGCAGGCACTCTACAAGGTAGACGAAAATGGATAGTTTATGTTAAAATGTCTGGGTAGTGGTAGGCTTTTTCTACCTCATAGAACTCAAGACCTATCAAGACAAAAATGATGTATGTACATTGAGCAGCATCTTGCTTTGGGAAGTAGTATATAATACTACATAATATACAATTGAAGGGCTCTGGGAGGAAGAAAAGGGATGAGATGGCTGAGATTTATAATGGTCAAAGAAGGCTTCAAGGTGGTAGAATCTGGGTGGGGTTTGAGAAGTTGTGAATTGAAACATGGAGAGGGATATTTTGAGGGGAGGAGTGAGGTAGACACCTATGTAAGTGATAGAATAATTCTTAGTCCAGCCTATAGGGAGTGGAATGTTCATATTTAAGAAGGTTGGAGTTAAATTGTGGGGGTCTTGAAAGCCAGGCAGTGAGGCATGAAGGTTTTATGAAGGTAATAGTGACAATAGTCTAGCTGAAGGCTGATAAAGGTTGAAATTGGGGTGATACTGCTGGGAGATAGACACAAGGTTTTGAGGTTGTAGAGTGGATAGGACTTGTTATTGGCAGAGAAGATGAGAAATAGAGGTATTGATTTGGGGTGGAGAGTTCTGTAGATGTCTATTAGGTCCACTTGGTCCAGAGCTGAGTTTAAGTCCTGAATATCCTTGTTAATTTTCTGTCTCATTTATCTGTCTGATATTAACAGTGGGGTGTTAAAGTCTCCCACTATTATTGTGTGGAAGTCTAAGTCTCTTTGTAGGTCTCTGAGAACTTGCTTTATGAATCTGTGTGCTCCTGTATTGGGTGCATATATATTTAGGAGTTCGCTCTTCTCGTTGCATTGATCCCTTTACCATTATGTAATGCCTTCTTTGTCTTTTTTGGTCTTTGTTGGTTTAAAGTCTGTTTTACCAGAGACTAGGATTGCAATCCCTGGCTTTTCTTTTGCTTTCCATTTGCTTGGTAAATATTCCTCCATCCCTTTATTTTGAGCCTGTGTGGGTCTTTGCACGTGAGATGAGTCTCCTGAATACAGCACAGGCAAAGTAGATTTAGTATAATTCTTAAGGGTCCTATGATTTTTAGAATGGTGAATGAACATTGGATGTAATTTAAAGTCACCAGCCACATTCGCCTTTAACAATAGAGTTCTGCCTGTCCTTGGAAGCTTTTTTTTTTTCTTTGAGACAGAGTTTCACTCTTGTGGCCCAGGTTGGAGTGCAATGGTGCAATCTCATCTCATTGCAACTTCCGCCTCCTGGGTTCAAGCAATTGTCCTGCCTCAGCCTCCTGAGTAGTTGGGATTACAGGCACACACCACTCCACCTCTTGGGTTCAAGTGATTCTCCTGCCCAGACTCCCGATTAGCTGAGATTACAGGCATGCACCACCACGCCTGGCTAATTTTTGTATTTTTAGTAGAGACGGGGTTTCAGCATGTTGGCCAGGCTGGTCTTGAACTCCTGACCTCAGGTGATCCACCCGCCTCGGCCTGGGATTACAGGCATGAGCCACCGTGCCCGTCCTTTTGAAGCTTTGAAGCCAGGCATTGACTCCTCTGTCTGTGAAAGTCCTAGATGGCATCTTCTTCTAGTGGGTATAAGGTTTCCTCCACATTGAAAATCTGTTGTTTAATGTAGCCACCTTCATTAATGATCTTAGCTAGATTTGCATAATTTGCTGCAACTTCTATTAATACATCAGCAGCACTTGCTGTTTCACCTTGTACTTCTCTCTTATGGATACAATGTCTTTCCTTAAACGTCATGTTGCTAGAGTCCAGCTTTTATTCTGCAGCTTCTTTACCTCTCTCAGTCTTCATAGAATTGAAGAGAATCGAAGCCTTGCTCTGGGTTAGGATTTGGTTTAAGGAAATGTTGTTGCTGGTTTGATTTTCTGTCCAGACCATACAAACATTCTCCATGTCAGCAGTGTTTTTTGTTTTCTTATCATTCTTGTGTTCATTGTAGCACTTTTAATTTCCTTCAGTAACTTTTTCTTTGCATTCCTAATTTTCAGCTTATCTTAGCTTTCAAAATGCACTCCTTACTAAGCTAAATCATTTCTAGCTTTTGATTTAAAATGAGAGGCATGCAGCTCTTCTTTTTCTTGAACACTTGGAGGCTATTGCAAGGTTATTAATGGCTTAATTGCACTATTGTTGTGTCTCAGGGAATAGGCCAGCCCGAGGAGAGAGAGAGACAGGATCGAGGAGAGAGAGAGAGAGAGAGACAGGATCAAGGAGAGAGAGAGAGAGAGAGACAGGATCAGCTAGCCAACGGAGCAGTCAGAACACACACATTTATTATGTTCACCCACTTATGTGGGCATGGTTTGTGGTGCCCCCAAACAATCGCAGTAGCAACATCAAAGGTCACTGATGACAGATCACCATAACAGATATAATAATGAAAAAGATTGAAATGTGAGAATTACCAAAATGTGACACACAGATTCAAAGCGAGCACGTGCTGTTGGAAAAATGCCACAGATAGGCTTGCTTAGCACTGCATTGCCATAGACCTTCAGTTTGTAAAAATGCAGCATCTTTAAAGCACAACAAAGTGCAATAAAATCAGGTATGTCCATAGTAGTATATTAAACAAAAATTGATAAACACTTGGATGTTATCAGAGCAGCAGGATTTAAAACTTCTTAAAAGCCCCGGGTTTTTTTAAAGGGCTTTTTTCCTCCTATCATTTGCTCTCATTCAGGGCATTCTGTTTCAGCTATTGTCTGACAGTGACTTATACTGATTTTCAAAACTTGTTTAGATAAAGACTATTAGCATATTTTAATAAAGTACAAACATGTTGCTGTTTAACTTTATTACTCATTTTTCATTTTATAAAGGAATTAGATGACTTTTTTTGTGACAGCTGCTACAATTCATGAAGCTAAATTTTTAGGGCAGTTCACTTGGGAAGGTGGTTTATGTGGAATTTCAGAGCCCCAAGCCTGCCCAATCTACCTTGAGCACATGTTATCTATCACAGCCTGTGGACTTCGTAGGCAACATAGCTCTGGGTAAGACCCAGGAGGAATGAAGAGAAGGCAAGGATGAAGCATGGGGAGACCATGCTATAATGAAAATGTGGACTGGCACAGTGGCTCGTGGTGGCCTGTAATCCCAGCACTTTGGGAGGCAGAGGTGGGAGGATCACTTGAGCCCAGGAGTTTGAGACCAGCTTGGGCAACATAGTGAAACCCTCATCTCTACATTAAAAAAAAAAAAAAAAAATTGGTGGGGAGTCCTGGGAGACATTTAGGTCTTGGGAGTTTGACTGAAGTAGATGTTTGATTGAGGATGGCAGCAGTTGGTCCTGAGCACATCAGGCTGACCCTACAGTCAGGAAATGAGGTTTGCTGACATAGCCTTCCTTCCCATTTTCTGCTTTCATGATTTTTTCATCTTCCCATTTCCTTCCTCTTCTCCAGGACTTCCATCTTGGAGGAGCAGGAATATGGTTTATCATTTGAGAGTGGTATAAGTCAGCAAATACAGAATATCTGTTCTTCTGGTGCTGTATTCCGGGAGAAAGCCATAGACCCTTCCTCTTAGGGAGCTGAGATAGGATAGTAGGGAGGCAGGAAGGTAGAAATACACATGTATTCTGAGTGCCAGGGTGGACGCCTGCATGTGAGATTGTTGATATAGCAAGAGAGGGAGTGGGAGTTCTCCTGGTGGGGTCTTGAGCTGAGCTTGGAATGAGGAGTGGGTGTTTTGCTGTGTCTTATTCCTGTTTAGGACAGGAAGACTAATTTTGTCCTGGTGCCTGGTAGGTAGAACTATGAAGTAATCTTAGAAATGTAAATGGGTAATGATACTTATTTCAGATGTAAGATAAGTGTCCCAGAGTTGAGGCATTAGAGTTCATCTCTAGTGGCGATAACTTTGGGTGTTTTGAGGTCAGAGGTCTTCCCTTCTCTTTTATCCTCTTATTCACACTAACTGCCGTATGGTAGTAGATGTGCCTGAGCCATTGATGTTGCTGAGATCCATGTGCCACAATCTAGGCTTCATTCTGATAGGTCTTAGCAATATCTGTATGTATTTCTACCCCTGCTACTTACATGGAAAATGCCTTGAGTTCTTCCTGCAATGCTTTATATGTGGCAGGTGCTCAGCACCTATCTCCTGAATTGAATTAGATTGTTTTAAAGTGATTCTTACTAGCAGCACATCTACTATAAAGGAAAATTTTGGGACAGTAACCCAAATGACTCAACCACCTGGTGATTTGAGACTCCTGCATTTGCTCGGGCCTGTGATGGTGCAGTAGAGAAAGAGAACATAGGGCCTGATCATCAGGCTGCTGGAGGGTTGAGTTTTGGATATTCCGATGGGTTGCAAAAAGGTACTGTGCTTTCCTGGGTTCTTTCAAATTGTAATCAGCCTTTTATGTGCCTGTCTGACCCTTGATGTTAGGATTGTTTGAACTGATACTTTTTGAACATTTTCTCAAGTTTACTGGATGTGGGGGGGCAGCAAGTCAGGCTCACCTCATTGCCTTGTAGCCATCATTTACACTTGATCTTAGCCAAAAGGCCGAGAAGTGATTTAGCCATCTTTTAATAATGAGCTCCTAAATATGACTCAGTTGATCCGTTCCATGTTGTTCTGTGAGGTAGATGAGGTCTGACAGTATAATAATGAGCTCCTAAATATGACTCAGTCGATCCATTCCGTGTTGTTCTGTGAGGTAGACGAGGTCTGACAGTGGTGAAACGGCTTGTGCAATGTCTCTTAGATGGTGCTTTCCAGTTCTTGTTTAATGTGCGTTCCCCTCTACCGAGGAAGTTGGTTGCTGGAAAACACATGAAAACATATGCACCTTGCTGTTTTGTTGTCTTTTCTTTCTCTCTCTTCTCATGGCATGCTTTGAAACAGATTAGAGTTGTGTTTGGCTTCGTATTGCTGCAGTTGCCCATCAAAGTAGTGCCGTGGTGTAGGGTTAGCAGGGGTGCTGTTGCAGAGAAGACAGTGAGTCTAGTGTTCAAATGCAATGTGACTGAGTGCCCCTGAAGCCAGGTGCCCACCTTCTTACAGGCAAGGGCTGTCTGTCAGCCTACACACATCGACTGCAAGTTTGAAAGTGCTATGTGAAGCTTTTGTTTAGCATTCTGACTTGGGCCATTGTGGTATTACTGGAAAAAAAAAATCTGAAGGAAAAACGTAAAAAAGCTTGGCATACACAAATCTATCATCCGACATCAGGGAGGTTGTGGGGAGTCAGGACCAAGCAAAAGTTCTTAGATATGGTAATTAGAAATCACCCCATTCTTTCGTTCATTCTTTATAATGTACTGCCCTGTCAGAATCACCTAGGGAGCTTTTTTCAGAGTATGCTGGATACTGCATCCCTGAGGGATGTATGTTTCTGCCATCCTTCATTCTCCCAGGTGCCAGTTATTGCTGGTAATTAGAGGTGTTAGTGATTCTGCCTCTGTAATGGTATGTAAACAGAAAAAAGGCTTAGAAAGTGCTAAACAAGATTTTTTTTGAGATGGAGTCTTGCTCTGTCACCCAGGCTGGAGTGCAGTGGTGCCATCTCGGCTCACTGCAAGCTCTGTCTCCTGGCTTCACGCCATTCTTCTGCCTCAGCCTCCTGAGTAGCTGGGACTACAGGCACCTGCCACCACACCCAGATAATTTTTTGTATTTTTAGTAGAGATGGGGTGTCACCTTGTTAGCCAGGGTGGTCTCGGTCTCCTGACCTCATGATCCGCCCGCCTCGGCCTCCCAAAGTGCTGGGATTACAGGCGTGAGCCACTGTGCCTGGCCTAACAAGATTATTTTTAAGGGCCCTTCCAGCCCTGCAACTTGTATGTAGAGAACAGAATTGTTCTTTGATCCCCTTGGGCTTTATTGACAGAGTGAGATAATTGATTAAAAGAATAGTAGTATCTTTTGAGCAAGATTTTGGGGTTGTCAAGATGGTACATGGAGGCATATTGCTTCTTGACGCTGAGTGGGGTAGTGCTCTGATTTTATTGTTCATGGCAAGAACAATGATTTGGCTCTTGATTGAATTTCTAAAACTTTAAAATTAGTCTTTCCTAGTTCCTTTATTATGTGGAAACATTAAAAACAGAAAAATCTGATGACATTCCAGTTTTATTAGCATTATTACTTATCTTCAGACTGTCCTTTGTCAGACCCTCAGACAGGGTTTTGGGCTAATTCAGGGAACTTTCAAAGTTATTTGTATACGAAACATTACATAGCTATGTCATTATTTAAATACTGCGTAACAAAGCATAGCATTGATAACAGAAGAGAGAAGCATTCACAGGGATAAGCATGTTCACTTTGAGCAAGATAATGACTAAGGCAGGGAAGGAGAGTGCTTCTGCTTGAAGGCATTTTTGCCCAGTTGTGCTTCACTGGATATTACCACAGTATGGCTTTCAGTTTGAGGATTTAGTTCTACTTGGGAAATATTACATGTGTTCCGTGTACGGGGCTGTGATTGGAAGGAAGTTTTCATCCTTTGATTATTTCTGAAGCTATTAAACTATAGCAATAGTTGGTTAACCGTAAGAATTTTATTAATAATTAGTTATGATTTTAAAATGAACTTGATATTTATAGAATTTGAAAAGAAATTGGGACACTGTCTTCCATCTAAAAGAAGAAAAGTAGAACTAATTAAATCATTTGGCTAAGATAGGAATAGCTGCACCTGGGAAATACTTGTAGACAATAATAGGCCAGTAAGCCTACCTAGGAGGAGAGGAATGAGGAGATTGAATTTGTATGATTCAGATCCTAGGAGTAAACTGAGGATCAGAGTAGGAGTAGAGCCATCTTGCCTTACTTTTTCCTCCTTTCTTCAGATAAGGATAGCTAAATTTTCTGTGAGCATGTGGTTGAACTTTAGATTGAGGAGCTTTAACTTTACCAATTTTTCAGAAAAATGAATCTGCATATATAAATATCTCCATATCCTACCTTTTTGTTGGCAGGCATATTCATATTACATGTATGTGTGTGTGTGTATGTGTGTGTGTGATGAGGAAGGCTGACCCTCTTGTTTGGAATGGACACACCCCCACACCCACACCCACACCTACACCCACACCCACATCCCTTTTCTGGGTATATTTGTGATGTAAGCCAGGAATTAAGAACTGGTAAGAAGTGGCCATAAATATACATTGGGTGACAGTCATTTAGTTATGCTAAAATTTTTTCTTCCCATTTCGATTGGAATAATTTCATTAGCAGTGCCTTAAGCAACAGGATATATGATTGAATTTTCTTTTAGTGAATTGCATAGTTATATCGGATCCAATTAAGTTTTGCATATGTTATCAGTAGCATTAAATGAAACCAAGTGTGGTGTTAAGTAAAATTAGTTAAGTTACTTTAGTAAGAAGTAACTTGTACTAAGTATATATTGAGCTAGTAAGTACAGCAAATAAAGGTCTTCAAAAGTATAGTTTATATGTAAAACATGGAATGATTATTCAAATTTATTGTTAATATCCTCATTAAATTTCCTCATTAAAATGCCTTTACAATTTAGTATTTGTATAGGATATTATGAGATTGCTGTTTTAAAATTTCTTAGCAAGTCCATAGTAAAAATAACTATGGAACTAGAAATGAGTATTTCTGTTCTTTAAGGGTGAAAATTTTTTACTATAGTCAAGATTTTAAAAGTCACATAATTATGAAATAAAACTTTTTTTAAGGCTGATAATCTTTTGCTTATTAAATTCTATTTGAAAGTTACAGTGTTCTTAGTAAGATTTGGTGGAAATATAAATGTTGGTGTAATAATTTTGTGTTCTGTTCTGCTTGTCAATAAAAATATTTTAAAATTTAAAAAGAGAGCAACCCAGATTTTCTTAAAAACAAAAGCCAAAATCAACCACAGAACAAAAAACATACAACCAAAACAACCCTAGAGTGCTGGAGTGCTATGAGAGCTGGCAGAGGGTCTCTAGGCTGTGACTAGCTGTCTTGTTGCTGAGCAGTTTACCTGTCTTGGGCCTTTGTTCCCTAATTTGTAAAATGTGGTTGGCACGATGAGTTGTGACATTGAAATTGGTAATTTATAGGCATATTTTTCTTCTGTTCATTGTCTAAGGAATATGACTCTGTGATTGGCTTCTCTAATCTCTACTCAGTTCATCTAAGTGGAGTTTGGT
Organism: Pongo pygmaeus; assembly: GCF_028885625.2. Classification (NCBI taxonomy): domain Eukaryota; kingdom Metazoa; phylum Chordata; class Mammalia; order Primates; family Hominidae; genus Pongo; species Pongo pygmaeus. The sequence continues at coordinate 50,849,145 of NC_072386.2, read as the reverse complement.
GTTGAATTTCTTCTATGTGATATTATTTAGGAATAGGTGTCCTTAGGCTACTAGCTGAAAAATTATAAACCTAAAATTTTTATTTATGTTTAAAATTTTAGGTATGCTATACCTCCGGAGCATGGAAAACGACTTGAAAGACTAGCTCAAGGTAAAACTTGCTTTTTAAATTTGTTTTCTGTGTTTTATATGTTTCTGTGTTTTGTAGGATCTTTGTTTTTGAGGTACTTTTTACAGTATAGATCGTTACTCTGTTGGTTTTATTCTATTCAAGTTATTGACTTTTACATGTTTTTTAAATTGAACAATTTTAAATTTTTTCACATTAGTTTGTGAATATTATTTTTTCCCTGTTGGATAATCGTCATGGTTATTTTAGTTGACTATTTAGTATTTCATCAAGTGATTGCCCTTAATCTGTTTTGATAGTTTCTAAAAAAAATTGTTTTTAATGTAATACATTCAACATCATTGTGCCAATAATTTTTTTTAATTAAGTTACATTCTTCCAGACGGTATTGTTGCTGCATCTTGGGGTACGGTTTTTTCATGACTACTTTTTCTGTTGTTCAACCGTTTCTCCCAAGGGTTATGTCACTGCTGACACCCAGTTCTTCTGTGGCCCACTGGGACTGGGGGTGTGCCCTTAGGGAATTATGAAGGTGAATGGCTCCAAGTAACAATACACATGAGATTTTGGGCCTTCTTGGACTGGCAAAATTAAACTTACTTTACTGCAGGTTGCATTTTTATTTTTCATGGCCTGCTGCTTCTTCTTTAGGGCCAGAATAAAGAACTTTTCTGGGCCTCTATTGATGATCCTATGCCTGCTTTTGTGTGTGCAGACAATGCCAGCGCAAGCAGCCACCTTCCTCCTTCCTCCTTTTTTTTAAAGATATGCCAGGCAGCCTTGCCCTCATCTACTTACGTATGGGAAGCAGAGTCACATTCACCCTCTGCCATCCTTATCTTCTGTTTTGCTAACCACCCTTCCTGAAAGAAGATGTAGGCTGGTAGTGACTTATTTCCAGGGAAAAATGGAGTTCCATTTGAGTGACAACTGAGGAGCAAGGCCTTCTGCCTTTATCCAGGATTGAGTCCTCAGTGAGCAGTGCTCTTTTAGTCCAGTGTAGATCTAAAAGTTTCACTGGAGTGTTAGGTTTGCCTTCTATTAGGAAAAGAATTTTGTTCCTGCCTTATATGTGCTTTCAGTTAATAATGAAATGGGGACACTGAGAAACCTCATTGCTTGACTTGACAGTTTTTAACAGAAACTGTTAATGGCACCTAAAGGTTACTTTCCCCTAAATTACAGAAGAGTATTAGAAGGAACAGTTATAGTATTACATTTTAAGAAGCATTATTATAATTTTGTCAGGCTAATAACTATAAAGCGTCTTTTTAAAAATGTAATACATTATAGTAATAATAACGATTGATGTAATTGTAATCTTGAACTTTGTTAGGGACTGTTTTCATGAATAGGTTTTGGATAATAGATTAGAGCAGAGCTTATAAGATGATTACTGTAACACTGAACTATATAGGCAGTGAACTTTGTGTTAACACTATATACTCAACTATCTTCTTCTCTGTAATAAAATTTTTCCACCATTTTCTATTAATCTTGCTACCAGAGAACTTTTAAAATGAAGCTGATGTAAACCTTACAATATTGAGTCACAGACTAAAATTTCTGATATAAACTTCTAATGCTTTGATGTAAACTGTCTGAAAATGACATTCCAGAAAATGGTTACCGTTTGTTTAATCAGTAAGAGGTTAATGAACTTAAAGGATGAACAAGAACTTGAAATCAGTTGCCTGTTTATTCAAAACTCTTTTGCAGCAATATTTTAAGAAATAAAGCAGGGAAAAGACCCTACAAGATAGTGAAGGATTTGTATCTGATGACCAGATGCCAGCCAAATTAATTGAATTCTGCTAAATAATTAAAATGATAAAATAATGCAGTGTGAATGATGGAGCATTATAGAATGTCTAGCTCATAGCAACACTTGATTCATAAAATGAAAAGTAGGCTCAGATATTTTCCATTATCTTGTCTGCGCATCATAATTATCACACTTGCGTTTTATGCGTGAATGCTTTCATCTTTGGTTTCTACTGAAATCTTGATTGACTGTGGCACCTACAAATATTTTGTCCAAAAGACATTAGGCCTGCATCTAATAAAGCCAGGAGTTTTATTTCGCCGTTCAGCTGCTTTCTCATTTATACAGGTTTTCCCCATGTTATGTAGACATAAATGTAATAAAAAATCTCAAGTGAATTGTTATAATTTTTATACTTGTTATATTCGTCTGTAATGCCATTGCAGTCTTTCTAATTTTTGGTTTGATATAATTGGATTGCAAATATGGAGGAGAAGAGAGTTATAATGTTAAATCATGAATGACAGTTTGGAAGATTTTCAGTTTTTAAAATGCCTAAATCTCACCTATTTTAGAAAAAAGATAATATTGCTGTTAAGTTAAGCAAAATACAGATTAAGGTAAATTGAGAAAGTGTACAGATTTTTGTGAAAAGTAGTATTTCATATTTCATTTGTCCTTTATTGGGAATAAAATGCTATTTTTTAAAAAACTGAAAAGGATTTGCTTTGAAAATTTTGGTTACTCGGCCAAAATATGTGATTTAGGACTTTGTGCAGCCAGTTTTGAAAGTGTGAACGATTAGGAGGAAACTTATTTCAAAGAACAGTATAGTGGAAGTGAGTCAATTCTTTTAGATCCTTATATTTACTTGAAACAAATGTTGGTTTTGTTACCTTATTAAAAAAGCAGTATTCAGCAAAAGGGAATAGAAGAAACATTGCTACCAAGGGTTACTTTAGTTCATGCTTTTAAGCATCTGTGTGTGTGTGTGTGTGCACACACGTGCACGCACATTGTGGAATTTTTTTAATGGCTGGTAATCTTGATTTTAATCCTGTGGAGTAGAAGATCATAGCCCGATTTGCAGGGATCCCTGTGCCAGGGGGTAGATAAAGGTCTATGGGTGGGATGCAGACAGGCATCCAATGGACTTTTTGAAATTATATTCAAAGTTGGGCATATATATAGATTTCTGGGAACGCTATCATCAAATCCCCTGAGATCATTTGGTCCAAAAAAGATTATGAGCCACTGCTGTCAAGAGAATAGAAGAGCAGCAATAAATAAATCATTTTAATTTTATGAACAGATTCTAATTAACCTGCTCTCATACCTCTCTCTTGGAATTAGGGAAATGTACTTTTATTAGCTCTCAAAATGGTAAATATTATTCTCTTAAGCATTCACTTAGCTGATAGTCTGAAATATTACATTAAAATGTCTAGTTTTGAAAGGCTTATAAATAAAATACCTCTGATTATAAATAATCATTTTTAAAGTACCCTGTAAGCCATAAAAAATGCAAAATACCAGTGATATATCCTCTGCCTTCATGCCTAACTCATGCCTTAGGCATGGAGATCAATGTGTGGTGCGTCAGGGTATGTTTATTTTCGTCTATCAGCTGGATTTCGTTAAGAGTGGAGAAACAGTTGGTAAACTTAATTTCTTAATAATTTGATGTCAGTGATATCACTGTCTGTATTTACATGTAATTGGATATTTTATATCCAGCCATGTTCCTAGTAGGATTTTAGATTAGACATTGGGCAATAATACATGGAATATACCCAAATAACGTAATTCATTTGTGAGTGAAAGACTTTTAGTTCCCTTCTCTTAACCGAGAATGGAGAGGAAGAATTCAGGAAATGAATGCCAACTGGTAGGGAGGAATTACGGGGAAATGAAGATTTCTTTGATTTGAGGGTGCGGATGGGGCTGGGCAGAGGCAGAGCCAGAAGAATCCTGGTTGGTTTAACTCTGACCCGTTTGATCCCAATGTTCTTGGCTTGGGGAGTCCTTGGTGACTTGTGCGTAGATTATCCATGTGACATTTCAAGGGGGTGGGAAGTGAGAGCTGAAATAAAGAGGTCTCAGGAATGCAGTAAAAAAAACCCCTTGCGTATAATGACACACACACCAGTTAAACTGGACAGAAATTTTAAATCTAGGTTTTCTGCTAATTATCTTGAAATGGAAAAAACTTGCCTGTTACACAATGCGCACCATGTCTAGAAGATTAAAACAAGCCACTTATTTAGGAGAAGCGCCATTCTTCTCCATTCCAGGATCAGTATGAAGTTCTCCTGGCACTCCTCGTGGAGCACTCTGCTGGTAGAGATGTTGTTGGATTATGGGATGTTAGGGTCGAGTGAGGCCTGGGAAGGGATAATTTTCTGTCCATTCCTGAGTAACCACTCCATGAACGTTAGCAAGCACCAAGAGGCCAAATGTAATATGTGCCTCTTATGTCAACCTCTCAAGTAGAGATGTGGGTAAATGTTACTAGGTTTCTCTGCATACAATGTGGGTCATTGGTTCTTTTCATAAATAAGCTTGCCAATAAATTTCATGTGTAAATCAAATACTGTACATCTGTTTCTGAAAGCATTTTTCACTGAACCAATTTTCTATACCTTTTTCTTGTGTTCTTTTCCTTAGCATTGTTTATATGGTTGCTGTATTTTTCAAGCCTCATACCCAGTCATATAAAACCATGATAAAACTTCATCAAAGCAAATTTCAATTATCAAATAAAATTATCAAGAAAAATTTTTTACTAGTTTGGAAATAGATCTACATGTTTGATTTCTCTTCCCTTCCTCCCTCCTTTGTTCCTTGTCTTTCTCTCCCCTTTCCTAAAAAGTTAATGGCTATCATCATCTTCGCCAAATTAGTGTTTGTATACCCATAAAAAAGTCACTAAGCTTTGATCTTAAAATCTTTTCTCAAGGCTGAAATTTTTGGTGATTTATTACTATAGCGTGTGTTTGTATTTGAATCATAAAAGATTAGGATTTAAAAATAATTTCTTAGTTAGCAATAGCTAATATATTATAAACTATAAACCAGATGACAGTATAGAGAACTTTTCATTTGGAGGAAGGAACACACCTGTTCCGTATTTTTAGAACACATCCACTCTATTTGAAAAATAGTTTCAAAAGATTTAATGATTTTTTTGAGTCAGTTTTATTCGGGTAAAATCTACAGTAAAATTCACTTATTTTAAGAATAGAGCTCATTGAGTTTTGACAAATGTTTACAGTGGTGTAATTAATAAACCACATGATAAGCCACTGTTATCAACATGTAACACATTTCCAGTACCCCAAAAAAGTTCCCTCACACCTCTTTGTACTTAACCGCTCTCCCCTTCCCTGGCACCCACTAATTTGGTTTCTGTCCCTATCGTTTTACCTTTTCTAAAGTGTCATATAAATGGAATCATACTATGTGTAGACTTGTTTTTTGCTTTTTTCACTTAGAATAATGCTTTTCACACATGCTCACTTTTACATTGAATGTGAAACATACGTTGGATGGGTATAGCACGTGATCCTTGAGAGAGCTTATGGGATCCTACACACTTCTCTGTGTTGCAAAACTCTCAGCAGCACTTTGGTGTTCTTAGGAAAGGTTATTGTGGATTGCTTTTAGGGTTTTAGGGCTGTGTTGGGGTCTCTGGAATACAAGCTCTTTATTATCCTAGCCTTCCATCCCTCTAACTTATTATTTGGATTGGAAGAATGATTCCAAAGACCATCTTTGCTTGCTTGATCCTGTATAATATCTTAAAAAAGACAAAAAAAAAAAAAAAAAAAGGCGATTGACTTTAGTATGGCAAGGAATTGACCATGTTTTATAGACTATGGAGTGAGAGTGAGTATGAACCATGTAGCCCTGCAGGTATTTTGAGGTAAAATTCATTTTAAGGCACATACTTTGTACATAAGATGTGTTGTTTATGAAGTGTTTTTCAGGACTATGTAAAATATAATTCTGATAGCATATTGTAAATATAAATTCTGAACCAATGTGAAATTCTTAATATACTGCGAATTACCTTCCTTCAGTGGTTTTCCAATTTAAATTAACTTATGACCAGTCACCACATTGTTCAGGTCGTGATTACAAATCTATATTGAAAGAAAATGGAATAGACTCTTCTTTCTTCACTGATTTTAATTTAAAACTTAATTCATCTAGTGTTGCAGAAAGTTACAGATTTGAGAAGTTTGATAGATCCGTTTGAATTGTTTATAAAAACATTCCCATGGATTGTGCATTTGGGGACTGCCCCTTGGTGCCCTTCTCTGTGTGTAGGACTTAGGACATCTTGTTGTGTGGACATGGCTGTTATATTAGTGTGTTACTTTCCCTCCAGTCACCAGTGTTTTATTTTATGTTTATGTATTATGAATATTAACCATAAGCAGAGGGCTGCATTATTAAGAGACATTGTAAAGAATTAACATTTCTCATGTTTTATTGAACTTCCTTCCTTCCTTCTTTTTTTTTTTGAGTTTCTCTTGTTGCCCAGGCTAGAGTACAGTAGTGCAATCTCAGTTCACTGCAACCCTTGCCTCCTGGGTTCAAGTGAATCTCATGCCTTAGCCTCCTGAGCAGCTAGGACTACAGGCACGCACCACCATGCCTGCCTAATTTTTTTTTTCGAGAAGGAGTCTTACTCTGTCATCCAGGCTGGAGTGCGGTGGCACGATCTCGGCTCACTGCAACCTCTGCCTCCCGGGTTCAGGCGATTCTCCTGCCACAGTCTCCTGAGTAGCTGGGACCACAGGTGTGCGTCACCGTGCCTCGCTAATTTTTTTGTATTTGTAGTAGATATGGGGTTTTACCATGTTGGCCAGGCTGGTCTCGAACTGACCTTGTGATCTGCCCACCTCAGTCTCCCAAAGTGTTGGGATTACAGGCGTGAGCCACCGCACTTGGCCTGTATTTTTTAGTAGAAACAGGGTTTTGCTATGTTAGGCTTGTCCCAAACTCCTGGCCTCAAGTGATCCGCCCGCCTTGGCTTCCCAAAGTGGTGGGATTACAGGCGTGAGTCACTGTACCTGGCCAAATTGGTCACGTTCTTGAGTTATTTGCATAGAGAGATCCACAGAGTTAGATGTCACATTTCCAGCAGTTTCCCCCGTCATTTTGGTGGTGGAGGAGTCAGACAGCATCTACGCCTCATCCTGTCACACATACGCATTGCATGTGCCTTCCTGGTGCCTTCTGTCTTCCTTCTGTGTTCTCCCTCCATGATTCTCTGTCTTTTCCTTGTTTCTTGTTTTTCCAATCCCTTCAGCATGGCTGCCTTCCCTCTGAGTGAGGAAGGTGTGGAGCAGTACATCAGGCATATTCATTTTCCTCCAGCTTGCATCACTGAGTTAATGAGAGTCTGCCTCAGACAGAACTGCAGGTTTGAAGTCAGCGATGGAGAAAACTGACTCTGTCTTGGCGTATAATTTACTGTTGAATGAAAGGGTTGCTGTATGTTTAACTTCTTCATTTAAAAGCCTCCTTAAAACACTTCTCCCATTCAGGCTGTTCAGGCAGGTTCTCAGATATTTGATGGGTGATGGCTGGGAAGTTCATTCAGGAGATTAGTAGCAATTAGTTTCAGATTGATCAGAAAAGAAACAAAGAAAGGTGGGGAAACTACTCTGTCTGCTGTATGCCAAGGATTGGGATGAGTGCTTCAGGAATGATGAAATCTAGGAGTCTAAAATATTCTTCTATTAAAATGTATACTTATCTTTCCTTTTTTTTTCCCTGTATTTTTAGCTACAGATCCAGCATCCCACGTATTTATCTTTCCTAACTTCCCTAAATATTTTCTCCATTTATCAGATAATAGATTGAATCCATATTTGTTTCAAATTGAAATTTATTCCTAAAGTTGAGTTATTTTACAAGTTACAAAAACAACTTATGGTAAATCTGTTTGTAAAGAAGATCAACCTTTGGTGATGTATCCTTTAATTTTTAAGAATTCTAACTGTGACTCTGAGTTTTAGTATAAGGGCTTTTTGGCAGAAGAGGTCCATACTTGCATAAGTCAAACAGTAAGAACACTAGAACTTACACATTAAAAAACCTATCTGATATTTTCTCTTAATTGACACAGTGCCACTTACATTTATTATTTCTTTTTAGGTTTTTTCCCAAGCAGCTCCCAAGGGTGTGATGCATTTCTTCGCCACAAGATGACATTGATTTCTCCATCAGTATTGAAGAAATACGGTATTCCCTTTGACAAGGTATGTTAGTATTCATCTTACACAAATTAATTTTGTTTGTGTAGGATTTGTATTTAAGAGGTAATGTATCTTTAACTTCCAGGAGAATTTTTAGGATGTGGGTAGAGAAATTCAAATTTATGTTTTATAGCATATCAATTATTTATCTAAATCCTAATTAGAAATTAATTTTATTTCAGATATATTTACTAGAGATTTCATGTTGCTATAGTTCACTTATAATTATACTGAAAAGATAGCACATTCTATAAAATAAGAGGAAGCACTTCTATATTAAAATCTTTTTTATGAGTAACATAATTTATGTATGTGTGATCTATTTTCTAAAAAATTCAGAGCAATTATTAGCAATGGGTTGGTTAGAATCAATGATTATGGTAGCACTATGTTGCTTCTAAACACACTTAAACATAACACAATTGAGATTTCATTATGGATAAAATTGTCTGATGATTTAATCTGATATTGCTTCTGCGAGTTTTCTGAAGATTAGGTTCTATAAAACTCAGATGCTGGATCCCACATTCTTTGTGTCAATGGGTGGTTATTGGGTCAGAATTATTGCAGAGCCTAAACATTTTTATGTGAAGCAGCTGACATGAAAAAAGATTTTGACCAGATAAATAAAAGCTCCATCTCAGTCTCAGGAGGATTAAGTACTTAGCTACTTGCAGAAACATTAAAAAATAGCTCTTCCTTCTTCTGTGTTTTTTATTTGACTTTTCTTCTCATAATCCTTGCTGCTTTCCATCTTGGAAGCTTTTTGCTTGTGACTAAATCTTTACATTGTCTTCATTTTAGGTTCTTACTGTGGACTTCTTTGTGTGTGTGTGTGTGTGTGGGAGGGGGGGATTTGTTCAAAGCAGAAGTTTTTCAAGTGCCAGGATTCATTCTTCAGCTTGAGGTGATTCCCTGCTCCCTCATAAACTGTCTATGCAGCAGTCATGCACAAGATATGCTTGCTTTTGTGAACGTGCCCTTATCACTGGTTTACTCACACGTTTTTACCATGAAAAAATCTTGCCTCCGAGATGTGCACCGTGGGGGCTGCCTGCAGGTGTAGGGAGGCACTAGGGATGGGCTGCAGGACTGCTGGGTACAGAGGGCACAGGCTGTGCCACTCAGAGGGGCTGCTGTGGCTGTGGGGCTTTGTCCCATCTGCAGACACCTCTGGGCACCAGGCTTTTGTGAGTCTCAGACACATCATCATCCAGTGCTTCTTTTAAGTAGTTGGCATCAGCTTCATTAGGTACTTTTACTTAAGTTGGAATATTACAAGGTAGACATGAAGGAATGCAACAGTATCCCCAAGACACAAAATCCTTCTCTGTTCCTTTGGGGCTGGTGTTAGGTGTTGGTGGTAGCTTAAGGCTGATAGGTGAAGAGAAGTTATGTGAGGCAGCAGGGCTGTGGGATTGGCTCCCTTTCCCCAGGAGGGAGGCCTCTGGAGCTTGGAGCTCTTTTCTAGAGGTGCCTGGCACCCTCTTTCTAGGCTGCAGCTCTCTACCAGTACTACATGGTAGATCACTGGAGGCATTGGGCTCTCATCTGGTGTTTTGTGGATGGCTTCTGTGGAAAGTGGCGAGATGAATTTAAGTCCTGAAATGGTGAAACACCGGTGACTTCGAGGGTTGATTGGCAGTGGCACTTCCTCATATTTAATACTGTCACTTCCCCTTTCCATCTCAACACAGGGCCTGTCATGACACTGTATTCCTCAAGGACCATATTTACCTGGTGATGATAACGTAACATTTGATAGGGCAGCAAAATGGTAGCACAGGCTACAGGATTAAACCTCCTGAGTTCATTCCTGATTCGGTCACATAATTTTTCCGAGCTTTAGTTTCTTCAACTATAAAATGGGGATAAAAATAGTGACTACTTAATAGGGTTATTGTGACGAGAAAGATAATCTGTAGACAGAGTTTTGAATAGTATATGTTACATAGTAATGTACTCTTCCTCTTCAACTCAGCCCTCTTCCTGTAGGTAATAATGTCTCAGTTGGAATACATTTTTTCCTTCTTTCATTGCATTTCCCGTATTCATACATATGTATGAAAAACATAAGTGTAATAAACAGCTGATGTCTGCATTTAGATTATATCCACTCTCTTCTCTAGCTTCTTTTATGGTATGAGATTGGGACTGACCTGTTTTTGGAAATGACAGGGGCCTAAAATTTAGAGTTGCATTCTGTGGAACAGGTTGCTCTTTTTTTTTTTTTTTTTTTTAAATCATGACATGAGCAGGATTTTCTAGGTAGGGTAGAGAAGGTTTGTAGGTAGGATTCCATGGAGCGGGAAAAGTAGTTTTCTTATTCCAGTGGCAGCAGTCCTCCCTCTCCTCTCACCTTTATGTGGGAGCAGGGTGAGTTTTGTTTCATTACGTAGTATAAGAAAGAAGCACCTAGGTAATTAATTAGATTCAGTGAGACCAGGAAAGGAGAGAGTTGGGCTATATTCTCACATGGCTCAGATAATGGAGCTAGAACCGTGCTGGGCACTGGTAAGCCTGTCTCTGCTGCCAGGTGACAACTGAGCTCATTGCAGCAGAACATCTTCTGGGGTTTCTTTGGCAGGGGACAGTGGTGTTATGAGTTATATTTCAGAATTGTTGGGAAAAATAATACTTTCCCCTGTCTCCAATACCATTTTAGCATCCATAACATGGCAAAGCTAATCAGTGGTGAAAGGTATCAGAAGAGTGATTATTACTGAGGTGGGAGTAGGGGATGGGCTGGGGATGGTCTAGGATAGGGATGAGGGAGTGCTCTTGGGTGATGAAAATAATAGGGGCATGGACAATTATCCATAGCACCATTATTCCTAGTGCCCAAAGTGGAAATGACCAAATGTCTGTTGGCTGATGAATAGATAAGCAAGTGTGATATATTTTGTATAATGGAAGATTATTCAGCCATAAAAGGGAGTGAAGTACTGACACATGCTACAACCTAGGTGAACTTTGAAAAGTTTATGCTAAGTGGAAGAATTCAGTAACAAAAATCACACATTATATGATTCTATTAATATTAAATATCCATTATAACAAATCTGTAGAGACAGAAAATAAATCAGGGGTTTTCTTAGGGCTGGGATGAATGAGGGGCTTGGGGATGACAGCTAAAGGGTGAGGGGGTTTCTTTTTGAGGTGATAAAATGTTCTAAAATTAATTGTGGTGATAGTTGCATAACTTTGTGATATACTAAAAACCAACAAATTGTACACTTTAAATGAGTGAATTATATGGTATGTGAATTACATTTAGATAAAGTTGTTACTGAAAATATAATACTTTAAAAAACACTATATGTAGATACAGATATTTGTCCAAAGAAACAAAATACTACAAATGTATTTTGTACAAAATACATTAGTATTGTACAAAAGCTATTACTATTTCAGTCTCTTCTCCCTCCCAGAGATAAGTAATTTTCTGAGGTTGATATATTTAATAAATATATTTCTTCCTTAGATTTTTATCATAAAAAAAGAAAATAGGGGCATGGGATATACAGGTATGTGCATTTGTCAAAATGGATCAAACTGTACATTTATTATCTGAGCATTTTAAATTATATGTACATTATATCACAAAGAAAATATAAATTGTATTAGGGTCAGTAGGATAATTAAAAGTGTGGTTTTACAACTTTTATTATCAGAGCTAGCAGAGAATACAGGCTCTGAATGTGGACATACAGCATTTGCTAAATACTTTGGCAATATGTGTCAAAGAGAAACATTGCTTCAGTGGCCAAATCCTATGAGTTATTTTTATATTACTTTGCAGCAACTTAAAGAATTTAAAGATATAAGGGGTCTATCCTATTGGGTGCTGGGTTAGAAACATTTTAAGATCAGATAATCCAAAACAAATATTATATTATTCCATTTGAAGGAGTGAGCAAGAAATTTTATAATTTTTGTATCAGATTGATACTTTTTGAAAAAAGAAATAGCACTAAATTTTTCTTCACTTTTTCTGTAAACCATGGGATATTTTGTGTTGCTTTGGTGATTGTAAAAAAAAAAAAGTCTTTAATCTAAAAAATAGAAACAGGGTAAATACATTTAAAATTCTTTTTTAAAGGCTCAGGCTTATTTACGCAAGTTATTTTAATTATACTTAAAAATGCACTCACTCTAACATACATATATTTGAATAATTCTTTGAACAGAAGTTTTACTGTGAAATGGACTGTACTTAATTGAATGTTTTCTAGGTGCTAGGAAAAAATAATTCGATGAATACCACCAGCTCTTTACCAATAAGAATTCATGATATAGCCTGCCAAGCATGCATTATCAAAGTTTTTGTAGCTGTAGCTTTAACAATGTCAGTAATTATATGATTTTTATGTGTAACTCCAGTAATGCAAGTTATTAAAATATAAGAATATATAGCTTGATAGCTAATATGAACAAATTTACTGGAATAACCTGAAGATACCTTCAATTAAAATGTAATAGCTTTGATTATGGATTGTTTGATTTAATTCAAGTGCCAGCAAGCCATGTCCTATTTAGGAAAGTCTTTTAAACGTTTCCTAAAAAAGCACTATTAAAGGATTAAGTAATGAATCTGATGGAACTCTTTTTGGTAGTGCTCTGATATCATGACTTTTTTTCTTTGTTTTTTAATGGGAAATATATTTTAATTGTATTCATAATTTGGGAAGTCTTATTTTTACAAAATATTATATGTTTCCTACCTTGCAGATAACCCAGGAGGCTGGAGAATTCATGATCACTTTCCCGTATGGCTACCATGCTGGTTTTAATCATGGTTTCAACTGTGCAGAATCTACAAATTTTGCTACTGTCAGATGGATTGACTATGGAAAAGTTGCCAAATTGGTAAGCTGTGCCTCAAAAATAAAGCGTAAACTAAATGTGTATACTGGTTATTTTAGTAGGAACCCTAAGATCCTGTGCAGCATTTATTTATTCTTCCTCACTGGCGCTGTGTGCCTCTCACCACAGCAATTCACTTCAGGCTGGATACATTTATTTTACATAGCCAATATTACCAATTTTAGCTGAATTTGTCTGTTTTGAGATTAATGTGGAGCAATTTACCCTGATAGGTAATTTGATGCAATGTGTGTTTGCTTTTTATCTTGAGGCCTCCAGTTGGTGTTTTGCAAGATTTTCCAGTGAAATCATGTGGCTCCATGTTAGGTAGACTCAGATCTCTCCCTGTTTGCGATCAGTTCGTGGCTTAGAAAACAGCACTTTACAGAAGGGAGTGTCTGATAAAATTGTAGCAAGAGATGGAGGGAGGTTGGTAGTCAGAAATGATTAAAACTGCCCTTAGTGCAGAAGTGAAATTCTTGAAAGTAATAATGTAGAACACATTTTAACAGGAAATACATGTTCATGTTAAATTTGGTATAAAATTTTGCATCTCCTGCCCAGTGTATTTAATTTAGCTCACATACTGTGTATTTTCATTCACAGGCAATAACTTCTATTTAATTACTTTCCCCCTGTGGTGTTAAATAGAAGACATCTTCAAAGTGATGGTGGTTTCTATTAGGTTTGCTTCCTTTCCTGTGGCTTTTAAGGGAAAGGTGCAGGCTGGCAGAGGGTAGCTTCTAAATGAAACTGTGTGTTTTACAGAGGATGTAAAGTTGACGTAGATTTAGCAGAAAATGATAAATAAAGCGTATGTGGTCTTATTTTGGCCATTGCATGGCTCAACTGAATATCATGCATTCTACATTGATGAAACTTACATGTGGGGCCATCAGGTGAACGTAGATAGAAGTATATTTAGGGAAGACAACTCTTAGTTTAATTGACCTGTGTATTTAGAAAATTGCATACTATATTAAAAGATAAATAAAAGTATAGCCCTTTGGCAGCCCAGGAGTCATTCGAATACATTCTTGACATAAAGGAAAGCCCCTGGTATTAGAAGACTTTTTCTGTTCTAAGTAATTTCTGTTTATGCTGAGTAATTCGGAAAGGAACAGAACTGTATTACTACTTCACATTGTACATCCTATGTATTCTAAGAACTCAGTGTGTGTACTTTGGCCAACCACTGCATTGCTTTTGTGGAAATGTACTGCTTGCATCTGCCTTGAAGCAGTGTCTTGGCCACGAGGTTATAACAAGGTCTGTTATTTTATAGTTTGCACCTTTACTTACAGATATAAGTCAGCTATTACAGCTGTTCAGAGTCACCACAAATATTGATTCTTGTTTAATACAGGTCTCAGAAGTAGCCTATGATATTGGCCAGAATAGGACATTCCAGCCTTGGGGAGAAGCTAAACTACTGTGTACATTGGAGTTGCATTTCCACATTTCCATGTGGAAGTAGAGTGGGTGTGGAGCGGAAGGAAGAGAAGCTGGTAGTGCTCCTCTCTGAAATCCCAGCTGATAGAGCCCATCACAGTTGTGGGAATGTGAAGTGTTGCACTGTGGTGGAGGAGGCTGGATCTGACAACCAACTTTTCTTCTCTGGCTAGCCATGTAACATTAGGAAAGTCATTTATTCTTAATATATAAATTAGAAATACCTCTCTATCCTGTAGGTTTATTGCAAAGAGAAAAGAACTTAGGTATGTGACTATCTGTTTATTCAGTTTAGTAAGGGCTATGACCATTTTGTTTGGTTCTGGGTACAAAATATTCAATGCTATAATGCAGTTTTGGCCAGCTAATTAAAAATTGCTCTAACTGAATGTATTTGAGATTATTTTCAGTGTTATGGCCACCCCTTACTTCCTTTGGCCAGGTGATGTCATCTGAGAATATATTAGTTGTCGCTTGCTGCTGTAGCAAATTACCACAAACTTTGTGTTTAGAACAATAGCCATTTATTATCTCATGGTTCTATAGGTAATAGGCCTAGCATTGGTCTCACCAGTTGAATGTCAAGATGTTTGCAGGATTGCATTTCTTACTGAGACTCTGGGGAAGAATTCATTTCCTTGCTCCTTTGGGTTGTTGGCTGAATTCACTTCCTCACAGTTGTAAGACTAAACGTTTGGATTTGCTGCTGACCGTGAACCAGGGGCTGGACTTTTCTCCTAGAAGCCTCTCTCTAGTCCTCCTGTGTAGTTCCTGCATTTCAGAGCAGGCAATCTGCAAAATCCCATGTGTCATGCAAGATAGCGTATTCATAGATCTCTGGGATTAGGATGAGGACATCTTTGTTGGGGGTGCAGGAGGGGAAGCATCTGCCTACTACAGGGGGTACCAATTTATCGTTGACATATTTAGAATCTGCTTTGGGCTGGGACAGTAGCTCATGCCTGTAACTAGCACTTTGGGAGGCTGAGGCAGGAGGATTGCTAGAGGCCAGGAATTCAAGACTAGTCTTAGCAACAGAGTGAGATCTTGTCTCTACAAAAAATAAAAACAAAAATTAAGAAAAAAGAATATTTTGAGTCATGTAACCAATTTTAGTTATTTTGCATAAAAACCGGAAAATAACCTTATAAAGAGATACAGTTTTGAATGTTTCACTAAAATATCATGTGCTTTCTTAATTTATACCATCAATATTAATATTTTCATGTCTATTCTTGGATAATAAATTATCTTACATTATAGTAAGCTGAGTAAGCCTTTTTTTTACCCAGATTTTGGTAACTTTAATCAGTTATTTGACACATATTTTTGATCTCCATGTCTGATTCTTTAGGTAACCTTATGAATTTACTGTATTGCATATATATGTAGTTTCTAATCCCTGGCAAATTTGTGCACTGGGCATACATTTATGTGTTTTCCTGGAAACTGATGTGTAGTGAATTAATGAATTGCACTAAAAAGACTTTTAGCATTGAGGATGCCCATATTTGTCTTAATTGTTTGTCTTCATCAGTTTGTTCTAAATGGTAACTATAAAAAAGTCATTGTTTATAAACAATACTTTTATAATTACTATGAAAATATGAGCACTTTTTCATAATGAGGCATTGGTGGTGATGCCACCTGCTTTACCTGTCACATAGGGTTTATTGAATTTGTATAAGTATCTGATAAAGTATTTGTTGTACAGCATTAAATAAGCAAAATAGTGCAGAGTGTGGGGTCTGCATACATTATATGTGCATATATGTAATCACAAACACTATGAAATATATATATATAAATATAATTTTGTGTAATACAAACCAGTATTTTTAATTAGGTGACTCAGAAAAGAGCTGTTACAGAAGGCCATTTTTTTTTAATTAAAAAAAAAAACAAGTAGGTTTTGAAAAGATAACCTCACGTTCCCCAGTAGGGACCTTTTGATCATAAGCCAACAGGCTTTGTCAGTAGGGACCTTTTCAAATGTCTCAGATGGCTGGTAGATGGGGAAGAAGTTCTACTTACGGAGACTAGGCTTATCTGCTGTGTGCCAGGCACCATGTATGTTTCTATGAATTCATCACTCGTGAGTGCATTGTTCCATGAGAACAGGGGTGAGAGTAGAGTTGACACTGGGAGAGCTTCAAGGTCTGCTTCCTTTGCTGTTGGCTACTTGACTTCTGCTGGTGTCCCTGCAGCAGGACTGGAGAGGGGGCTTCTGTGACTTTCATCGGAATCTGTTACTGACCTATTGATATGTGATACTTGTTTAAGAAATCTTCCTGGCTCTTAAGATTTGGGTACATTTGATTAGAAATTTCATTATTTGTATAAACCTCAGATACACTTCAAAATTTTAGCAAATTCCTGGATGTTTGATATTCTCAGGTGAATTATTGTATTTGGGAGATATTTCTGTCCCTGTGGGTAAATTCTCTGTTTTTTTAGTCCTTCAGTCCAGATGGTCTTTTTTCACAGTATCCATCCAAACTGCCTCATCTCTCAAACAGACTTTTTTGGTGTGTGTATGGATTGTGTAGAAGATCTGGGGAAAATAGAGGAGGGAGTGAAGGGACATTTACCTTTTAGTTTTGGTAGCTGCTTAGTTTGACCATCCCTGTTTCCAGTACTCTCTGATAATGGCCCAGGCCTTACCATTCTTCTCATTTCTGTCTTTGCTTCTATTTTCCCTCAGTGAGGATCATTCTGCTCTCTTGTCTTAACCTGCAAAATATAGCATAGCGAAATCCTGTAAGATGCTCCAGAACAAAAGGGCTTTGCATTTAGCAGGAACAACTGACCTAAGAAGGCAGTTGTGTAATTTTCCCCCATTTCTCTAATCAAAGACAAGATCATTACTGAAAAAAATTGAGAGTGATGTTTCAGGTAGTCACATGTTCATTTGCTGCTGACGGGCAGAGGTCAGATTTGGTGAGTGCCCAGTGAGTTCCTCCTGTGCTACGTGTGTGTACAAAGAAGAAAGACATATATATTATCTTCAAGGAGCTTTCAGAAAGAACAGAAGGGCTTTTAATAAAACTCCACTTGCAAAGTTGTAGTATTAATGGAACATACCACCTAGTTCTTTGTTTTAGGAGTCTTTGTAGCTTTGAATGTTGGCGTAACAGAGTGAAATGCAATTATTTTTTCTTGATAGAGATTTAAAAATATTTGACAGCTCGTTTAGCAGTTGAAATAAGACATTTGTGCGTATTTGAGCTGACTGTTTTCTGTTTCTGGAGCATTCTTTCCTTCTGTGGTGGAATGAAGTCCGTGATTACTCTGTGCAGCTGATGCCGTGACACTCACAGGTCTGCTTCCTGGCCAGGTTGGATCAAAGCGCTGGCCGGCAGGTTGTATTTCATTTTTCCGTTTGCTGGGATGAAGTGCAGTTGTTTGATGTTAGGTTTGATGGATTTGTTTGCCACTGCATTCATTAGCTTCACATCCAAAAACTGACAGGCTGTTAAATGAAACTTTGGCTTAGATTTTCAGCTTGACTGTTTGGAGACATTTGTGAAGATATTTTGTGTTTGTGTTTCAGCAGCCTCAAGCACTATGATTGTCTCGAAGGGAGGAAAAGTTATTTACTGTACTGACTTTCTTGAGTAAAAAAGAATCATTGTCTTGGGGACAGTCATATCTCGTTTATACCATCTGAAGCAGTGTATTTATTACAGTGCGTGCAGTGAAAGAGACTTACTGTGTCAGGGTAAATATTATCTTATTGGAAGGAAAGGTAATAGTTGGTGACACAAAAATGATATCTTTTATTTTGTATTAATTTTAAGTGATCATATTAACGTGATATGTGAGAAAGCTGAAAAACTGTACTGTAGAGCTGGGAATGTTCTCTTATAAACTCCAGGAGTACTACCTTACTATCTAATTTTAAGACATTTTGATATTTGAATCTTCAAATGTTTGAACAAATTTAAAATGAGATGATAGAATTTTAAAACTGATTTCCCTTTAATCTGGCAGGGGTTTCAACTATTAAATTGTCTAGCATGTAAGTGCCGTGATGTGGGTTCATTCTATTTTATATTTCAATTCTCCAAAATTAAATTAGATATTTCTTAAATCTGGTAGCATCGTTCCAGAAAATTTTAATCTTGGGCAGTCTTTATTAAAACAGTCAGGGATCATTTTTGTGGTGAGTCTCTAGGTTATATTTTAATATGCTTTTGATTACAAAATACTAGTATAGTGATATTTCTCTGTCCCTGTGACATGTGAAGGAAAGAAAATGTAGACTGCTTTGAGTATTGTTCCTTTTAACAGTTCTTGGCATTTCAATTTTAAGTGTTTGACATGACATATATAATATGAACTTCGTGAGTATGGGGATTTTATGTTCTGCATTTTTTTTTTTTCTTCAATTTTACCTCTACTTTTTGCTGTTTCTGATTCCTGGGTTCTGATGGTACAGTGTAACAGAGCTGATGAGTAGTTTTGCTGCGCTCTTTTATTTTTTTGCTTTACTTTTAAGAGCATCTATAGGTTCACAGCAAAATTCAGAGGAAAGTATAGAGATTCCCCATATTCCCCTTCTCCCCACATGTGCATAGCCCCCCGCATTATCAATATCCTTAACCAGAGAGGTGCATTTGTTACAAATAAAGAACCTACATTGATGCATCATTATCCCCCAATGTCCATAGTTTTTTTTAAATAAAAAAAATTGTTTTTAAACTTTTATTTTTTTAAGGAAACCCCGGCAACCAGACCAAAGTCCATAGTTTACATTAGGGCTCACTCTGGGTGTTGTACATTCAGTGGTTTTGAACAAATATACAATGACAGGCATCTGACATTATAGTATCATACAGAGTGGTTTCACTGCCCTATGAGTCCTCTGTGCCTTTTGCATGGGTGGGTGTGTGTGTGTGTGTGTGTGTGTGTGTGTGTGTGTGTGTGTGTAACTTGCTAGCCCATGAGAAACCTCTACCTCTGGAGAGTTAGTGTTCACACATCTGGAAGAAGTATTAAGAGATATGAAGAACATAGTCACATTGTGTCCTCTTTTTATACTGAAAAAATATTGAGTTGTGGGATTCAGGATATCTGAAACTTCAAGAAGTCTGAGACTTCAGGTATGATGGTATCAAACCAGTTGGTTAGTATATATTGCTGAAGTCTGGAGCTAGGGAGCCTGATTTCATTTGTTGTTAACTTGCATTTGCTGCATTATGGGATTTGAAAGGAAGTGATAAGCCTCATGATGCTGATGTTTAGTTCTTAACCTGAAATCAAGGCATTATCTGCTTTTGAGTCTATAGTTTGTCAGTACCTTAAAAAAAAGTAAATTTGCCCTTTGAATAACTTCTATACTCTATTGAGAATTAGTTTGTTTTTAATTCAGTCTAGTTTCCTGTAGTTAAATACAATAGTAATAATAGTTGACATTGTCTAAATATGTCAGATCGAGCTCTGGGCACTAGATACATGTTATTTTTCTTGATCAGTGATGATGCACATTCAGAGATAATTGCTTTCTGTCCTATACTGGCCCCCTTTTTACAATATCTCATTTTCAGGGTGGTCCTATGTCTTACATTGAATTGGAGGGAGTTTGGGATGAAGAATAAAATAAGGCAGTGAGGCCCGGTTTAGATGTAGGTTTGCCCCCAATGTCCTGTATCCTTCTGGACTCATTTTTCTGGATGTAGTGGATTAAATAAGTGCCAGCCACGTGTGTGATTTGTGGGATCACTCTCAAGATTCTTGAAGATTCAGAATGGTCTTGTCTCATGAAAGCTGTAGCTGATGTCACCACCAAATGGCTTTGGACTCTATCTCACAATTGGTTGAGTTTGGATTCCTAAAGCCAGTGGAGCCAGGGGCATGATGGCATATGCCTGTCATCCTAGCACTTTGGGAGGATGAGGTGGGAGGACTGCTTGAGCCCAGGAGTTCAAGGTTACAGTAAGCTGTGATCACACTACTGCACTCCAGCCTGGGCAACAATGCAAGACCTGTCTCAAAACACAAAGAGAAGCCAATGGACATGTTATTTTGGATTCTTCTTCTCTTTCGATAAACCTACATGTGAATTCCTTTTTAGTCTGTAGTGCAACCATCGTTAACTCTGAGGCTTTGATCTTGCTCTTTGATTAAGGTGGTAGGGGTGAGAGCAAAGGTTCTCTACCTTCTCTTTCATTTTATCAAGTGTGTGTGGGGAAATTCTGAGGCATCTGTCTGGATAAAAGGACTTGTGTATAGAGAATAAGGTCAAAGTTAGGGGGCACCTATCTCAATATATGTTTCTATGATTATCAGGGGCCAAATTTTAGTGTAGCACTTTTGAAGCTTTAGGATTTTTTTTTTTTTAATGCCTTAGTTTGGACTTTTCCATGTTTTTTCAATGTTTATAATAGTAAACACATAGGAAAAAATTTTACTAAAGGCTCTATTCTAGATATGGTGACTGGAGAAGAAGGCAAAAGTTGGTAGTGTGTTTTCTGGCTCATGATTATCCAGAAGAGAAAGCAGTGGGCAGAACATGAGGTGACGTTTCAGAGAAGCAGGCTGGCCAACCCCTGGAGGGAAGGAGGGACTGGTGGGAGAGTCAGCAGGGCCCTGGGCACCCCCCAGAGTTTGCCATAGTCAGATGCCCTGGCTTCCCACAGCTTCTCATCCATGCAGGTTTTCCTGCACTTCCACCCCTGCAGCTTCTGCTGAGGCGACACACAGTGGTTTATCTCAAAAGGGCCTTTACCTCACATAAGGGATTGTCAGATATGTGCTCCTAGGGTTGGTGCAGCAGCTCAGCAGCCTCATGAGGTCTCATGCACTTCCCGTCCTTCAGATTCACTGTCTCCAGGCAGGCTTGTCTTGATAGCTGTGCTTACTTCAGACATCTTGCTGCCAAGGGCAGGAAGGGAGACAGTGTGGGAACTAGGCTCATCCACTCCCATTTGCGAGGAAAATCTTTCCTTGAAATGCACTTGAAAACATCCTTTTATGTCCTGTGGCCAACTGTTAGAAAGGCTGGAAAGGTAACTGGCGAGTAACTGGTGTTTTTAGGGAAAGGGGCTCTGCCTGTGGAGAAGAAAGAAAAAGATGGAAGAAAGAAGGAAAAAGATTCATTGACAGAATCTGCCACAATATGTGCTTCTGATACCTCATTTCGTCACACATATTTACTTTTAGCACCTATTATTTGGTGGGCCCTGTGCTGTGGTTAAAAAACTAAGTAAGATATGTAGTTTCTGTATAGTGGCGCTTACAGACTTCAGTCTATGTTCTCAGCTCTGTGGAACATTATAAGTATGGACCCCTGGCCCCACCAAAATCAGTAGGATTAGAATCTCTGAGGATAAGGGACAAGCATTTGCATTTCTGAAATCTTCCTGTGACTCTGGTGGATGCTGTGGGTTGAGAGCCATGGGTTTTTAGGGAGTTAAATTAGGCCTTTGTTGTTTGGGTTGGGGTTCTTCTGCATCTTGTATTTTTTTCCACCAATATGAGTTTTGAGTTCCAAAACATTAACTTAATATCTGTTTATAAATTGGAGATGTGTAATGTTTTGTACATATATCATTTATAGTCTCTTTTCTGCAAGAATTAATAGGTGTTGTGAACACATATAGAATTGTGCCCACATATTTCATGATCAAGTAAACATGCCCCGTAGTACTTTTAAGGGGAGGAAGGGAGAGTGTTGGAAAAGAAATAGAGTAGATGTTAAAGATAGGAATGCACTGTATATACCTCTTTCTGAAGAGCTTAGTAAATGTCCTGATGGCTGTCAGGAGTGCATGTAAAAAACCCAACATAATCACCTGGGACTGTGTTGGAATTCTGGTTCTCAGTGGAATAGTTGTGTGGCCTGGGGCAAATGACATGTCTCTGTGAGGCTTAGTTTTCCTACCTGTAAAGAGGGCGTTCACTTGTGCCTCAGAGGTTGTGAGGATGCGGGCGGTGATGGGAGAACTCGCCTAGGCACCATGCCCCTCTCCCCAAGCACATATTTAGGAAGTGATTCATTGTGGGTCATTTTTATGGCAGGGAACTCCCTGAATATTAGTTTGGGGGAAGACTGGTGGAGTTCAGGCCTGAGGTGCTGAGAAACAGTGTCTGTGGGGACAGTGTTTGCAGGGTAAGTGCCAACAGCAGGCTGGGCAGATGGATATTAGATAGTTTTACTGACTTCTCACTTGCATTCAGGTGTACTTTTTGCTAAAATGAAGGCAGTATGAAAAGAAGTGCCAATAAATAACGGTGGGTTTTTGTGGACCAGATTGCTGAGAGAAGGAATTTGAAGGAGCTGTTGCTTATATTTTCAAAAACACAGTGTAGCTCTTGTGCCCCTTGTTGAATTTGAAAGGCTGTGTTTTGTAATCCCTTGGGAAAAAACACCATCCTGGACGGTAGAGATTACTGCTAAGCTTTGACTGTATTTCACACATCAGTTTCATATACTTCAGGTTTTTTGATTGGATTAAAAAAACCCAATTAGTTTCTATTAACTGTTTAAAATTTTCGTAAAAGGTATTTTTGTAAGGCCCGATAATCATTTTCATTGATTTTTGGCAGCATATTCCCAGTTCTTAGGAATGCATATTCAGGGTTGTCCTTTGATTTTGAGTGTTAATTTTTTAAAAAGGTGACTGTTTTATTGATTATTGAAATAGCATGAAAACTTGTTTCTTTGAAGGTAAATAAAATTGAAACAGTTTTCAAGCTTATATAATGATTTCTTTTCTTTTTTTGAATCATATTAGTAAAGATAATAAGAAAATTCCCAGTTCCCAGGAGACTGTAGTTGGTACAGTGGGCACTGTGTTCTCTTGGCAGGAATATGATTGGAGTAAGCATCCTGAAGAGAAGGTGGGCAGTGTGCATCAGTCTTGGTGAACATCTTCTTGCGCTTTTACCATTTTCTCACACTCTTAGGAAATGAACAGGATTGTAGGCAGAAGGTGATTGTTGTAATGCCAGTTTTATCAGTGAAAATAGAATTATAACTAAAATGTCCAATGATATAGGAATCATTGAATAACCAATTGTGTCCATACACTATAATTTTTAAAAATTTTACAGAAAAGCATTGGAAAGGAAATCACTATGGCTAATTATATTACTACCCAAATATCCATTGTTGAAATTTATAAAAATAAAATAAAAATATTTAATGACACCCTTTCTAGTTTATTAAAGGTAAAAAACTGTTAACAGTTCATTGTATATCTCTTAAAATATCAGCATATATCGGTATCTTTTCGAAAATCTACACAATGTTATTCAAGATTCTATACATTATTTTGCAGTGTCTTTAATATATCATTCTGTTCAGTGTATCTTTCATTAGCCGGGCGCGGTGGCTCACATCTGTAATCCCAGCACTTTGAGAGGCTGAGGTGGGCAGGTCACTTGAGATCAGGAGTTCAAGACCAGCCTGGCTGACATGGAGAAACCCCATCTCTGTGAAAAATACAAAAATTGGCTGGCATGGTGGTGGGTACATGTAATCCCAGCTACTTGGGAGGCTGAAGCAGGAGAATTGCTTGAACCTGGGGGGCAGAGGTTGTGGTGAGCTGAGATTGTGCCACTGCACTCCAGCCTGGGCAACAGAGTGAGACTCCATCTCAAAAAAAAAGAAAAAAAAATCTGTATCTATATCTATCTATATATTTATACCTATATCTATATATGTCTTTCATTTATGGCAAGTAAAACATTTTTGGGTTATTGATACTTACTAGAAGAAAATTGTTGTAGCGTATCCCAAAAGAATGTGACAGGTGGTTTGCAGTGGATTTTTTTTTTTTTTGAGGGGCATCACAGAACCACAGTAGTACATAAGAGTTCATTGCACAGGTCTTGTTAACAAATCAGAATGTTGAAAATGAACACCTTAGCTCATGGCTCTGTTTGCATTCCCTGGGTGCAGAGCAGATGGTAGGTGGGCTTGTGCTTGGTGCACGGGTCCAGTCTTGTCTTTGTTGATGGGCTGTGTCCACACCTGTCACCTCGGCTTATTCCACTACAGTTAATACTGGAAGAGATTTATAATGCCTTTGCAGTTTCTGTTTTACTGAATGACAGCATTTATAACTGGGTCTGTATATTTGAAGGAATGTATTTTTAAGAAAAACTTTAATAAATTCCTTTAGTAATGCCTTTCTGTGGCATCATAAAGGAGTATTCCAGTGAATTTGGAAGATATGAGAGGAAAAAGTAACTAAATGGCTTTAGTCAACAGTTTTATGGCAATGGGAAATTAAACTGGGAATAACACAAAAGAAAAAAAAAACTAGCTTGGTTTCTAAGTATGAGCCTAGGCAAGGAGGACTACATTAAACAAAAAACAAACAAACAAAAAAACCCTCAGCACAACAGAATGCTAACTGCAATAACCATAAAGGATACTATAGATTTAAAACATTATTGCCCATTGTTGCAGAGAGCAGATGGTGCTTAAAATATCCTTTAATTTGATGTGCTTCTTAAAAGAGCAAACTGCCAAAGAGTATATATTATCTATATTAAAAAATTAAATACAAGCTTTTCTATTTTTGAGGATGCCATAGTATATATAGTTAACGAGGAACAAATGTAGCATCAGTATGCCAACAGGGATACACATTGGAGGCCGTCTTGGCAGGGGATTGAGGGATAGATGAGGGAAAAGACTATGAAGAAACACTTCTAAACCCTGGTTAGCCCTTGTATGAAACTCTTCTCGGTTATATAATTTCCCCTCAAACTGACTCTACCGAGTGTTGATTGTCCTGAAATGTCTAGATTGTCTTACAACTACAGCCATTAGTTTGGGGGAACATACTTAGGTATATGGTCATAATTTTTAGAAAACATGGTTTCCTCCTTTAGTCTTTGACATTTGTTTAGAATATCAGAGAGGTTCTTCTGAACTTGGGTGCTGTTTACACTCACGACCTTCAGAATTAATGCTGAATCCTAAGCCCTAAAATGATTCTTTTGAGAAAGCATGACCAAGACTTCGTAACAGATAACTGCCGTTCTCAGATTTGTAGGTGGGTTTAACTGGCATTTCTATAGTGTAGGATCCTTATGATTAATTTATGTTGCTTTTTGATCCAGTTACTATACAGACATGTTTGCTGGTGTTGAGATGGAAGGTGTCTGGGGCAAAGCTAAATCAGCCTGTGACTTCATTCCGCCCCTCAGACTGAAAAATGTGCTGAGCACAGATTCTCCTTCAATTCCTATTACCCTTTATTTTATGTTCACATTGAGGATCCTGCCAGTTAGAGTGGCCTCTGTGTAAACGAAGAAAAGGATTTGGAGTTCAGATCCATATTTCTGAAAGTATCCAGGCTTTGAGTTGTGGAGAATCTGAAGCCCAAATTCAAATGACTGAGTAATTGACGCATAGCTACTTACCGAGAAAATTGGAAAGACGCAACACACTCTGTTTTCAAAGAAACATTTTGAGGTTGGAAAGTATACAAACATAGAATTTCAAAGGGCACATGTCAAGTTTAGTTGTAGATTAACATGATGCTGTGTGTGTTGATTTCATGATGAGAGAGCACTTTTCCCTTGTTTTTTTTTTTCTCAATTTGCTTTCTGGAACTGATGGACATGATCACAGATGGTGTCAGATTTGTTTTCTTAGAAGTAATTATTATTAAGCATTGGAGTAAATGGTACTTCTCGTTTGTGGAAACTCCACAGGGTAAACCTCTCCAGGCAACGCTATGGAAGGAATTCTCAGCATCGTGGTATACAGTTCCTAAGTGCCTGTTGTTGTCTCAATAGAGTCTATGGGCGAATTGGGAGATGAGTGACTCCAAGTCTTCTGCTTCAATGGTTTTGTCTCTGAGGCAAAGGGCTGGCACACTGACCAGAGCCTCCCACCTCAGCCTCCCTAGTAGCTGGGACTACAGGTGCTCCCACCTCAGCCTCCTGAGTTGCTGGGACGACTACAGGCACACGCCGCCATGACTGGCTAATTTTTACATTTTTTATAGAGATGAAGTCTTGCTTTGTTGCCCGGGCTGGTCTCGAACTCCTGGGCTCAAGTGATCCTCTTGTTTCAGCCTCCCCAAGTGCTGGAATTATAGGTGTCAGCCACTATGCCTGGCAGGTTCTTAAAAATTTCTCTTTGGGTTACTAAAAGTGTTTGGCATTACATGATTTTTGTAGTTATTTGTGCACAGTTGTAGACTCAAGTGAATTTTAAAATGAAATTGCCTTTAAATATTAGTATGGCAAAAATGAAAACAGCATTGCATAGTATTGTTTATTTACATGGGTGACATAGATAGGTATTTTATTTCATGGGAACAATCTAAGATTTATGATATGGATCAAGGATTCTAGAAACTATTCTTGTAACCAGTTTTAAACAAGGACATTTATAACACCTCTGCCCAATTTTACTATTGTGAAAATATGCTTACAAGCAGTAAAGGATTGACTCAATAGATTTTTAGAAAAATCTCTGCTATGCAGCTGTTAAAAACAGCAGGGTGTATGTATTGATGTGGTAATGATCTTCAAAATATATTGTTATGTGACAAAGAGTAGTTAAGGAATACTTCTTTAGTGTGAAGCTGTATTTTTAAAAAGCAATCTTAAAAATATGTAAATTGAATGAAAAATAAATGAAAGATAAACATGGTTAATGCTATGGCCAGAGGAATGAACTTGAGATACAGACAGGCAAACCCTCATCTTTTATGCAGTCTACTTCTGTGAGGTTGACATTCATTTATTTATTTTTTTGCAAGTCTATTTTCATGTATTATTTAAAATTCAGTAAAATTATCGTTAAAGTTTTCAGTAGTATCTGTACATATAGAGCTCTGGACCAATGTCTAAATGCATCTTATAGACGCATAGCAGAGATGTTTTAAAATTTGTTTCCTCCAGAATATTTAACTTGTAGCCAAAACTTTAGGGGAAGAGGGTAGTATAAATATATGTCTTTACTCATAGGACTTTTTCGGCATTTAAAGCATTACTCTATAATTAATAATTGATATCTAATTAAGGGACATTTTGCATTGATTCTAAAATGGAAGTAAACAGCACTAATACAATTACTAACTCAAAATGCTGTTGAAAGAATTAAAGTGGAATTCTGTGTTGAAACTATATTCACATAAAATGGCATTCTTTATTCCTTGTTGTAAAAACAGCCTGAAATTTTGTATTGGCTTTGGCTATGTATTTCTTTAACATTTTCATACAAGTAAAAGTCACTGTTAGACTGTAAATTGTATCATGGACTATGGTTCTTACATATTAACATATTAAATTTTCTACTCAAAGATTCATAGACAGTGTGGAAAATTCACCAGCAGAGGACAGTGTCCCTTCATACATTTTTTTTCCTGCGAAGTCCTTTGTAAGGAATGGGTTTTCCTAATAACCTTGACCTAGAGTCTTAGAAGGTATTTATTGGTTATACATTTGTAATTGGTATGTTTTATATTGAAGAGAAGATGATAAAAATGGATGTAACTTAATGTAGTAAGAGATATTTATACTATTGTTTATATTCCCTTTATATTAGTTGTTTCTTAAATGAAGTGCGCATTTTATGTGTAGGAAGTGTGTGCATTTAACCTAAAATACCATCAAATTGAAGTGCTGTCTTTTGTGAAATGAGGTTATAATTTGCTTCCAAATCTACTGCAAACTGTTATTGTGTTTAATCTCTACATGTTACTTAGTGTAGCTGCTGTGCGAAGTGGGTACAGACAGGCACACACAGTACAAAAATGAAATAGAATGTATTGGGAGGGCCTTACAAGCTGACAAGTAGCAGTGTGTGCAGGTCCCCCACCACTCATTCTTTCACTGAGAGAATGAGGCTTGAGTGGGGCACAGCTGGGAAGGGGCGTCCATGGAAGGACCTCACCTGGCCCGACATGCTCCATTTAGCCACGGAGAATCAGGTCAGAACACATCCCTGTGGGACCAGGTGTGACAAGATCTTCTTGGGGGGAGGATGTAGTCTTCATAGCACTGACTTAGCAAAGAGGCGTCTCTTTGCTAAGTTTCTGAGGTGGGGGGTGGGGAGGTACCTAGCTTAGTTGGGGACATTAAGTAGATTTTAGTGGTAAAGAGAGGACATTTAGTCTGCCTGGATTTGAATCCTAGCATTGTCATTTACAGGTAATATTATCTTGGGCAATTCATCTATAAATTGGGTTAATAATACCAAATTGGAACAATGATGATAGGTTAGTTGTAATGATGAAATCAGATAATGAGAGTAAACTCCTGGAGTAGTGACTGACACATGGCATGTAATAAACATTTTTCTTTCTACGAGGTATTGATATTTATTAACCTCTTAAAAGCAATTTGGAATCCCTTTGTCTCTTATTGTCCTGTGACAGTTACCATGAGTGCATTCTCCTATTTTTGTTTACCAGATCTGCCCCAGGAACTTTTTAAAAAATTGATTTCTGTCTTTTGAAAATAAAACAAATGTGAAACATACTGAAAATGTTAAAACCTACATGAGAGTATTAGAAAGTAAAGAATGTAATTCTATAATCAGCTACATATGGATAGGCAAAGAGAGGGGTCTGCTTCTTGTCCAGCTGTAGCTCTATGCTAGTGGAAGCATGTCCTGGAGTTCATGGTGTGGCCAAGAGAACAGATGTAGTTAGGCAATGGAGGTGGGACAGAGAGCTGCAAAGTGCTGCGCTTGCCCCTCTTACTGGACCCAAAAGGCTCTCAAGTGTAACACCTTTCTGTAGTGCTATAGATCATTAATTTGGGTGTGTGATGACCATCTGATCTAGCACATCCAGTGGCATTGATGCATATTGGGATAGAAATTTGATTTTATAAACTCAAGCTATTCAGCAGGGCCCATGAAAAATCACCAGAAGGGTAGGTGGGTCTTTGCCACTGTCTGATGTTTCAAAGATTTCTTGTATTAAATGCTGTGTCCAAAATGATAGAATACTCTCCAGTTTGTATTTATGTAAAAAAAATAAAATAAAAATAAGCTTTCACTGGTATTTTTAACATGGCAGACTTTGTAAAAACATTTAATGAAACAAGTAAGTATATACACTTATTTTGAAGTCTTTAGTATTTTAGAGTATATTTGACAGCAAAAGAGGGTGAGGAAAAACAAATTTGGATTTCTGTCCTGCTAAAAAATTCTTAAAAAAATATTTAATGTTAAATATATTAGAAGAAAATATAGGGGAGTATTTATTTGATCCTTGAGTGGAGCAAGACTTTTGAAGCGGCACATCATTGGTGGACACCATGAGAGAAGATTTCATGTATATCTTTGAAAATTGCAAGCTGAATAGAAAAGTATATGATAGGTAGTGGGTTAATATCCTTAATAAGGTACATGTCCAAGTAATCCCTGGATGTCACTTAATAGCAAGTTTGTGAGAAGGAAAATATGGTAAAATTGATATATTTTGGAGCTGAATATAAAATTTACTTGAATATTTTAAAATAAAACCATGTTTTAAGGAAATTTGATACATCTGGTATGCGGCTTGGTTTTTACCTTCAGATGCCATGAGGTTATGAGTTACTCTTTTTTGCCATTAGGGGTCGTTTTTGGGCAAGTTTGAGAAGCAGCACTGCATTAATATATAAAGAAATTCCCGTTTGTAATTCATTAATCTTTAAATGGCTAAACTTCATTGAGTCCTTACTTTGTGTCAGGCATAAGGCTGAACTTACATTAACTTGTTTAATTTTTACAACTGTCCTATAAAATAGATAACGTTATTAGCCCCATCTTATTAGAGAAAATTAAAGCACTGAGAGGCACAATTGTGGGTCCCTCCACACTAAAATTAGAAAAACTGGGCAAAAGACAGGCAGTTCACTAAAGCAGAAATATAGTCAGCAAATAACTACAAAGCGTAAATATAATCTCATTAGTAGTCATAGAAATGCAAAGAGGTTAGTGCCATTTCTCACCTCTCAGATTGGTGCAGAAGACAAATGGAAATACTCAGTGCAGTTTTAAACTATGCAAATTAGTACACCCCAGAGCATGCCAAGGCACCAGCCTTAGAAATGTGTGCCTTGTGACCCTGCATCCACACCTGGGAATTTGTCCTATGGAAATAATTAGTAGTTGCCCAAAAATGCATTTATTTGGATAGTCTTCACAGTGTTGATTATGAAACTGAAAAAATTGATAGCAAGTAAATGTTGAACGCTGGGGGATAGTTGCATAGATGATGGTACATCCAGTCATGATATGCTAATTAGCATTAAGAATGATGTGGAGGTATGTTTATTGATATGTGTAGATAGATGTTTGTAATACACGGTCATGGATTAAAAAAAGGTTATAGAATAGGATCTTTTCTTAGTTTGAATGCATACTTGTATTACAAATTATAGAAAGATGTTTATTAAATTTTAGCATCATCTTTGCAGGGTTTTAATTTGCTTATCTTTATTTTAAAATATTTCTATAGCAACCAGTTATCACATGTGCAGTGAAAAAAATAAAAGATTATTTTTTAAAAAGGGCTGGCTTAAATTACTTAATTTACTTGAAATTATGTATAGCTCTATTAATAAAAAACTTTTATGCCGTCACTTAGAGGATGAGGGAAAAAAACCTCCAACTTTTAATATGGAAGTAAAAAGACAAGAGGGTAGAAAATGATCAGCGATGAGGAATCTGAAAGATTAGAGTTTCCATAATTTGCTAGATTTGAGGCTTTGGATAAATTACCTGTTTCTAGCTTCAAACAGGAGTATAAATATCAATAATTCTTCAGTGTGCATAATTGTATCTGATATTTGTAATGATGACTGTGGGCTGTCAAGCTAGTTAATGATTTTGATGAATTACATATCCCGATTAAGAAAATAAGCTAGTACATTAGTGAATTTTAGAATGAATAGCGTTAAATAGTTGAAATTCATGCCTGTCCATGGTACATTTCACTTCCTACCTCTGCTAGATAAGTCAGACCTGTTTAACAATGTTAGCAGTTGTATAAAATGTTCATATTTAATTCAAAAGGGAGAAATTTGACTAATCTCCTAGATCTCTAAAATAAGTTATTATATCTAAAAACTTAATTAAATTATTGTGGTCATGAAGCTTTTGGTGAGGTATTGCAAAGGGCATGTTTGTGAACTTGTGTGACCTAGCTGAATGTTTCTGGCTCTGCATAAGAACATGGGAGGAGGCTGGTCCTGGGGCTCGGGGAGGTGGCAGGGACTGGGCACTGTTGCCTGAGGGGGTAAACACCCCATGTCCTGTGGATCCTGGTTCTGGCTTCTTAGGTCATGAGGCTCTTCTGCAGGGTTGCTCCGCTACTTTTGCCCAGGACTTGGGGCAGTTTGTGAGGTTTGTGAGGAAGGTGGAAACCCAGTGCCAAAACTAGATGGTAGCCAGACCATCTGTGAAGGTTTCTCCCAGGAGGTTGGCACAGAACAGGAACATGGCAGGTGACCTTAGGAAAGAGGTTTTCTCAAGGTGCAGGCAGAGCCAGGGAGGGGCCTTCATGGTGCATTGCTGTTTCTGGCCAGTCTTATTTCCTGCCCGCCTGCCCCTTCCTCCTCTTCTGCCATTCTATGCTTCTCTGCATTCTCCGTTAGCAGCAAGTTGAGCTGCTCCTCCCCAGACTAATGAATACTCGATACCATGCAGCTCAGCTTTGCTGTCACTTCTTGCAGTCAGGACCCTTAACCTGTCTCCTGTGTGATAAAGTCCTGTCTCCCAGGGTTATTCTGAAGACTGCTGGAGAAGATGTACACACCATGCTGGCATTCCTTGACATGCTCCACGTAGGTGCTGTTCTCTGAGGCAGGGTTCCAGGAAGCTCATAGTCCTGGCATTCATTGTAGAATGAATGAATACAAATGCCTCTGCCAAACACAGTGGATAAAAACAGAAATGATCATTAATGTATGTGAATGGAGTAGATTGAAAGTACAGAAGACGCATGTACAAATTGTTCGTTGTTCTATCTGAAGGGTAATAAATATACTGGGAGAGAGAGAATTTATATATTTGCAGCTTTAACTAATTTTGGTTTTGCTGTAGTCCAAAGGCATTTCTGCTTAGAAATGTTTGTAAGGTTGTTTCTTTCCCCAGTAACTGGATTCTAATGAGGATAGCATGTATTAGTGTCTTCTGAACTTATGGTTGCTCCCGGAGATGTGTAGATATTCCCTATGTGTTACCATGCGTGTTTTTTAATCCTTTCTTTTTTTTTTTTTTTTTTTTTTTTTTACTACTTTTGATAAAGAAATAAGGAAAAGAATAATTTTTTCACTATTTCTATTGTTGATATTTCAAGAATTGTGATATTCTTGGAGTTTTTCATATGGTACCTTTTCTATATTGTTCCAAATCAGTGGACATTTTCAATATGTTGAGGAATTTAACAAAAAATAAAAAATAAAAAGCAAAGAAAATACTGTATCAGTCTTCCCTGGAATCAATGGAAGTGAAAACTATGACATACTTGAGACATAACCTTGGTTTAGTAATGATGGTTTTAGTTCTGTGTTTGCAACTAAACAAATAAAGCACTAGTGCTTATTCTGGGATAAGGAAATATCCATTTTCTTTCTAGATAATATAAGTTGATTATACTTTTCAAAAAATTAACTACCCAGGGATATGAAATGAAAAATAAAAAATCTTTCATTAAAATGTTTCCTAGTATTAAAATTTAAATGCAAGCAAGTTGATTTAAAACAATTAATTAGGTAATCTTGGAGGATATGGTGAAACAAACCCATTTGTTGTGATGTAATGCAACATTTAAAGAATCTAATGCACTGTCTTAGGCTCTAGTTTGCAAAATAGGTTTTTATCATGTGTTTCCTTCTTTAGCTCATACCTTGCGCCAGCTGGTGAAGAATACGTTTCATGTACAGTGTGCTTCTCCATTGGGATTTGTGAGAGGCAGGCAAAGGACTGTTACCTATACCTCTTCTCTGAGGGGTGGGTCAGTGGACTTCACTTGTCCTCCTGCCCTGTTGGTGGGTGTGGCAGAGCCCAAGGGGAGTCATTTCAGTGACAGCCACCCTGGCTGCCTTCCCTTCCTTCTTATCAGGAAAGCTAGCACATGGGAAAAATTGGACAGTTTCTACTCTATTATGATAATCCATATAAGCAGAATCACAAAATTCCCAGATGACAATTCAAACAGTTACTATAAAAAATAATAAGGTGTATTTGACATCCTTTGAGGCCACACTAATGTCAGAGTTTCTGCTAGTTTATGCGGTTTTAATGGACACATATTACTGTTAATGTAGATGGAAGGGATAGTATGAGAGTTGAGAGCAGGGAACAAGCTAACAGTCAGGGTTTAAGCACTCCTTTAGGAGCAACTGCACTTTCTGTGTTTCTTTTTCAATTCTGTTCCATCGTCCTTGTTTGCAGTTGAAAGCCTGGGACTGTTATTTGTTTACAACATAGTACATTTTGTATTTTCCCTTTTTTTTGAGACGGAGTTTTGCGCTTGTTGTCCAGGCTAGAGTGCAATGGTGTAATCTCGGCTCACCGCAACCTCTGCTTCCCAGGTTCAAGCGATTCTCATGCCACAGCCTCCCGAGTAGCTGGGATTACAGCCATGCGCCACCATGTTCAGCTAATATTGTATTTTTAGTAGAGACAGGGTTTCTCCATGTTGGTCAGGCTGGTCTTGAACACCCGACCTCAGGTGATCTGCCTGCCTCAGACTCCCAAAGTGCTGGGATTACAGGCTGGGCTTACAGGCATGAGCCACTGTGCCTGGCCCGTATTTTCCCATTTTAATAAATCATTGTCTAAGACAGTAACAGATGAGTACATCATTTCCTGGCTACTTGTAATACCATTATGATATGCCACATGCTTTTGGTAAGATCAGTGCTTATAATGAGGGATGCAGAGGTATTGGACCAATTCATGAGTGCCTTTTGACATTAAAAAACATTAGCATTGTTTGTATTTATTATTATGTCTGCTATGGTTTGAGTATTGGTGTCCCTCCACAATTAGTGTTGAAACTTAAACCGCAATACACTAGTATTAAGCAGTGGGGCCTGTAGTAAATGATTAGGCATTGAGGGCTCCACCCTCATGAATGGGATTTGTGTTCTAACAAAAGGGCTTGAGGAAGCAAATTCGCCTTCCCCATTCCTTCCATCTCTTCTGCCATGTGAGGATACAGAAACAAGGCGCCATCTTTGAAGCAGAGAATGGGCCCTCGCCAGACACCAAATCTGCTGGCACCTTGATCTTGGACTTGCCAGCCTCTAAAACTGTGAACAGTAAATTTCTATTATTTGTGAATTATCTGTAATTTGCTTTGTTAAAGCTGCCCAAATGTACTAAGACAGAGTCTTTTTGATTTTGCTGTCTACCTGTCTTTCTCTATTTTAAGAATTAAGTGTTGAACTTATAAAAAGGGGCACAATTTGAAATTCTCGAGTTAGTCTTACTGAAATTAACATGCTAAAAAGTTCTAAATCATAGAATTTTCTGTGGGGTGCTTTTTTAGTTTGGAAAAATTTTAAACTTCCTTTACTACTTCAAAGATACTTTATTAATTTGCTAGAATGCAGCTCACCCTATATTGTCTTATTGGTAAAAATATGCAAGAAGCACATGATCTCTTTCTACTGTTTAGGTTTTATGAACCAGGTGTTCATGCATCTACCTAAGAGAGTTTGTTTTAGGTGCTTCAGATGTCCTGTGAAGGGTTTAGGGGGTTGCATGGTAAAGCATTAGGTAACAAAAGAAAATGACCTTCCTCTGAAGCAATCATTTTTACTGTATTGTCTTCTCACTACTACTATGATGAGCACTTGGAGATGCCTGCCACTTAGAGGTTTGGGGTTACATTCCATTTTAATTCAAAAGAGAGAAAATGATTGTTACTGTCTAGTCATTAAGAAGTCATTTTCCTAGTTGTATTTGACACATATTATGCTATTCCACTGGCAAAATTTGATTATTTTTAACCCTTAAGAGAGAGAACAAAAATATGGAAAATAATCCACTTGACTGTCTCAAGAATAAAGAGACTGTCTGCTTTTGTTTTTCTTTCCTCAAATGGTACAACAATTTGTGTATATTCCTTGGACCTTATTGGAGCCTTAGTCTTGGTGGCTATGCCCTGCATCCAAGGTATAGCCTTCGAAGAACAAGGAAAGGGCTAGTTTTACACTTCCAGCTTCCTTTGGAAGCTGCCTGTTAATAGTGATGATGTTATCAAATGTCAGGTTGCAGTTTGCCATCAGGAAGGACCTATGCTGGGGCGTGAGAAGCTCACAAAGACTCCTTTTCAGCACTTGAATTAATGACAGGCTGGGCTTTTATCACTGACAGATGCTGTAAAATAGTACAAGGTAATCAGGGTTATAGGATGGGGGGAATTTAATTCCAACATGGCATGAATTTGAACAGCTTTGTGAGAAACCTGATATTTGACCTGGTGAAGATTGGATGGTGTTTTGGAAGTACATATTTGGAAGGAGAGAGTCAGCAGCCTGAGTAAAGATGGGGGCTAGATGTGGTAAGGTGTTTTTGACAGTCACTTCTGAGTGATTTGAGGTATAGTGTGTTTAGAAGGGTGGGTGGAGCTGGGCCATGAAGTATCTTGAAAGTTTTACAGAGGTATCTGGACCTTTTTTATTCTGAGTGATGGGGAGCCTATGAACATTTTAAAGAAGAGGTTCAATATAAACTTCTGAAGGACAGTGGTAAAAATATAATAGATGTGTTTGCAATTTTAATGAGAGGTTTTTTTTTTTTTTTTTTTTTTTTTTTGAAACAGGTCTTGCTTTGTCACGATGGCTCAAATGATCCTCCTGCCACAGCCTTCCGAGCAGCTGGGACTTCTTAATTTGTTTTTTTATAGAGACAGGTCTCACTGTGTTGCCCTGGCTGGTCTCAAGTGATCCTCCTGCATTGGCCTCCCAAAGTGCTGGGATTATAGGAGTGAGCCACTGTGCCTGGCCGATATTTTTCTTTATTGGCTAATTCTTTTGACCAGATGAAATTCTTTTTCTTTATCCAGCAAATATATATTAAGCTTTAGTTACAGGCAAGATAATTTATATGTGTGAATAAAATATGAATAAAGCCAGTTCTAACTTACAAAGAGATTTTAGCCGGATGTTTTATTTTATTTCTCTTTTAAGCATTGAATGTTGCATATTTACTAAGAGGATTATGTCTTCTAAAATGGACCTTCTTGTTTTTAGAAATTTTGATCACCTTTGAATAGGTTCTATTTTGGCTAAGCAACTTTCAGAGCAACAGCACTGTATTTTTCTGTGCTTGGTGGATGGACAAATGATTGTAGATTAGAGTAGAAACATCCCAGTTTCATTAATTTTTCTCTCTGATTTTGGGGAAATGATATAAAGTTGAATGAGGGAATCTGCCTATTCATATTCCACCCACGAAGATTGTTGAGGTCATTCTGTTTTTTTTTGTTGTTGTTGTTCAAGAGTTAAAATATTGTTTAAATAGGTATGAATTATTTTCATTGGCAGGAGTGAATTGGAGAATGTGGGAAATTAGTCATGAATTGCAGGGCTGTGGGAGAGATGCTCAGGAAGGAAAATGGCTGTTGGGCAGCCCCTGCCTCCCTTACTCAGTCCTCTGGTCTTAATATGAGCACCATATAGGTATCCATATTCTCAGTTTCAGGCATCCCTTCCTCTGATCTATACCACCTGTCTCTCAAGCTCTTTTTCTCCACTACCCAAACTGTAG
Organism: Pongo pygmaeus; assembly: GCF_028885625.2. NCBI lineage: Eukaryota > Metazoa > Chordata > Mammalia > Primates > Hominidae > Pongo > Pongo pygmaeus. The sequence continues at coordinate 50,811,964 of NC_072386.2, read as the reverse complement.
CATGCACTTGGACCCCAGTAGGGTTTAAAATCCATTGATCCTACTTTTCATGTTTGCTCACTCAACTCAACTTCTTACTTCCCCCTTTCACTGGTTTATATTGCATGATCCATCATTGTAAAGATACCTTTAGTTTCACACCTTGCCTTTCTTTCACTTTGTCATACTCATCTGGGAAAAATCCCTATCTTGTTCAACTTAGCTATTTCTCTTGCTTGTCCCTGTGTACCTGACCATGACTGGAGATAAGCATGCAGCCATCCCATTTCCTCTCCCTAAATTCTAGGCCTCCAGTGAGTTGTTCACGATGCCCAGCAGTCCAGCCATGTTCCCGAGTTCGTTGGCTCTCCCTCTCTCCTCCTGTCTCCATCCTCATTCTTTGCTGATTGTCTTGCTTCTCATCTCATTGAGAAAATAGAGAACTTCTGCAGACTGCACACAGCACATTTTCCTACCTGTCAGTCCCAGTGCCCATACACTTGAACTCCCATTCTTTTACCTGATTGAATTGTTTATGGGTCTTTGTGAGGCCATTTGTGCACTTGACCCCAGCCCCTCTTGCAACTTGAAGACCATTGCCCAGGCATCGCAGTTCTTCATTCACTGCATCATCACGTTTTCCTTCTCCACTAGATCAGTCTCATCAGCATACAAGCTGTTATTTCTCCCATTTGAAAAATATCTTCTCCTTTTTAAAAATATAAACTTTTATTTTAGGTTCAGAGGGTAGATGTGCAGGTTTGTTACATTGGTATATTGTGTGATGCTGAGGTTTGGGGTACAATTGATCTCATCACCCAGGCAGTGAACATAGTACCCAAAAGGTAGTTTTTTTAGCCTTTGCCCTACTCCCTCTCTCCTTCTTCTGGTAGTCCCCAGTGTCTCCAGTTCCCATCTTTGTGTCAATGTGTATCCAATGTTTAGCTTCTACTTATAAGTGAGAACATATGGTATTTGGTTTTTTGTTCTTATGTTAATTTTCTTAGGATAATGGCCTCCACCTGCACCTTTGCTGCAAAGGATGTGATTTTATTCTTTTTATGGCTGCATAGTATTCCATGATGTGTATGTACCACATTTTCTTCATCCAGTCTACTGTGGATGGGCACTTTGGTTTATTCCATGTTTTTGCTATTCTGAATAGCACTGTGATGAACATAGAGTGCATGTGTCTTTTTGGTAGAATGATTTCTTTTCTTTTGGGTATATACCCATCAATAGGATTGCTGGGTCAGATGGTAGGTCTGTTTTAAGTTCTTAGAGAAATCTCCAAACAGCTTTCCATAGTGGTTGAATTAATTTACATCCCTACCAGCAGTGTATGTGTTCCCCCCTCTCTGCAGCCTCACTAGCATGTATTATTTTTTGACTTTTTAATAATAATAGGAATTCTGACTGGTTTGAGATGGTAGCTTATTGTGGTTTTGATTTGCATTTCTCTAATGATTAGTGATGTTTAGCATTTTTCCATATGTTTGTTGGCCGCTTGTATGTATGTCTTCTTTTGAGAAGGCTCTGTTCATGTCCTTTGCTCACTTTTTTTTTTTTTGAGACAGAGTCTCACTCTGTTGCCCAGACTGGAGTGCAGTGGCACAATCTTGGCTCACTGCAACCTCTGCCGTCTGGGTTCAAGCGATTCTCCTGCCTCAGCCTTCTGAGTAGCTGGGATTACAGGCACCTGCCACCGTGCCTGGCTAATTTCTGTAGTTTTTAGTAGAGACAGGGTTTCACCATCTTGGCCAGACTGGTCTTGAACTCTTGACCTTGTGATCCACCTGCCTTGGCCTCCCAAAGTGCTGGGATTACAGGTGTGAGCCACCACGCCCAGCCTACTCACTTTTTAATTGGGTTGTTTTTTGCTTGTTGTTTTAAGTTTCTTACAGATTCTGAATTTTCTTTCTTTCTTTCTCCTTCCTTCCTTCCTTCCTTCCTTCCTTCCTTCCTTCCTTCCTTCCTTCCTTCCTTCCTTCCTTCCTTCCCTCCCTCCCTCCCTCCCTCCCTCCCTCCCTCCCTCCCTCCCTCCCTCCCTCCCTCCCTCTTTCTTTCATTGAGATTCTGGATATTAGACCTTTGTCAGATGTATAGTGTGCAAATATTATCTCCCATTTTGTAAGGTGTCTGTTTACTTTGTTGATAGTTCCTTTTGCTGTGCAGAAGCTTGAAAAAAAAATCTTAATCCCTCTTTCCATCTTACCTGTCATCCCTTTTCTTTGTTTTTCTATTTAACAATACTTTGAAAAAAGAATTGCCTATATTTCATCTTTCAATTTCATCTGTCTGTCTATCTGTCTATCTATCTGTCTGTCTGTCTGTCTATCTATCTATCTATCTATCTATGATGGAGTTTCACTCTTGTTGCCCAGGCTGGAGTGCAATGGCACGATCTTGGCTCCCTGCAATCTCCGCCTCCCGGGTTCAAGTGATTCTCTTGCCTCAGGCTCTGGAGTAGCTGGGACTACAGGCACGCACCACCACGCCTGGCTAATTTTGTATTTTTAGTAGAGATGGGGTTTAACCATGTTGGCCAGGCTGGTCTTGAACTCCTGACCTCAGGTGATCCACCTGCCTTGGCCCCACAAAGTGCTAGGATTATAGGCATGAGCCACTGCACCTGGCCGTATTTATTTTTCTATTCTCTCTTTAAATACCATAGCCTTTTACCCACTCCATGCTATCAGAACTGCTTTTGTCAAAGTCATTGGTCATTCATTGTGGAATTGCCTGACAAGTTCTTCCTGCCTGCTACAAAGGCAAAATCTGTTCACTAAGTCTGTGGCATTGCAGTAAAGAAAGAGTTTAATTGATGTGAGGCCAGCCTATGCAGAAGAACTGGAGTTGTCACTCCAAAGCCTTGGAGGTTAGGGTTTTTATGGACAATTTGGTGGGCAGGGGGCTAGGGAATGGGTGCTTCTGATTGGTTGGAGATGAAATCATAGGGGTGTGGAAAACAGTCCTCATGTGCTGAGTCCACTCAGGATCAGTTGTGCCGTGACTCATGAGTCCCATGGGGTCAGTCTGAAAAACAGTTCAAAAAAGAAAACAAAAAAACAATCTTAGGTTTTATAATAGTGATGTTATCTATAGAAGCAATTGGGAAGGTTCAAGACCAGCCTGGCCAACATGGTAAGACCCCATCTCTACTAAACTACAAAAAAATTAGCTGGGCTTGGTGGTGGGCACCTGTAATCCCAGCTACTCGGGAGACTGAGGCAGGAGAATCACTTGAACTGGGGAGGTGTAGGTTGCAGTGAGCCGAGATTGTTCCACTGCACTCCAGCCTCAGCGACAGAACAAGACTCCATCTCAAAAAAAAAAAAAAAAATTAATTAATATAAAGAAATAGAAACTTGTATATCACCCTGACAAAATAGGTTATTGGAGGTGGAGGGGTGAAAGAGGAATTCTTTTGAGGAAATTACCAGGGAGAGTGAATGAAATCAGGGAACAGATTAATTTGTACATTATCTTGTGAAAGCGTCTGTTAAGGTGTTCTTACATTCTTGGTCTTGCACAGAGGGAAAGAAAAACATTTGTTCTGCTTGGTGGGCCTGGATCTTAGGCAGGTAAAGGAACTACTTCACCTTCTTTGGAAGGGACTGGGGCCAGGAGGAAGTCAGAGAGACCTTGAGGTTTTTTCCCCTGCAGTATGTCAAAATGTCGTATTTTGAGGTATCAGTTTCTGAGCCCCAACACCAAATTATATTATTTAAAAATTCTCATCTTACATGACCTCCTAGCAGCACTTGATAAAGTTGTTCCTTTATTATTCTTTTTAAATCGGCTTTTCTCCTTGCTTTCTGAGATGGTACATGTTTCTTGTTTCCCTGTGCCTTACATGGTCTTCCCTTCTTGGTCAGTTTTGTTGGTTCCTTTTTCTTTGACACCTTAACCTTCGAGAGCTTTAGGGCTCAGTCCTCAGGTTTCATTTTCTTGTCTACATGAATTCCCTTATGATCAAATTCAGTCTTGCAACTTTAAATATTATCTGTATGCTGATTACTAGTGACTACTAAAATTTATATCTTTAGCCTGGACTTTTCCTTGGAACCCACAAACTGCTGCCATGAAATCAAGGCTGATTACTTCACACGCCCACTTGGATGTTGATGGGCTTCACAAACGTTAACAAGCCCAGAAAGTGCTCTCAAAAGACTTCTCCACCTCATTTAGTGGCAACTCTGTTTCTCCAGTTGCTCAGGCCAAACACTCTGGGAGTCATCACTGCTGACTCGCTTTCTGTTTAATCACACACCCAATCAATTCTGTTGGCTCCAGAATCTCTGGGATGCCCACTTCTCACCACACTCACCACTGTTACTCTGGTCCAACCACTATAAGTCATTGGCCTGGCTATGCCAATGGGTTTCACAGTCTCACTATTTCTCTCTATTCTTTATTCGGCAGCCAGCATGACAGCTTTAAAACCATTTGTCAGATTGTATACTTCTCTGCTCAGAATCTCCCCTTTCTAGCTTCCCATCTCACTTCCATTAAAATTTAATATGCTTACCATGGTGAGCAAATGCTATGTGATCACTCCCTGCCCCAACCCCTACCCCCCATCTTTGACTTCGTGTTTTACCTCCGTGACCCTTGCCCACTCTGTACCAACACAGTAAGGCACATTAATGCCCTAGGTTCCCCAGGTTCCATGATCCTTTTCCCAGAATACCCCTCCCCAATCTGCATGGCTTGGTCCCTCCCTTCTTTGAAGTATTGTTCAAATGTCATCTTCTCACTGATATCATTTGTCAATTTGAATTGGAACCCTATTCACAATCCCAAGCTCTGTGAAGGGAATTTTGCCTTATTTACACCTGTATCCCCAGTGCCTAGCACCATAACTTGTACATAGTACATATTTAGCAAATATTTGCTGAATGAATGAATGAATGTATGATGACAGAATGAAGCATGCAGACTTTTAACTTACACAGTTTAGCCCAATCTTAGCTGCTGCTGCTATGTTTTTGTGAATTTCTATCTAATTCCTATCTCAATTTTTTGTTTTATGCAATGTTATAACACTGAACATTTCTAATTTCTTTTACCATTGCCCTTATGCAGGGCATGTGCATAGTACTATCATGGTTATAGTCATAAGGCAAGCCACCCTGTTGCAAGATTTCCTATCACAGGTTTCTAATTACATTTACTGTTTTTTCTCCCCCCATTAAAAGAAGTAGAATTCCTGGAAATAGTTGGGTAACATCTTCAGCAATCTTCCAGGCTGGGCATGTTGGCTCACGCCTGTAATCCCAGCCCTTTGGGAGGCTGAGGTGGGAGGATTGCTTGAGTCCAGGAGTTTGAGATCAGTCTGGGCAACACAGGGAGACCACATCTCTACCAAAAATATAAAAATTAGTTGAATGTGGTGGCGCGTGCCTGTAGTCTCATCTACCTGGGAGACTGAGGTGGGAGAATCACCTGAGCCTGGGAGTTGAGGTTGCAGTGAACCATGATTGCACCCCTGTACTCCAGCCTGGGTGGCGGAGCCAGACCCTGTCTCAAAACAAAGAAATAAACAGCCTTCCAACATATCCTCAAGCAGTTAACTGAAAAATGTCACTAAGTTTCTTTCACTGTCACTAATAATTGAACTTCAGCCAGAAATTCAAGATGAGATGCTTGTCTCTCCCTGTCTGACTCAAGCCACTTAAACTGTGCGTTAGCTACAGAAATGGATGCATATTAGATTTGCTTCCAAAGTGATGTTTCCAAATTAACTTAAAAGGCAGTGTCACAGGGTGATATCTCAATAAATCCTCTAATTTCTTGTTTTGTCATATGCTTTAGATTCTCCTCAGGTATGAATTTTCTCCCCTCTAAATCTATTTTATGGGTATTTGTTTGATAAAGCCTGTTTGATTTAATGTTTTTACTCTTTACGGGTTTGTAAAGCACTGTCTCCTCCCCACTTCACCTGGGGACCAAGATTATGGTTATACAATAGCTCGTTTGTTACATATTCAAAGCATTGGAATCAGACAGATTTTTTTTTTAATCTTAAAAAAATTCTGCAAAGAATGTTGCACTGTTGCTGCATGTGACCCTCTTTTCTGGCTATTGTGACTAATAATTGCACAAGTATGGTTTGTACTTGTGGTTTCTGTTTAAATGTTTTTTTTTTCCTTTGAGATACTTCATTTATACTGACATTTTTTTTTTGAGTGGCTATCTTATGAGCGCAGCTTGAATTTTAAGATTAATATGAATGTGCATCACTAATGAATTGTATTCTTGGATTTATTTGAATGAGTGAATGACTGAATGATTACAATGACAGAATGAAGGTGCAAACTTTTACTTTCCATGAATTCCAAGATTTGTATTCTTGAGTTTATTTGCCGAGGGATCATCAAGAGACAGAACATAGAATACCCATATATTACAGGCAAGTTCTTCAGAGTCTTGTGGGGTTTGACATCTGAACTAATGGCTTGTAATTAATGACCAAAAAATAAGTCATTAATATAATTCCATCAAATGGCTCTTTATCTTGTTTTGTATGTATGTGTGTTGTCATTATTGTTTGTTTGATTGTTTCAAATGCTTCCTGTGTCAATGACTGCAGAATCCAGTCTTCTCTTTTTGGGGGCAGAGAACCAAGGGGGACCACTGTGTCTTCAGCACATTGGTTTTCATCTTTATCTGTAAGAGAAAAAAGCAGGAATCTGAGAAGAGACCGATGCTTATGGCTGCTGCAGCCTTTCAGGTGGGGCATGGGATTCTTCTTTCCTTCCTCAGATATTTGAAAATTTCTTGGTAAGTTTTTTGAACAGTTCTCAGCATGTTTTCCTCCGGTGCCTTAGGCGAGACAGTGTTTACTTCTTATAAAGCTCAGATATGGTAATCCAGAATCCTTTTTCTAATAGCTGCTGGCTTTCTCTTTTTTTAAAAAAAGTTAGCTGTGGTTTTATATTTTAATACAGAATAAGAACATACTAGAGAGAGAAAGTGGTTACTGGTTGCATGTGCTTTTTTGTTTGTTTAATCCATCATGACAGATGGTGTGGACTAGTTTAATATACTGAACAGTGTTTGTGCTTGTTAATTGCAGTTTGTGCCTTCAAGTCCACTTTGCCCTGTCTGCCCAGGGTTGCAGATCTGTATGGGCCACCACCACAGGCCGCCTTTCCCTCTGGCTTCTGGTAGAGCCCAGGCAGGAAATTGCAAGAGGAGGAGAGTGAGGGCCCAGGGCTGCAGCACTCTGTTGGACTTGCCTCACACCGTCCTCTGTTGTTCTGTCCTTAGTTTGGGGAATTACACTCTTCTCTAGTCCTTTTAGGACTAGATTATTGATACCTCAGCTGTTAGCTGGCCTGGGGCACCACTCTATCTATCCTCTGGTTTTTCTGTACCTTGCCCACACCTATTCAGTCCCTTAATTAGATCTTCTCTGATTATTCCAACGTTGAATGTTACACTTGTGTTCTCCTGGGGTACCGATGCATAATGTGTCATCCTGGGAAACTCCTGTGGATTTTGTCTGAGGAGTTTTTATTAAACACAGAAACTTAAAATGTTTAAAGTTATTTTCCCTGTATATTCTTTTTTTTTGGTTTCTGCATTCCACTTTGCTGTTAACATGAAAATAAGATAGGCTGTCCACTATATATTTTTTTCAATGAATATTTGGGGTGGTGGAGCATTTTGTTGGTCAGAGTACAGCCTTTAGTTCTAATAATAATGTGTTCTGACAGTGGTTATTTTAAAACATGTTTTGGTAGAAGTGTTGATGTTTTGTATTAGTGAATCTTAGGCTTCCTACTTCTGAAGTTCTGAAATGAACCAGGTATATAAGAATGAACATTCAAAGAAACATGCGTTCTTTTTAAAATTTAACTTTCTAGTACAGACCATGCATTTTTCCTCTTTGAACTCCTTCATGGATGCCAAGCAGTGCCTCACTGGAAGTCCTTATCATCATGCGTAAACATCCAGGGCTGTCACTGTTGGCGATACAGCTCATGTGAGAGCTGTGGCAAAGCTTCAGATGGAATAATTATGAACAGCATTGTAGGAGGTAGTTACTATAGGAAAATATAATAATGGAGGTCAAATAAAGGAGACACAAACTTTCATCAGTTGGGCGTGTTCATTTTCTTTTGGCGAAGAGAAGCTCAGTTCTCTTTGTAAATTAAAAACTTTTTTTTCTTTCCTTCCCTTTCCCTTTCCCCTTCATCCTTTTCTCCTTTCCCGTTTCCCCCTTTCCCTTTTCCCCTTCCCCTTTCCTCTTCTCCCCTTCCCCCTTCCCCCTTCCCTCTTTCCCCTTTCCCCTCCCCTCCCCTCTTTTCAAATAAGGACATATTCTCACCATCTTGCTCATGCTGGTTTCAATCTCCTGGCATCAAGCAGTCCTCCCACCTTGGCCTCCCAAAGTTCTGGTACAAGTGTGAGCCATCATGCCTGGGCAGAAGCTCAGTTCTAAAACCCTCTTGGCTTGCTATAGTAGGATAGTTTATCATCAGCCCCTTCACCGTTTCAGAAAGATGCTGTTATGAGAACTGTAAGGGAATTTTCCCATTAGTTCTATTTTTCTTTCTTTTTTTCATTATCCTTCTCAGCTGACATGTGAGTTACATAACTTTTTAATTGAGATTCATGTGTTCAAAATCATGTTTTAATTTTGTTTTTGGTTTTGTGGTAGCTTGATATGATGTGGTACTACTTCTTGTGAAGTTTAAAGTTTGTATTTTATAAAAGGGCATTGGGACGTGAAAAAATTCTGTTTTTTATCTTGAGCCGCAGCTTAGCTTGGGATATTAGGATTAGCAGTCACTGGAGTGGAACGTTTCCAGTGGCTTCCGTAAAGTACTCTGGATTCCTTTTCCCTGGATTACTAGAGAGCAGCTTCTGAGCATAGCTGCTGCGAACTGTAAAAGCTTGTGGTCAGTGAACTCAGTTAAGAAAGTGCTGGCGATGGTGAAAGTCAAGCCCCTTTAGATGGTGGTTCTTTCGTGGACCAGGTGCCTTCTCTTTGTGAGCAGATTACCCAGTGTGGCGTCAAGGGGCTGTTAGGCATTCCTTCTTCCAAGAAAACATTTCCTGAGGCTGTAGGACTCAACTATGAGAGGCAGTTGTGAAGGAGGAAAAATAATGTAAGAATTAACTGAGCTAATATAAGGCATTTGTGAATAGAAACAAGTGGAGAAGCAGCTGTAGAGAGATAATTTGTTAAAAAAAAAAAAAAAAAAGGACCAAAATAAAAATGAATGAAAGGGACACATGAGGTAAAAGGTGGAATCTTTGTTCTATGAGAGCTGGTTTTCATTTTTTTGGTCTGAAAATATTTTGTGGCCATATTCAGTTTCTTTTTGCATAGTTGAAATTATATGATTGGCTTATAGCAGCAAGCAGTTACAGAATAAAAATGATTATTTCTTCCTCAGTGAGAATCAGCTTTCTAGTCTTAACCTCAGACTCTTATTTCTATCTCATTCTTCACTCTAGCATGAGTAAGGAAGGCCTGGTGCTAAGAATACATGGTGGGAAAAACAAACAAATGCCTCCAGGCATTGCTTATCACAGATATGGTCTAGAGAAATGGACATTCAGAAATCCAACAACATTGGGGTGTGTTTAGTAGTTTACAGATTATTAGAAGAAACTCTTTATGTTTTCGTTGATCTGTGAGGCTCCATATTATGGGGACTTATGGCTTGTAGTTCAGCAATGGAAATCTGGCAATTCTTGATTGCATTACTGTCCTTTAATTGTTGCTCATTTTCTTATTCATGAACATGTCGATGCTATTGGTAGGTGCAATTAAATGTATACATGTTCATTTATCTTAATTATTATTTATTAGATGGAGGGAAAATATATTGATTGGGTGCCTATAGCTTTTTGGTAAAGCCAGCACAGATTTTAATCATTGTTAACGGAAGAAAATTAACACCTTAGATTCTATCCTTTCAAAAAAATTTTCCTATCTATCTATATCTATCTAATCTATCTATCTATCTGTCTATCTATCTATCTATCTATCTATCTATCTATCTATCTATCTATCTGTTTTTTGAGACAGAGTCTCTCTTTGTTGCCCTGGCTGTAGTGCAGTGGCATGGTCTTGGCTCACTGCAACCTCCTCTTCCCAGGCTCAAGTGATTCTTATGCGTCAGCCTCCTGAGTAGCTGGGATTACAGGTGCATGCCACCATGCCTAGCTAATTTTTGTGTTTTTAGTAGAGATGGTGTTTTGCCGTGTTGGCCAGGGTAGTCTCGAACTTCGGGCCTCAAGTGATCCGCCTGCCTTGGCTTCCCAAAGTGCTGGGATTATAGGTGTGAGCCACTGCGCCCGGCCTCTTTTTTCTAACATTTATTCCATATAGTAACTGTAGCTTCTATATTTTATATTATTCCTGATCATGTTGACCTGTGATGATAATGGAATTGATAATAAGTGATGTTAATTAGAATATGAGATGTGTAGGACTTGCTCCCCAAAAGAAGACCCTTTCCTTTGAGGAGATCATCCCTCATCTACGTAGAGGCTTCCAGGGACCACACGAAACTGCTGGTCTCAGTTCTGCTCTTGGGAGAAATCACAATACGCAACTTTGTTTTTTCATCTACATATCAACCCTCCACACAAGTGAACATGTCTCTCAGTTCCCACCCTGTTAGCCTTGTAAGAAGATTAAGTTCTTAGACTTTTAGCATTGTGTCTCACCATTTCCTTGCCCCTTCCCACTTTCCATTCTTCTCAGGGCATTCTAATCACTATTTTGATCTGGCTGTTCCACTGAAACTGCTGTAATCATTGACCTATACATTTCCCAAAACAACCAATCAGTCTGTTCTCATTTCATTTGAACTTTTGGTATCATCCTACCACTTTGTCCTTCTTGAGAACATTCTTATCTTGGCTCCCACACCTTTACACTGTTGGAAAGAGTTGCCGTACTCATCATCTCTATTTTCTCACCACTTATTCTTTTTTTAGCCCACTCCAGTTGGGCTATCAAACAGCTTTTATCAAGGTCATCTCTAGGCCAAAACCAGGAGTCAGTTCTTCATCCTCATGTTACTCAACCCCTCACCCTCTCCATCCTTGCAACACATTCTTCTCATAACACTATATTCACCTTGTTTTCTTCCAGCTTTTTAGCCATTATTTCACAGCCTCCTTTACCAGGCCTTCCAGTGTTAGAGAGCCGAAGAGCCTTGTCCTGAGCTCGCTTCTCTTTCTTTACCTTCTCTATGTGGTTGTTTGTCTTCCTTATACCAGAATGTAAGTCTCTTACCAGCAGGCTTTAAGTCTGTCTTGTTTGTGCATGTATCTCTTGTCCAGAACAGAGCTGAGATATAGTAGGTGCTGCTTGCCTGGTTAGACCCACTGTCATTCCGCTTATTACTTGGATCTGTGTATCCTACTTCCTCGTGGTTTCACCAAGATTGTAGAAGGTAGTTCTATTATCACTTCAAATGTTACATCGGTATCCTGGACTATAATATATCACCTATGTCCTCTTTTTTTTTTTTTTTTTAAATAATAATGGTATCACCTGTTTGTGGCAGATAAAAGCTGTGGTCTTTTGCATTGTTATTGTTGTGCCCATTATTTTTTATCCCCTATGATTAGTCACTTTGCTTACTGCATTGTTACCCACTCGTTTCTGTTCAAGCCTTCACTTTTTAACTACCTTGGAGGTTGATGGCTACCCCTTGGCTATGTCTTCCTCTTTAGTGTCAGTTATTCTGCTAATGCAGAACTCTGAGGTTTACCTATGAAAGTAGTGTAAACAGGGAATCCCAGCTGCCAGCTGCATGTTTGGGACCCTCTACAGCTTATCTGTAGCCTGTTTTCTTGTTTATGGCCCCAGCACTACCCACACCCTTGTGCTTTAGTAAAACCAAGTTACCTTTCACCTGGTACCTGTGCTGCTTCATCTTCCTGCTTTCCTTGTGCTGTTGCCAGGAATATCTTCTTTATCCAAACACTACACTTCAAGGCTATCCCAACTGCTTCCTCTTTTGTGAAGATTTATCTCCTCACCCTCAGCTAGAAGTAATCTCTCTCTACAGTGAAATTCTTAGTTATCTTTACCTTAATTTTAGGGCTTAGACCTTTCTTTCTTGTGTTTGCTTATGTCTAATGTCTGTTATAGGTCATTGAAGTCACGTGTTTAGCTATAGCCTTTTGTTCAATAAATCTTGAAGGAATGAAAGAGACTTGAAGTCATTTAAAGAAACTGAGTGCCCTTTTACTATTTACTCAACTATCCTGGGTGTCATTCCTCTTTTAATTGTGTTTATTCTTCCATTTCCAAATTAATAACAGCTAACATTTGAGAGTAATGCTTTACTTTTCACAAAGCAGTGTACACTTTATCCTGTTTGACCTTTTTTTTTTTTTTTTTTTTTTTTGGCAACAATTCAGGAAGGAAGGACAGTGTATGTAAATGATAAAATAAGGTAGAAATTGTGGTGCAGAGGCTGGTTGTTTAGGTAAGTGCTACTCTTCCCCAGTCACTGGTCTGTCCTAATGGGTAGACTCTTCTTAGCAGCCCAGTTTTATTGAGGAGGAAACCGAAACTCATGAATTGTCTGGTTGAGGTCACTCTGCTGGAGTCCCAGTCAGGATTGCAATCCAGGTGTATTTGACCCCAACTTCTTGGCAGAAAGGATACTTTTGTGGGTGCCAAAATAGAATATTAAGAAGTTCATCTTCCCTGTTTTGAAAAAAATTTGAAGGCTTTCTTTCAAATGTTTTCTCTAGTTTTTGAGGATTAAAATAGATGATTTCTACAACCCTCTGCCACTTCTTTCTTTTATGGCTCATAAGAAGTCTCATGACTAAAATGTCATTAATTTTATTGATCCCTTAAGGATGTTACTCACTGTTGATGAGTCCTGAGGGTCTTTGGGATATTAGTCTCATTTTAACTCTTACTGGTGTAATTGGATGAATGTGATGCATTTGATTTAATTGGTTTTAGTTTGGCAGAGGAGAAAGACATTCTCCTTGGTGCTATGCTAAGTGTCTCTGTCTCCTAAGATTCCCTGCAGAAATTAAATTATTAGCAGTCAGCAGTTCTCAAGATCTACTAGAGGTCAGATTCAGCCACTGATGGGAACTACTCCAGGGTGGCCACAGGTAGGTTTTTTGGATATGTATGTTGAATTTTCATATTCTCAGAATAACTCTGCCCCATTCTGACACTATTTCACTGACTTGTCAACATGAGTTGTTTCTGTAAGTTTCTCTAGAATCTTTTTATAGAACTCCACTTATTTTTTAATGAGCACCTAATACAGTGAATATGTGGAAAATAAAGCACGCGTTGAATTTAGTGGCAGTTATTTAAAAATGTCTTTTGAAAAAATCTGCATACCTTATACATAACAAACAAAATATATAACGTGATATGTATTCATAAATATGTACATATATAATATGAATATATGTGTTATATATAACATAACAGTATGTTATATATGTTATCTATAACATGTTATATATTCATATGTATGTAATAAAACATGTTATATATAACATATTCATAAGTAATATGAATACGTGCTACATATTATAATAGTACAATTAATATATATTATATATTATTAACATATCATATGATTATACTGTTATAATTATATATTATATATTATATATATATGATATTCATGTATCATTCTTTCATACCTTTTCAGCAATGAATGTTCTTTTGTTGTAAAATAGTAACACCCCCTAATCTATTAGTTCTTTTCAATTTAGTGCACATGAGAAATACCTGGAGAATTTGCAAAAATGCAGAGGCTGGGTCCCACTCCTTTGCATCTACAGTTTGCAGTAAGCACCTCAGAGAATTCTGATGTATGGGATCCTCTGAGTACATGCTGAAATATGCAACTGCATTCTTATGCTTCTTTGCCTGTGACTAATGTCTTCTTTTACCAGGATTCATCAGGAGAATCCTGGCATTTACACAGAGTTGCCTAACTTGTTGCCTCCATAGGCACTTGGAACCCTCTCTCTTCTCACCGCCCCCCCCACCCCAAACACAAACACTTTATGCCTTGAATTCCCTCAGTAACAAGGGCAGCATACATTGCTGGATGCTCCCCTTGTTTTTCTATCTGGAACCCCCCAGTGTGAAACTACCATCACCTGACTTATCAGCTAAAAGAGTGTATACTGAACAATATAATTTTAGTAATAAATAAATTGGTTAACAGTGATACACAATAAATAAACTTGCTCAAGTTAACTTTTTTTAAGTCACAGTAAGTTGTTTATTACCTTTTCATTTAGATAACAAGGACATTTTATGTACTCAAAGAATGGCCATCAACTAAACACGCATGTATGAACATTAGTCATTAGTTTTGTTGGGTCTGTGGATGTCAGTAAGCAATAGTCATTTTTTTTTTTTTAATAAGAAAGGGTCTTGTTCTTTCACCCAGGCTGGAGAACAGTGGTGCAATCTTGGCTCACTGTAGCCTCCATCTCCCAAGCTCAATCAACCCTTCCACCTCAGCCTCCTGAGTAGCTGGGACTACAGGCATGCGCCAGCACACCCAGCTAATTTTTGTAGTTTTTGTAGAGATGGGGTTTCACCACGTTGCCTAGGCTGGTCTCGAATTCCTGGACTCAAGTGATCCACTAGCCTTGGCCTCCCAAAGTGTTGGGATTACAGGCATGAGCCACCATCCTCAGCCAGCAATAGTCATATACATTTGGCAGTCTTATATGAGAAAAATATTTACTGTGGAGCTATATATAAAAACTATATCAACCTATTAGAGAATTGTAATTAATTGTCTAAAGGTAGCTGTCCAGTTAAAAAGATATCCTAAACAATAATGTGGTCAGTGCCCTGGCTGTGCCCTGCAGGGTAAAGAGAGGAGTGAGGACAGAAAAGGTGTCAGTGGTTCATCAGAGAAGTGAGCTCATTTGGGCCGTGACTATTGTGAGTCACTTGTTATCTGCAGAGTACAAATGCCATGAGAGGCCTTGGTGTTTGGGGTGGGGCCAGAGGGAGATGATTAGAATGTCATCAGGGATGTACTTCATGAAAAAGAAAGTGGCATTTGGTGCTGGATTCCAACAGGTGTGTAGCTCCACATGAGTTGTGGTCATGTTCCCCTTCAGACAAGAGTGGCAGCCGGAGTGCAGAGGGAGGAGTGTGTATAGCATTCCAGTGACCAAGCTGACTGTCCTGTTTCTGCGGTGCAGGGATTATTAGTTTCAATTAGGGTTTGGATCATATTCTTAGGGCCTTGAAATGGACTTTGAGGAAGAATCTGTAATCCATAAGCTTAGTAATGCCCCCTCCCACCTTGTTGTGGGCCCTTGAGAAAACTTTTGTTGAAAAACCATACATTTGGGTCATAGGGAGACTGAAGTTTAGAGAGATGCTACAGTGTATACAATTGAAGCAATCATAACAGTAGCAGTAGCAGCAGCCACTATTCAAACCTTTTCTAATTTAGTCCTTACAGCTGTTATTTGGGGAAGGAGGAAACTGAGGCAAAGAGGTTAAGTGTCTCCCCCTGGTGCAGAGCCAAAGTAGCAGAGCCAAACTGCAACCTGTGTGTGGCCATTTCTACTCCTTCATTGGTTCTGACCACTGGGATGATTTTATCTCATAAAGGACATTTGACAATGTTTAGGGACATTTTTTTGATTGCATGATGGGGGAGGTGCCAGTGGCATCAGCGGCCTCTGCCAAGGGTACTGCAAAACATCGTACAATACACAGGGCAGCCTCCACTACAAAGGATTATATGGCCCCAAAATATCAATCATGTAGAGATTGAGGAACTCTGCACTACCGCACTTTGTAACCATCTTTCATGCATTAAATTTTCCTCTTTGTTGTAGAGCTAATTTAAGAAAAAGCTGTTTATTTTATTGCTGCTTTTTAGGTTGTACAAGCAAATGTAGGGAGTTCATTTGTACTTCTTTAGTGGTGAAATACCATCTCAAAGAATTTTAATTCCGTAAGAAATATGTATTGCATGTATCAGATAATACTATATTTAAATGGCACAAAATAGACTATAGCATAAATTGAATCAGCTTTTCTATTGGACATTCTGGAATTTTTCTATGGGAACAATAGGTATAGGATGTTAACTTTCAAAAGCCTTTAGTAGAATCTGACAGGTAATTACATCTTCAGGTTCTAAGCCCCTTGGTTTTTGAAATTCTGAAGGTGACATATTATGCCTAAGGGAAAGATAAATACCAGCATTACCTGCCTATCTGAGATAGATTTTAGCTATCTACTACATGCACTGCTTGGTGAGGGGGCATAACCATCAGTGGTTGAAATGAAACAGCGTTAGGAAAGCAATGGCTTGGACCACATTCAGGGTCAACTTTCCTTTTGGAAAATAGTGATTCTGATGATGAACAGTGTTCTTCCCCTGGGAATCTGGCTCTGCAAAATTACTTTCAGGCTAAATTTGACATACAATTTAAAAAAGAATGCTGTGTTAACAATTAACTTTAAAAGGACAAATAAAAGCCATTCCAGTAAAGTTTAACTTGCTGGTAATTTGATAAGTATTTACTTATGTAGAGTTCTAATACGCATGTAAGACAGTGTGTAAATCACAAGTGGAATAAATATTTTAGTTAAGAACATGGAGGTTTGACAATGAAAGATACTGTGAGGGCAAAGATTTTGGTGTGGCTGTTTTTAGAGTAAACGGTTTTTTTGAATTGCATTTTTTCCAGGTCTTCCTGATTTTTTATTTTTATTTATTTATTTTTTTTGAGATGGAGTCTCACTTTGTCACCCAGGCTGAAGTGTAGTGGTGTGATCTTGGCTCATGGCAACCTCCACCTCCTGGGTTCAAGTGATTCCTGCCACAGCCTCCTGTGTAGCTGGAATTATTGGTGTGCACCACTAAGGTTGGCTAATTTTTGTACTTTTTATAGAGATGGGGTTTCACCATGTTGGCCAGGCTGGTCTTCTTGAACTCCTGATCTCAAGTGATCCGCCTGCCTCAGCCTCCCAAAGTGCTGGGATTACAGGTGTGAGCCATTGTGCCTGGCCCAGGTCTTCCTGATTGTAAAAAAAAATCACTGTAAAAATTAAAGGCTCGGGGGCTCACGCTTGTAATCCCATCATTTTGGGAGGCAGAGGCAGGCTGATCACGAAGTCAGGAGATCGAGACTATCCTGGCTAACACGGTGAAAACCTGTCTCCACTGAAAAATAAAAAAATTAGCTGTGCGTGCTGGTGGGTGCCTGTAGTCCCAGCTACTTGGGAGGCTGAGGCAGGAGAATGGCGTGAACCTGGGAGGCGGAGCTTGCAGTGAGCCGAGATCATGCCACTGCACTGCAGCCTGGGTGACAGAGCAAGACCCTGCCAAAAAAAAAAAAAAGAATAATTTTATCTAAAATTAAATTTAAATACCAACTTATATCCTCTCTCTTTTTTTTTTTGAGACGAGTCTCGCTCTGTCACCAAGCTGCCTCAGCCTCCTGAGTAGCTGGGACTACAGGCACGCGCCACCATGCCTAGCTAATTTTTGTATTTTTAGTAGAGACGAGGTTTCACCATGTTGGCCAGGATGGTCTCAATCTCTTGCCCTCGTGATCCGCCGCCTTGGCCTCCTAAAGTGCTGGGATTGCAGGCGTGAGCCACTGTGCCCGGCCCACTCTAATTTTCCTCGAGAACTTTAATTGGATATGAACTGATCCTTTTTTTCCCAAAAAAATAAGATTTTATTACCAAGATGAGGCAAAGTTGTTAATATTCAGGATTAAAAAATAATATTTCTTTTTTTTTTTAAATTAGGTATACCAGATTTCTTTATTCTCAACCGTGTGTGCACATACACTCAGATTTTTTTCTTTCGATAGTGTTTTGGCTTTTTGCTAATAACAATGATACAAGTTTTATGTTTAATTTAAATATTACGACGATTAAACTGGTTTTGGGGAAGATTTTCCAGAAATTTATTAAATACGAAGTTCCTTAACTACTGACTTAGAGGAATGAGTATTGTTTAACCAGGGAAAAAGTTGTCAACCACCACCAGCTTTTCTTCCTACTTTTTTTTAGAATATAAAAGATAATATCTCAATTATTTTTTCCTCTCTCATCATTACTTACAAAAATCTCAATTATTTAGGCATGTCCTTGGCATGTTCGTAAAATTGTTCCATTAGGCATTCTATAATTATGATCATATTATTTTTAATCCCTACTCATCTCACCTGTAATTTTCAAATGTTTGATTTTTATTCAATTTTTATATCCTGTTTGTATATTTTTTTAGCTACAGTAAAACATGATTTTTCATGTGTATTTTTTTTCTTTTTTTTTTGAGTGGAGTCTTGCTCTATTGCCCAGGCTGGAGTGCAGTGGCATGATCTCAGTTCACTGCAACCTCCACCTCCCAAGTTCAAGAGATTCTTCTGCCTTGGCCTCCCAAGTAGCTGGGATTACAGGTGCGTGCCACCACGCCCGGCTAATTTTTTTTTTTGAGATGGATATTGTGCCTATATTTCTCCTTTCTAATTTCTCACTGTAATATTTCATAACCCATGTCTTTTCTTAACAGAATCATCCAAAACTTCGTTTTTATTAGGAAGTATGATACTTCAAAATGGAGATTACAAAAAGAGCCATGAGTATGTTGCTTTAATGTATGTCTTTGTAGTTTGTGTTATGTGTTGTTACGGAACAGCATTAAGTTTTTGCAGGGAATTTTTCTTGATAGAAAATAAAAGTCCTGATTTTTGTCAACAAGAAACTTATATTCCAGATTTAGGGCTTGGATTTTTTGAAGACATGAAAAGTAGATGAAAGAATAATAAACAGTAAGAGTTTTAAAATGTCATCTTCTTGTTTAGTAAAAGCTATTGAATTACATTGTCAGAAAAGTGTACTTATGTTTAATATTTCACATATTTTGCTTTGAATTTTTACAAACAATTTTTTGTAACTTATTTTGGCTTTCAAATGGAAACTAGAATTATGGAGTGCCAGAAGGTAGCTTGAATACATGGAGTTCATTCAAATCCTAGAGAGAAGGGAAAAAATTCCATAAACAAACAATATAAAAAAAAGATACCTTGTGATTTCAGGATATCCAGCTGTTTGTATGTTTCGTTTTTAAACTTCACTGCTCACTAAATGAGTGATTTTACATATGTTAGAAAGATACTACCCCATGCAGAACTGCATATCTATTTTTAAAAATTATATATGCTAAAATCGTGGAGATTTGTGGGCGTGGGTATACATGTATACAAACAGTATTACTTTACATAGATTTGATTTGCTAAAAAAAGAATGCATATATACATTTATAGGTAACAAAAACATTATTGCCATTGAATATTTCATATTTTCACTTTTCAATATAGTGAAGTCTTAGTCACTTTTGATGGTCCAGTAAATTAGGTAATACTATTTTAAGATAAAGTGAAAATTTCCCATGAGAAATCACTCAGCCCATTTTCAGTTTTGCTTTTCCTGGTTTAGGTTGAACGCCGTATCATTCTGATGAATGAGAATGAGCCTTCCCATAGCTATTCTGTTCTCTGGAAGCCAGTTTGTAAAAAGGTTCCTGTGGAAACAATATTTTGGGAGGTACATAGTGTAGTAGGTTAGGAGCACAGGCTTTTGAGTAATAGGGACCTGTTGGTAACTCCCATTTTTGCTGCCTAATAACTATGTGCCCTTAGCTAAGTAACTTATCTCCTCTGTTCTTTAGTTTCCTTAGCTAAGGTAATAAGACCTCCCTTACAGAGCTAGAGGAAGGGAAATGTAAAGATTTTAGCACAGTGCCTAGAACTTAGCATTGAGAAAATATTCATTAAATGTGTTCTTTTATTGACTTGGTTTTAGTTACAGATTCTAGACCCATATCCCTGTAGTTACATATAATATTTTGGCCATTTTATTGTGTAGATTTTATGTACATTTTTGCCACTTTTATCAGAGAAATAGACAAGAAAGGAAGCAAGTAAGTTATTGTAGTCAATCAGAAAGACTAAAACAATTTATAGATGATAATTAATATTTTAATATTTATTTTTAACATAAAAACCTCCCGAAGTGCTAGGATTACAGGTGTGAGCCACCTCACCCAGCGAGTAATTAAAAATTTACTCTCCTTGTTCATTTTTCTTGCAGGATTGTCATTCACATTTAAAGTTTGAAATTCTGAAGACAGAAAAAGCCAATTAAAATTTAAAAATAGCCAGTGGTGAAAGGTAAATAGTTTATTGGTGCATGGCAGAGCCTTCTGCTTGTTATATGTAGTAGGGTACTTCTAAGGAAGGTGTTTCTCTTGCAGAGTTACTTGTTGCAGTTAGGTTTTGTTTTGGGTATAATGCCAAGTATTTATTCTTCCTATGTGTAATATAGTAGAGTTATTTTTGTGTTTAAACAACAGTTTTTATTGTAATCTTATGTCTTATTGGATATTAACCTCTTTCATAGCAAACAAGCCATTCTTACCTGTTGTGCACATGCTGCTCTAGCAGGCTGGGAGTCTTCACCACAACACTAGCTACATAATAGGACATTGCTTCCTGAGGTCTGGGAACACTGTTTTTTTCTTCTCTGCTGTGGAATAAATGTTTTATATTTAATTTAATTTAATTTTTTGAGAAAGAGTCTTGCTCTATCGCGGAGGCTGGAGTGCAGTGGCATGATCTTGGCTCATTGCAACCTCTGCCTCCCGGGTTCAAGCAATTTTCCTGCCCCAGCCTCCTGAGTAGTTGGGACTACATGCGTGCGCCACTGTGGCCAGCTAATTTTTGAATTTTTGGTAGCAATGGGGATTCACCATGTTGGCCAGGCTGGTCTCGAACTCCTGACCTCAGGTGATGTGCCCGCCTTGGCCTCCCAAAGTGCTGGGATTACAGACATGAGCCACCGTGACCGGCCAGAATAAATGTTTAAAATTAATCATTTTGTCAGTTACTTTCAATATTTTACAAATTGATAACATATATCACATAAATGGGACAGAATAATTTAGTACTAATTAGATTTGCAAGGTATGCTCTAGATCACCTGCACTGCCCTCCTCTAGCCAATGTTTGCATGTTTGTGTGAATATATGTGTATATAATATTTAATATATAGATATATATTATAGGATGAACATAAAACATTTATATGTTATGTGCAATATGTGTTTGTTAAATATATTTGTGTACATTTATTCCCATGGTATAAGCCCCATTTCCAGAGGATGGCTCATGATGACCCGGAGAGTGCAGCTCAGGTCTAAACGTTTTTAGGAGGATGAAAAGAAATAGTCTTTTGTTCTCGTCTACAGGAAGCTAATATTTTGCTCCTACTTTCCAAACTCTGGAATAGTAGTGTAACAGGGCAAAGAATGGGAAAATGAAAACCGACTGTATGAAGCTGTTTTTGGAAGATGCTCTAAATGGGAACAATCTTCTAAGCTCAGCTGGCTTTTTAGTCGGTGAAGCCATCTGTTTGGTTTTTCAGCCAGCACTCTTTTCATTCTCCCTGATTTTTATAGCTTCCCTTGGGAAACCACAAGATTCCAAATCACTCCAGCAATGTAGAGCCTTTTGAAGAGTTATGTGTGGCTTAGTGGTTTGTCAGTCTTCTGTTGTGTAACTTCAAATGGTTTTTACTTCTGCTATGCAGATCATGGTTTTAGGAATATTTGGAAAGAGAAGAGTCTGAGGAGAGTAGAAAGATGGTAATTTTTTTCTTATATAAATATTTATTTTTCAGATACACTAATAATAAAATATTATAGTTCTTTCATAGAGGTTAACTTACTCATGTTTCATTTATGAGGAATGCATAGACCTGTTACTCAAAGCAACATTGTGTTATATTTGTTGTTCTGTCTATAGTTTCTGACATTATTAGACAAAGTTCAGTGATGTTAAAGATTGTAAACATTCCTTAAAGGAGGGGTCCCCAGCCGCTGAGCCAAAGATCTCCTGCTGTGTGGCCCAGTTCCTAATAGGCCACAGACTGCCTGTGGTTAGGTAACAGTGGCCTGTTAGGAAATGGGCTGCACTGTAGGAGGTGAGCTAGCGAGGGCAGCAGGTACAGCTGCTCCCCGTCGCTGGCATTACTGCCTGAGCTCCACCTCCTGTCAGATCAGTGGTGGTGATTAGATTCTCATAGAGTGTGAACCCTATTGTGAACTGCACATGGGAGGGATCTAGGTTGCATGCTCCTTATGAAAATCTAATGCCTGATGATCTGTCACTGTCTCCCATCCCCCCGTGAGGGCATGGCCTAGTTGCAGGAAAACAAGCTCAGGGCTGCCACTGATTCTACATTATGGTGAGTTGTATAATTATTTCATTATATATTATAGTGTAATAATAATAGAAATAAAGTCCACAATAAATGTAATGTGCTTAAATATCCCCAAACCACCCCACACCAGATTTGTCAGTCCCTGGTGCCAGAAAGAATGGGGACCACTGCCTTAAAGCATGCTGGGATTATGATTGGATATAGAGTTGGATGTTGATGTTAAAGGTGCTTATACTTCGTTACAGTGGTTACGGTTACTTAGAGCTATCACATAGTTACTTTAGAATGGATATTTTAAAATGGAAGAATAGGCAGCAGTCTGTTTCTAATTAATGAGAGGGTTCCTTGTTTTGAAAGTTAAACACTTTGGTAAGGATACATTTGAAGATTATCATGTGATGGTCAGCAAGTGATTCCGTCCCTCTCTTGGCATTTATATATGTTATTTATATTGAATTACTCTTGGCAGAGGAAATAACTGAAAGTCTAAATAAAAAGCGTTGGCTTTATCCTGTGGGTAGAAACCACTTTTTATTTTTACTTTTACCCCATGTGCTTTAAACGCAGTAACCAACCTTCCTTCCTTCCTTCCTTCCTTCCTTCCTTCCTTCCTTCCTTCCTTCCTTCCTCCCTCCCTCCCTCCCTCCCTCCCTCCCTCCCTCCCTCCCTCCCTCCCTCCCTTCCTTCCTTCCTTCCTTCCCTCCTTCCCTCCTTCTCTGTCTCTCTTTCTTTCCTTCTTTTCTTTCTTTCTTCTTTCAAAGGGTCCCACTCTGTCACCCAGGCTGGAGTGCAGTGGTGCAACATTGGCTATTGCAACCTCTACTTCCCAGGCTCAAGTGATCCTCCTGCCTCAGCCTCCCTGGTGGCTGGGACTACAGGCATGTGCCATCATGACCAGCTAATTTTTGTATTTTTTGTAGAGAGGGAGTTTTGCCATATTGCCCAGGCTGGTCTTGATTACAGGTGTGAGCCACTGTGCCTAGCTGAGATAATCATTCCTGACTTTCATGTTATTAGAGCTTCAAAATGTGAACAATTATTGCCCGCTGTTGTCACTACCTTGGAGAACAAGATGAGTACAGCTTTTAAAATCTTTGTGGAAATTGTGGCAACTTTCATTTCCACCTCTATAAAAATAAGATCTATATGCTAAAGGATTAATAACAGTGCAAATTGCTACTTGAATATTAAAGATTTAAAATCATCCACAAGGCAGAGATATTCTTGAAAGTCATTACAGCTCTAAGATGTCATAATTTTATTGAAAGTGGGAAAAAAACGTAGCCACCATTTAAATATGTAAGTTGTCATTTTTGTTACATTTCACTAGCATTGTATTTGAACCAAATATTCATCTTTTACAGCGCCTAAGTATCCATATATCATAAGACATGTAACTACCATATTCCTTTCCCAGAACTTTATTTCCTCATTATCATTTTCATTTAATTTAGGATAATGTACACTTGATTCTAAAATATATGTCCTCTGATAAAGTCTAATATACAGCATCTGTAAGAAACTTAAACAAATTTACAAGAAAAAAACTGTATCATGGCTGCTCTACATTGGGTGAGCTTTGTGTAATATTTGTTCTTTACTTAATAATGCATCCACAAAATATTCACCCTGTTTAGACTGATTCCCTCATGCTTGAGAGAGGAAGGCATCTCTTCCTTTTTTTTTTTTTTTTGGAGAAAGTCTTGCCGTGTCATCCAGGTTGGAGTGCAGTGGCACAATCTCAGCTCACTGCAACCTCTGCCTCTTGGGTTCAAGCGATTCTCGTGCCTCAGCCTCCCAAGCCACCATGCCCAGCTAATTTTTGTATTTGTGGCAGAGATAGGGTTTCGCCACATTGGCTGGGCTGGTCTCAAACTCCTGACCTCAAATGATCTGCTGGCCTCAGCCTCCCAGAGTTCTGGGATTCCAGAGTTCTGGGATTACGGGTCATTGGGCTTTTTTTCATATGTTTATTTGCTGCATGTATGTCTTCTTTTGGAAAATGTCTGCTTACATTCTTTGCCCACTTTTAATGGGGTTGTTGTTTTTTTTCTTGTAAATTTGTTTGTTTCTTATAGATGTTGTATATTAGACTTTATCGGAGAGCATATATTTTAGAATCAAGTGTACATTATCCTAAATTAAATGAAAACAAATTATCAGAACATATGATAAAATAATGAAGCATAACAACTAAAACAAAAAACCATGTTACATTTCAGGGCCAAGGATCTAATTTTGCTTTTCTTCTGACTGTTACCAGGAGGGCAGGGCAATGCATGCAGCCATGTGAACTGAGAGTGAGAGGGAAATGGATGAGTTGCTTAATGTCAGATCTATGCCACTGTCCTCATGCTTGACCTTGTGGCAGCCAAGCCAGAGATGGCCACGCGCTCCTTACCACGGTCATTCTCAGCTGAATCCGCATCACATTCACCCGGAAGCCTGGGAATAATCTGTACCTAGCAGTCTGCAGGGCATGACCAGCCTGCAGATGTGAGCAAGTGTGTGTGTATGTTTATGTGTCTGTGTCTCTCTCTGGTGTGTGTGTGTGTGTGTATGTGTGTGTCTGTGTTTGTATCCTGTGGTGTCTCACAGTGTCTTAGAAATATTTGAATTACATTAATTGCCAGTGTTTGAGTATCACAAGATTTCACATAACCATATGGATTTACATGTTGTCTTGAAAACTTCGGATGATTTGAAACTCTTTTAAAAAGGGCTCTTTAAAAAAGGGTTCCAATATAAATTGGTAGAGCAGTTATTGGTAGAGCGTATGCTTTCATCTTCGTTAGAATGGGTTTGACCACATTGTGTTTGGGTGAAGTAGTAGAGCAATAACTTTAAGATAAAACTGGTTTGTTCACCGCATATTCTCACTCATAGGTGGGAATTGAACAATGAGAACACATGGACACAGGAAGGGGAACATCACACTCTGGGGACTGTTGTGGGGTGGGTGGAGGGGGGAGGGATAGCATTGGGAGATATACCTAATGCTAGATGACGAGTTGGTGGGTGCAGTGCACCAGCATGGCACATGTATACATATGTAACTTACCTGCACATTGCGCACATGTACCATAAAACCTAAAGTATAATAATAATAATTAAAAAAAAAAATAAAACTGGTTTGTTGTAATTTATTAAACTTACCCATGTATTTGGCTCCCTTTTCCCTTTTATTTTATTATGTCTGTTTTAGCCTTATCTATTTTTTTCTCATGTTCTAGCCCTCAAAGAGTGTGTGTGTGTGTGTGTGTTTGTGTGTGTGTGTTTAATTCTCCAAGCCAGAAGTCACTCAAGCTTCCTGGAATCTAGGTTGTAAGGTACTGAGGCCAATGGCTGCCTCTTTGTCTTTTTTCTATTTTTTCTATTTTTTTTTTTAATTTTCTGTTTTGTTTCTTTCCAGTACTATGTTGACGAGGAAGGTGGCAGCATCTTTGATATGAGATAGGGCTCATCTGCATGTTAGGTGTAGTGGCATGCCACTGCTGCCACTGCTCTTCTGCTACCAGGATGGCTCGAACGCAATATAGGCTGTTCCATGTGTGCTTTCCCTCCGTTATGAAACTTCTTCCTGTGGGGTTTGTGAACTAATTGCAAGTCTTTCTTTGTTTTAGGGCTGTGGATTCTGTAATTATTACAATGTGTACTTCCTTAAATGAAGGCTTTCACGTAGTAGCGATCTGCCTTTCCTTTGACAATTTTACCTTGATATTTTATATAATGAAGCAAAACTCAAGGAATAGAGAAGGAAGCATAGGGGGAGTAAAGGATATTCTTAAATGCTAAGCAGTGGTTACCTCTGTGATCAAATTTATTATTATTATTTTTTGAGACGGTTTTACTCTGTCACCTAGGCTGAGTGCAGTGGCATGATCACAGCTCCTTGTAGCCTCGACCTCCTGGTTTCAAGTGATCCTCCCACCTTAGCCTCCTGAGTAGCTAGGACTACAGCCATGTGCCACCTTGCCCGCATAATTTTTTTTTAAGTTTTTTGTAGAGACGAGGTCTTACCATGGTTCCCTGGCTGGTCTGGAACTCCTGGAGTCAAGCAGTCCTCCTGCCTCAGCCTCCCAAAGTTTTGGGATTGTAAGTGTGAGGTACTGAGCCTGGCCTCTGATTGAATTTTAACTGATTTTTATTCTTTTTTTTCTTACCTCTGTTATTCAAGTTGGAAACAATTGAATGTGATTTCCCGTTAACCACAAAAATATTTATAGTCATTTTTAGAGCATAGATGTTAAGTAGTTAATTTATTTTCTGTAAAGATTTGTAAGTCTTTTGAAGTCATTATCATTTGAGGAAAATTATTTTACAAACTTTGCATTTCTCTTTGGTTAAAACACCACTTTAAAATTGCACAAATAAGGGCCAGGTATAGTGGCTCTTGCCCGTAATCCTGGCACTTCGGGAGGCCTAGTCGGGAGGATCGCCTGAGCCCAGGAGTTCTAGATCAGCCTGGGTAACGTTAGCTGAGCATGGTGGCGTGTGCCTGTGGTCCTGGCTACTTGGGAGGCTGAGGTGGGAAGATTGCTTGAGCCCAGGAGGTCAAAAGTGCAGTGAGCCATAATTGCCCCACTGCACTCCAGTCTGGGTGACATTGGGAAATCTTGTCTCAAAAAAAACAAAAAAAAAAGTTGCACAAATAATTATCTGCCCCAGTGGAAACACTTTAGTCTGCTGCTATAGAATACTTTACTGCATTGTGTAGAAGTGGGAATGGAAGGCTTCTGTGTCAAAACAACTGAAATGTTTGTCAAGAATGCAGATTTCTGGGCCTCACTTGAATAATCATTAAGCCAGAATCTTTTTTACAGGGTCCCCAGATGTTTCTCATGCTTGCTAAAGTCTGAGATTCACTTTGCTACGCCCTGCTGCCAGGAGATCAGTGTCAAACTCCAGACAGACTTTTACCTGGATCCTTGCTAATTTTCAGTCATGTCAGGCTTATTTAAATGTAAAAATGTCATAATGTATTCCTTCTGGTTAGCTTAAATTTATATATCTTAAATGGGTTACATTAGCTGCATAATTTAAAAGATAGATTTTGTCAAATTATGTATTGGGTTAGGAAATCCTCTAAAATGAAATTAAATTATCTGCAAGCAGAGGGTGCTGTTGAATTGGCATCTGAATTTATTATCTTTATTGATTGAACATCCTTGCATTTGAACTTATGCCAGATTCAGAAGGCCTAGGTAGTGCAGGAAGTGCTTAATATTATAGTGGTAGTTTATCCTTTAATTGTCTGGAAGCTGGGGTGTTAAACTCTGTTCTCCAAATTGCTTTTCATTTGCAGGATTTCATGCACATCAGTTATGGAATGGCCCTTGCTTTTAATAGTTTGAGTACATTGTTCAAAAGAGCTGCGCATGTCTTTTGGTGACTCATTAGATTTTGGCTCACATCTTTTTGCTTTCTTCACCTAAATTAGGGTATAATCAAATACATAAAAACTGCTGTGTATTTTGGCACTCATTTTCATTGTGAAAGTTAAATATATAGGTTACTTAGGGATAAAAATTTAACTTGAATATTCTTTCTGTAAATGTCCTCTAAAATCCACCAGCAACACACTTTTTGTGAAGGTAGAGTTTTTTTCTTTTTGCCTCTGTGCAACAGGGGAAACAGCACAGCACAGGCAATCATTGATCTTAGGAAGAGCTTGTTAGTAGATTTCGGCTTGCTTAGGTATTGTTAGGGGAAGGGTTCAAAGAAGAGTGGTTTTGGTTTGGATTGGATGCTGGCAGAATGTGGGGGCAATTGTATGATCTGGTATCTTAATTTTATCTATACAACAAGGGGACTGGGGCAAGGTAAAAGTGTAATTAGCAAAAACGTAGGAGTTACTCAAATTAGCTGGAACTAGAGGTGTTGGGTTATTCCTGTGGTTTGTATAGTGTTCTTATTTTTGCATGTGTTTCAGTGATTATGCAGTGATCTTGTTTTTGTCTTGCTCTACATTGTGATCATCCAGTGACCTTATGTGATCTGCTTCTCACTCTCTTTCTTGCTCTACACAGCCACAGACATACCTTCCACCTCTTACTCACTGAACGAACCCACGGACCCTTACACATACCCACGAAAATGCTCACATACTCATGAAAATGCTTACACTCAAGGAAGCTTGTTTTCTCTCTCATTTTTTCTTTGTTAGTCAATTGATCTTAGGTAAACAATAATATAACATGAATGTAATTTATCTTTTTTCTGTTACTACCAGTTTCATCCTTCCTTTGAAACAATTAACCAATTTTACCTGTCACCCTGGCTGTGAAAATGTATATATAAATATTATTTTGGGCAGCATAAATTCAGAGCAATTTGTGGATTATAAAGCATTTAGTAGTAGCATTGATGTATTTTTTATTGATATTTATTTGCCTAAATGTTTGTGTCTTGAACTTATGATTAGGGAGAAAGTGTTGTAAGCTTAAATTAATTAATTTTGACAAAATCATCACCTTTTAAGTAGGATTTACTTGAGAAGATTAAAGATGGGGCTACTAAATTTATAATCTGAGAATTTATCAAAAAAAGATGGAATTTACTACTTAGAGATAATATTTGTATGAATTTATATTTTAGATTTTAAATATTATTTAAAACCAGGATTTTACTACATATAGACAATAGTAACTGATTGAGCTTGGCTTTTAATCTAAGGTACTTATTAATATTTTTCAAGATAGTGGAAATAACATGTTAAGGTCTTGAATCTTAGGCAAAATGTGTTCTTAATGTTTGCTTAAACTTTTCCTGGTCATAGGAGGAGCTGGGCTGTCTGTACTTAATTCCATACAAATCAGAAGCAGCACAGTTGGAACTCACAGATTTTATGATATTTTATTTGGTCCAGATGTCTTTTCTTTTGGTATTTAATGGCAAAATTTATATCATTCAAATGACAATTCAGTTGTGGTAAATGAATGTAAATTTGCATGAATTCCTTGGTATGAAAAATTGAATGAGTTATGTCCAGTCACTTCATTTGTCATTAGATGAGAATGATCCCATGGTATTGCTTGTGTAATCAAGGGGGTTAGTGGATCATATGGATTGGAGATGAAGTAAGTAGTTGCAATTGATACTATACATGGAGAGATTTTGACAATCTGTATTTAAAGAAATTATGCTTACTGCATTTTCTGACTCCGAAAGTAAGATATGTAAAGTGGGGTTCTGCTAATATATCAATACCACATTTTAATTTTATTTTTTATTAATTATATAGAGATGTACCTGACACACCTCCATGACATTTTTCTTTACTTTTTGTTCCTACCTATTATTGATCTCCTCTTCACATTGCAGTAATTTTGTAATATTTCTGAAGAGAATATGGCAAGATGATTCAGTTTTTGATTTATTTAACGTATTTTTGGAGAGCATTACTTATAGTTTTAAAACATTTCTTTTATTGTCACAACTTGGTATTTGTATGCCATGCAGATTTTTAGGATTGTTATCCAGATTTAGGGTAAATCTCTACCAAGTTTCTGTGATGTGTGAGTTGTAATATTTTGAGACTTTTCAAGGTGTTTGTTTATGTGCGTGTGTTTATGTTGTCTGTGTGCATACACAGTGAATAATATTTGAATATATTGAATATACTCTTTGAGTTTATAATCAGTATGTCACTCATGTTCTTTCTATAGTTCATTATGAATTTTCTTTTACATTTTTTAATGTTGTCATTTTATGTTCAATCAGCAGAAAACTTGTCTTTTTCACTTTTCTTTAATTGAATTATTAAATAATTCTAAAACCTTTTTATTATTTTTGTTTACTTTTTTCTTTGTTTTTGCCTTTTTATTATTTATAAATTAAAATATATCTCTAAACTCAAAATAAATGCATCTCACTTCATTTGCTTCTTGGCCAGATCCCAAATATTCCAGCAGCTCCTCTGATCCCAACTGGTCTAAGTCATAGTGAAGGGAAGGATTATTATGGAAAAGGTCAGGGTGTTTAACAGAATCAAATGAAAATGTTGTACTTTTGTAAATTAACAAAAACAAATATAGCCACGTGAATACATTTCTAGGTCCTTCCCAGTGTAATCTCTGGGAGGTGTTTACATTCACTTGTGCCAAATTTCTCTGAAGAATGTCACCTTAGAGTTTCTACAACCGTACTTCTGTTCTGATTCCTCTGTACTCTAAATAGCTGTAGATGTGAAAGCTATTTTTTTCTAATTTTATTGGTAAAGAATGGAAATTTTTCAATACATTTATTTACATGAGAAACTGAACAATTTCTCATCTTTAGTAGTCATTTTATGTTTTTAAAATTCTTTCCTTTTTGTCCTTTATATTTCATTTTCCTGTTAGCATTAATCCTTTCTTAATGCATATAAGAAGAGCTGTTTGTTCAGATAAGGTTAATCATAACTACCAGTCTTCTTTCTTATTGTCTGTATTCAGCATTTTGTTTTATGCTCAGAAAGGCTTTGTATATTACAATGTCATAGTCATGGTCATTTAGATTTTTAAAAATTTTATAATTTTTTTCTAAAACCATCTAGTATTGTTTTCATTGTATGGTATGAGGCAGAGACCAACTTAGTTTTCCTCTAGGTCCTTGTATTTCAAATTGTTTACTTGAAATTGTTTCAAATAACCTGAACCCAGTTTATCCCTAACCTATTTGTCATTTTCTAATATGTCTGTGCTTTAGAATCATTTAGGGAGTTTTTAATCAGTATTGGGACCCATCCTGGTGTAAGTCAGAATCTTGGGTGTGTGGCTTGTTCCTTGATATTTTTTTTTACCAGCTTGTTAGGAGATTATAATGTGTATGAGAACTGAGAACCATTGCTGTACACTTTTATAAGCATTTGCATTTTTGTGTGGGTTTTCATTTCTTTTTTATTGGTTTGTCAGTCTCGTATATGTCCCTTATTCAAAACAGATTTACTTCTCCTTATTCTTCTAAGTATAATTTGATTTCCTGTTTTTTTCTAGGTGAGATACTACAGTGTGTGTCACTTTATTCACTTGAATCAGAATTCAGCTTTGTATATTGAATCCCAATTTTTATGGTTACATCTGAAAAGAAATAATCACCTATTTGATATTAATTGTAGAATCAGTCTTTGAAATTTATAATCTGAAGCATTACTAACTGCATTAAAGAACATTAACTGTTTTGTGACTTACATAGTTATTTCTTATTAATATGAATAAATTTGCAAAACTACCTGAATCATTCAGCCATTACTTTGGTGGCATTCTTTAGTTTCAAATAACTCTTCAGCAGAAATGCAGCACCTTTTCTTATAGTAGATATTTATCTGAACAGTAGGATTTCATTCTAAATACGCGTACTTATAAAAGTGACCTTCTAGAAAGGCAAATAGTATTGACATGGTGATGATATGACACTCTCCTCATTTTATTTTGTTAATGAAGCCAAAGAATCAGAGATAAATTGATGTTCTTTCTGGATTTTTGAGATCCCTGCATTAATTGATTTAAGGCTCAAGTATAACTAGCTTATTTAGCACAAGGAGTCACATTTCTTCATAGTTAACTTTTGAAACTTCTCTGGCCACCCATGTGGTGGTTTTTTTTTTTTTTTTTTTTTGGTGATGGGAGTATCTTTTCGTGTTTTTTTTTTTTTTCTCAAGCTTTATTGAGATATAGTGGACAAATAAAAATTGTATGTATTTACAGCATACAATGTGATGTTTCGAGGTACATACATATTTTGAAATGATTAACAAATTTTATTATAGAAGGTTGTCTTGAACCTTAAATTCTCCTTTCCAGAGGTTTTATTGATGTGAACTATTCTTTCTATAGTTCATTATGATTTTTCCCTTGTGTTTGTTAATGTTGGCATTTTAAATAATCATGGTAAGTAGAAATCTATGTTTAGAATGAAGAAAATTACACTGATCTAGGCTTTTTTGTTTTTGGTTTTATTTTTCCCTGTCTTTGAGAGTGCAGCCTCTAGGTATGGGGCAAATTCATCCATACAGATTTTAGAGTGTTGATAGATTTGAGGGGAAGTATTTATGTGAAAACCTGTACTGGACAGTTGTTAATATGGATCCCTACTAAATTCAAAGCAAATTTAAGCTGCCTCATTGTCACTTAGCGATTAGAAGATCATCAAATGCTGGTTTAAGTGAGATTATCTCTGTATTCTGTTTATTAATACTGATTAAACTCAAAACTAGCTCTTCTAGCTAGCCAATGTTCCCTCCTGATAACGTTTATTGTAGCTGTTTATTATCATTTACATAAAAGTTGAAGTTCTCAGGGAGAGAAAGCATACTTTTTTATGGTTAACTAACTAATAAATAACTTTAAGGAGGTGCATATGCCTTTTCATGGTTCATCCGGTTCAGTATCTTTTCTTTGACTGCTCTATCAAAAAGCTGTGGCTGAGTTAAAATCTCAGATCCTTAGTAGTCATGCCATGAACCTTTCCTCAAATGTTTCAGATAACAGAAAATACTTGAATTTTGGGGGGAGGAGGAATAGCTTTACAGTACTTATTCTTTGCCATCTCTGAAGGGAGGCATTCATTTATTCATTCTTTAACATTTTTAAATTTTATTTTATTAATTTTTTTTAAATTGACAATAATTGTACATATTCATTGGGTACATAGTGATGTTTTAATACATATAATTTATAGTGATCAGTCAGGGTAATTCACATATCCATCATCTCAAACACTTATCATTTCTTGGTGTTGGGAACATTCAATGTCTTCCTTCTTAGCTATTTGAAATTATATATTTCTGTTAACTATAGTCATCCTACAGTGGTATGGAACACTAGAATTTATTGCTTCTATCTAGCTGTAACTTTGTATCCTTTAACACATCTCTCCCTGTCCTTATATGCTTTTGAGTTATAAATTAAAACCTGATAATAAACTCTGTCTTCTGGACTCTGAAGCCCAGTATCAGTTTCTTCTAGTCATGATCTGATTACATTCCGGTGCCCTTAAGGAGATTGATACATCCCACGAGATTATGGGCACCACTAGCTGCATTTTGTTTTTTTGTTGGGAGTCGGCTTTCTATGAAAGAGAGGAATGTCTTGGGAACTGGAGTTAAGAGTGTGTATTTATGGTGGGAGCTATTGAGTATCTCTTGTAACCAGAACTGACCATTTAAGCCGAGTGTTAAACTCTGTGCAGTCTATAGATAATTATAACAGGGCAGTTACCCATGGTATACAGTTTAGACATAACGTTGGAAAAACACGTAACTGTATTGAGAATCTGACTGTCATTGACCTATTTCATGCATTTAATCATGTAGCGTAGAGATGCCCAAATTCATTTATAATTAAAAGAGAAAAATTTGTATGATTTACTTCACTTAGTACTTTGTATGTGAATTGGGTATGAAGTCATGAAAACAATAGCAATATTATTTAAATGACACATGTTATAAATATATGATTTATGAAAATTGATCTTTTGTCATTTTAAGTTTGTTTAGATTTTTTTTCTCTTTATGCCTTTAATATTGGGGTATGGCAATGTGATTTTTGAAAATTGACCCTGCTGTTACTTAGCTCATATGTAAAAAATATAATAACCAGAGTTTATAAGGCTGAACTTAAATGGGCTTAAAAAATACATTGTTGGTGATATTGTAAACTGATATAATCTTTATGAAAGGAAATTTGAGGAAAATATTTGAAAAATTACAAATTGCACACCCTACAACCTGACATTTTATTTCTAAAAAGTTGACCTAAGGATGTAGAAATAGTTATTGGTATATGTAAACATGTTTAACATAGAGTTATTTAAAACAGCAAAGCAAAACAACCTGATGGTACGCCTATGTCCAAGAGTAAAGGGTTAGATAAATAAATCAATCATGGTACAGTTTTATAGGAAAACAGTATGAAACCATTCAGTAGTGTTGTTAGGCTAATACTTAGTGATATGGGAAATTGTTCACAGTATATATATATTATTATATATATATATTATTATTATTATTATATATTTTTTTGAGATGGAGTCTCCTCTGTTGCCCAGGCTGGAGTGCAGTGGCACGATCTCGGCTCACTGCAACCTCCGCCTCCTGGGTTCAAGTTATTCTCCTGCCTCAGGCTCCCAAGTAGCTGGGATTACAGGCACCCACGACCACGCCTGGCTGATTTTTGTGTTTTTAGTAGAGACGGGGTTTCACTATGTTGGCCAGGCTGATCTCAAACTCCTGACCTCAGTTGATTCACCCGCCTTGGCCTCCCAAACTGATGGGATTACAGGTGTGAGCCACTGTGCCCGGCCCCAGAGTATGTTTTAAAAGAAAGATCATGTACAGTATTTGTTCCAATGACATAAGTGCTCTTAGAAAGATGAACATAAGATAAATAGGTTAAATGTGGTTCTCTAGAAGTGGTTATTATTTTCTTTCTGATAGTCTTTGTTACTCAACATTTGTACAATGAGCACGGTTTGCAGTCGGGGGAGGGAGATCTAATATTTTTAAAGATTTTGCTTCTTTAGATGACTGGTACTTGAATTTTTATGTGATGTCATTTTAAAAATGGTTTAAGGCAGCAGGATGAATATGATAAAATGTAATGCGTTATCTGAGCCATTTTCATGATTAATTGATACTTTACTATTTTAGATGTTAGAAAATCCCTTGCCAACGTTTTTCTGTAAAATAGCTGGAGTAGGCAACAGATCATTTTTGTTCATTTTAGCTTATTTTATGAATGGATATTTATTACGAAAAGCATCAGACATCTCCCTTTCACTCAAACAAGATAGCCTGAGTGTTCTCACTTGAAATATAGAGTGGTCTGTGTATTTAGTCACCAGCTTATTCAGCAGTTTTGATTCTGATGGAGTAAAGGCTTTCCTGCCTTTATTTTTTGAAGATGAAATTGAGAGATTTAAACATAATTTATTCTCCTTTGACCTATGGTTTGAATTAACTTGGCTGTTTGCATTTATTTTCAAAAGAAACATTTAATACTTGCAATGCAATAATCTGATCAATCTCTTTGTCTTTCAAATTGCTCTGGAGGCTGTTCTAAGCTGCCTAGACTATAAAGTTTTCTTTTATTAGAATATGAAATATAAAATTGATTTTGATAGCTCATCTTGAAAATAATGTGTATTTAAGGGAGTAATATTTTGTTTCAAATAAAAGTCTCAGTGTACCATGTTATACAAATATTTTACCAATTCATGTTGACCTTTTCTTGCTGATCCTCAGATATGATTTGTGACCTTCGAGAGAACTGAGGGTTTTTAAAGAAGTCAACTGTAGAATTAGTTATGGGTAATAGTGAATACACTGATTTTCCTAATATGCCACCATATCATCCCTATTTTCTTCTCCCAAACTTGAAAGGTATTCTCTGCTTCCTGCTGCCTCATCATCATTACATATTCACTTCTTGACCCTTGGAAATCTGGTTCCTCTTCCAGCCATTTAGCTGAAATTGCTCTCCAAAGTCACCGCATACCTAGTTTTTATATTAAAGTCTTCATCTTGAATTTACCTTTTCAGCCTCTCTGAGGTTTCAGAAGTAGCTGTCGGGGATCAGCAAACCTTGCGCGTAGGACTTCTTTGCTTTCTCTTCCTTCACTGCATTCATGGATACTTCACCTCATTGTATGCTCACATCAAACCAGTCAGGCAGTATACATTCTCAGCTGAATTGTCTCCTCCATATCTTCTGTCTCTTCATACACAGATACATAGGATTCTGATCCTATGTATCTTTCAGAGTCTAGTTCAAACAGCAGGGCTGCCTTTCATATGACTTTCTCCTCTTTTCTCCTGAGACTCTTGGAATCTCTGCTTAGTACTCGGTCACATCAATGTCTTCATAGTATGTTTGTTTTTATGTTCCTGGAAGAGTGGGGCTATGCTATAATTAATTATGTCTGTATTTTCATAGAACTCTGCACAATTCCTGCACATATCAGCTCATAATTGTTTGTTATATTGAATAAAATGAAGGATTTTATTGACAATGAACTATTCTGGTAGCTACTCTTGATAAGTCTGAGACATGATCTTTTTATTTGTCTGTTCACGATGTGTTAGCCTGGGGACCAAGGAGAGGCCTTATTGGTCTATCTATAAAATTATATGAAAAATTCTTATATATGTTAATAATGTGCAGGTTTCTGGAGTTTGGATTCATAACTTTGAGGAAATTGTGAAAGGCAGCTTTTACAAGGCTAAGATATTCTAATTTAAATGATTAGCATTCTATGTAACTTCTTAAAAGTACCTAGCCAAACAATGGAGAGTGAAAGCCAGTAACTGTTGTCAGGTCAGTTGAGAATCTCTGAATGGGCAGACTTCATGTACCCACTCCCTATTTCATGGGTTTTAGTATTTGGCAAATTCAGAAAATTCTTGTTTAGTTCAATTTTGGGTCAAGTAATTTGACCAGGAACAGAATATTGCAAATTGGGAATTAAAGGCTAGAATCCGGTCCTAATTATTTTGCTTCAGTCTCTAGTACTGCAGGAGGCATCAGGGACTTCCTGTTGGAAGAGTAGGAACTCTTTATTAGTTTGCTAATGTGAGCAATAATGTACTAAAGGAATTTTGTGGCTAGACCCCTCAGCCTCCCCTTCAGGAACAGGTGCATCTGCTGGGAGCATAAAAGGTCCATTGCTGGTTACTGGATGGTGAAAGCCTTTGGGCTTCCAGACTAGAGCCAAGATCTGAATGCCTCTCTATATTTTAGCAGAAATTCTTCTACTGTGGGGTGGTAGGAGTGGGCACAGAGTTTTAATAGTGTCAGTTTTTGGTCAGTGATAGGAGAAAGAGGTAATCAGTTCCTTAGGTAGGGTAAAGCACAGAGAGATGAAATGCCTGATGCACAGTTGTGTCAGTAGGTTTTTGGTTTTACCTTTGAATAGAGACAAAGCTGTTTGCTGTTTTGTTTCTTGTCCTTGGTTCACCCTTCGTTTTTCATGCAGTGCAGTGGACCATGACTCAGGCCCTGCAGAGCTGAGTATAGAGGCCCCTTTTCCAAGAGCAGAGCAGGATGCCTTTGATCTGGATTCACATAATCATTCAGCTCTCTTATTGTGTTGCCTGCATATTTGCATGGAATCTGTGCCACAGCTTTATCAAAGTATCACTCTAGAAAAGGAAAACGTGACCAGCCTCTGATTAATGGCATGATGGCTTTTAACGTTTGGCGCTTGAAATTTTTTCAGCTTTTCCCTTTCTTCTTATGTAAAATAGTTATAATCTTTTGGCTCCTTTCCACATTTACCTTATGAGCAGTACCAAGTCAGTTAACTTAGTTATGGAGAAAAATACACACTCTGTATCAAAGTGTCTCAAACTTTGATGTATTAACTTTAATTTCCAGAGCAAGTCACTAACCTCAGATGGAACACAATGACACTTTGTCTAGTACAAAATTGTCCTCAATCTTTATAATGCTAGTAAAAGAGCACAATACAGACAGTTGTCTTTAGCTAGGGTTGGAAATACAACAGAACTGTGCCACCTCTGCCTCTGCCTCATTTCCAGAGTGTGTTTTAGTTCCTTCAGAAACTGCAGTATGCACATGTTCTCACTTATTTATGAGATCTAAAAATCAAAAGAATTGAACCCATGGACATAGTAGAAGGATGGTTACCAGAGGCTGGGGAGGGTAGTTGGGGGTGGGGGTGGGGAGGTGGGGATGGTTAATGGGTACAAAAAAATAGATTTAATAAGATCTACTAGTTGATACCGCAATGTGGTAACTATAGTCAATAATAACTTAATTGAACATTTAAAAATCTACTTCAAGAGTGTAATTGGATTGTTTGTAACTCAAAGGATAAATGCTTGAGGGGATGGATACTCCATTCCCCATGATGTGCTTATTTCACATTGCATGCTTGTAAACATCTTATGTACTCCACAAATATACACACCTAAGTACCCATAAAAATTTAAAAAATTAAAAAAAATTGTGATGTGGGTGCGGACGAAGGCTATCTTGTAATTGGTGTTTGTTGCCCTCTAAAAGGGTCAAATGTCACCTCACCTGTTTTTCTGAAACTCCATTTCTAAGTTGGGTTGGCACACTATACCCCCCTGCCTGTATTTGTAAATAATGTTATATTGGGACACAGCCATGCTCATTTGTTTATGTATTATCTAAGGTTGCGTTTGTACTACAATGGCTGACTTGAGTGGTTGTGACAAAGATCATATAATACACAGAGCCTAAAATATTTTTACAGAAAGATATCACCAATCCCTTCTTTATGAGGTCTGACCAGGCCCAGCGACCTCATGTATTCAGATGTTGTCTGTGCAGCTTAGGTGATTAACCAGCTGGCATGCTTTATGTTTTTTGGTAGAAGAATCTTTCTTTTATCAAGGCATAGTAGGGTATCCCTTTCTTTGGCCTCAGAGCTCAGCTGGAGCTCTATAGTTTCTGGTAGTGTCTCTGGTACTGAAGCCTTCTCTGCCATCCTCTGGCTTGGTTGTATTTCTGAAATAGTGTCTTACTGGTCAGGCAGTATTAAGTTGCAGTCTTTCTCACAGCTGCAGCTCTTACACTTGGTTACGATGGACAAGGGACCAGCTGGCTTTGCTGACCGACTTCATAGTGGGGCTGATTAATATGAGCCATTATCTTCTGTTTGTGATATTTTTCAAGCTGCATTTTCTAGAGGTAGAAAATAATGACTCTGGCATAAGTTCTTTTATTTGTAATGCCCTGCAAACACATGTGCAAATTCTCCCTGGCACACAGCTGCTTAGAAAGATTATGTTCTGCATAATGCTAACTGTTGTCATTTTTGATACTTATTTTTATCACAAATCCTCTTCTACGTTTCATTATGAATATTGTGCACTAACCCTACCATCTATTTTCTTTACAAGATGACTAGTTGCAAGAAGGAAAGCTGTGTCCTGCCTTTTATGAGGGTTTTTGGCATTCGCTTTCCATTGAAACTCTCTTATGGGACCCTGTTCTTTCCAGGGAAAAGAAACCCGCCTTTTGGCCACTTTTAGAGCTTGTCAGTACCACCATGATATTAGATAATTTTTTTTTCTGCAGTAATAGCCACAGTGGTAGTGGCAGTGACATCGTCGGAGAATACTGGTAGGGCACCACCACCACCATAAGAGATGAAACGTGGAGGCTGCTGTTTCTCTGTGTTGTGACTGATATTTTCTATTGGATGCACAATTGTGTTGTTTGTGAAATGGAACCAGGAATGGGTCTGGGTGTTCATGTTATAGCAGGAGCCGTGTCAAGCCAGGGTGGTGGGGAGGGGGTGAAAACATGGTGGTATGCACTCACCTCCAGAATCAGAGAGATGGGTCTGCATACTGGCCCTCTTGCTTCTTGGCTAGAAACCCTTGTGCAAACTGCCTAACCCTCCTGAACCTCATGTTCACGGACAATAAAACATAATTTGAGTACATATATTTTTAATTTATGATGGTAATAATAAACAGTGTTATCGAAAGCCTGTAGAATCCGTGTTTGAGGGCCATGGAGAAGTCGGGTGGTGAGGTGTTGTGACCTCCAAGTATATTGCTTCTCCGAGGGAGAGAACAATTGTAGACATATAAACATTATTTGTAACAACTGAGGCTTTGCTTCAACAAAGTAGCTTTTTTTTTTTTTTTTTTTTTTAAAATAATTGCTTGTAGATACTCTTTATTGCAGGGACAGAAAGTTTTTCTCCAACTAGATGTGTCCAAAAGTGACTCACAATGCCGTCTTTCACCTGTTAACTCTGCAGTCTTGTCAAACAATTAATAATAACAATAATACAATAGTGTTTTCAGTAGAAATTATTTAACTACTGTGACAGCAGCTAAGGATAAGAATTATATCACATTGAGGCCAGTGCAGTGGCTCACGCTTGTAATACCAGCACTTTGGGAGGCCAAGGTGAGTGGATTATCTGAGGCCAGAAGTTCGAGACCAGCCTGACCAACATGGTGAAACCCTGTCTCTACTAAAAATACAAAAAAATTAGCTGGGCGTGGTGGCATGCACCTGTAATCTCAGCTACTTGGGAGGCTGAGGCAGGATAAATTGCTTGAACCAGGGAGGCAGAGGTTGTGGTGAGCTGAGATCGCGCCATTGCATTCCAGCCTGGGCAACAGAGCAAGACTCCGTCTCAAAAAAAAAAAAAAAAATTGTATCACACTGAGTAAGGAATATTTACTTTTTCCCCCCTAGTAGTTTGGCTTTAATGTTAAAAATACATTATGCCTTTCTTTGTATGATTTTTTTTTTTTTTTTAAGACAGGGTCTCACTCTGTTACCCAGGCTAGAGTGCAGTGGCATGTTCATGGCTCACTGCAACCTCCATCTCCTTCCACCTCTGCCTCCCATGTAGCTGGGACCACAGGTGCGCACCACCACACCGGCTAATTTTTGTGTTTTTCGTAGATGCAAGCTGGTCTCGAACTCCTGGGCTCAAGCGATCCACCTGCCTTGGCCTCCCGAAGTGTTGGGATTACAGGCTTGAGCCACGGTGCCCAGCCTATGTGTAATGTTATGATAATATTATTAGAACACAGATAATAGGTTCAATAGAAGGAAATCCTAAGATTCCTTTTATGCCTCCCTTTTAAAGCCTGGAGCCTAGAATAAAACATTTATAGTCCTGCCCAAGTTTTCTCTTCCTTTTTCAGAGATATCTAGGAACCCAGTGAACAAATGACTTAGCTTGATGTAGATTTACCCCCAAACACTACTTTTAAAAGAAGTAGGTGAGAAGAGGAGCACTAGAGAGCCCAGTTTTCTTCATGGTTTTATAGTCTGTTTGAAATCCCCATGGCTGGTCCCACCATGTAGTCCCGGATGTTACTTTTTATTTGACCATAGTTAGAGGAGTGGATGTCAGAGTCCCCTCACTCTTTAAAGTGTTGGTCTGTTTCTTTGCCTCCCTGTCCTTTTCTTCAGATATTAGACTGTGGTACCTGTCAGAGGCTCTTGGAGAATATGCCTTGAAGAATGGTTTCTGAACTTTTGTCTGCCTATTATATTTTAAGTGTACTCACTCTGTCTTGCTTGTCGTTATCTTAGCATAGTGCCACCTGATACACAGAAGCCACATATTTACTCTGAGCAACTGCAAGAGCCAGCTGGTAGGTTTTTATACTGGTAAAATTTACTGAGGAAGTTTGTATCTACTGTCATTCTATAGATTTGTTTCAATTTAAGAGTTTATATTATAGTTAACAAGACAACTTCAAGAAGAGTATGTGAATTGTAGTATATAGTCATGGCATGTTAATTCTGTGAAATTGTCGTCTAGTTAGGCTACACGAATTATTACTGTACTCATAAGTTGTTTACACCAAATAACATGACGGATGTGTATGTCTTCCTTTCAGTTGTAATAAAAGGAAATGCCTGTCAACTTAATTTATCACCAGGGATGTTCTTATTTAAAGCCTCTTAAAATGAAATAAAAACCTGACCTAAGATTATGGTTACTACGAAAGTGACAACAGCTGTGGTATAAAATACTGTAGGGGCCTCTGCTGCCATACTAACAACTGTGTAGCCCGTATGAAAAGCTGTTAGATCCAGTGAATGCTTGTAGATACAGAAACGATTAAAGTAATCCTCCCAAGCAGAAGTCTGAGAGGCCATCTGATCCAAGTCCCTGAGAGATTCCTTAGGGATCAAGACCTTCCCCAAGTCACAATGGAGAAAAAGCTTGGCCAATATTCCTTTCCCCATTCCCTCTCTGCTCCAGGGCAGAACTGCTGCAGTCCTGATATTTATTACAGATGCATATACTGTTTCATTCCACAAAGACTGTGAAGCAGTTGAAAGAAGGATAAATGGAAGCTCTTTTAAAATGTTTTTAATTTTTTTTTTTTTTTTTTAAATATAGGGTCTCTCTTTGTCACCCAGCCTGAAGTACAGTGGCATAATCATAGCTCACTGCAGCCTGGACCTCCTGGGCTCAAGGGATCCTCTCTCCTCAGTCTCCTGAGTAGCTGGAACTATAAGCTTGCACCACCACACTCATCTAGGGGTCACTCTAGAGTTTCCCAGGCTGGTCTTAAACTCCTGGGCTCAAGCAGTCCTCCTACCTCAGCCTTCCAAAATGCTGGGATTACAGGCATGAGCCACTGTGCGTGGCCTATAAAAAGGAAGCTCTTTAAAGATTGTCATAGAAAGTAGGAAAAAAGGAAGTTCTTTAAAGACTGTCATAGGGAGAAAGATGGTTTAAAAATGATTTCACACTGACACAAATTTTCATGTACATGTGTATCCATTTGTCCCATATCTGAGTGCCCACCGTTTGTAGGCAGTAAACAGTCTCTTTCCCCAAGTTGCTTAGACCCAGTGCAGACATTCTCAGCTTCAGCAATATCGTCTTCTTTAGCAGCATCCTGGCCTTTAGAAATGCCCTCAGGCATTCTCAAATATCCCCTAGGGAGCAAAAATCACCTGTAGTTGAGAACCACTAGGCTAGTGAGCACTACAGTCTAGTGTGGGAAACGGACAACCACACAGAGAAATGACATCCATATATGCATTGTGAAACAGTAGACTACCTATGAGCCACATGGGGTTCAGTGATAGAGAACAGCAAGAGGTGGCTTCTAGGACACTCTCAAATTCACTTTCTTTTTCTTAGGCTGACACTTAAACACCATGTAGTGCCTCTTGAATAGCCACACAAGTTTGTTTATGTTATGTCAGCATTGTGAGTTTGCAAACATTTGACAAAATTTGTTTACTAAAGGCAATATCTAAAATTAGTTGTCCTTTATTTTAAAAGTTAAATATTGCTATAGCCTAATAGTCATGAAATAGAAAAGGATGGCTTGATAATTATCCAGTGGTAATTGTAGAGGACAGTCCTGTCATCATGTTACTAGATGTGTGCAGCACTGAACGTGGGGTGGTGAATAGAAGAACCATATTACATCCAGATGGCTTGTGTACATATATAGTGCTTTGTGTTTATATTACCGCCTTACTAGATGCAGGTACTGAAAGTTATCCACCTACTTTCTGAACAGAGATAGTAGTGGTTGTATATACTGTCAGAAAATGAGTGCATAAACTTTCTGTTTGTAAAGAAGGTAACATTGTAACTATTTCTCATCAGACAGAATATAGTATTTATACATAGCATAATTCATTAGTAATGTATAAATTGTCTTTTTAAATATCTAATGTCTTAAACTATGACTTAACTAAATTCAAAATTATTTATCATAGTAATCCTTGTTATCAAAATTCAAATAGGTGAGTGTAATATACAAGGTAAAGGTCTGTGGCCCTGTCAAACAAAAACAAAAATAAAAACATGGTGACCTCTTTGATGGTATTTAGCTTTATTATTTTTCTGTCATCTGTTCATTGTCATGATTATTTTTCCATTTTATTGCATCTTAATAGAAATTGCCATAATTTTAAAGCTTTTTTCCCTACTAGCTTATGGTGTTTTAAGGATGTTGTGAATGCAGTTTCTGTGTACTACTGAATGAGTGCATGTATAAATCAAAGACTGTAGGGAATGCCTGCTGGCCTTCACAGGTTCATTTATAAATCAGCTACTGGGTCGGTTATGCTTGGTAACATTAACTTCGTTATGTACTTATGTCAGAGTCGTGAGGAACCCTAGAGTCATAGTGGGATACAAGAGGAGCACCAGGGGACTCTATTGGCTGTGATTTTGAAGAAAATGAATTAAATTGATTGATTGAAAAAAGCAATAGGATTGAATTTGATTAGGCATGTATGTACACATTTAAATATATCTTGTACTTTGTATGCTCAACAGCCTGGATGAACACACAGCATACATTATAGCTTAAGCTCCCTTCCCGTAACAGTGTTTAATCTAGTTAGCAGTAATTCAAGAAAAAATTATATCCAAATGCATTTGAAGATGAAATGTAGGTAAGTTATCCAGTCTTCTAGTGTTCAGAAACACAAACTGACCTTTGGACAGTGAATCCATTAATGTTCAGATGAGTTAAGGATAATTGCAATTTTCAGCTTCTGATATAATCACATCATTAGACCATATGAAGTCAACACTTTATGGTTTCATTTTTAAACAAAGTATGAGCAATGTTCTTTTTAATCAGTATGATTTTATTAAAGGAACAAGAAATCCTATAAATGTTTTCAGCATTTACATTTTTACATAGTAAATTTTTTATAGTCAACATGATAGATTCTGTAAAATAAGATACATTTCTTTGTTCCAGTAGTAGGAAAAAAAAAAAGACATCAGCTGTAATGACTGTCACAACCCTGACTCAGATTTATTTCTTCTTAATTCAGCAATTCTTCTGGGCATTTGGATTATAATACATAAATGCATTAGGTAACATGAAAACTTTAAATTGTGTATTTATTTTAAAAATCTCATGTAATTACCCAATTACTAAAAAAAGAAATCAACATCAAGAATCAAGTACTAATGTTTTCTGTAATTCATTATGCATGTGAGAATTATCTAGCTAAAATGTTAAATCTCCGACCTATAAATATTTTACAAGATATATATAAGCTGTTTATGGACATGATATACTTGGTTTAAAATTAAAATTTGAGCCAGTAATGTATTGTGGAATCAGGCTTCTTGGGTTTGAATCTTGTGTCCACCATGAACCTTATGCAAATTACTTAATCTTTCTGTGCATTGGTTTTCTCATCTGTTATGTGGGGGTAATAATTATGCCAACCTCTGAGGATTGAGTTGTTAAATGCAGTGTACTTAGAACGGTGC
This sequence comes from Pongo pygmaeus, assembly GCF_028885625.2. Lineage (NCBI taxonomy): Eukaryota > Metazoa > Chordata > Mammalia > Primates > Hominidae > Pongo > Pongo pygmaeus. Next base: position 50,766,999 of record NC_072386.2, on the reverse strand, counting down.
TCAGTACTTAGTAAACTGTAAAGTGATTAAAAAAGTGATTCTTAGCAAGTAGTTTTTAGTAAGCAAATAAAAAAAACTAGACAAATGCTTTTAGTAGTATTAATAATTGTTGGAAATATATTCACGGACACATTTTTTATTCAGTTATTAATTCATGCAGTAAATATTTATTGACCACTCTGGTTGGGAGTTGCAGTGATGCAGGATAAGCACAATCTTTGTCCTCTTACAGGAAGCCCAGAGGCTGACATTATGGAATAATGATACAACTAATTATGACCAGTAGTATCGTGCCGCATATTCATGGCATTGAGTTGTTTATGGTAAGGGAGCTGATCTAGTCTATAGGCCTTTAAGGTGAAATATGAAGCATGTTAGCTAGATAAATACAGTTGGTGCAGCAAGGTAACAATACAGAGAAAGATTCAGGATGTAGCAGAGGGGTAACAATGGAGAGACAGGACACCTGAGTTGATACTGATGGTTTCATTGCTGTTTAAATTTATGAGATCCATTCCTTCTCTTGCAATGTGTCCTGTCATGTGTCTTCCGCACATTATTCCAGAGAAGCATCATTTTCCTGCCTCTCAGTCTTCTTAGACTACCTCAAGGCCCCTAACAGCTATCCATGTGTTCTTCTACTTGATGGTGTTTCCACCACCCTGGCAGTTCCCTCTCACATTTCATTTTTAATCCTTCTGTTTCTTGCTATCACTTTTTCAACTATTCCTAGATTAACTATTCAGTGCAGAGGAGTATTTGAATGTTTGAAAAATGGTTAGAAAGCAGCTTCATTTGCAAGCTGTTGGAGCTAATAATTTTGACTATTAGAAAGCTAAGAACATAACTCTGATGTTAATATTTTATTATTATTATTATTTTTCTATAATCTTTGCCTTATTGTCATTTTATTTTATTTATTTAAATTATACCCATTTTGGTGTGCTGCACCCATTAACTCATCATTTACATCAGGTATATCTTCTAATGCTATCCCTCTCCCCTCCCCCGACCCCACAACAGGCCCAGGTGTGTGATATTCCCCATCCTGTGTCCAAGTGTTCTCATTGTTCAATTCCCACCTATGAGTGAGAACATGCAGGGTTTGGTTTTCTGTCCTTGCGATAGTTTGCTGAGAATGATGGTTTCCAGCTTCATCCATGTCCCTACAAAGGACATGAACTCATCCTTTTTTATGGCTGCGTAGTATTCCATGGTGTATATGTGCCACATTTTCTTAATCCGGTCTATCATTGATGGACATTTGGATTGGTTTGAAGTCTTTGCTATTGTGAATAGTGCCACAGTAAACATACATGTGTATGTGTCTTTATAGAGTTCAAGACCAGCCTGGGCAACATGGTGAAACCCCATCTCTACTAAAAAATACAAAAAATTAGCCTGGCGTGGTGGTGGGCGCCTGTAGTCCCAGCTACTCGTGAGGCTGAGGCAGGAGAATGGCGTGAACCTGGGAGGTGGACTTGCAGTGAGCCGAGATCACGCCACTGCACTCCAGCCTGGGGGACAGAGTGAGACTCCGTCTCACAAAAAAAAAAAAAAAAAAAAAAAAAAAAAAAAATTAACTGGGTGCAGTGGCACATGCCTGTAATCCCAGCTACTTGGGAGGCTGAGGCAGGAGAATCACTTGAGCCCAGGAGGCAGAGGTTGCAGTGAGCTGAGATCGCGCCATTGCACTCCAGCCTGGGCTACAGAGCGAGACTTTGTCGGGAAAAAAAAAAAGCAAAGCAAACGTATGCCTATATTTTTCTCCTACATAACCTTTTTACACCCATTTACATTTTTTATTCTTAAACTTCTCTTTCTTGAATGCGAAAGTTTAGAAAAATGGAAATTTCCAGAAGGGTGCTTTACAATGGCTTTGTTTCCCATTACTCTTTCTTGAATGTTGTTTATTTTTAATGAGAGAAAAATTATATATAGGAAATAGAAACGTGGCCTGGCTGTGTAAGCATAGGAAGCCATGAACTTAACACAAGGCAAATTGCAAAAAAAAAAAAAAGTCTAAAACTACATATCAATTTTATGTTCTCTAATACATGATATATATGTATATTTGGATATATTAGATATATTTATGACTAAATTATATATTTATATATAGAGAGATATATATGACTAAATTATATAAAGTGAGGACAGTAGTGCTAATTGATATTTATGTGACATTTATCTCCAGAACACAAGTGTGTTAGGGTTCTCCAGACTAACAATACCAGCAGGATATGTGTGTGTGTATATATGTGTGTCTGTTTATGGATATGTCAGCATACTTAATTATGGAAGCTGAGAAACCTCAAGACTCTTCAGTCAGTAAGTTGAATACTCAGAGCTGATGATGTACTTTTCTGTCTGAAAGCTGGCATTCTTGAGACCCAAGCAAAACCTGTGTTTCAGGTGTGGTCTGAAGGCAGAAGCAAACTGATGTTCCAGTTCATGCAGTCAGACAAACAGGTCCTACTCCAGGGAGAGGCAGGGTCTCATTCCAGGGCCCTTTCAACTTGTTAGATGGAGCCTACCCACTTTAGGGAGAGACATCTGCTTTACTCATTCTACTGATTCACAGTAATTGGAATTATCCAAGTATCTAGAAACACCCTTACAGAAACACTCAGAATAATATCTTACCACATTTCTGGGTACCTCATGTTCCAGTCAAGTTGACACATAAAATTAACCATCACAATAAGTTTGGTTTAACATTTAAAAGTCTATCAGTTTCATACACCATGTTAACAGAATAAAGGATAAAAAGCATATGACCATTTTAATAAATGCAGAGAAAGCAGCACCCTTTTTTTATTAAAAACTTTCAGAGTTAACTTTGCATTTAGATGGAAGTAAGTCTGAAAAACCTAAAGCAAATACCATACTAAATGGTGAAAATTTAGACAGCTTATGATTAAGATTTGGAACAAAGCAAGAATTTCCACTCTTAATACTTTTTTTTGGAGACAGAGTCTCGCTCTGTCGCCCAGGCTGGAGTGCAGTGGTGGGATCTCGGCTCACTGCAAGCTCCGCCTTCTGGGTTCACACCATTCTCCTGCCTCAGCCTCCCGAGTAGCTGCGACTGCAGGCGCCCGCCACTGCGCCCAACTAATTTTTTGTATTTTTAGTAGAGATGGGGTTTCACCGTGGTCTCATCTCCTGACCTCGTGATCCGCCCACCTTTGCCTCCCAAATGCTGGGATTATAGGCGTGAGCCACCGCGCCCGGCCTCACTCTTAATACTTTTATGTAACATTTTACTGAAGGCCCCAGCCACTGCAGTAAGCCAAGGCATGAAGATCAGAAACAAATAAGTAAAAATATCTCTGTTTGTAGATATGATTGTTTATGAAGAATAAATCTGTATGTAGATCTAGTTCTTGGTTTAGGTCTAGATCTTCCTTAATAGAAGAGTTAATCCACATCAGATCCACATTTGTGTATGGTATTTAGTTTTTTGTCAAAGGCATCCAAACATCCAGTAGGGAAAAAAAGTCTTCATTATTTAGGAAAAAATAAACCTCGAACCTCACCATACACAACTACTAATTCAAGATTTATCTTAGACCTGACAGAGAAAATTAACATAGAAAGCTATTAGATGAAAATATAGGGGACAGAGCTATCTTTATAACTTGAGGATAGGCAAAGACTGCTTAAATCACAGAAAGCAATAATCATAAAAAAATTGATGATTTAGGGTCTCATTAAAGTTAAAAACTGCTGCTCACCAGATATATCACTAAAAAGTTGAATTGGCAAGACCCAGAGGAGGATAAAACATTTGCAAAACGTGTCTGATAAGGACTGGTAGTTGGGACATACAAAGAACCTGAAAAACTCAATCGTGAAGTGACTAAAGCATCTCCCTGAAAAATGGGCCAAAAATTGTACAGACTCCTGGCCGGGCATGGTGGCTCACACTTGTAATCCCAGCACTTGGGGAGGCCAAGGCAGGTGGATCACTTGAGGTCAGGAGTTCAAGACCAACCTTGCCAACAGGGTGAAACCTCGTCTCTATTAAAAATACAAATATTAGCCAGGCTTGGTGGCAGGCGCCTGTAATCCCAGCTACTCGGGAGGCTGAGGCAGGAAAATCACTTGAGCCCAGGAGGCGGAGGTTGCAGTGAGCCAAGATTGTGCCGCTGCACTCCTGCCTGGGTGACAGAGCGAGCTTCCACTAAAAAAAAAAAAAAAAAAAAAAAAAAAAATTGTACAGACTCTTGAGAAAGGAAGATATGCAAGATTAAAACGTTCACAGAAAGACTTGCACATGAATGTACAGTTGTTCCTAGTAAGTCTGGATGCAAAAGGAACTAGGCTATAAAATTGTTGGAAGGACTGGAGGAGTTAAACGGGCTTGTAGGGAAAATGCTGTTATCTGGAGATCATGACAGGCAGGGGGCTCACCTGCAGCTGTATGCCTTTTGTTGCAATCTCTTTTTACTTTCTCTGCCTTGTAATCTCTGTAAGTTTTCTCAATATGAGAACCATACCAGGGCCCTATTATCCTAGAGTTCAGAAGATCCGGGATGATACACATTATTAGTACTCCATATCCTGGATTCTCATTATATTGTGAGTTTTTAGCAGTACAGATACTGATGCCAAAAAGATATGAGGCTGTGTCTTTACCACTTGCATATTCCATGGCTTTTCATAAGTAAATGATTATTTGATTCCAACATTAGTAAAGTAGAGATATTAATAGTTTCTCATGAGATACGAAGATTAATTGAGACAATATCTATAATGACTGAATGAGAAAATGCTTTACATTTATCATCGTACCTGGTACTTAGTATGCACACAGTAAGTGGTAGATGTTTGCTATCACTATCAGCTTGAATTTTTAAAAATTATGATCTATTAGTTATGTTTTAAAATTTTTCAAAAATAAGAACTAAGATAGGCCTCCTTCACCTTATGAACTTAGAAAACTAAACATGAATGAACAATGCCCTGGGTGCACTCACGCCTATAATCCTAGCATTTTGGGAGGCTGAAGTGGGAGATTCACTTGAGGTCAGGATTTTGAGACCAGCCTGGGTAACATAGTTCAGTCCCTTTCTCTACAAAAATTATTTTTAATAAATGAAGAAATGCCGTCAATTACTTGCCATTGAGGAATGGAGACCAAGATTACCATTTCTGTGTATGCTGGGTAGTTCTTGGTGAAGCAGTTTTTTATGCAGCCTCTGCTGTAGAACTTTGTGTTCTGCTTAGTCAGGTCTTCTCAGAGAGAGGACGTCTCCTCTCGCTGATGTTGCTGTGGTTAAACAATAATTAAGTTAAACTGTTTCCACATATTTTATGGTTTCATAAAGAATGTAAAAGAAAAGTAGTTGAATTCTGCCCTTCTGAGTTATAAGTTTACTTTGTTGGAACTGCTAGAATAATTCCAAAGTGAGGGTTCGTTCAAAATAGGCTTCTAAAAACCTTTGTAGTTCAATGCCAGTTACTTAACATTATCTTTGGACCTATGTTATTCATTTTCAGGTACTTCATAATTTTATATCTCTGTGGTTATAGGATGTCATATTTTTGACATTTTATTAAAATTACTGTTTGGATCTATGTATTAAAGTGAGATGGTATTTTATATTGGACTTTTACAATAATCTGTTTTAGTTTGAGTGTTTAAAATTTTTATATTGGTTCTGGGATATTAGAATATGTAACTTCTGTTGGGTTAATTGTGTGTGTGTGTGTTTTGAGATAGAGTCTTGCTCTGTCACCCAAGCTGGAGTGCAGTGGCATGATATTGGCTCACTGCAACCTCCAACTCCTGGTTCAAATGATTCTTGTGCGTCAGCTTTCTGAGTACCTGGGACCACAGGCGCGGATCACCACACCTGACTAATTTTTGTATTTGTAGTAGAGATGGTGTTTCACCATATTGGCCAGGCTGGTCTCGAACTCCTGACCTCAAGTGATCCGCCTGCTTCTGCCTCCCAAAGTGCTGGGATTATAGGCTTGAGCCACCGTGCTTGGCCTGGGTTGTTAATTACTATTTTGATATTTATTTCTTAATGCTATAGAGCCAGAATTGCATTTTTATATGTATAAACCTTTCATATTAAGGCCTTTTTGTATGTTCTGATTGACATTTAAAATCATGGCTGGTTTAAACAGCTGTCTAAAAATCAAGCCTCCACATTAAGAACATAGGGTTATTTTATGTGCTGATAGGTCTGATATTCCAAGCATATTAACTGACTTGAATTGTTTTGAACACATGTAAAAATGGAAATGTAAACAGTCTGTTTTGGCAGATCCTTATATATACTGTTCCATTATTGATTGTCTTGTTCATTTAACTTTTACATCCATACCTGGATCACATCATATGACTGTCTTACCTGATAACCCATTCCATCCCATGCTGACTATAAAATCATTTTTTCATATGTCAAATACAAATTGTTGTGCTCTGGTTTCAACCATAGATGCACTTCCAGTAACAGACTGGAGGACCGTTTTTATTTAAAGTTTTTTTTCTATGTTCAGAGATGATTTTAACATTTCTTTTGAGTGTTATATACTTAGAGATGAATATTAAGTGCATTGATTCTGCCTAAGCTGGTCCTATGGGTAAGCATTCTCTGGATGCAGGACTACCTACTTGACATTTCTTGTCATACTTTCTGCTCTGTTGATTTCTTTCTGAGGCAGTTGTTTCCCATGTTGTGGCAAAGATGACTGTTAGCTTCTGTAGGATAACAAGCTACCGACACATTCCCACAGTACCTCATTGGTGTCGCTTGGGCCATGTGCCCATCTCTGAACCAATCACTGTTGCCATTGGGGTGGAATGTTTGGCCAGTCTAACCTCCCTAAATTACATGCCTGAGTTTGGGGGACAATCAAGCTGCTCTTTTTAGTCAGAAAGCATCCTAATGAAGGGAAATCTTAGGAACAAATCATGCGATGCAATTTTGTCATTTAATTCAGCCACATCAGTTCCAGTAAAATCTTTTAAAAAGATTAAATAATGAGTAATGATTTCTTATGAATAAAATAGCCCCGTTAAGTTTCCCAAAACTTAACCAATGATGAACATTGAAAACTTTTTAGACTTCTGCCCTCCCTCTTGTAGTTTACTTGCTTATGAACCTTGGTCACTGTAATTGTACCTGTTGGGACACCTTAGGCACCAAAATATTTGTAGAGTGAATGCTTCATAGCTGGTTACTGTGGACATATTGCTGTAGCACAAGTATTAAATTTGAACTGAAGATGGATGTAATTTAATATTTGATTAAAGTGCTGGACTTCCTGTTAGTTTTCTTTCCAATATACATTTCATAGAGAGGGGAAATTAGAGCTTTTGGTGTCATAGGCTTCGTGATTTTGCACTGTGAAGGAAAGGCTTGTAATTTAGTCTTGGGCCAGAGATTATATGGATCAGGTGTGATAACTTTGTGGCTAAAATGACTTAGAATAGTTGAGAAGCCATTTTCAACTTATTTCCTGTGTTATTGGACAAAGGGAAAAAGAAAGTATGAGCAGAACTGGTATGTGATAATTGTTTATTGCTATTTAAAAAACAGTATTCCCACCCCCCGCCCCTGACCCCCACCCCGGTCTCACCCCCAGGGTACCTCCTCTTAGGAACAGCTCATGGAATGTAGGATGAACCAGAACCGAAATGATGCACTCATACACTAACCCCATCTGCTCTACCGTCTTCTCCCTTTTAATTTGGTCTTTCAGACCCCATGAGGAAAGGGTTTTGCATTTTGATTTAATGGATAGCTGCTGCAGCTTATATTTATGCACTGGTGATGACAGCACATTCCTTTTTTTAAAAAGAAAAGATTTAAAAAAATTTTTATGACAGTGGATGGATTGTAATAGGCAGCCACATCTGAAGAAATAAGTGAAACTATAGCCGTGTAATGATTTCTTATTACACATATAGATGAGTAATCTTTGCTGTGATTATTATATAAGTTATACAAATGTGGAGCATTTTTTGGCTCTAGAAATATGGATGGATAGTTGGAATTGTTTTAAAGTGGTCTTTACTGCTTGGCAGAACATGGGGCTGATTTCAGCTGCATTTATGATTCCTTTTTGGATTTATTCCAGTTTGGATTTAAATATATTAAAAGTGCCTGTGAATATGAGGAAATGTAGATCATTAAAACTGCATTTATTATGTAGCCTGTTTTAACATTTGGACTGATTAATGAATCTCTGTAGAGTAAAATACACCTGATTGTACCAAATCACTTTCTAGATTTTATCAGCAGTCTGTGCCAAGGAATTCTTTTGTCCAGAGCTTGTTAATGATTCATTACATCAATGACGATTCTACATTTTATTTGAATTAACCAATTTCTTAACAAGTGTACGCATAGTTAGAAATCTGTATTGTAGTTTGTAGATGAATGTCATTTCCTGGGCAAAGAAGGCTCCTTAATATTTATGACATGTTTGATATTAATTAAGGCAGACTTCCCCCATGTAGTAATGCAATACTTTAAGGTTATCTAATCAAGGGTTCTACACAATGATCAGGTAATTTAATTTTAAAATAACTTACATAAATAGAAATGAGGGAAGTTATTGAATAATTCAAATATGGTGAGTCAACATTCGATTTTAATTTTCATTTTTGACTTGTTTCTAACATTGCTGGTGTTACTCTAGTGGGCTAGCCATCATTCAACTAATTTTATGGAGCATATACTATGTACTAATGACAGATATTCAGTGGTAAAACAGACCTGATGTCTGTCTTCACCGAGTGTAGATTTTAGTGTTGAAAACAACTGAGAACTAAAAAAATACACAAAATATGACTACACGTGGCAAGTGATTTGAAGGGAAAATAACAATGGGTATGAAATAAAACACCTTTGGTTTAAGATAAATATAGAAAGATCAAGAGAACGAGAGATCAAGAGAGAGACCTTGATCTCTTACTCGCTCCATCTATTTGGGGGGAGCCATTTCCTATTTTGTGAAAATAGGGGTGTGTGTGTGTGCGTGTGTGTATATATATACACACACATATATATAAATATCTCTGTATGTGAAAATAGAAAAAAAACACAACACACGCACCTATTTTCTCTACCTAATGGTAATGCATTTCCATATGATTATATTTTCTCCCATAAAATCAGTTTACATGGTTATACCATAATTTTTTAAAGGAGTATTAGAAAATTTTTTTCTAATTTTAAGATATTTGGTAAACACAGATGAGCTATGCATTGTTAAAATTAAGTTGGTATATTAAATCAAAATTATCTGCTTAGGAAAATGCCACCAGTTGTGGTCATAGGTTATTCATATTTTAAAAGACTGTTAAATATTTTAAACATTCTGGTATGTGTTGCCAAATTGTTGCCATGCTTTATTCTTACCATGTCACAGACTGGTTTAATGCAGCTTTGTTTTGCTATTCATGAGTTTCATGTTAGGCAGCTAATGGTAACAGTCATGGGAGTTAGTTCTGCGTGTTGGATACCTGTTGGGTTTAAACTGATTTAAATCCAGTTCTTCTCATTTTGATTTATTAGAATAATAATGAATCTTCTTTCAAGAAATGTTTCCCCATATTCTTCCTGATTGATTATGTTTAAATTTGGCTAGAGAGAAATTGTAAGAACACAAATCCATTGTGTGCTTTTCTATCTTCTGTTGGCTTTTTTTCTGATTCAAGTTTAATACATCTGTCTTTTGTCCACTTTAAATCATTTCATGAAACTAATAACAGAGAAAATATAATAGTGGGACCAGACATAGTCTCATACTTGAGAGGGAAGGCAGGGATTGCTAGGTAAAGTGAATCTGAGATGGTGAATTATTTACTTATAGTACTACTGTTTTTATAGAGAAGTTTGGCTGAAAAAGTATGTTTTGTCATTGAATTGTCAAATTTTATTTCAAAAACATGAGTTGTTTTCATTTTCTTATTTAGTGTTAAATTTCTGCTGCTGCTTTTTCTCCCCCCAGATATGGGGTCTTGCTGTGTTGCCCAGGCTGCTCTTGAACTTCTGGCCTCAAGCAATCTTCCTGTGTCAGCCTTCCAAAGTGCTAAGATTACAGGCGTGAGCCCCACTGCACCCAGCCCCTAGGTTGTTAATATTAGCCCCATATTGTTAATATTAGAAAATCAAATAGACTAAAAGCATTACTCCCTTGGTCTAGTTAGCTTTCATTAGGTATTTTCCCACTTTAGAAACAATGCCAGAAAGTTTTCAGGTGGCAGGAGACATATAATCAGAGTACACGGAGTGCAGGTTATTGTTTTCGACATGGCTGCTAAATAAATCAAGATTTCATTTTTTCCAGAGACTCACACTCAGAATTAGTATGACATATAGCATTTAAAAATATGGTAACATAGAATTTATTTGAAAATTGTTATTTTTGTTTCTCTCAAGTGAGAGCACCCTTGATATACTATCTAGAGCTTCTATTCTGGGAATTTTATTATGCATGCATAGCTAGTTTTAAAATTTTTCCTGTTATTGATTAACATCCTCGTCCCTTCCCTTCTTTTAAAACATTATTTCCTCATTAATATTTACCTACATTCATACTACTGTTTGACTTGTGCAGAAAAGGTGGAGGAGGACAGGAGATGCTGTGTTTATCTCATATTCAGCAGAAGTAGAAAAAGGTAAATGTCTTCAACATCAGTCAGATGGTACTTACTGTGGCCATCATTGTGAAACCTGTAAGACAGCTAGTTCTGTATTCAGACCCTTAAATTACTCATTATGTTCCTATGTACTCAGTGGTTACAAAATTGAAAAACCCAAAGAGGCTGGTGGGTAGGATACTGAATCTCACATCACTTAAACCCCTTCTTCCCCCAGTTGCTACCCTTGTGACATCCAACAAGTCAGTTAGCATTTTATGCCTCAGTTTCTTATCCATGAATTAGAATATGATGATTCAAGTGGATGACTTACTTCCTAAGGTTCAGAATGCCTTCTAATTGTGTTAACTTAGTCATTTAAAAAGAAATATCTGAAAGACTCTCTAACAAGGAAATCAGTATACCTGAACATTTTAATAAAAACATTTTAGGAGAAGGATTATATATAACATTATATTCAACAATATGCATCCATGCCATTTATGTCTGCTTTTTTTTTTTTTTTTTTTCTTTTGAGACGGAGTCTTACTCTGTCGTCCAGGCTGGAGTGCAGTTGTGCAGCCTCGGCTCACTGCAACCTACGCCTCTTGGGTTCAAGCAGTTCTCCTGCCTGTTTCCCGAGTAGCTGAGATTACAGGCATGTGCCACCATGCCCGAGTAATTTTTGTATTTTTAGTAGAGACAGAGTTTCACCATGATGGCCAGGCTGGTCTCAAACTCCTGACTTCAGGTGTTCTGCCCGCCTCGGCCTCTGAAAGTGCTGGGATTCCAGGCGTGAGCCACCGCACCCTGCCTGTCTGTTTTCATATATGATCATATAGACTCATACAAATATTTATGTTTATAAAGAATTTAGATCTCTAATAGTGTGCAGAGCCCTATTTTTATCTGATCTTCCTCAGATTTATCTTCCATATAAACTGTGACATGGAGTGCATGAATTCAGAACAAAACAACTTTATCTACCCCCGAATACTAAAGAGTTCAATTTCATGCTGTTTTACATGGCACAGCAGGAGTGGATTGTTTAATATCTGTAACTCTGAACTTCCACAACCTTTCTATCAGATATTCAGGTAAGTGTTGAGAAGCAGAAATTCTAAAAATAATTTCTACTGAATCTTTTGGAGACCCTGGAGCAAACTATTTGAATCCATTCCCCTTCTTTTTGCATAGTTTTTCTTTGTCTATTTGAATAGTGCTCTCATGGGTCAGAAAGATTGAGTTTCTAGTCCCATACCTTAAATTGCTTTATAATTTGCCTTACGTTATAAGGGAGACATATCCTGGCACAGTGAAGCCTGCAAATATTCCAGAGAAATTAATCTGAACCTATTGGAAGTGGGAGGAGGGAAGGAAACTTATTTTGGAAAATTGTTAGCTGGGCTGGTTAAACTCTATCAACACAGCATGATATCATGCATAGAAAGCAAATATAATGAGTCCCGGACATTTATTTGCAGCCACAATTTCAGTTTGGTTATGGGTCATAGATAAAGAAGATTGAGATGGAAAAATGTGGCCATTTAAATGACAAAGCATGTTATATGTATTGAATGTGGTTTTGTTTTGGAATTTCCACAGTAGATTGGGTAAGAGTGTAGAAGTGCTAGATTTGAATCTAGCAAAGTCTCTGTTACTTATTAGGTATGTGACCTTGGACTAATTAATGTGACTCCTCTGCGCCTGTCTCTGTTTCCTCATATTTTTTTTTAAGGTTATTTAACAAATATTTTTAAGGGACTCATTCTCTAGGCACCTAGAATATACTTCTCTATAAGACAGACACTGTGTGTAGCTCATGGTTAAGTATAGAGTGGTGTAGGAAGGTCAGATGGGGCAAAGTATCTGAGATAATTCACAGTAATGGTTCATTAAAATTAGAATAAGAAATTCAGGGCCTGTGTGGTGGCCCACACCTGTAATCCCACTGCTTTGGGCGAGGCGGGTGGATTACCCGAGGTCAGGAGTTTGAGACCAGCTTCGCTAATGTAGCAAAACCCCGTCTCTACTAAAAATACAAAAATTAGCCGAGCGTGGTGGCACATGCCTGTGATCCCAGCTACTCGGGAGGCTGAGGCAGGAGAATTGCTTCAACCAGGGAGGGAGAGGTTGCAGTGAGCCGAGATTGCACCACTGTACTCCAGCCTGGGTGACAAAGTGAGACCTTGTCTCAAAAATAAAATAAAAATTCAGTTAGGGTATTATACCTTTTTTTTGTTTTTTTTTTTGAGACTAACATATCTGAACTTGCACAGATCTATGTGATTATGAGAGTGTAGTGTGAGGAGTTAGAATAAAATTACGTGTCAGGCCTAATTAATGATTTTGGCCCTGTTAGTTACCACCAACAGACACATTCTTGGTTAAATAAGAGGTTACTTTGATGCTAACACTTAGCAGTGCTTTGTTACTTCTTACTGTAGAAATAATGAGCAATTATGAATTATGAAGTCATAATACAAGTTAGAAATAACTGTTATAATATATTCTTAATTCTTACTGTCTTCACTAACGTTAGGGTTGTTAGAAAACAATGAAATATAGAATGTCTCTTCCATTTGTCCATAATATTATATATATAGTACTATTCAGAGGGCAATTTGTATTAATAACATATTAACTGTTGGGTTCTTAAAGCCAGTGAATCGCGATTTCATTGAACATTTTGCATTTTAAAGTTTTATACACAAGTCCCATGTTTTTATACCTTATATATTGGGGGATGTTAGGCACTTTCGCTTTGTGTTGGATAGAATATAGAATAGATGCCTTTTTCATACTGTAGTTCTGATCTAATGTGATTTGATTGTGCCTCAAAGATAATTAGCTGATAACCTTCAAGAGCAATAACATTTTTGGGAAAGGGGAGGCTAGAGTTTGATTTAAAAATTTAGGGTGTTTAAAACTAACTTTTGCTTTTTAAATTATCCATTCCCATTTCCTAAGGAAATAGCAATAAATATGTTGTTTGATTTTTTTTTTTAGCATAAGTCATTTTTATCAGTAAACACATTTTTGGTGGCTACTGTAAAGGACAGTATTTTAGATCTAAAGGATAGGATAGAACAGGATAGGTCTAAAGATATGATATCTACTTAGGCATCACCAGAAGACAACAATTTGTGTTTCATTTGGGCTTATTTGTTTTGAGACTGGGTTATGAGATTAATTTTTGTATTTTTGGTAGAAACTGGGTTTCGACATGTTTCCCAGGCTGGTCTAGAACTCCTGGGATCAAGCCATCCGCCTGCCTCGGCCTCCCAAAGTTCTGGGACTACAGGTTATAGCCACGTGCCTAGTGTCATTTGGACATATTTAAATCTTCAAAATAAGAGTTTGCCATCGGCTCCTCCCTTCTTTATGATTGTCCTGTTCAACAAATCTAATTCATCTTCTACATTGGGTTCTTTTCATAATTGTTGGAAAATTAATAATTTTCTATGAAAGAGTAATTCTCTTCAAATTTTAAATATTATCCTCTTTAGGTTATAATATGATATGTTTGAAATTCACTAGAGTTTTATTTTATGTAAACAAGAAATCAACTTTTTCCCAGTATGTTCTGAAAGTTATTCTTCAATCCTGAGATTCAAGTGAATATTATTTCATGTCTCCCAAAACCACATACATGTTGCCATGTAATACCAAGCTCTTATGTTAAAAGGAGGCCTATTTTGTTTTTTAAATACAGTGGAGAATGAAGAAGTCACGAGTCGAACCCCTGCCTCCATCTTATTTTACCTTACAGCATCCTACCTTGGACACCTGGGCAGTATTAATTCATGTTATTGGCATTTCCTCTCATTAATGCCTGTCATCTGCTGGGCCTTCAGTTTCAGTTGTTTGCTCTAGATGTGAAGCCATGGAGTTGAGTCTGGTTGCAACATATGATCCAAACAGGAGCTTGATGTACCCTGCTGTCACCTCTCCCGTGACAATGGCCCAGTCCTCTAGGGTTTTTTCAATCCCCCACAAGTCTGGGATTGCTCCTGCTGTTTGATTCTTCAGAACCACTGTGCACTTACTTCCCCTTGACCCTTAAGATGATTTGTTAGATGCTGTATTCTGATTCTTATTTCTTTTGTTGCTTCCACTTTTTCAGTAAGGCAAAATAAGATAACACTAGAAACCTCAATGTTCTTGTGGTCAGATTACCAAAATCAATTTGTATAAGCCATATTCGGCCTTTTAAAAATAGGCACTTATCTAGCATTTTCAGCAACATTTTACAAGAACAAAAAGTTTAATTCTATTGTCAGCCCCATGAGGATAGTTACCACTGTTACTCTCAGTTTTTCAGATTGGGAAACTGAGGCACGGAGAGGTTAAATAAGCTGTTCAAGATTTCATAGCTTGTCAGTGTTGAAGCTGGGGTTTGAATCCAGTCTTTTAAACACTATTTGCATTGTGGGTCTTACAGTTTCTCAGCAAATTGATATGGTGTAATCTTTTTCACATCTTCCATTGCATAGTAATTCCAAATAAACTTTACAGGTGTAATCTTTTTATATTATCTTTTATACCATTACTGAGATTGTAATTGTTGGTGGGTTTAGGTTATTTAGAAAAATTTAGTATAGGTGGGTTTTCTGGTTGATTTAATCCTTAAATAACAAATCTTATGACACATGGTGTCATGTTTCTGTACCTCCTGAAGGGTAGTTTGTTAGGGCTGTTGTAATAGCCCAATGAGGTTCTGTCCACTCAGTCGTTCTGCATCTGTGGCTTGTCCTTGGAGTCATTCCTTTATTTTTTTCTCTGTGTTCCTTTCAGTTCAGGCTGGCAGCATTTCTGCTGGTATAAAAGTCTCAAAATCCTTGTCAGTCTTCTGTGTAGTTCATGGACATCGAAGCATCAAGCAAGACGGTCCTGCACAGCTCTCTCCTGGATAACCACATTCTCTCTTCCTGGCTTCTGCTGACATGGTTGATTGGATCCACGAGTCACATGCTTAATCTGTTTAGCAAGTTTGTCCACCAATACCATCCTCCAGTCTCGGAGCACACTCCTCTTTGACCATGGCTTATCTGCTGTTTCTTTTTAGGCTTCATAGCATCATCTGAGCAAACAAGATGAATATTAATCAGGTGAAAGTTTTTTTTCTGAGACACTTTGCTCAGAAATAGTGTTCTGTACCTCACTAGCTTATCTGCCCTAGGGATGTTGCAATTGTAATCATGATCAGGCCTAAATTAGCTCATTAAAGTGGGGAGCATCACTTTTGTTCACTGTTTATTTTTCTTTGTGAAGCAATATTAGTAACACTTTAGGAAAGTTTCTGGTTATAAGTCCAAGCTTTCTTCCCCCTTTTGTCAAAAGATTACATCTTAATCCAAAATATCTTTCAATTTCTCAGGATCCTCATTTTCTTTATTCCAATGGCAAGATAATTATGCAAGGTAACTTAGAAACCTCATTATACGTAACCAATAATAGAAAGCAGTGGTGTAGATAAATAGTATTAGGTTCAGAGGAACAGTTGGGACAATTTATATTCAGAGCTGAGGATGAAGTTTTGCTGGATAGCCGACTAGTATGCAGGAAGGTGGTGTGGTAGGAGGAAAATACTGAAGTAAATGAAGCATATGGGGCATTTGGGCTCCCATGACTTGGGTTGAAGAGGAATATACATGTTGACTTGCTGTGGTAGAGAAACCTGAAAATCTCATTGGTGGAGTAAAATCTTGGAGCCCTTAATGCCAGGCTCATAAATTTAGACCTTATTCTAGGTCTAAGAAAAGCAGGGTGATTACACCTTATTGAACTCAGGAATGAAAGATTGTGAGATATTTGGGGGAGATGAAAGTAACAGCTATAACAATGGATTATTGTTAGGAGAGACTACAGGCAGGGAAATTAGCCTTGTTATGCTAGGATTCAAGGCCTGGCAGTGCAGCTGCAAGGATGCTGGCAGAAGGAATTGAGACAGGAGATGCTGTAAATGGAGACAAGGCTGAATTTTTAGGGGTGAAGGCATAGGAAGTGCCTAGGAATGTGGACTATGAATGTAGGAGAATAGAAGAACTGTGGTATCATTTGGTAGCGACAGAGTGTGGTTTGCAGTTGAAGACATTAATTTTAGGTATTTTGAATGTAATGGCCATTAGGATGAGAACTCTGTGGTGGGAGTTTGGGTTTGGATATATTAAGACTTTGGAGTTAATTTGCATGGAGGTGATAATTGTATCACCAAGATATCTAAAGTCTTATTGTGTCAAAACTGTTCAGTCAGTCTGTTACCGGGTGTGTTAGGGATTGTCAAGGTCTATCAGTTAAATCTTGGAGATTATTTATGCACCACCATTTGAATGATAACTTCCCTGTTGCATAGTGCTGGCCTAGACCTAATAAAACTTTGTGTGAAGTGTTTATAGAAAACTTGCTTAATAAGATGTGACTGATAACTATGTATTCATGAGAATTAAAGGCATAGTAGATTCAAAATAATTTTTTCTTTGAACTTCTCACCTTTACCCCATGTCTTCATTTTAGTGGATATGTTTGTTGTTGTTGTTGATGGTCTTGGATGTTGTATGTGATGTGATGTAGAAAAGGCTATTCATTTGCTCCTAATTTTGGGTTACCTTATGAGAGTTTGTTAATAACCATAAATATAACAAAATATATCTTAGAGTAAATTTATCTCAACTCACTGGTTAAAGTATTCTAATCACACGTTCATTGGGTTATTTTGTTTGTTGACAACCCAGGTTTTCAGCTTTACAGACCTTTTAGCGCTCAGTTCATTGACACATCATTGTGATGGGCAGATAATCTTTCCATTGCAGGCGTGCTTCCAAATGAGAACTCTTTCCTTTTAGTTTTTCTTGGTACATAGTTCCCTATGAGGTCCACAAACCGTTATAACCACATTATAAATGTGAATATATAGATTCTCATCTCTATTCAGAAGAAATTGGGTTTATCACCCATTGAATGTTTGATAATGTAATGCATTATCCTCCATTATGTAGTGACTAAGTATTCATGGATGGTGTGTTCAAGGACCAACTCTGTGTTACTGTATAGTTAGCGAAACGTTTAACACTCTCCAACCCGGTTGTGTTTCAGTGCACTTGCAGGAAAGACATGGTGAAAATTTCAATGGATATCTTTGTGAGGAAATTTCAGCCAGACAGATATCAGCTTTGGAAACAAGGAAAGGATATATACACCATTGATCACACAAAGCCTACTCCAGCATCCACCCCTGAAGTAAAAGCATGGCTGCAGAGGAGGAGGAAAGTAAGAAAAGCATCCCGGAGGTAATGACCCCTCACCCCACTGACCTGCCTTGCCTGTCGTGTTTTCTCAGTTAAAATGGGTCATTGGATGTGGTGTTCTCAAAGGCAATTTACTTGCTTTTTCTATTTATTCATCATAACTTTTAATACCTTTCTGAAAATGTGAGACAATTATTTTTAATTCTTTGATGTGTAATAAATACAATGTAGGAAGAGATGTATATTTAGTTTGTTTGAGAATATTCCTGAAGTTGCTCTACATGGCAAATAGAACAATATAGAACTTGTTAGACCACTTACATGAATGTGTTTTATGGTTGTATTATTCCTTTCTGTGCATTTCCATATTTTAATCAATAACTTGATTTTCCACTTTTTCATTTTGCCACCATTTTTCTTTTTGGCTTTAGTGGTTATCTTCTTCATTTGTCCAACATCTGAGCTACTACTCTCTTCTGGATGCTTGTATTTTACTACATTTTATGCACTTGGTTTTATTCTTTTGTAAGATGTAAAACACAGCATATAGCATTTCTGTAACATGCTTATCGTTGTGAACTTTATTCTCCATTCCATCTTTGTGGCCAGGATCATTTCAAAAGCCTTTAGATCTGCTGTGGGCATCTTGTTGTTTTAGTGTATTGAATAGGGTGTGTGTTGTGTTGCTCAGGTCCTTAGGCTACCTTTTAAGGCTCTTATGTTTTCCAATTTTATGTTAAATTTTCCTCTTCAATATTACTCATTGTTTTTCTTTCAGATTATAAAAGTAATATTTGTGCATTGGAGGAAATTTGTAAAATAAGGAAAAGAATAATGAAGGAATCCCATATCACTCATAACCTCACTATCCAGAGATAACCAGTATTAACATTTTGTATATATCCTTTACCTATATATTTGTTATATATTTTATAATATTATATATCTTTCCAAAATTGGGGCCATGCTCTATTAACAATCTGGCGATCAGTTTTGAGTGTTTTTTTCATGTAACTGATTGATTTGCTGCAACGTGATTTTTAATGCCTGCATGTATTTAATCCTCTGTAGCTTGTTTCCACTTTTTTGATATTAACTAAGTAACACCATAATTTTACATCTTTGCCCAGACTTATGATGCTTATTTTCTGTCTTTTTTTTTCCCCTGATATTTGTTTTCTGCTTATTTAGAGCGGTAGTGAGTGGAAGAACCTTAGGAACATGGAGTCAAACTTCGGCATTTTATAAGAGGTAGACCTGAGGTGCAGAACTAACTCAGGTGTTGATATTTCACCCTGTAGTTTACCGCAGTGATTGTCAAAGTGTTTGTTAGTAGGTCAGGACCAACATTTTAAAATGAGGTGGTAAAATAGAATAAAAACTATTATAGTGCTTCCTCTGTGGTAAGGGCAAGTATTCACTCATGACATGTGTGAGTATGTGTGTATATAGTGTCACTATCTGAAATGTATAACTCACTGTGGGTTACATTCAAGAAAAGTTTGAGAAATACTAATTTGGACAGTCAGTGTCTTTGATAACTGTGTTAATTCACAGCACTAAAGAAACCAGCGTTGGAAGGAGGCAGTATCCAATCCCGAGTTCAGAATACACACCAGGAGAACATCTTGAGCATTGTTCTTTTATGGATGGAAAACACAATATTTTCATTAGGTGTATGACTTGGTTTCAAGGTATTAACCACAGTGGGCCTTTTGGGTTGATAGAGAACATAGATTTATGACACTTGAACAGATCAAAATGCTTGTCAGTAGGTTCAAATAATCAATGGAACTTGCTCACCTACTTAGCCTGACTATGGGCTTGTTTAATATGCTCAGCCTTGTGGCTTGATATTTAGAGATTATTGATCTCCCTTTGGAAATAGCCCATTTAGGGAAGTCTGATGAAGGGAATGATTCATTGATGTCTTAAGCGCATGTCAGCCTTCTTTTTTTCACATGTACTACACTGTTTATAATGTTGAGATTTTCCCACATCAGCCAATGCATGGATTTGCAACAAAAGCGATGATGGTGATGATCATACTACTACAGTTACTGCCATCAGCAGCAGTGAAAGCTAATTTATATAGGTTATCGCAGGCCACCGTATTCTTTGCCCTCCCTGACTTCCTACAGTGCTTAGTCCTGTGGTGGTTTCTTGTGTGTGTATGTAATACATATGGGTGTGTTTTGGACACTTGCTTTGAGTTGATTTGTAATTGTTCCTAGTTGTTAGGAATGTTTGTTTCATATGTAAAAAGCATATATGCCAAAGCTATCAAGTGACCTGCTGGAAAATACTCAGAGAGGGAGAAGATAAAAATTGTGTTCACTCTGAAAATAGTATGTTGATGTACGATGTTAAATACATAAAATTAGGCTGAATGTGGTGGCTCATGCCTGTTATCTCAGCACTTTGGGAGGCAGTGAGGGAGGATCACTTGAGGCCAGGAGTTCTAGACCACCCGGGACAATATAGTGTCTTTATGAAACACACACACACACACACACACCCCCCCCACCAGTTAGCCTAGTGTCTTTATGAAACACACACACACACACACCAGTTAGCCTAGTGTCTGTTTTAAATCCTTTCGCTATTGATGAATTGGCATTTAATTTGAACTATTTTCATACATACCTGACAATTATACAAAACTCAATGAAAAGTAGTCAGTAATTTACCTTGAAATGTAAAAAATTTACTTTTAGCACTAGCCTAACAGGATATTCTGATTTTTTCATTTATTTTCTTCATTTTCTAAATATTTTATTTATTGAATATTTTATTTGTGTCTCATTTCAACATTTTTTACTTTATTTTTATTTTCAGACTTTTAAAATGTTGCCACAAAATTTTAGGAATGGCCCTTTTTCAAAATAATGTTTAATAATTATTTACAGTTGTGTGAATTTTAAAGTTTTATTGATTGATATGAAAATTGTTTTTAAGATTTTGATTTCAAATTTAATCTTTCGGTTGTGAACATTGACTTGGCATAGTGATTAACAATGTCAGCTTTTTCCTTCTTTAAGCAAGTGAAAATGACATTTATATTGGGATGTGTTTTTCATATCCATTGCAAACATCCCGCTCTGACCACTGCTTCTCTTGTTGACAGCTTCCAGTGTGCTAGGTCTACCTCTAAAAGGCCTAAGGCTGATGAGGAAGAGGAAGTGTCAGCTGAAGTCGATGGGGCAGAGGTCCCTAACCCCGACTCAGGCACAGATGACCTCAAGGTCAGTGAAAAGTCAGAAGCAGCAGCGAAGCTGAGGAACACAGAAACACCTTCAGAAGAAGAGTCGTCTGCTAGCAGGATGCAGGTGGATCAGAATTTATCAGATCATATCAAACTCTCAGGTGAGAAGATGGTTGATTAGGTTTCACATATAAGTAGTAGGTGGTTGATGATCAGATGTCTTAAATGGATGTTCACTATGACAAGTATCTGACTAGTCCACATAGCTTAATCAATAATCTACCAAAGTCATGGGTAACTCAACCAATAGTCCCAGGGAATATTATAAAAGTCAGGAGCCTCACTGCTATGTGTAGCAGAATTGTGAGACAAGCAGCCAGCAGTGCCTATTTGGTTTAATAAAAAAGAAGATTCTAAAATGAGTTTTTTGTTTTTAGTGCAACTCAATTTACAATATACGTTTTTGGAAGGCTTCTTTTGAATTCACATGAGTAGAGAAAACCAATTATAGATAATTCTTTGTAGATTCTTAGCTTTCGACTTAATTTTAAGAAGAAAATAAAGATCAAGGTTTTAAGAACAACAGTAATAAAACGTCAGCCTAGTGAAATGACATGTATAGTCCTCTTGCTTCTCTTCTGTACTAAAGCCATTGTCTGAAAATCTCAGCTACTTTGCCTTTTCTCCGTTTGGTAGCATATTTTTCTGAAACTGCTTTAGTGATTTGCCTGTTTCATATTTGTTGGAGTTTTTGTCTTGTAATAAGCTAATTCCTGTGTTCCTCTCATACTTCTCATCCTGTAAATCCTTCCTCATGGGATTCCCCCCTCAGCCAGAATGCGACTCCCTCCGCTGCTTCCTCCTCACTCATGGCACCATAGCTGTTGCCTGGATGACTGCAGCAATTGCTTCCTTCTTTTTCAGGAGTGTCAGCTGTAGTCACCCCCGCTAGTCAGTTCTCCAGGTGGCCATTAGAGTGATCCTTTAAAAGAAAAAAAGCTTAGGTCTTGTCACTACCTTCTTCTTAGTATTATTCCACCTATAATAAAATAAAAAGTCTTCACATAGTCCTAAACTGGTCCTCAGCTGCTTCTCCAGCCTCATTGCCTTTGCTCTTGAAATAGCTGTGTGGGTAGAGTTTAAACCACAGAACTTTTAAAAAATGAGTTCATGTTTTAGTGGAGAGCTAGGCAAATAACCACATAATTACAATCCAATGTGGTAAGTAGCATTATAGAGATTGCATAGAATGTTGCTGGTTTACCAAGGAAGGACTTCAAACACACAAGAGCTGGATAGCCAAGGTTTCTTGGCAAAGGTGATATCTAAATTGAGTTATGATGAATGGATACAAGATAGCAAGGTAGAGAAGGTAGGGAAGGGAATAACAACAAATGCAGAATAGAGAGTCAGGCAATACATATGGATATTTCATTATAGTCCCTTTTTTTAAAATTTTTTTATTCTGTTTTTTGAGACAGAGTGTCTCTCTGTCGCCTAGGCTGGAGTGCCTTGGCACAATCATAGCTCACTGCAACCCCTGCCTCCCAGGTTCGAGCGATTTTCTTGCCTCAGCCTCCTGAGTAGCTTGGACTAAAGATGTGCACCACTATGCCTAACTAATTTTTGTATTTTTAGTAGAGCTGGGGTTTCGCCATGTTGGCCAGGCTGATATTGAACTTCTGGCCTCAAGTGATCCACCTGCCTTGGCCTCGCAAAGTGCTGGGATTACACACATGAGCCACCGTGCCTGGCCCCTCATCATGCTTTCTCTTACACTATGTTTAATTAGCCAGTTTATGAATTGCTGGATGGTTTTGCCTAAGGGCCCTGAATTTCATTAGTTCTGTCACTACATGGTTCTTTGCACATTGATCTCCAGATTTTGAGCCCTGGCATAATACTTTAGTAGAAGAACTGGGTTGTTCAGTATCAGAGCTAGTATGTGATGGGTACAAATGAGGTTTGTTTTGTGTGTGTGCATGTATGTGCGTGTGCATGCGTGTGTATGTGTGTGTAAGATATAGAATCAGTTGGGAATAGTTTACCAATTCTACTTAGTAGTAATACAGTGCATGATTTATTAACAGTCTTCTGTTTTATCCTCAGGAAACAGCTGCTTAAGTACATCTGTAACAGAAGACATAAAAACTGAGGATGACAAAGCTTATGCATATAGATGTGTACCTTCTATATCCAGTGAGGCTGATGATTCCATTCCATTGTCTAGTGGCTATGAGAAGCCCGAGAAATCAGACCCATCCGAGCTTTCATGGCCAAAGTCACCTGAGTCATGCTCATCAGTGGCAGAGAGTAATGGTGTGTTAACAGAGGGAGAAGAGAGTGATGTGGAGAGCCATGGGAATGGCCTTGAACCTGGGGAAATCCCAGCGGTCCCCAGTGGAGAGAGAAATGGCTTCAAAGTCCCCAGTGTATGTGGCAATATCCATTTTTTACCATATTCATTATATGGTGAGAGCACATTTTGAAAACAACATGCTGTGCACTGAAATCCTCCTTTAGGGCACAGATAAGTAACATTTTACATTTATGAGTCTTAATCATATTCATTCAATAACTGGGAGGTAAGCCTTCTGTGAGCTGTGGCTCACATAGTGATAATTTAGCACATGGAGCTTATGGCCACGTGTCGATGCTTGATTTTCTTTTTTTTGTTCAAAAATTAACCTCTTTATTTTGAGGTAATTGTAGACTCATATGCAGTTGTGGGAAATAGTGCACAGTGATTCTTTGTACCCTTTACTCAGTTTCTCCCAATGCTACCATCTTAGAAAACTATAGTACAAAGTCACAATCATATTGACATTGATAAGGTAAAGATTACAGAATTGTTCTGTCACCTGCAGAAGAATTCACCTGCTGGGCACTGATCACTTCCAGCCAATAGTTAATACCTCCTGGTCCCAGCCTTCCCGCAGCTTCTATTTCAGTATCAGGACTCACCTGGTCATGCTTTCTTCTTACTCTTTCCTCATGGACCCTGAATCTCAGGACCAAGATGACCTTTCTTGTCCTGCCCCCTCCTCGAAAGAGGCCCTTTGCCTCTGAGAAAAGACTCCTCTATATTATTTAGCTTCCCATTGTGACTTTTTGGAAAATTGTACAATATTGTCCTTGTGCAGTATTAATATTCCATATTCAGTAGAAACTGTCCATGTAGCCATAAGAGTGGATCAGGAGAGCTAGGACTGTCTGTAGCGATTGTCAGAATTCAGTACTTTTTTTGATGTATCCAACCTGATTAGGGAATTCAGGTGGATCAGGAAGGAGTAATTGTTTGAGCTGATAAGTTGCGCTGGCTGCAGAACAGACACTGCTCCTGCTCATTTCAACTCAAAATAGATCTTTGTGTCCCTGAGTAGGAGCAAGGAGCAAGGGAGGTTGTATAAGGACAGCAGCTTTGAATACCTTGCTTCTCATCAGTCCTAAAATGTTAATTAAAATATACTTTTCTGATTTGACCCAATAGTGTTTATCTTTTTATGTAGAATTGTATATCTCATTGAATTATAAACCCATCAAAAATATGAAAGATAAAAAAAATATGGTCTGGTTTCTTTGAAAAGGTGCCTAAGAGTAGTTTGAAAATAGCATTGACATACTAATAAGCAAAATTTACAACTTTGGCCAAATGTGGTGGCTCATTTCTGTAATCTCTGCACTTTGAGAGACTGTGGTGGGAGGATCGCCTTGAGCCCAGAGGTTCGAGATGAGCCTGGACAACATGGTCACACCCTGTGTCTACCAAAAAAATAAAAAAAAAATTTAGTAGTGTGTGCCTGTGGTCCTAGCTACTAGGGAGGCTAAGGTAGGAGGATCACTCGAGCTCAGGCATTCAAGGCTGCAGTGAGCTGTGATCCCACCACTGCACTCTAGCCTGGGTGACAGAGTGAGAGACCCTGTCTCTTAAAAAAAAAGAAAGGAAAAAAAATTTACAACTTAATTTCATGAATGGATTAAATGTAGCCAAGCAGATATTCTTTGGACAGGTGAATGAGTCAAATGCCTGCTTTAGTTATATTTAGTGACATTCTTTAAAGTAGAATGGAGCTGAAAGTAATTCTCAGATTTCTTTGCTCTCAAGGAAGGTGATTATAGATCTAGTGCTGTTTACCTTCATCTTTATCATTTCCCCAAGTAAAGACTGACAGCAGAGAAACCAACATTGCTATTGAAGGCAGAGAGGCTTGGCTTGCCTGTAAGAACAGCTGCATGACATCCTTTTCTTACACCATGGTGTTGGATAACTCCTAGATGTAATACAGCCCCACTTAATTTTTGTGTAGTTTTGGTCAGTGTTTTTTAGTATTCAGTGTAATGCTATGTGTATGCTGATAGCTGCTGGCATTAGCTCATCTACTCAATAAGTATTATGTTATTTTTTAAACTCATCCATCCATCCATCCATCCATCCATCTTTGGCTCAAAGCTGTACCTGGAACACACTGAGTATGTTCTCACTTTATGTGCTATTCTTGCTCCCCCAGATGCTCCTCCCTCAGATAATCATATGTATGCACTCAAAGTTCCCCTCAAGTATCACTGTATCAGAAAGGCCTTCTCTGATTACCCTATAAAATTGCCCCCTCCCTATCACTTTCTATTCCTTTGTCCTTTATTTTCCTTCGTTGCATATTTACCGAGTAGTATCTGATAAATACAACTTATTCATTTATTGTGTATTCCCTTACCCCTCTATAATCTACACTTCTTGAGAGCAGAAACCTGATGTAATTTATCCTGCTATAGCTCCAGCTATGACAACGGTATGATGCATAGTAGTGTGTTGATATGTCTTCTTGGCTGAGTTATAATTTCCCATATTGTTTTTTAGCTATTATAAACATAGCTATATTGCATTTGTCATTCTTTTCTTATTCCTAGCTTTGATTAAATGTTGTCTTACACATTTTCTTAGAATCATGTGTTGGAGTCAGAGGCCAGAGTAGTTTCCCTATATTGGCCACTGCTTCTTCAGCTTACCGGAAAGAAGACTAAGATTGTTTTCTTTCATAGTCAACTCTTGATGTAAGCCCGCTGGGTTCAAACTCTCTCTGATATCCTCTTTCCCCTCCCCCTGCCTTTAAAAATTTTGCGTTGTGCAAGCAAGAGAGCTTAAAAGGTGGGTCCTAGCTGGAAGGTGTAAGGATACACATGACTTTCTACCTGGGAAAGAAATATATAGTCTGTAAATCCCAGGACCAAAAATCATTGATAAAATTTAAGTGGTTTTAACATGGCATTAATGTATCATTAAAAAAAGAGAATACTTTTGGTTTCTTGTTTGATTGTTATTTATGTGATCTAGAAGTGGTGATTCATTTCTGAATGGAGAGAAGTGTACAGCCTCAACTTTGCAGTATTGTCTTCTCTGTGAGGATAGAAAATAAAATTCCTTGCTAAATGTTAACATGGGAACATCTCAGAGGTGACCAAGAGCCACAGTCCTGTATTTTTATGAGAATGCAATCTTAGATTTACTTATTTATTTTTGGCAACAGGGTCTTGCCCTGTAACCCAGGCTGTCGTGCAGTGGCCTGATCTTGGCTCATTGCAGCTTCCACCTTCTGGGCTCAAGGGATCCTCCCACCTTAGCCTCCTGAGGAGCTGGGACCACAGGCATATGCCATTATACCTGGCTAATTTTTTTTTTTTTTTTAATTATTGACACGGAGTCTCCCTATGTTGCCCAGGCTAGTCTCAAGCTCCTGGGCTCAAGGGATCCCTTCACCTTGGCCTCCCAAAATGCTGAGATTACAGGCATGAGCCACTGTGCCTGGCCTATAATCCTAAATTTAGATTAGTTGTAAGAACTTTAGAAAACTTGTTAACTGCTGAGCTTATTGCAGGTTTAATAAGCCTACCCTGCCCTACAGCTTGTATTTTCATAAAAAGTGGAAGAAGAATTAATTGACCTCTGGGTAAAATTACTAATAGAATTGATTCCTATTTCTTTTGACCTTAAGTTTAAATTTCTTAAAGGACTAGTTCCCCAAGAGGTAAACAACCACAAGATTTCTTCAACATTAAGTTATAAATAATTGTGAACCATAGGGTTTTTTTTTTGTAGTTTGTTTTTGATAATGGTATTTCTCCACCATTTTTGTTCTATAACTAGATAACAGAGGGAGAGAACAAAACCTCTAAGAGTTGGCGCCATCCACTTAGCAGGCCTCCAGCAAGATCCCCGATGACTCTTGTGAAGCAGCAGGCGCCGAGTGATGAAGGTGAGATGGTGACCCTTTTTAGGATTTTTTTTTTTTTTTTGGTGTGTAAAACAAACTATTGTAAAAAAATTGCTGAATAGAAAAAAAAATTCAACAAGTAGCAAATACATACTATTAGGAGATCATACATAATAAATAATTTACAGGTAAAAGAAATTTGGAACTTAGAGGTAAAGACTTACTTCATATAAGCTAGCCTTATTACTGGTAAAAGTCTTCCAGTTTTATGTCTTGGGGTAAAATCAGTCAGCCTTGACATGTTTTAGGGTTCTACAGAAGAAGCTGAGTTGAGACTCATTTCTCTAAAGATGTTAGATTTTAGAGTTAACATGCTGTAGGTTTCTTTACATTGTCTTTACTTTTAACTTCAACGCTTTACATTAATTTAACCACCTTCAGTAAAAGTCTGTGTGCCATATCTTTTTCCATATCCTTTTGTAACTGGTGTGGGGTGAAACATCCTTTTTCCTTCACTAGATTGCTGTGATGCAGCTGGATGTAACGCAGTTTCATTTAGAATCATTTACCATTCCTAGATGTAAATTTATCTTTTTCCCCCTTTTGTTCTTTTTTTAAGACAGGGTCTTGCTCTGTTATTCATGCTGGAGTACAGTGGAGGGTGATCACGGCTCACTGCAGCCTCAACCTCCCAGGCCTAAGTGATCATCCTACCTCAGCCTCCCAAGCATCTGGGACCACAGGCATGCACCATCACGCTTGGTTAATTTTTTTAAAAAAAAAATTTTTATAGAGATGGGTTTTGCTATTGCCCAGGCTAGTCTTGAACTCCTGGGCTCAAGCAATTCTCCTGCCTCAGCCCCGCAAAATGCTGAGATTATAAGCATTAACCACTGAATGCCTGGTTACCCTTCTTACCTTTCTTTTATAAAAAAGAAATTTTTGTTGCCTCAAATTAAAAATCAGATCCCTGACTAGTAAGTGTCTTGTATATGTCTCTTAGCATCATGAAGGCCTTATTTTTTCTGTGTCTAGAAGATTAATTCAGGCAGGTTTTCTGTTAAGAGTCCTTCTCTGAAGTATTCTCCAGTTTTACTTATGGAAATTATTAACTAAGGTCATGTGTCTGTGAGAATGCAGTTAAGTGAGTAACAAGAAGCTCAAGTTTCTTGTTTAAATAAATTTATCAGAGTAGGTAGATATCTTTCACAGTTTTTTTCCCCCCTTTCACTCACTTTTCACTTATGTCCCATGTTTAGTTAGAAAACAAGATCATGGCTGGGCATAGTGGCTGACACCTGTAGTCCCAGCTGCTTGGGAAGCAGAGGTGGGAGGATTGCTTGAGCTCGGGAATTTAAGACCAGCCTGGGCAACTTGGGGAGACCTTGTATCATAAAAAAGTAAAAATATCATGAATGTAGGGATTAGGGATCATAGTAGTTTCTATAAAACCAATCCAGGGTTAAATTCTGACTCAAGTAATAGAAGTAATGAAACATATTTGCGTTTATTTCCATATATCATAATGTTGAGTTTTTTTTTTTTTTTTTGCTACTTTATTATACCCAGTACAAACCATTTTCCCTTTAGTGTTAAGACAATTATATGACAATTCTGTGTAAAGTAATTAATACTTAATGTACAATACTCATGATTGTAATTTCCCTTTCCCATGGTAGACTCTCTTCAGTATAACTTTTGTGAAGGGAATAGGCTATGCTAAGGCTGTACCAACACATAGAGAAGGCTGCTCCAACACGTAGAGAAGGCTGCTTTCTCCTGCGTCCTTATTTGCCTAGGAAGTTTATTTTGATGTGGGCCATCATAAATTGGCCCAGAGTTTCTTTTTGGAAAGCAGTTCTGATTTCAGTTTGTATAGCTTGCAAAATTTATAAATGGATTGGTTTGATGAAGTCGTCTCAAGGGTTTGAGGTTAAATATTTTGTAGAAACGATGATTGTAGCTTTTGCAACAGTCTTTCTTTCCTTTCTAATATGTTAAGGACCCCTGGTGACCTCTAGGGATTTTTCAGAATTGATTAGAAAAATCAGAGAAGTTTTGTGATGGCTTAAGGTTTTTACAAGCTTTCAAACTGACAACAGAGAATATTCTGTTGCCTGAAGTAAATTATTTACATGATTGGGAACTTGAATGTTACCTTAGCCATTTGCCTCTGTGTCTATGTTGTTTGCAAAGTTGAAAGTGAATAAACATTATCATTGTTAGATTGTGATGTGCAGTGAGTTTTTTACTCACTGGGAGCATACAATTCCAAATCCAACTTCTTTGGGGGGATTTTCTGTCCTAACTATTCTGCTCCTTTTGCACTCCTCATATGTAGGAGCATAACTACATTAGAGCATAGGAGAATTGCATCTTTAAACAATAATCAGTGTCTTCTATTGGTGAACGAGCATTTCTCTATTGAAGCTGGAAAGTTTCTCCCTAACAGAAAGGCTGCACAGGGGAAAGTGACTTGGTCCAGGACCTCTGGGAGCTGCTATGACACTGGGAGCTGAGAGATGAGCCACTTGTACGTTGCTGTTCTCTTTAGGACAGTGCAGTGGCTCTTTGATACTCAAATAACCTGAAACACCATAGATCGTTCTGACTGGTGGCACATCCTGTAATTACAGGATCAGGAAGGACTTCGTGACTCTTAGCCTGTTATTTTCCGGGAAAAGATTTTCCATGTTGAATAGCAAAACATGAAAGTTGGTGGTGGTGGAGAAGAGGGGGCTATGTAATAAAAGAATAATGATTAGAATGTATCTTTACATAAAAATTAACATCTAACTTATTCTTTTTTGGTGAAAAATAATGTTAAATATATACTACATGTTTATATTTTATAATTTAAATGAAAATACTAAACTTCCTCTTTTTCTCTTTTAACTGAAATGTTTTTCAGTTGCATGTTTTTCTAAGGTTAGGCAGCTGGATAAGGTGACTGAAACTTCAATTAAAATTCTTTTTATTGCCCAGTTGTTTAAAAATTATACAAATATGTTGAAACCTAGACTGATAAGCAAAGCTGTTTGGGTTGTTTTATTCTCGAAGCATCCAGGATATGTACATATTCTTCTGTTGCCATTTGTTGATATTATTGCCATATTCCTGCTCTTTCCTGAGTTCACTGTCCATAGGGAACGAGGATGTGTATGAAGTACATGGGTGAACTATGCATGCTCTGGTGCACCCATGCACTTAGGGGAGAGGGCAACGCTCTCTCTCTGGCCATGGAACATACTAGAAGTGATGAACCTACTGGAGGGCGGCCAGCTTAGAAATCTGTGACAGTATTTCTTTCTTTGTTTTTGGTTGGTGAGGATGCCTGCTCAGAAGCTCTCATGTTTCCTAGAATTGTAAAATGCTTCAGTACAGGTTAAATGCTCAATTTCTTTTTGTGGCTTTGAAACCAGTTGTCATTCAATGCTACTTGCTCTCTCTAGCTTCATTTCCCTTAACTTTCCTACATGAGTCTTCCTTTCTGTTTAGACCATCATTCCCCTACCTTTTTAGCACCAGGCACGGGTTTTGTAGAAGACAGTTATTCCATGGATAGGGGCAGGGGCATAGGGGTGGGGATGGTTTTGGGATAAAGCTGCTCCACCTCAGATCATCAGGCATTAGATTATCATAGGGAGTGTGCAACCTAGATCCCTTACATGGTTGGTTCACAATAGGTTTTGTGTTCCTATGAGAGTATAATGCCACTGCTGATCTCATAGGAGGTGGAGCTTAGGCCTCTGCTCACCCCTTGCTGTGCGGCCTGTTTACTGACAGGCCACGGACTGGTACTGGTCTATGGCCTGGGAGTTGGGGACCCCTGATTTAGACAACTTCTCCTTACCCTCCCCCTGCTGCTTTTGCTTCCATGCGTTTGCCCAGGCTGTTACATTATGTGTGGCACTCTTTTCCGTCTTGGAATGTTTCAATCCCTTGTCACCACTCACCTCTCCTCTTCCACCTCTACCGCCCATAGACTCCATATGTGCTTGGTTCTCTTGCACCATGATCACCTTATACTGTGGTTTGTTATTTGTCTGTCCATGTATCTGTCTCCCTACTCTCATTCCTCTCCTTTGCTTCCCCTATCATGCTTTTGGTAGTGAACATTTCACTGCAATCATGGTAGCTTAAATCACTTATGGATTCAAGACCGGGAATGCCCTGGATAAGGCAATCAGTAATCCTTGAAATCAGCCATTAAAAAGCTAAATACCTCAACGTGTTACATACTGTCATATTAAAAGAAAAATGTAAATCCTTGTCCAGGAAAGAGTCTCTCTATATATGTGTATAGAAAAACATGTTGTTTTAATTACCTGTAGAAATGTGATAAAGTATATATTTAATGTGTCAGCTCTTTCAGTTTTGTATCTTGACAGAATTGAAAATCTCTCTACCACTGTGCCAACTTCTAGAATTACCTCAAAGTTAAAATGCAGCTGACCCATTGTAGATGTGGCTGGTGCCTTGGAGTTTGAGGGCTTTTGGAGCTGTGACATCACGTTGGGTCAGTAAGTGACTCCTTCTTGAGGACTAGCTTATTTAGGCTATGATGGTTGTACAGGCTATGGTGGTCCTGAGAGTGGTTTTTTTTCCCACCCACGGCAAAGGAATGATGCATACTGTTGTCTTCAGCACATTAATTAGAGAATGGGTTTTTTTCCTAGGATTTTTTTTTTGGATTGCTGAGAAAGGAGTGTCGTGTGAGGAAGAAAACAAGAAAGATCAAGACTAAGTCAGTTCAGTAGAAGTCACTAGTGAACTTAAATTTCCTGATCTTTGCAGTTTGTATTTCTGTTGCTTTATAAAACTATTCTTTGAAACGTAAATGTGTGTACATACACCTGTATGGACACACACACACACACACACACACACACACACACACATGCAGTGTGATATTTCCACACAGAGAATAGTTGCCATGGAGATGAAAGCCTACGTTGAATAAGTTAAATATCTCATAAAAGGGAATTGTTCAAGGGAAGCATGGTCATGCTGTAGCAATTCACTGAAACATTATGCAGCTGTATAGAATGTTTTCAAAGTATCATCTTTAGCACTCTTGGGATAATGCCACCAATATAAGGTTAAGTGGTAAAATACAGTTCAGCTAGGTTTGTTTACATTGGAAATATTTTGAGGCAAGTAATTATCTTTTGATGGTTTCAGAAAGTACTTACACCTTTGCAGGTTTTAAATTTTTTTTTTTTTTGAGACGGCGTCTCGCACTGTCGCCCAGGCTGGAGTGCAGTGGTGCAATCTCAGCTCACTGCAAGTTCTGCCTCCCGGCTTCACACCATTCTCCTGCCTCAGCCTCCCAAGTAGCTGGGACTACAGGCACCTGCCACCACGCCCGGCTAATTTTTTGTATTTTTGGTAGAGACGGGATTTCACTGTGTTAGCCAGGATGGTCTCGATCTGACCCTGTGATCTGCCCACCTCGGCCTCCCAAAGTGCTGGGATTACAGGCTTGAGTCACCGTGCCCGGCCCTGCAGGTTTGAAATTTTAAAAATATATTTAGGGGGTACAAGTCCAGATTTATTACATGGATATACTGCATAGTGGTGAAGTCTGGACTTCAGTCTAACCATCACCTGAATAGTGTACATTGTACCCATGAGGTAATTAATTTCTCATCCCTCACCAGCTTTGGTCTCTGTTGCCTTGCTGCCCATTTTGATGTCATTCACACTCACAAATGTTTTAAGCCATGGCAAGCTTCTTCTCACGAGCATTCTCATCAGCAGCACTTTAATCGTGCTGACGCCAACTCCAGAACTTCCCTTGAGGTGACATTGGGCTAATCCTGCATTGACATCAGTATCTGAACATGTGCTTTATCACACCTCTGTCCCCTTTCTCCTGGCCTCATAGTGCATTGTTTGTTCTTTGAAGCTTTCATCCTGCACGTGTGTGCATTTGTTTCCCAACATTTCTTATTTTACTACATTGTTTTCAATTAAAAATGGAAAAATTGTTCTCAATAAAAAATTTCCAGCTTTTCCTACTGTTACTTCTAGTCTGCTCACTGCTTTTGTGCTTGTTGTGCATCCAATCCCCTTGGTTAAGAGATGAGGTTAATGATGTTTCTAACGCAATTGTAAACTAAGGACAAGCCGTGCTAGTGTACAGAGGACTTCGTGAACATGGCATTTGCTGACACAGTGATACTCCTCTGCTCAGCGATTCCCACCATGTGCTAGTGGTGAGTATAGCTAACATACTTGTGCTGACAGTGAAGTTTTGTTGGAGTCTGTGAAAGTTAACTGGAAATTTATAAGAAAATTGCAAGACTGTTATTAGGTGATTTTAATTTTATTTTTTATGCTGATAATGTTTCATATTTTCTGTGACAAACATTTCTTTTATATTTGGCCAAACAAGTGTTTTTTACAGAGTGTCAATATGATGGAGTGGGTTACCTGATAATACCCTAGGTATAAAACAACTAGAAATAATGGATAATATAAAATAAACAACTTTTATACTTGCATAGAGAGGCAAAAATAGCACAAAGGATAATATCTCTCCATGCCTACAAATCAGGGTCAGTCGGCTCCAGCACTCTGCTGTGTGATGCCTCGGTGCCTGCGTTTACAAAGTAGTGATGGTAGCAGCACCTGCCACATGGAGGAATTGTTTTGAGGGTTAAAAAAGTGTTTGGCACATAATGACTTTTGTTGTTGCTGTTGTAAGGAGGGGGAGAAAGTGACAGCCGATTGGTAAGGGAGAGCCAAGTTGTGGCCGTTTAGGAGAAATTTGCCAGGACCAGAATGGGTGCAGAGCGATCAGAACTAGGACACTAAAGGACCCCTCAGACATGCAGAGCTGGAGTCTTAAAAGCCTACACCTTTACTTAAGTGCACACTTGAGAAAAAGAAAAAGTGGAAAACAAAATCAAGAAACAAACAAAAACAAGAGAGCTTGCTTGCCTGAAACTTAGGCTTGGATGGTGAAGGGCAATATGATAGAAGAGAAAGTTATTCTAAGAATTCCTACCCATGTGGTCAAGTTTATACCTCTTCTTCTAAGTGAGAAATTTAAAATGAAACTTAGGCTGGCGATTAATGCCTCTAGGGCATCTGGCACAAGCAGTTGCAAAATCTTTGAACACCCACTGAGTAAAAGTCTGGTTGAGTAACAGTCAATAGATCTGGAGTATTGACTTTGTGCTTATATGTTTTTTGACTTTGGGTAAGTCCTCTCTCTGGCCTCTTTCCTCCTGTGTAAAATGTGAGGCTTGGTCATGAATGATAAGTGTTCCTAACCTGTAAGTTCATGTATGGATTTTGGGCATTTTGAATCCCCTGAAATAGCATGTGGTGACAGATTGAAGGCTGCTTTTCCAAAGAGCTGATTGCCATTAATCTAAAGTTTTACTTATAACTCTTCAACTATAATTTTATGTTTTCTAGAATAATTAACACAGAAAGTTGGAAAGATGCAGATAACCAAGTGTACTGTGTTTAGTCAAGTGCAGAGGCAGCCTCATCTGTTAATACAAGTTTGGATATTGGCAATATTCAGATTAAAGCCCTGGTTTTGGGTCTGATTTTCTCTAATCTGAATTTTCCAAATAACTCTTCATCAGTCATCACTTCAGCAAGTGCACTACTGTAATGAGCTGTTAAGCATCTTTTTGAAATTAAAGACAGCTTACACCCTGATCCCTATCTCTGTAATGTCTGCATGCCTTGAGGATTAGATTAAGAGTGTATTTCAGGCAATGTTACAGTAATTTATTTCTTGGGAAGTCTATATATATATATAATATTTTATTCAATAATGGATTGAATATTTAAATATAGAGACGGAAGAGGTGGAATTGGAGATCTTTCTTGGTGTTTAACCATCATTTAACCCATCTAACCCAGGTTTTCTGTTGTTTTGAAGAATAAAATTTATACATTTATTCACTTTTAAGTAAGTGAAATCTCAGGAAGTCCCGTTTGACTAAATTTGATTACTTCCGTAAATGATTTTCTCTAGTTCACATTTCTTTTATTAGAACAATTGTTTATAGGCTGGGTTTGGTGGCTCATGCCTGTAATCCCAGCACTTTGGGAGGCCGAGGCAGGCGGATCACCTGAGGTCAGGAGTTTGAGACCAGACTGGCCAACATCGCAAAACCCCGTCTCTACTAAAAATACAAAAATTAGCTGAGTGCGGTGGCGCACACCTGTAATCCCAGCTACTTGAGAGGCTGAGGCAAGAGAATCGCTGGAACCTGGGAGGTGGAGGCTGCAGTGAGCTGAGATCATGCTATTGCACTCCAGCCTGGGCAACAGAGCAGGACTCTGGTTCCAAAAAACAAACAAACCAACAAACAAATAAACAACAACAAAAAAACAATTGTTTATAAGCAATTGAATACTAAACTCGTCCTATGTGTGTTTTCCCAGGACTAGAACTGCTCACTGATTGCACTTCATTCTAGGTTGTTTTTTTTTCTGGCATTGCCTGGGATTTCCTGTGGTATTTTCTGAGTACTTCACCCCGTGTCTTGTAGTCATTGTCCTGCTGGTACTTTTACTACACAAGCTGGCTCTTAGACACTTTGCAATTGTTCTTCAAACAAAAGGACATTACTTAGAAGTGGAATTTAGAAATAGAACTAGAAATCAAAGAGTTAGAATTTAGAATTGGCTGTTGCCCTTTACCTTTTGTAGATAGGTGTTTGGGGAAAATTATGCCCTCCTGCTGCTGGCAAGCTGTTACTCTCTCTGTTTTAACTGTATTGATGTAGATTTGCCAGTCTTAATTTTGTGTCTCTTATTTTAAGGATTTATTAAGTGAATATGTTGACCAAATATAATGACGATGTCTTTTTGATTCAGAAATTACAATTTTTTTAAGTATTAAATATAAATGTTATTTTAAATATTAAAAACAATCTTTTGTTTTCCAGATGCTACTGGGTACATGACTGTCTGCTTTAGGGTAGGCAGGCTGCTACTTGGCTTAGTGAATAGGTACATCTCCTATTGAAAGTCTTTCCCCTCTGTAAAAAGTTCTTTTCCCTGCCAGTTTTGAAAAATAAATGCTGTTTGATGGCTGCTGCATGTCATGCTCCAAATGTTATTAATTTTTACATAATGATCTCTTTGTTCCATCAATTCTTTTTAGCTTGAGATATTACTATACTTTCATAATAAGCACATTTATAGTTCTGTCTGTTTAAGCAATAAAACAGCAAATTCAGCAGATTACTAAGTAGATTGGCTTGGAATGTTTGTTGATAGGTCACAGCCAGTGTTTTCCTGCGTTATGTGGACACAAAACATTAGATGTTGTTGGCACTCAGATAAAATGGATATTTTATCTAGTGCTTAGGTTTGTAATAATAATTTGGTGTTCTCAGTTTAGCTTGATTTCTGCCAGTAAATTCCACTGGAAGTCCCAGTGGCATTGATTTTTACTGTAGTATGGTGAATAAAAATCAAAACCACCTCACCTTTATTATGCTAGTGGCTTGGTCAGGTTTTGATTAAATTAGAGACAAAAATGCTGGCTTTATAATTTATGTGCTGCTGTTGCTTTCTGTATTTCTTACGTTCAATTTTGAAACTTTTCTAAACAATGATTAGCATGAAATCTTATGATCAGGTTTCTGAATGTGCTAAAAGCATGGAGATTGTAAGATGATAATAGAGAGTTTGATTCTTTTGAGTTCATGTATGCCTTGTTATTTTTTTAAAATTAACTTATAAATAAATTCAACCATAACCTTGTTACTCTTAAAGTCTTGTAGAAAACTACCCAGGAACAGATTTTGATAGCACAGTTTCATGGTGCATTCAATTCTTTAGAAAAATAATGATTGTATTAGGTTGTAATATATATGAAATTGTCAATATTTGAAATTTTTTTTACTCTATGAAAACTGCAATTTCATACAACTCAAGTGTGTTACTTTACATTTTTTTCAACCTGAACACAGTTTCTTTTTCTTGGAGACAGAATGTCTTAGCCTTATAGACCACTGAATTAGCACATATTTTGGTACAGTTTTTTTTTTCATTGTTATTTTCACCTTTTCTTTGGTTGTAAAATTAGCTCTGAAGATGGAGAATCAGCATGGAAAGTTTATGTATATTTTAAATTTTAATATTGTGGTGACTTTATGTCTTCATATTCTTTGTTTTGCCACTGGCCAATGAAAACTTAGTCCTGGCTGGCAACATTCTGCAGGTTGGCATTTGTGCACGTTGGTCATGGAGTTTAAGTAACATGTCCAAGACTTCCAGCTAGTGAATGGTTAGAAGGTGGCTCTCTTTATCAGCATTTTAATTTTCATAGAGTTGTTTTAGTCCTTTTCCCTTTTGGAGGTGTTAGGTTCCCAGGCTTCAGAGAAATGGTGAGATGAGTATATTTTTATACCTATCAAGTGAACCTATACATTCTGGACTGATATTCCATTGTTTTAGTGTTTATGTTCTTTGTTTTGTTTTACAGAGATTTTTGTTGTGCTTTAAAAAGTAGAAACTTAAGGAGAAATGATTGGCTATGATATGTATATGTGTTTGAGTATTACATAAATATTTCCATAGTTGTTGATAACGTCTTTTCTTGAGGAGTAAACTTGATAATGCCTTCAAGTGAGTGAGCCATGGATCTGGGTTAAGAATCTTCTTGGGGACCCCCAGGAGAAGATTGAATCTTTCATGAAGTAGAGCTGACAGGACTATGTAATGTATTTTGAAGGGAAATGAGAGGAAGAGTATGTATAGCCTTGTTCTCTCCTTACTTCTGTATGCTCCCCTGAATAGTCCATGTCTTTATCTTCCTTAGTTGGTGTGATGGCCGCCCTACTTGAAGTTCTCTCCTTAGCAGCTGTTTTGTGTGATCTGCCACGTGATAACTCCTATTAGTTGTTGGGTCAAAATATCTATGATTCCTGCTATCATTTACATAGATGACCAAAGCTGACATTTTTTTTTTTTTTTTTTTTTTTTTGGTATGGGGAGCTTCTTTTTCATGTAGATTACATCATGCTAGTGCTAATAGTTTCTTGCTTGGAGATCTTGTTTTGCCATTTTTTGACTTTGTATTGTATATGCTGTTAATGAAATAGCTTATGAATCTGGAGGTTTTTACCATGGGTAGTTTTTGTTCATTTGTTTGTTTGTTTGTTTGAGACAGAGTCTTACTCTGTTGCCCACACTAGTGTGCAGTGGCACAATCTTGGCTCACTGCAGTCTCCGCCTCCTGGGTTCAAGTGATTCTGCTGCCTTAGCCTCCCGAGTATCTAGGACTACAGGCACGTACCACCACACCCGGCTAGTTTTTCTGTTTTTAGTAGAGACAGGGTTTCTCCATGTTGGCCAGGCTGGTCTCGAACTCCTGGCCTCAAGTGATCCTCCTGCCTCGGCCTCCCAAAGTGTTGGGATTACAGGCGTGAGCCACCGCACTTGCCTCCCATGGGTAGTTTTGAACTCCATAAAGGGAAAGGGCTGTTGCTTTTAATTTCTTATTTCCAGAATCTGTTATATTACCTAGCATATGGTGAATTTCATATGCTTAGTACCTATCTTTGTTTTTTAATTGTAAATTGACAATTTATAATTGTATAAATTTATGGGGTACAAAATGGTGTTACGTTTTATTAGTACAATGTGGGATAAGTTAGTTGACTTATGTGTCACCTTAAATACATAACATTTTGTGGTGAGAACATGAGAATTTTACTCTGTTAGCAATTTTAAAATGTATAATACTATTATTTCTCTTCAGATCATGTGGCTCTTTCTCCTTTTTTGCCTATCTTTGATTTGACGCTCAGAATATGTTCCTTCTGGTGCCATGTTGACAGCTAAGTTTCCCAAAGATATGCCAGCTTTCTTTGGGAGTTTTCTTCTTCTCATTCCTACCATAATGTGAGAATTGACTGAGCTGGTTTCCTCCTGTTTGTTGTATACATTACTAGTAACCATTACTTATAATTCTTTTAGATGATGCTAGCATCATTTTTACTGGTAAGGCAATCGAAGCTCATAGACATGAATTCATTTGCCCTAGATCACAAAGCTAGTAAGTGGTAGATAACAGGTTTTAAATACTGTCTGTTCAGTTCCAAAGTTTACACTCTACACTCTTGTGTTTTAGATGGACTATTGCTATGACTGCCAGGCTGGAGTGCAGTGGCACGATCTCGGCTCACTGCAGCCTCCATCTCCCAGGTTTAAATGATTCTCCTGTCTCAGCCTCCCGAGTAACTGGGACTACAGGCGCCTGCCACCATTCTGGGCTAATGTTTGTATTGTATTTTTGGTAGAGACTGGATTTCACCATGTTTGTCAGGCTGGTCTCGAACTCCTGACCTCAAGTGATCCACCTGCCTCGCCCTCCCAAAGTGCCAGGATTACAGGCGTGAGCCACTGTGCCCAGCCTACTTTTTCAACACTAACAACCTCCCAAAATAGCTAGAATACTGGTAAAAGAAGTTGAAATGGACACATATAAATGTCTGATTATAGCCAGATACCTTTGTTAATAGTGTAGATAAACTTCCCAGCATTCCTTGTTTTTGTTCATGCGTGTTATAAAATGTATATAAAATATGAGCTAATGTTCTTTAAGAAACTTAAGCCACACTGGTAGTGCCATAGTTCCTGGTGAAACCTGTCTCCTCAGAGGTAGCATAATTATCATGGGTTTTTTTTTTTTTTTTGGTAATAGGAATTTTGAAGTTGTGTTCTTTGGAATGTTTCTCTTATTTAAAGTGTATATAGAGTCATTTGGAATGTATCCTTTTGAAATACTTTCATATCAGTGTTATTGAGAGGTGATACATAAAGAACAAAACTATATACATCCATTTAATTTCTTAAGTGCTTTAGACTTTAAACTGTAGAATTCTCTGCTATCCATTATTACATTAGCATCTTGGGGGAACTATAATGCAGAATTTGATTTTTTCTCAATGTCACCACTTCTTAGTAAAATCATACCTAAAGTCCTATAATTTTTTTCTCTTTTGTACTTTTGAACACAGCTTTATAAACATTTGAAGGTCAGCATTTCAAAAAAAATCACTTTAATATAGTTTCATACATTATTCAGTACAGAAATTATAAAGTTCCCAAGTTTGAATCTTTGCCTTTTTGAGTATCTCACTTCTGCACTTATCCCACCCCACTACACCCCCCATTCCCTGCAGGATGTTTGAAACCATATATAAATGCGTCCCAGGACTGAGATTTTGCTCAAGTACCTGAAACTTAACAGATGCTGCTGTGCTCTTCATAGTAGAGAATGGTGCTGTACCAGCCAAAACACCTCACTGGAGCATCACCCCAAGCAGCAGAATGAGTGCGATGACTGGCAAAGGGAAATTATACTGTAGTGGAGTTGATAGCTTTTCTCATCTGCTGAGTTCCATCCACAAGTCTTGGCAGCAGCCCTTTCACAAATGGCCTGAATAATTTTCCTTAGGGACATCACTTACATGTAACAAAATTTGTTCAAAGATACTGTCCTGAGTGAGTGAATGAATCTGGCAAAAATCTGTTCTTAAGGCAAGGTTTCCCCCAGTTCATAGTTCTCACCTAATATTATTTTGACAGCAGTTTTTAAAAAACTTATGACATGTTTTTATAACTATGAAAACTTAAAAAGCCTCTTTATTTCAGACATTTAACTTTTTTAATAGAATTGGCAATATTCCCTATACACGGTTTTGTGTTCCCATTTTTATTGATTATAATATTATATTCAACTAATATGTTGTGTAATGTATATATTCATACTGTATATTTCATTAATCCTCAAAAGCATTTCTTCTAATGCATGCATTATATAGCTATGCCATAATTTATTTGCATATTTTAAAAAAGATTCTTTTAGATACTTTTGTAAAGGACATTATTTCTTTATTACCATCAATTATATTCAGTGATGTTTTTGAGTGAGTGGGCGAATAAAGGCTTTTATTTTCCCTACAAGGCTAAACCGTTTGATGGAAATACTTATATATAGGAGATAACTTGGTGTCTGTCTAGATTGGCTCTGTTCTAATCTGTGTTGTCATCTTAAAAGGTTAGTATTTACAGCATACATTTTCAGAAATTTTCTGGATGGCTGCTGCGGGGTTCTGTCCTGCAGACCCTGGCCCAATGACTGATGAGTAAAGTACACTGACACACAGATAGTCTGCTCTGCCAGTTCTACTGAGTGTCCGGGCCACGTAGTCACAGCCATGGCCCCGACCAGCCAGCGAGACTCAACGTTTATTCAGTAAAGATTAATTGACAAAGGCTTGAGTCAACACCACTAGAAGGTAGTTGACATTGTGGGCTTCCTGAGTAGAAAGCAATTAAGCACCCATGGTAGACCAAAGGTTAGCATTAAGACCACATGAGTAGGCCGGGCACAGTGGCTCATGCCTGTAATCCCAGCACTTTGGGAGGCCGAGGTGGGGAGATCATCTGAGGTCAGGAGTTCAAGGCCAGCCTGGCTAACATGGTGAAACCCCATCTCTACTAAAAATACAAAATTAGCTGGGTGTGGTGGTGCATGCCTGTAATCCCAGCACTTTGGGAGGCCGAGGTGGGGAGATCATCCGAGGTCAGGAGTTCAAGGCCAGCCTGGCTAACATGGTGAAACCCCATCTCTACTAAAAATACAAAATTAGCCGGGTGTGGTGGTGCATGCCTGTAATCCCAGCTACTCGGGAGGCTGAGGCAGGAGAATCACTTGAACCCAGGAGGCGGAGGTGTCAGTGAGTCGAGATCAAGCCATTGCACTCCAGCCTGGGCAACAAGAGTGAAACTCTGTTTCAAAAAAAAAAAAAGACCACATGAGTAAACAAGTGAGTTAGATAAACACCCCACATTCCTTTGTTTCTACTCTAATTTATTTAAATAAAGGTAAGGGGACTAGGCTGCCTTCAGCCAGGTTTATTACCGAAGTTATGCAAACTCTCAAGGCTTCCAAGAGGGTTTGTGGCTATTATAACTAAAATTTTCCCCACCAGCCTGACTGAACCC
Source organism: Pongo pygmaeus (assembly GCF_028885625.2). Classification (NCBI taxonomy): domain Eukaryota; kingdom Metazoa; phylum Chordata; class Mammalia; order Primates; family Hominidae; genus Pongo; species Pongo pygmaeus. The sequence goes on along the minus strand of NC_072386.2, from coordinate 50,724,729 downwards.
CCACAGACCTTTGCAGAGATTATGTTGAAGGCCTAGAGGGGAAGGATCATCATGTACTGAAGTACTAGGTTGCGCATACCAGCAAATAGCAGCTTTATGGCTATCTCATATAACTTGTTGGAAAACCCTGACATTTAACTAATCTTGTACTCATTTTACAGATTGAGAAATAGGTTTAGAATCATCACCCAACCAAGACCGTATAGACTGCATGAATGAAGCATTATTTTAATTTATTCTGATAGGTTGGAGCAGAGCTCTACAATTAAAGCCATGCTTATCTTAGAATAACTTGGTGTCACTTGGACTAATGTTTTCAAATATATATTTTCTAGTGTGACTTTTTACTTTATGTAAAAGTCGTTTACACTTTTGTATGAAAAGTAATACAAATTAATGTGTATAAAAAGCAACGAAAAATAAATAATCATTAAAATAAATAATGTATGTTTACACTGTTGCTAACAACATCTCAGTGTGACCCTCACCTTGGAAAGTTTTATTAATCTGCAGGAATACTGCAAATTAGTGTAAGTAGAAAACTTTTGGAGATTCTCTGAATGTCTTAAGATACTCAAAGTGAATTTCAGCAAGCCTGACTTTCTTATTAGAACCAGAAAGTTTTTAGGATTTCCTGTGCTTCAAATTAATGGGGCCTCCCCTTCTCATAACATGTCCTGTGGGATTGAGTCTCTTCCAGGCAGACCTCTCTGACTGTTGGGGAATCATTGCTTGAGCATCAGAGGTGATACTGATTGTCTATTTAATGATCATGACAAGACAGAAATCTAGCTATCCCTTTGAGGTGTTTGAAAAACAGAATTGTTTATGGTCCTGAGGAGTGGGCGGTGTGATTTGAATGGCAAGCAGGGAGAATAGCTTTGGAGATGCATTTAAGACACCTTGGAAAGGCTGAGAAGGGAGGGTTGTAAGCAGGCTGTGAATGGCTAATTACTGTGATTTTACCTATAGGTAATTGTAGAAGCAGAAGTTGTGGTCCGTTTCTTAATACCCAGCTGGCACACATATAAATCAGATATTTTTGTTTTAACTCATATTTCTTTTTGAGAACTATTCTTAGGCCCTGCTTGCATAGCTATTTCTACTACCTTTGTCCTCGAGTTTTTAATTCTGCCAGAAATATTCAGAGTAAGAGGTGATGATTGGTTTCCTGGGTCTAAGTGAGAATGAATAGTTTTAATACTACTATAAAAAAAATTTCAGTCTGTTGTGTATATGATCCAGGAGTTTCATCTATAGGCAAGTTCGTTTATAAAATGAAACAATTTATAAAATAAATTTTTATTTTTATTGACATGGTGATTAAAAAATTTGAAAACAGCTATTGAAGGTATTGTTGGCAAGGTGGCAATATTTTCGACAGGTTTCTTCAGTACATTTATCCAAGTTAGTATCTAGTTTTCCCATTTCCACCTCACAGTAGTGTTTGTTTAGGGGCTAGCCCTCTTACATAGGATGGCCCTTTTAGCCACTGCTTATGTTTCCTTATTTAGGACAAAGTTCCTCATACCTTGGTGCCTGTATACTGGGCTTCTGTAAATTTAGAAAGGCTTACATAGATTTGAGGAACTGCTTTGTATTTAGGCTCGTGGTTTTCTTGACTGCATGTTACTTGCTACAAGGAATGACAATGTTTTTGTAAAAATCTTAGTCTAGGAGTACGGGTTTCCACCATGAAGTAAGAGCCTCACTGACTGAGGAAGAAAAAAATTAAGTGCTCTTGGCATAAAATCTTTGTTTTCTTCAATTTCTGGCAAACCTTGCAGACATTCATGAAAGAACCTAGGGAGAAAAGGAGGCCTTTTTGCTGTATTGACTCTTGTTTTCTTTTTGCTTAAGTATTTCAAGTTGATTAAGGCAAGCTGATTATGAAGTTACTGCTTGGCTTTAAGAGCGAAGCCTACATCAGGTCTTTTTAAGACCTGTATTGTTTAGCAGTGACTCTTTGATACTAACACTTTTAGAAAAATGTACACATGTATATGCCAGTGGTTCTCAGTCTTTTTGGTCTCAGGAAACCTTATGTTCTTATCTCTTCTGAGGACCTGAAAGAAGATTCTTTTATTTCCTTTTTTGTGGGTTCATTTTATTGATATTTACTTACTGGAAATCACACCAGGGAAAATTTAAATTATATTAATTCATTTAAAAATAGCAATAAAAACTACATTTACATAAACAGTTACATTTATTTTCATAAAAAATAATGATTTTCCCAAACCATAAAAAATAATTAGAAACATCAGCAAGGCTGTGGAATAGGACTTCACAGCGCTTGTCCCCTGGCAGAAACATCAATTTAACAACTATCAATGCTCAAAAATGCCTTCAAAAGAGGTACAGGAACCAGATGAGAGATGATGGCACCTGAGTATAGCACAGATAAGGAAAAAGATGCATTGAAGAGATAGGAAGGACAGTTTTGCATTACCTGTATTACCACTTCCCTAATCCCAGGTGGTACAGTGAGGAGAGGGATAGGGATACCTGTGTCGGAAGGAGAGTGACATGAGAAACAGATTTTGCCTCAGATCCCAATCTAAGGTCTGTTGCAGTGAAACCCAGCACCACACAGTCCCACAGCCCTGGATTCCTGGCTGGTACCTGCAGACTGAGCCTCCAGGATTGCTCCAGTGTCAGGCCATCTCTCAGCCTCAAGACTAGCTCAAGTGTCAGGTCAGTACCCATGTCCTTAGACTCCAGACCAGCACCCACGGAGCCAGCCTCCAAGTCTGCCTCAACAGTAGCCAGCATTTGCAGTCCCAGACTCCAGGCCCACTCCAGAGCCAAGACAACCCCCACAGACCCAGGCTCCAAGCTGGTCCCCTGGTCGAGGATGTAGACCAGCACTTGTGGACCTGGGTTTCATGCCTGCCCTAGTGAACCCAGGGTACAGATCTACCACAGAAGACCCTGGCACTGGGTCAACTCCCACAGACCAAACATCCAGGAACATCCCTGTGGATGCAGTTGACAGGACCACACCAGTGGAATGTTGGTGCCAAGCTGGCCCCCATGAACCCAAGATCCTGGCCTAACTCAGTAGACCCAAGCTTCAGTTCTTACATGGTGAACTTAGGCTCCAGATCCAACCCCATGAACCCAGGTACCAGGCCAGCTCACATACTGATGCAGACACAAGGCCGGAGGATTCCAGGAGCAAGCCTACCCTTGGACCATGCCAGATGGCCTGCCTAGAAGATTTGGATGGACTGACTGGTGAAGGGTTTTCCAAGCCAAAGCCAGTCTACAAAGGTTGGAATAAGTCACTGGTTCTTCAAATGCATGGATACCAACTCATGGTCACAAGAAACATGAATAATCAGGGAAACATGACACCACTGAGGGAACAAAATAAAACCTCAGTAACCAACAATAAAGAAATATAGATTTACAAACTGCCTAAAAGTAATTCAAAATAATAATCTTAAAGAAGCTCAGTGAGCTGCAAGTGAATACAGATAGACAACTAAATGAAATCAGGAAGACAATGCACAAACAAGTTGAGAATTTCAACAAAGAGATAGAAGCCATAAAAGAGAACCAAACATATTCTGGAGGTAAAGAACACAATAACTGAGCTGAAAAGTTCTACAGAGGGCTTCAAATTCCTGCTAGCCACCCAAGTCTGAATGACTGTAGTTTGTCTGCTAATAATTTTTTTCATGGAAAAAGTGGCGTTCCATGAAAATGGCAGGTAGTTCAACCTGCAATTCAATTAATTGCACAAGTGCTTTTTTAAAGACCACTCTTGAACTTCAGTGTGTACAGAAATACTTTACGCATACATTCCTTTTTTTCACAGATTTAATAAAATTGATGCTTTTTTCCCCCCATCAAAGGCATTATTAAGAGAAACTGCCTTTTTGTTACCTCTGTAAGTATGAGGTAGTCAATATAATGATTCCTTTGGTGCCACTGCCTTGATTCATGCTGAGACACCAACAATTTTACTGTCTACTGCTTTTGTATCACCGTTACAAATCTCAAATGGGTAACATAGTCAAATCACGGGTGTTATTATGAAAGTAGTTTTGACTATATAGATGCCATGCTACAGGATTGTGCATCCCCTGGAGTTCACAGATAATATTTTGAGAACTGTGGTTGTCTTTCAATTCCAGTTGACTCCTTGAACATCATTGGTTCGAATTGTTTGAGTCTACTTACATGCAATTTTTTTTCAATAAATACATTAGAACATTTCTCATAGACTCAGAGCAATTTGAAAAAACTCACAAATGAATCATGTAGCCTAGAAATATTTAAAAAATTAAGAAAAAGATATGTCATGAATGCATAAACTATGCAGATACAAGACTTTCATCATTTACTACTATAAACATAAATCTATTATAAAAAGTTAAAATTTATCACAACATATGCACACAAACACAGATGTAACCAAATATAAAGCTGCGGTATTAAATCATAAATGCATAAAATTAGCTGTAGTATATCCTGTGCTATAATAATTTTTTAGCCATCTCCTTTTGCTATTACAGTGAGGCCAAGTGCTGCGAGAAACAGTTTACATTTAGAGTCAGATTACTTCATTGCAAATATAGGCAAAGATTCTTATCTTTTGTTTTCAAATACTCTACCCATGGGTGAATACGAAGTGTTTTCCATTGTAAAAATAATAAGAACAAGCACCATGATAATGTGATTATTATAATCATAATGCCACCCTTTGTGCTACAGTTGGCATTTGACATATTTTGAGTTCAGTCCTTCCCATTTTGCCATCAGTGCAAATCTAATTTGACTTTTTCTAAAACAGGTAAGTCAACATGGCAAGGGCTGGAACACACTCACTCACCTGTGATTTATAGTTAAGCACGTTGCTCTACAGTATTCATTTATCAGACTTTGAAAGCTACTTATGCAGATGTTTAGAATGTGTCACAGCCCTAGACACTGGGTGCAGCTTTTATTCTGGCCACTTGCTCTGATGTACTGCCCTCTGCTATAGGCATTGAAGAGTATTTTTCTAACATGTTTGTCTTTCTGTATTTTTCTGGTGCTCTGTGAGATTTTATAAAGTGCTGTTCTTGTGGAGTAAAGAAATATACATTTTAGGCCAGGCTCGGGGGCTCATGCCTGTAATTCCAGCACTTTGGGAGGCTGAGGTGGGTGGATCACCGGAGGTCAGGAGTTCTAGACCAGCCTGGCCAACATGGTGAAACTCCATCTCTACTAAAAATACAAAAAAAATTCACCAGGCGTGGCGGTGGGTGCCTGTAATCCTAACTACCCAGAAGGCTGAGGCAGTACAATGGCTTGAATCCTGGAGGTGGCGGTTGCAGTGAGCTGAGATTGCACCATTGTACTCCAGCCTAGGCACGAAGAGCAAAACTCCATCTTAAAAAAGAAAAAAAGAAAGAAAAAGAAATATACATTTTAAAGACTTGACCCTCTAGGGGTATTTTATGAGAAGATCTGACTAGGGATTTTCTTTTATATCCATGTAATGCCAGTATATTGCTTGGCACTTTATAGCTGCTCTGTAAATGTTAATTGTAATAAATTCTTGAACCCAGAATTTAATTCAGTGAAGTTCAATTAAACTTTTATTGAGCCGTGTACTATGTTAGATGAAGAAAGTAAAAATATTGACGAAGTAGTTTCTGGACTGTGAATTCCTCTGATAACTAGAAGATAATCTCATACACATAAACCTATTTTAGTATTGGAGCTTTTACCATAGCAGTAGAGACATGGAAGAAGTAATGTGGGAAGGAGGGAACAGTGTAATTATTTCTGGTAGAGATAGGGAGGGTCACAAAATGAGGGTGGTTGTCTGGCCGTGGGATCTCATCTAGTCTTTGAGGCTTAAGGAGGATTATAAGGCAACTTCCCTTATCCTGGCTCTCTCAGGATGTATTTGAAAGACAAAGTAGCTTTGGTTTCCGGCCTTAATGTCACAGATTCTGTGGAATGTTTGCTTCTTTTGTACTTAGGGTGATTGTTTTCCCTGGTTCCCATGCTCACGGTATTTTCCTGCCTTCTCCCTTAAGAATTGCCTGAGGTTCTGTCCATTGAGGAGGAAGTGGAAGAAACAGAGTCTTGGGCGAAACCTCTCATCCACCTTTGGCAGACGAAGTCCCCTAACTTCGCAGCTGAGCAAGAGTATAATGCAACAGTGGCCAGGATGAAGCCACACTGTGCCATCTGCACTCTGCTCATGCCATACCACAAGGTAAAGGAGCCTGCTGTCATAGTTCCCTTCACTGCTCTGCCTTCCATGTGACCACATACCACAAGATTACTGTAAATTGTTGTGGGCTTCCTTTGCACATAAGAAGGAAGACATCCTTAGGTAGCTGATGGCTTTCATAGAACCACAAACAGTTTCTACATCATCCTTGAGAGACACTTTTCTGAAAGTACTTTATCTTTTTCTTTTGAGATAGGGTCGTGCACTGTTGCCCAGGCTGAAGTGCAGTGGCACAATCATGACTCCGTGCAGGCTTGTACTCTGGCTCAGGCGATCCCTCTGCCTCAGCTTCCACAGTAGCTACGACTATAGGTGTGAGCCATCATACCTGCCTAATTTTTTAAATTTATTTTTTAATTTTTGTAGCGACTGGGTCTTACTGTGTTGCCTAGGCTAGTCTTGAGCTCCTGGCCTCAAGCGATCCTTCCACTTTGATCTCCCAAATCTTTTTTGAGTATCTTATTTTATTTCATGGGAGGATTACTTTCAACTTTTCTATCTCTTTTACTAAGAAACACAGAACTTAAAGCTTACAAATAGTAGAAGCTTTCAAAGAACTTAAACTTATCTCTGTTTTTTTTGTTTGAAAATGCCATTCTCAAATAATAGAAATGTCAGTCCTAGGTCCAAATTTTAAGTGTCTCTTTTCACCTTCCCATGTGGAACATGCAAAAGACACAGCCAAGACTCACTACAAACTAAATTCTCCAGTTCATCCTCATCAGCTTGCTGTGCGTGATGTTGTTTTCAGCATCATTCCATAGATATTATACTGATAGCACCTCAGCTAATGGAGGGTCACAGTCCTCAGCACTCAAACAGTTGAAATATCTTTAGGAATCTCGTTAAGGGTGGAACTATGTGGTTCATTTTAAGGTACAATATATTATGAAGTATATTGACATGAACATTGTGTTTCGGGTTATATTTTTATTTATAGAAACAAATATTTTATTCAAGATTACGTCTGTCTTAGAGTTCCTTATAAAAATAAACTGTTCTGTTCAGACATTTCAGAGCAAGAAAATGTGTGATATCTCACATTTTTAGACTTTTGTAACCGAGGAAATAATGTATTCCCTTCATGTTTTTTAATGTGGCACTGGTGAGTGACAAACATTATTTTTCTCTTCCTTTAGTCATTAAATTTCTGGGTTTTAACTACTTATTGATTCTTATTTCTATATTATAATCTGTATATTTCTCAATAATTAAAAAAATTCAAACTAAAATCATAAGATTTGTGGAGATTTAATATAAAATAATACAGTATAAACATAAAGTAATATAAAATCTGTAAGGTAATTCATTACTTATACTTTCAAGTAAATACTAAACTTTTTTGTATCTTTTGGTGTGAGGTGATAATTTTGTTTGATACATTGTCCTTTCTTATTTAGTGACATGTGCCAGTTCTCTCTCACTTGCTTTCAAATACTGTGATGAGGCAAAAATTCTTAAAGCCTCTCTTAATACTGCTGCACACATTAAAACTGGGGTCTTCATACACTCCTTCAATTGTAGCAAGGTATGATTCTTCAGTAAATGAAAACAGATCTGTTAACTGTAGTGCATATGAAGAAGCAAAAGAATTGATGCTTTCCACGAACTAATTTTGGAAAGACACAGTTTTAGTAGCCAGTTACTTTCTTATATGCACAGACATATAGAATATTGTCCTTTTCCTGCAGATTAACATTTGGGTGGGAATCTGAGGTGGAATATTGATTAAAAAAAAACTAGTAGTTTGGTCAAGGAGGACAACAGGAAGAATAAAAGTTAGAAGTTAGTGTCTGTAACAGGAGTTAGTGGATTTGAGTGACTAGAATGATGAGCTCTTTTCCATGTTTTGCACTCATGTGGAAACATTATGTTTTTCAGCCAGATAGCAGCAATGAAGAAAATGATGCTAGATGGGAGACAAAATTAGATGAAGTCGTTACGTCGGAAGGAAAGACTAAGCCCCTCATACCAGAGATGTGTTTTATTTATAGTGAAGAAAATATAGAATATTCTCCACCCAATGCCTTCCTTGAAGAGGATGGAACAAGTCTTCTTATTTCCTGTGCAAAGTGCTGCGTACGGGTTCATGCAAGTAAATGGATCTATAATTCATCAATCACTGGCTTTTCAGCATTTCACATCATCTTTATTTCTCACTTTTTTGGAACCTGTCAGATCTGTTGCATGGACTGTTGGCATTCTTAATGGTTATATCATTCTTTTTCACATTTCTTCTGGTAAAAGTATGAGTTAGTATATTCATCCTTTTTTCACCACTTTCATGTAGTATCCGTGGAGAGCAGGTCTGTTTTTTTTTTGTTGGTTTGTTTGGGGTCCAGGTGAGGAGTCATCATGGGGTTCCTTTCACATGTTTGAATGTTACTTACTTTAAGATCTAGTTTATAAAAACTTAATTCAAAAGTCTGATATTGATTGATGACTGTTTTTCTTTGTGACTTTTAAAAGAGAAATGAATGTTCCTTTGGTTGTTCTGAGAATTGTTGTACTGAGTTAACTTTTTTTCATTCGTGAGGATAGGAATCTCTATTGCATTCCAGGGGAGAACAGTCATTACAGTTGTTTTACCCCTGGACTGAGATAGTCTCTACACCTATCTAAATTTATTATTTTTAACAATTGGATAAGTGGTAAATATTTATTGGTCTGCCATGTAAATCCTATGAAATATGTAAAAGGGATCTCATATACTACAACTCTATTTTAAGGCATTTTAATATTTCAGATCTTACCAAATCATACATTCTAGTAACACACTTAGGTGTGGCCTGCCCTCTGTCAATGTAGTTTGAATGGTTTATAATATAGATATTATCTTCTGTATTTACCTCAGAGTAATAATTGCTTTGTATTAGGGTTGAAACAGCTTCCTCATCTATCACGTATTAATTAATTAGATACTATCTACTTCCTCAAGGGATTTAAATGCTATCTGCTTGAAATATAATCATAGCCATCTTCTTTTTGTATTGAAGGCAATTTGTAACACACACACACACACACACACACACACACACACACACACACCTTACATTATTATGTGTATACAATAGGTAAAGCACCAGGACACAAAATAATTGGGATATAATCTGATTCCTGAATGTAGCAGCTATGCAGTGTAGCCATACTATTTTATACACATATGCTTTAACTCATTATTTCATGGACATGGTTAACTGTGATAGGTTTTTTCCTTGGGAAATTACATTTCTGTTATTTTGTTTTCATCTCAAATGTTATAGAAATTTTCAAAAATTATTTATTAAATCTTAACCCTCATACGGAGGGGGTTTTAATATCAGAAATATTAAAAATTACTCATTTAAATATTTCAAAATTCTCTTATCTCAAGAAGTCAGAGTGACATGTGTTCCTTGATGCCATATAATTGCTACGTATATTTGCATCATCAGCCATCACCTTAGATAGTTATTTTGAGTCAGGCGTGAACTGAATAGACAAATCAAATTGAAAATACTCCTTCATTGCTAACTCTGAATTTGCAGCATTTGCCCTATCATTGAGGTTAAAGGTAGTTAGACTTAATTTTTGAGGTAATTTTAAATTGTATTAATTTAAAAATATTAGGTTAAAATGTATTTATTGTATTATTTTTAACATTTCCTTAAACTTTGCCCCATGGATTGCAACTTATTTTAAGATGTCTGTGTGTGAACAAATTAGTAGACTTGACAGTTTAAAATTTTATTACCCATTCAAGATGTTCCATAAGTATTCACTGTAACTGTTGTGTTAGTTATCAATAAGACTCACATTCACCTTGCTTATGTTTTGTTCTATACAGTGAGAATCAAGACAGTATGGTAGGCTAGTGTCCCATTTTTATTTATTTCAGTACTGAGATCTGCAATATTTTAAAGGTGAAAAAGACCTAATGCATGGATACATGCTATTATTTTATAGGTTGTTATGGTATTCCTTCTCATGAGATCTGTGATGGATGGCTGTGTGCCCGGTGCAAAAGAAATGCGTGGACAGCAGTAAGTGGCTTATTTTAGTATTGCTTAACCTTTCTTCCCACCGCACCCCCTGTGGACACATTTAAGTCTAGTGAAAAGATAAGATTGCTCAGGTGCTTATATGTGCAATTCTGCACTTCCTTGTGTTTCTAGTCTTCCCTCTCAAAAGCGTCTTACCTGCTGGTTCTATATCCATTATAGAAATATTAGATAAATTTATTTTCTTTTTTTTTTTTTTTGACACAAAGTCTCGCTCTGTCGCCCAGGCTAGAGTGCAGTGGCAAGATCTTGGCTCACTGCAAGCTCCACCTTCCAGGTTCACACCATTCTCCTGCCTCAGCCTCCCAAGTAGCTGGGACTACAGGCACCCGCCACCACGCCTGGCTAATTTTTCGTAGTTTTGGTAGAGACGGGGTTTCATCGTGTTAACCAGGATGTTCTCGATCTCCTGACCTCGTGATCTGCTCGCCTCAACCTCCCAAAGTGCTGGGATTACAGGTGGGAGCCACTGTTCCTGGCTTTTTTTTTTTTTTTTTTTGAGATGGAGTCTCACTCCATTGCCCAGGCTGGAATGCAGTGGCGTGATCTCAGCTCATTGCAACCTCCGCCTCCCAGGTTCTCCTGTCTCAGCCTCCTGAGTATCTGGGACTACAGGCGCCTGCCACCATGCCTGGCTGATTTTTGTATTTTTAGTAGAGACAGGGTTTCACCTTGTTGGTCAGGCTGGTCTTGAACTCCTGACCTCAGTTGATCCACCTGTCTCGGCCTCCCAAAATGCTAGGATTACAGCCGTGAGCCACTGTGCCTGACTATTAGGTAAATTTCTGGTGGCAGTCCTCTACTTAGGAACCTGCAGGGACTGTCAATTTATCGTGTCCACATTTACATTTTCAAGGCTTCAGAATTTTTCTTCATTTTCTTGTCCATCCCTATTTTGCAATACTTGAAAATAAGTATTTCAAGTAACAGTCAAGGTGGGGGATCCTCAGTGACCCCTGAAGAAACTGTGTTCATATCCAATGTTTATTTTTCTTTTTTTGAGACAGGGTCTCACTCTGTCATCCAGACTGGAGTGCAGTGGCGCAATCATGGCTCACCACAGTCTCGAACTCCTGGGCTCAAGTGATCTTCCCACCTCAGCCTCCTGGATAGCTGGGACTACAGGCATGCGCCACCATGCCTGGCTAATTTTTAAATTCTTTTGTAGAGACAAGGTCTCACTATGTTGCCCAGGCTGTTCTCAAACTCCTGAGCGCAAGTGATCCTCTCACCTTGGCCTCCTGAAGTGCTGGGGTTATAGGCCTCTGTGCCTGACATCATATCTAACTTTTCAACTAGCATGAGGTCTTTCCCCACTTACTCATCCTTACATTTACACCTTAATACATTTTAGAGTTTCTGGTCTGTACTAGGCATTGCTGTGAATTTTAGACAGAATATTTAATAACAAATGATCCCCCATTTAGAGACAAAGAATTGACTTGACCTAAATTGTTTTTCCTAAAGACCTTGTTAAAAATTTACCTTACTACTTTCCTGCAGATTTTTTTGGAGCAGAAGAAAATAATAATATTATAAAAATTTAGCTTACTTCGAATCTTTGTTTTCCATTCCAACAATCTATGTCAACTTTGTTGCCATTTAATTAAGTTTTACCTTAATTTTTCTTAAAAATTGTCTTTCAAGAGGAATCAGAACATTCTTGAAAGTGAAGAACAATCAGACCTCAGCAGTGTATCCCTCAATCATGATCTCAGAGCAGGTGCTCAGCTCGATGATTTCAGCTATAATAGCAGCATTTACTTTATTCCTCAATGATCTCCAATGACAGAGAATTACACTTCCTTGCAACTGAAGTTAAAAACCTGAATGACAATATAAAGAATACGTCTTACATGATGAAAATTTTTGTCATGACTGTGTATATTTAGTTCTCAGTAAGTCTGAGAGTGGTGTCTTTCTGGATGATTTTATTGCTGGCATTCACTTTGGGGAATGAAAGAAGGGATAAAAATATGGACACTTTTTATGGTCTGAATAATCTGGTATATTTAATGTTAGAGGTTTTATCTCCCATTTAAGAAGTCCCTGCATCAGTGGGCCCAGAAAACATTTTGGTACAGGTATGCATTATTTAATGACCGGGATACATTCTGAGAAATGCATCGTTAGGCATTTTGTCATTGTGTGAACATAGTACAGTGTACTGACGCAAACCTGGACGGTATAGCCTGCTACACACCTAGGCTATACGATGTAGCCTATTGCTACTACTGGCCTGAGTAGTGTAGGCAATTTTAACACAATGGTAAGTGTTCATGTACCTAAACATAGAAAAGGTACAAAAGACATAACAGCCTTACAATCTTCTGGGACTACTGTCAGGTATGCAGTCCATCTTTGACCAAAATGTCTTTATGTAACACATGACCATATTTCCTTTCATGTGATTATTATGTTAATAAATGTAAGGCATATTTAACACAGCCAGGAAGTCCTGCTTCTAATCTTGACTATATAAATATATCAAGCTCTTATTTATTATGTAGGTCCTATTTCTAGTATATGAGCCAACATAAAATATTGCAGAATCAGTTTGGTCAGTGATGTTATCTCCTTCACCCTGAATCATAAATTTAGAAGTTAGAGATTATCTGATCAGCTCACCAAGGCATTAAGAGTTCTCTGTTCCATCCACAGTTACTGCCTGGCTCCTGTGCTCACACACTGAGCAGTCCTGTTGTCCAAGGTACCATTGTCTTTGCATGGCAACCCAGGGCCAGGCCTAGGCCACTCACCCTGATTCTAAAGCTGGTTCTGATTCATTATGCTGTTTTCATGTAGCATGTTTCATACAGAAAATACTATGATTAATCACTCTTTGGAATAGACTGAAAACATCTTTCTATTAATTTTAACTCCTTGCCCCCTCAAAAAATACAATCTTGCTATTTGTATTTTAATATTGAAACTATGTAAATCTCTATCAATTTACAGTTGAACTGGGAACTCTTGAATATAACATTACAATGATTTTTAGACCTACATAATTTGTTTCTACCTGTAAATGATCTGAATTCACAGTGGATTCCAATTGTTTTTTCAGCGTATCCATTGGAGTGTACTTTTTCTATGAAGCTCCCTTCCTATTTCTGTTGAAAAATAATTGAATGAAGTTTAAATATTGTAGAAAATTAACTGACAGTATTGATATTCTGACTTTAACCCTCTGATTTAGTGTGGTGGTGAGTGTTACAATATTAATTTTTACTAAACACTTAAGTATGATTTCTTTAAATTTTGTGGCTGCAATGATTGCCTTTTAAACGTATCCTTAAAACTGACTTCTTCAGCAATCAGTCTCATATCTTCAGTTTTACACTCCAGAGGAGCCCTAGCCTCCTTGTAAATAAAGGGCTCTAAAGCAGCTCATGGAAATCAAATAGTGCAGCTGAAGTCAGATGATATTTCATTGGTGGCTTGTAGTTCACTAACTCTCATTCCTAATTTCCTGGAATTTTTTTTTTAAAAAACCTGCCTTGTGAAGGTAAGGTTATTCATCAGGAATGTAAAATATTCCTATAGCATATTTAGTTTGAGACACATGATTATACAACAAATTTAATTGTTCTGTTGGTGTTTCCTTTCATGGTAAGTGCTTTTCAACGCCTCGTGTTCATTTTTTATGAGGTATATGAGAATTGTATGTGGTGGTTCTATTTTTTAAAGATTCTTTTTAAAAAGAGAGACTGTAATATAAAAATATAATATTTTTATATACAAAATTTTTTATATATTATATATAAAATATATATTATATTATATATAATATTATATATAATATATATATAAAATTTTGTATATAAAAATATTATATTTGTATATATAAAAATATTTTAGAAGCAAGGACACCTTATTATTTCACCCATTCCCAGACATAAATAAATAAATTCATATTAAAATGGAGTAATTTTTTCAGCTTCAGCCTGGCAAAACAGAAAGTGGAGGGTGTATGCATGGCTGGAGTCAATAATCATAGATCAGCTCTCTTTTTATTTTCCAATTCTAAAGAGTAGATGTCGCTCTAGACTCAAATTAGGAAGATAGAGATCATAGTGATGTGGGCTGGATCTTTATCTGTGACTTTCTGTGTCCTCACCATTTCTAAAGATTAGCTTCAGACGTCACTCTGATTCATTGTGCTCCCATTTTCTTACTTTTCCATTCACGTCCATTAAAATGAAAACCAAAATATATATTGCAGCTTCAATTGCATATGCTTGAGGAGAGATTAGTTACAATTTTTTATTGTACCCTAATTTGGATTCTAGGATTATGGCCCTATGCCCAACCTCAACTGAAATGAAATGATACAAAGAACTCCACAAATAACTGTCAGTCCTTGGATACAGTTTATATATTTCATAATTCTAATTAGATATCATCACTTTGAGTCCCTGCCTTACCCTATTTCAGTATTACCCAAATAAATAGACACAACTATCTGACAGCTACAGCGTTTGACTTATGGCTTATAAACCAGCTTTATTATTTCATTTTCAGCTCTGTTTGATTGAAACCCTTTTTGGTCTATTTATATAATTCTTTTTGGAGCAATTTTTCCTCCTTTGTTATATAATCATTTTAGAGCACATTCCAAACATTACCAAATCCAGATTTTAGGTATCAAAAGTCAATACTCTTGATATTAGTATCTGTGTCTCATTATTTTGACTCTTCATGTACATCTCACTACTTTTTAAAAAATATTTTTATTTGTAATTTTTTTGGTATGTTGTAGGTGTATATATTTATGGGTTACATGAGATACTTTGATACAGACATGCAATATATAATAGCCACATCAGGTTAAATGGGGTGTACATCATTTCCAGCATTTATGCTTTGTGTTACAAACAATCCAGTTATACTCATTGTGTTACTTTAAAATATATAATTAAATTATTTTTGACTGTATTCACCTTGTTGTATAGCAAATACTGTTTTATTCATTTTCCGGGTTTTTTTTTTTTTTTTTTTGTACCCATTAACCATTCCCATTCCCCTCACCCCCACCACCCTTCCTAGCCTCTGGTTACCTCCTAGCCTCTGGTAACCATCTTCCTAGTCTTTAGCTTCATGTGTTTAGTTAGTTTTTTCTAATTTTGTGAAGAATGTCAATGGTTGAGCACCTTTTCATACACCTGTTTGTCATTTATACATATGTGTGTGTGTGTGTGTGTGTATATATATATATATATATGTGTATATATATATATATACTTTTTTTTTTTTTTTTATAGACGGGGTCTTGCTCTGTGGCCCAGGCTGCAGTGCAGTGGCACAATCTCAGCTCACTGCAACCTCTGCCTCCCAGGTTCCAGCAATTCTCAGCCTCCTGGGTAGGTGGGATTACAGGCGCATGCCACCATGCTCGGCTAATTTTTGTATTTTTAGTAGAGATAGGGTTTCACCATTGTTGGCCAGGCTGGTCTCGAACTCCTGACCTCAGGTGATCTGCCTTCCTTGGCCTCCCAAAGTGCTGGGATTACAGGTGTGAGCCACTGTGCCCGGCCTGTCATTTGCGTATTTTCTTTTGAGAAATTTCAATTCAGATCTTTTCCCCATTTTTTAATCAGATTATTAGATATTTTTCCTATAGTGTTTGAGTTCTTTTTATATTCTAGTTATTACTCCTTTGTCAGATGGGTAGTTTGCAAATGTTGTCTCCCTTTCTGTGGGTTGTCTCTTCACTTTGTGTTTTTCTTTGCTGTGCAGAAGCTTTTAAACTTGATGTGATCCCATTTACCCATTTTTACTTTGTTGCCTATGTTTATGGGGTATTACTCAAGAAATTTTTGCCCAGACCAGTATTCTGGAGAGTTTCCCAATATTTTCTGTTAGTAGTTTCATAGTTTCAGGTCTTAGATTTAAGCCTGTAATCCATTTTGATTTGATTTTTGTATATGGGGAGAGATAGGGGTCAAGTTTCATTCATTTCCATATAAGTATCTAGTTTTCCCAGCATCATTTATTGAAGAGACTGTCCTGTTCCCAATGCATATTCTTGTCATCTTTGTTGAAAATGAGTTTACTGTAGATGTATGGATTTACCTCTGGGTTCTCTATTCTCTTCCACTGATCTAAGTGTCTGTTTTTATGCCATTACCAAGTCATTTTGGTTACTACAGCTCTGTATTATAATTTTAAGTTAGGCAATATGATTCTTCCATTTTGTTCTTTTTGCTTAGGATAGTTTTGGCTGTTCTGGGTCTTTTGTGATTCCATATAAATTTTAGGATTTTTTTTCTATTTCTGTGAAGAATGTCTTTAGTATTTTGATAGGGATTCATTGAATCTTTAGATAGCTTTGGGTAGTATGGACATTTTAACAGTATTGATTCTTCAGTTCGTGAACATGGATTATCTTTCCATTTTTTTGTTTCCTCTTCAATTTTTTGCATCAGTGTTTTATAGTTTTCATTGTAGAGATCTTTCACTTCTCTGGTAAGTTAAATCCTAGGTATTTACTTTTCTTTGTAGCTACTGTAAATGGGATTACTTTCTTGATTTCTTTTTTAGATTGTTCACTGTTGGTATGTAGAAATGCTTCTGATTTTTATGTGTTGATTTTCTACACCTTTACTGAATTTATCAGTTCTAATAGTTTTTTGGTGGAGTCTTCAAGTTTTTTCAAGTACAAGATTATATCATCTGCAAACAACAGTAATTTGAATTCTTCCTTTCCAATTTGCAAACCCTTTGTTTCTTTTTTTTTTTTTTTGTCTGATTACGCTGGCTAGGATTTCCAGTACTGTGTTGAATAACACAGTGTTGAAAATAGGAATCCTTGTTGTGTTACAGGTCTTAGAGAAAAGGCTTTCAGTGTTTCACCATTTAAAATAATACTAGCTGTGAGTTGGTCATATATGGCTTTTATTGTGTTGTGGTATGTACCTTCTGTACCCAGTTTTTTGAGGGTTTTCATGAAGGGATGTTGGACTTTATCAAATGCTTTTTCAGCATCAATTGCAGTGATCATATGGTTTTTATTCTTCATTCTAATGATATGATGTATCACATTGATTGATTTGCATATGTTGAATCATCCTTGCATTCCTGGGATAAATCCCACTTGGTCATGATGAATGATCTTTTTAATGTGTTGTTGAATTTGGTTTGCTAGTATTTTGTTGAAGATTTCTGCATCAGTGTTCATCAGGGCTATTGGCTGTGGTTTTCTTTTTGATGTTTCCTTTGTCTGGTTTTGGTATCAGGGTAATACTGGCCTCAGGGAGTGAGCTTGGAAGTGTTCCCTTCTCCTCTGCTTTTTGGAAGAGTTTAAGTAGGATTGGTATTCTTATTTAAATGTTTGGTAGAATTCAGCAGTGAAGCCATTGGGTCCTAGGCTTTTCTTTACTGGGAGACCTTTTTATTATGGCTTTGATCTCATTACTTGTTATTCGTCTGTTTGGGTTTTGGATTTCTTTATGGTTCAATCTTAGTAGGTTGAATATTTCTAGGAATTTACCCATTTGTTCTAGATTTTCCTATTTATTGGCATATAGTTGCTCCTAGTAGCTACTAGTGATCCTTTGAATTTCTGTAGTATCAGTTATAATGTCTCCTTTTTCATCTCTGATTTTATTTATTTTGATCTTCTCTCCTTTTTTCTTAGTCTGGGTAGAGGTTTGTCAGTTTTTTCTTTCTTTTTAAAAAACATCTTTTCATTTTATTGATCTGTTGTGTTCTCATTTCAAATTCACTTATTTCTACTCTGATCTTCATTGTTTTTCTTCTAATTTTGTGTTTCGTTTGCTCTTGCTTTTGTAGTTTTTTAAGATGCATTGTTAGGTTGTTTATTTGAAGTTTTTCTTCTTTTTTTATATAAGCACTTAACAGCTGTAAACATTCCTCTTAGTACTGCTTTTGCTGTATCCCATAGATTTTGGTGTGTTGTGTTTCTGTTATCATTTGTTTGAAGAAATTTTTCAATTTCCTTCTTAGTTTCTACATGGACCCACTGGTCATTCAGGAGCATATTGTTTAATTTCCATGTGTTTGTACATCTTCCAAAATTCTTTTTGTTATTGATTTCTATTTTTATTCCATTGTGGTCAAAGAAGATGCTTGATATTATTTCACTTTTTTTGAATGTTTGAAGACATGTTTTGTGACCTAACATGACCTATCTTTGAGAATGATCTGTGGGCAGTGGAAAAGAATGTGTATCCTGTGACCTTCGCATGAAATGTTCTGTTAATATCTGTTAGGTCGATTTGGTCTGTAGTGTAGATTAAGTGTGATATTTCTTTGTTACTTTTCTATCTGGAGGATCTGTCCATTGCTGAGTGTGGTGTGTTGATGTCTCCAGCTGTTATTGTATTGGAGTCTATCTCTCTTTTTATCTCTAATGTTTTCTTTTTTTTTTTTTTTTTTGAATTTTCTTTTCAAGGTATTTTTTTTTGCATTTTTAAAATTATTATTATACTTTAAGTTTTAGGGTACATGTGCACAACATGCAGGTTTGTTACATATGTATACATGTGCCATGTTGGTGTGCTGCACCCATTAACTCATCATTTAGCATTAGATATATCACCTAATGCTATCCCTCCCCCCTCCCCCACCCCACAACAGTCCCCGATGTGTGATGTTCCCCTTCCTGTGTCCATGTGTTCTCATTGTTCAATTCCCACCCTATGAGTGAGAATATGCGGTGTTTGGTTTTCTGTCCTTGCGATAGTTTGCTCAGAATGATGGTTTCCAGCTTCATCCATGTCCCTACAAAGGACATGAACTCATCATTTTTTATGGCTGCATAGTATTCCATGGTATATATGTGCCACATTTTCTTAATCCAGTCTATCATTGTTGGACATTTGGGTTGGTTCCAAGTCTTTGCTATTGTGAATAGTGCCACAATAAACATACGTGTGCATGTGTCTTTATAGCAGCATGATTTATAATCCTTTGGGTATATACCCAGTAATGGGATGGCTGGGTGAAATGGTATTTCTAGTTCTAGATCCCTGAGGAATTGCCACACTGACTTCCACAAGGGTTGAACTAGTTTACAGTCCCACCGACAGTGTAAAAGTGTTCCTATTTCTCCACATCCTCTCCAGCACCTGTTGTTTCCTGACTTTTAATGTTTTTTTCATATATCTAGGTGCTCCACTGTTGAATGCATATATATTTATGATTGTTATATTCTCTTGCTCAGTTGACCTCTTTATTATTATATAGTGACCTTATTTGTCTCTTCTTACAGTTTTTGTCTTGAAATCTCTTTTGTTTGATACAAGCGTAGCTACTCCAGCTCTTTTTTGCTTTTGTTGCCATGGAATATCTTTTTTTCATCCGCTTATTTTCAGCCTATGTGTGTCTTTATAAGTGAAGTGTTTTTCTTGTAGACAACAGATAATTGGGTCTTGTTTTTTTATCCATTCAGAGCCACTCTGTGTCTTTTGGTTTGAGAGTTTAGTGCATTTCCATTGTTATTGAGAAGTAAGGATATGTTCTGCCATTGTATTGTTTGTCTTTTGCTTGTTTTGTGGTGTTCTCTTCCTTTCTTCATTCCTTCATTTCTTTTATTGAAGGTGATTTTGTCTTGTGGTATGATTTAATTTTTTCCTTTTTATTTTTTAGGTATATGTTATATGGTTTTTGATTTGAGGTTGTGATGAGTCTTGCAAATACTATCTTACAACCTATTATTTTAAGGTGATAACCACTTAACATTGCATAGGCAAAAACACACAGAGGTAAAAAGAAAACCAGTAAAAGCTCTACACTTTAGCCCCTTGCTTTTTAACTTTTTGTTGTCTCTGTTTATATCTCATTATAATTTCTATGTCTTGAAAAGTTGTCATTATTAGTTTTGGTTGGTTCATCTTTTAGTCTTTCTCCTTAAGATCAGAGTATTTTATATATCACATTTACAGTGTTATAATATGCTGCATTTTTTTTTGTGTACTTACTATTACCAGTGAGTTTTGGACCTTAAGTTGATTTCTTATTACTCATCAACTTCCTTTTCTTTCTGATTGAAAAACTCCCAGGCTGGGCACGGTGGCCCATGCCTGTAATCCCAGCACTCTGGGAGGCTGAGGTGGGCTGATCCCTTGAGGTCAGGAGTTTGAGACCATCCTGGACAATGTGGCAAAACTCCATCTGTACTAAAAATATAAAAAATTAGCGGGGTGTTGTGGCGGGCACCTATAATCCCAGCTACCTGTGAGGCTGAGGCAGGAGAATCGCTTGAACCCAGGAGACGAAGGTTGCAGTGAGCCGAGATCGCACCACTGCACTCCAGCCTGGGTGACAGAGTGAGACTCCATCTCAAAAAATAAAAAAAGAAAAAAAAGAAAAACTCCCTTTAGCATTTATTGTAGGATAGGTCTGATGTTTATGAAATCCCTCAGGTTTTGTTTGTCTGGGAAAGTCTTTATTTCTCCTTTATGTTCAGAGGATATTTTCACCAGATATACTATTTTATGGTAAATGTTTTTTTTTTTCCTTTCAGCACTTTAAATATGTCATGACACTCTCTCCTGGCCTGTTAGGTTTTCACTGAAAAATCTGCTGCCAGACCGACATATTTAGAACTCCATTGAATGTTATTTTTTTCTTTTCTCTTTCTGCTTTTAGGATCCTTTTTTTCCCCTTGACCTTTGGGAGTTTGATTATTAAATGCCTTGAGATAGTCTTCTTTGGGTTAGATCTGCTTGGTATTCTGTAACCTTCTTGTACTTTGACATTGATATCATTCCCTAGGTTTGGGAAATTCTCTGTTATTCTTCCTCTTGACCAACTTTTTACCCTCATCTGTTTCTCTGCCTCTGCGTTAAGGCTAGTAACTCTCAGATTTGCCCTTTTGAGGCTTTCTTCATCCTGTAGGTGTGCTTCATTGGTTTTTATTCTTTCTTCTTTTGTCTCCTCTGACTGTGTATTTTCAAATAACCTGTCTTCAAGTTTACTAGTTCCTTCTTCTGCTTGATCAGTTCTGTCCTTACAAGACTTTGATGTATTCTTCAATGTCAGTAGCATTTTTCAACTCAGAACTTCTACTTGATTCTTTTTAATTATTTCAATCTCTTTGTTAAATTTATCTGATATAATTTTGAATTCCTTCCTTGTGGTGTGTTGAATTTCTTTGAGTTTACTCCAAACAGTTACTTTGAATTCTTTGAGAAGTCACATATCTGTGTTTCTCCAGGACTCGCCCCTGGTGCCTTATTTAGTTTACTTGGTGAGATCATGTTTTCCTGGATTGTCTTGACGCTTATGGATGTTCATCTGTCTGGGCATTGAAGAGTTAGGTATTTACTGTAGTCTTCCAAACCTAGGCTGGTTTGTACCCATTCTCCTTGGGAAGGCTTTCCAGGTATTTGGAAGGACTTGAGCATTGTGATCTAAGCTGTATCTGCATTAGCGGACACCCCAAGCTCAGTAACACTGTGGTTCTTGCAGACTTGCACAGGTACTGTCTTCATGTTCTTGGATAAAATCCAGTGGAATTTTCTGGATTACTAGGCAGAGACTCTTGTTCTCTTCCCTTACTTTCTTCCAAACAAATGGACTCTCTCTGTTTGTTCTGAGCCATGTGGAGCTGTAGGTAGTGTGACAGAAGACTCTCTGTGGTTACCATCTGTAGGACTGTGCTGGTTCAGAACTGAAGCAAGCACAGCATTAGATCTCACCTAACGCCGGCCCACTGTAACCACTACTTGGCTACCAGATACTATGTTTGCTCAAGGCCTTGGGACACTACAGTCAGCAGATGGTGAAGCTAGCTAGGCTTGTGTTCTGCCCTTCATGATGGTGAGTTCTTGTGGGCCCAGGTGCATACTGAGGTACCATCCAGGAGCTAGGGACTGGAGTGAGAAACCTTAGAAGTCTTTCTGGTGTTCTGTTGTCCTGCAGCTGTGCTGGCACTCAAACCAGAAGACACAGTACTTCCCACCTTTCTTTCCCATTTCTACTGGCAGAGGAGCCTCAGCCCATGACCACCACTACTACAGGCCCATGGAGAATACTGCTGGGCTGCCACCAATGTTTAGTTAAGGCCGTAGGGCTCTTAAGTCAGTTTGTGGTGTATAGTGCCAGCCTGGGACTCACCCTTCAGGACACTGGGCTCCCTGCTGGCCCAGAACTGGTAAAGAAATGCTAAGAGCCAAGGCCTGGAATTGAGGACCCCAAGATCCTGCTTGGTACTCCAATTCCTGTGGCCAAGCTGGTACCTAAGGTGCAAGAGAAAGTCCCCTTTACTTTCCCCCCTACTTTTCTTATCAGAAAGAATCTCTCCTTGTGGCCACCATTACCTAGGAATGTGCTGACTTTCAACTAAAGTTAGCAAGTCTCAGAGTCTCACCCAAGGCTCATGGGGTACCATCTGGGTATCACTGCTGGTTATTCAGGGCTGAAAGGCTGTTTAGTCAGCAGATGATGAGTCTTGCCAATACTAGGTCCATTGTTTCAAGGTAGTGAGTTCCCTTCTGGCCAAGGGTGTGTCTAGAAATGTCCAGGAGCTAGGCTCTACAATGGAGCCTTCATGACTCTGCCCAGTGCCCTGTCCTACAGTGGGTGAGCTGGTATCCAAGATGCAAGGCAAAGTCCTTTTTAGTCTCTCTTCTCCTCTCCTCAAGCAGAAGGAAGGGATCTCTTTTCATGAGCTCTGCTGCCTGAAATTGAGGTCGGAGGTGGCACAAGTACTTCCTCAGCTGCCTCGACTGGTGTCTCAGTAAGTTGAATGTCCAGTGGCTCTGAGCCCAGTCCGGCACCATGACTCGCCTAGGAGTTGCAGTCCTTGTGGCCTAGACTGCCTTTCATGTTTATTTAGCACCCCAGAGTACTCTAGCCCATGGTGGCGAGGCTTCCTGGAACTGGGATGTGTGATCTCCCTCTGGCTTGGGCTGGTTAAATATTCCCTCTGTGGGCAGGCATCAGGTCAGTTCAGCTAGGTTTGCTTTCTGTTGTAACTGGGCAGCACTGAATTCAATGCATTGTCTTACAATTTCTGTGCTCTCCTGTGCCACGTGACCATTGCCAGGGGATAAGGGAGGGGTGGCGTTGGTGATTCAGGATTGTTTTTCCTACCCGTTTCAGTGCCTCTTTCAGTGATAGGAAGTTAAAAACCAGGTACTGTGGGTGCTCACCTGATTTTTGATTCTTATGAAGGTACTTTTTTATATAGATAGTTGTTAGATTTGGTGTTCCTGCAGGAGGGGATGATTCTTGGAGCCTTCTATTTGGCCATCTTGTTCTGCCCTGTCTCCAAAATCCTCTCATTACTTTTGACTTAAGTTTCTACAGTTTGTGTCTAATCTGTGCATTGGTTTCTACTGTAGGCTATTGCTAATTTAAAATTTAATGCTAATATGCTCACCATAAAAATGTAGAATTTGGAGAGCTTTCTTTCTGGGTTTTCCCCCACCATTTTGTTTTTTTTGCCTATACTGAAAATTGTTAAGGCTAAGTATTTCTGTGAAATACATCAACACTACTTTAGGGATATACTTTTAATTATGAAGGAGGATGTTAGTTAAATGCCTGGAATATGTTGATAACCTAAATATTTACCTCTATTCCAATAAATTATAATCCAAGTCCTTAATCTTCTGTAGAGTATTAAAAGGTAATTGCTAATAAGTAATAGGAGAATTTTTTGTGTGATCTTCTGAAGAATTTAAATTATAAAATTCTAAAGAGTAAATAAATATAAAAATAAAATTAATATAAAAATAAATTAATAAACAAATTAAAAAGGAATGTGTGTAAGATTATTTTTTAATTTGGGGGACAGTGTAGCATTTGGTAGATGTTTCTCTCCAGGGAATTTAGATGTTTCTTCCAGGACCTTTCGGGGACTGAGGGCTGTGGAATTTTGTTAGAGTGCCACAAATATGAGTGAGAACTGCATGTGAGGATTGATAATGTAACATCATAGAAAGTCACAGAATGTAACATCCAACCCCCTTTTATGACTTTGACCAATTGTGAGTTGCCTGGCTTCTGTACATGGCAACGTTAAGCCTATGTTGTCACTGTTTATTGCTAGTTTGAAAAACTTCAAATAAAGTATCAGTTGTGCTATGTCCTTCTAGGGAGCTTTTTTGTTACCTTAAAGAATTCTTGGAGGTCAGGCAGGGTAAATACAGTAGCCAGTATACCTATAATCTAGATATTAAATCAAGATTGAAGGAAGATGTGAAAGTAACATAATGAGAAGGTTTGGCTTTATTAAAGATCTTCAGCCAAGGTTCTTTTTGGCCCTAGAATTTGTTTATTCTGGCTTGCTTTGTATTTCCATTTTGCTTTAATTAGTTTGTCTTAAAAATTAGGGACCTTAAATAAAACTAAATTTACTTATGCATTTTTTAACCTAGAGGTGGTGGGTAAGAGAAATATATAAGAATAACATGTGACACTGATAAATACTGACCAGATGACTAATTACATGTCATTATATATTTTCATCATTATATATCATTCATCTATGAAAATGCTGTGTTTGATAGTATAATGGCGAATATATGTCATTATACTTTTGTCCAACTCGTAGAATGTACAACACCAAGAGTGAATCCTAAACTAAACTGTGGATTCTGGGTGATGATGTGTCAGTGTAGGTTCATCAGTTGTAACAAATGTGCTGCTGTGGTGGGGGATGTTGATAATGATGGAAGCTATGTACGTGTGCAGGCAAGAGATAATTGGGAAGTTTCTGTACGCTTCAATTATGCTATGAACTTAAAGTTGCTATAAAAAATAAAGTCTAATAAAAAAGTTATTTTAAGGCTTTACTGTAACCCTGTCTGCTTTGATGCAAAGTACATTATATTTTAAATTCCATTTTATTTCAATATATGCCTTACAGTTAATTCAGGAGAATTTGAATATTTATGCTTGATAGTAATATAGTACAACAAAAAAAGCAGCTATCCATTATACCATTGTAGTTTTGGATGACTATTGCCATGCTATCAAAAACTAGATTTTGTAATGAAAAATGTAAGAGTACTTTATAGGTTGGAATTCTCATTCCGTATAATGGAATGCATAAACTATGTAATTATACACATTTATTATTTACTGAAAAGCATTTATTTTATTCTGCAGAATCATAAAGAAAGTTGTATTTATTATATATGTATAATAAACATAACATTCTTTTTCTTTTTCCCAAAATGGTTTTAAGAAATCAAAACCCAAACATGAAATGGGTTTCCAACTTAGCCATACATGTGTTCATTGTGTCCTTTATTTTACTTGTTTATTTATTTATTGAGATGGAGTCTTGCTCTGTTGCCCAGGCTGGAGTGCAGTGGTGTGATCTTGGTTTGCTGCAACCTCTGCCTCCCGGGTTCAAGTGGTTCTCTTGCCTCAGCCTCCCGAGTAGCTGGGATTACAGGTGCACACCCCCATGCCCAGGTTTTTTGTATTTTTAGTAGAGACAGGGTTTCACCGTGTTGGCCAGGCTGGTGTCAAACTCCTGACCTCAGGTGGTCTGCCTGCCTTGGCCTCCCAAAGTGCTGGGATTACAGGCGTGAGCCATTGCACCTGGCCAGTTTTTTAAAAAATTGTAGTAACAATTAGATATAAGCAAACTATATCTTGATGATCACTTGGAATTAGCTTTCCTTTTCCACTTACAAAGAATGGAATATACAATTGGAGTGATTTAAAAAAAAACTATTTTGGTGGCTGTTTATATATACATATATATGTATATGTGTGTGTGTATATGTATATATAAACAGCCACCAATATTTCATATATATATGTGTGTGTGTGTGTGTGTATAAAATATTGCTTGGTTATAAGTAAATGGCATCTGCATATTAAGTAATGGTTGCCACTAATGCCCTTCAGTGCTGCACATGGCCATTTTATTTGTCTTCTGAACCAAAGTGAAGTCATTTGTCTGCATAAATCATAGTTATAGAATTAACTTCCGGAACTATCTGAGGTGTAATGGTCTTCATAAATCCCACCCCCCTAGTACTGCTAAATTTTGTGAGCTAGAGATTGTAAGTGACTTGTTGAAAAATATTTATCAGACCTCTGGAACTTTGGAGTATACCTTAGTCTAATTTCCAACCTTAAGTCTCAGGTAAAGACAATTCATGTCTTAGAAAACTGGTAACTCTTGACATCTTTGTGAACCATGAAGCTCCAACCCCTATAACTCTGTATTTACTTTTCCATAATATTAGGCAGGTGGTGAAAGAATGTTAGGTAGAATCTTTGACTCCCACCACTGTTTGAAGCTGAGTCCAATAAATTGAGCGTAATTCCTGTAGATGGAGGCACATCTCGTAAGAACCAACCCTAACTCCACTCAGTTGAATCTGAAGGCAACTTTCTGTCCTGTCTAAAGCAAGAGTTTGCTTAGGGTAGAGATTATTAAAGAAAATTTGTATGGTTGAGGATTATGTTACTTTTATTCCAGAACACAACCTTTATTACCCCTGTCCAACCTCCCAAATAAAAATAATGATGCTGATAATTGATGTTAGAAATTACCAAGCATTTGTCTCTTGGAATCTTCTGCTTTAGAGAAAGTAGTTTCATTTTCGAACTTTGGACCTATGTATTCAGAATAACTATGGATTTTCATGTAAGCTAATATAACTAGCAGGGATAGACTTTTCTTTATTTCCACAGAACTTGATACCGATAAAGGCTAAGGAATTCTTCCTGTATCTCAGAAGCCTCATTTTACAACTAATGAACCAGAGGGTTTTAGAGTTGTGATTCCTTTGCCCAGGATCACCCTTGTGTGTGCTAAGAGAACCAGGATGCCAGGCCATCTCATTCCCAGGCCTTGCCTCCTCTGCTCAGCTTTTGTTTTTGGAGGGGAAAGAAGGCCAAACCACTGACCTAATCCTGAACAATTTATTTGACTAGTTTTTGTTTGTTTACATTGAAAATAAAGCCAGCACTAACTTCTAGTGTTACTGGTTTTCTACTTAATGTAGAATAATTAGTATTATTGGTTGGGTGAGCAGGTTCTTTTCCCTTTCATATGTACTCTAGGTTCTGCCTAGAGGACCTTTCCCAGAACTGGATAATGTCTTGAATTCAATTTCCCAACTGACAACAGCGTTGGCATTTTTCTTTTTCGAAGAGCTCTGAAGTGGCTTTGTAGATCAGAGCGACTGATTTTGAGATCAGATTGGCTTATGGCCTTGAGAGGTCATGGTGGCATTGCTGTTCCCTCTGATCTGTTTTATGCTGGATTTTTTTTTTTTTTTTTATAAATTCCACGGGATGCTGTCAAGACCAGGTGATGAGAGGCTGTCAGCCTGCAAGGCTGACTTTGATCTTTATACAAAGTAAAACTAGTGGAAAAAGAAAGGCCCAGTTCTTGTCAAAGGCTGGACATTCACCATTGGGCGGGTAGCCAAGTGGTTGCTTTTGCTATCTTATTCTTCCCCATTGTGGTGTCTCTTAAACCACTGGACAGGACTCTACTCTCTCATTTGAGGTAATATATTTGGCTTCAAAATCACCTCTTGCCTCCTGAGGTGGCAGATTATTCTGAATAGCTGCAGACTTAAACCTTGGTCTGCAAAGGCCATGGTGGTAATAATTATTTCACTTTAACCAAACAGAGGAGCACATAAGAGGATATCAGTTATCCTGACAGCATAGCTATGATGTGGAAGCCATCCCGTTAGGAAACTGCTTAGTGGCTAAAAAGTCACAAATCATTTTTCTCTGTTCTTTCCTCTTTCTTTTGCTCAATAACACCCCCCACCTCTGCTCTGTAATGGAGAGAAATAAAAAGAAGTCTAGATAGCTTACTGTAAGTGGAACTGTATTCATAAATAGCTTCTTGATTGAGAACAAATGCCTCATTAATCTTTAGTGCTTCAACTAGAAAGCACAAGTAAAGTCAAGAAGAATAATGAGTGACATTATAGGGAGCCTAACATACTGTACTACACACCAGGCTGTGCGTGCCTGGAGGTCACTGGGCTGCAAGGCACATCTCTTTTGCAATGAGGAGAGAGATCCCCCAGGAAGAGTGTGGAAAAACTGCAGTGCAGGCATTTCTCTTGAGTGGCAAAAATTAATTCAGTGACATGATGAAGAAATCATGTACTTTTTTTTTTTTGGTGGTGGTGTTGGGGCATCAGTTGGTCTCTCAATCTGAGTGTTGCTTTTTTTAAAAAATTGTTTTTGAAATACATAATTGTACATATTCATGGGGTACACAGTGGTGTTTCAGTACATACAATGTATAGTGATCAGGGCAATTAACATATCCATCATCTCAAACATTTATCATTTCTTGATGTTGGGAACATGCAATACCTCCTCTAGCTATATGAAATTGTATGTTATTGTTAGCTATAGTCATCCTACACTGGTATAGAACACAGAAATATAGAACTTAGTCCTATCTAGCTGTAATTTTTTATCTTTTAACACATCTCTCCCAATTCCTCCTTTCTGTCTATCCTTCTCAGCCTCTAGTATCGTTTTACTTTTTACTTCTATGGGATCAACTTGTTTCAGTATCCACATATAAGCGAGAATATGCAGTGTTTAATTTTCTGTTCCTGGCTTATTTCACTTAATGTCCTCCAGTTCCTTCCATGTTGTTGCAAATGACAGGATTTCTTTCTTTTTATGGCTGAATAGTATTCCATGGTGTATACATGCCACATTTGCTTTATTCATCTTTCGTTGGATACTTAGGTTGATTCCATATCTTAGCTATTTTCAACAGTGCTACAGTAAACATAGAGGGGGCATATATGTCTCTTTGATACAATGATTTCTTTTCCTTTGGATAAATTCCCAGTAGTGGTATTGCTGTATCATGTGGTAGTTCTATTTGTAGTTTTTTGAAGAAACTTCATACTGTTCTCCATGGTGGCTTTACTAGTTTACATTCCCACCAACAGTGATAAGAGTTCCTTTTTCTCCACGTCCTTACCAGTATTTTGTTACTTTTTGTCATTTTAATAATACGCATTCTCACTGGGGTGAACGGATAACTCAATGTGGTTTTGATTTACATTTCCCTGGTGATGTTTACCCTTTCTTTTTGTATATTTGTTTTCCATTTGTATGTATTTTGTGAAATGTATGTTCAGATCGTTTGCCCATTCTTTGTTTCTTTGTTTTTGTTTGTTTTTGAGACAGGGTCTCACTTCCATTGCCCAGGCTGGAGTTTAGTGGTGCTCTCTCAGCTCACTGTATTCTCTACTTCCTGAGCTCATGTGATCCTCCCACCTTTGCCTCCCAAGTAGCTGGGACTACAGGTACATGCTACCACCCAGCTAAGTTTTTGTATTTTTAGTAGAGATGAGGTTTTGCCATGTTGCCCAGGCTGGTCTTGAACTCTCGGGCTCAAGTGATCCTCCCGCCTTGGCCTCTCGAAGTGCTAGGATTATAGGCATGAGCTACCATGCCTGGCCATTTGCCCATTCTTAAATCAGATTTTTATTTTATTTTTTTTCTGTTGAGATGTTTGAGTTCCTTGTGTATTCCAGATATTAATCCTCTTTTTCAGATGAATAGTTTGCAAATATTTTTTCCCATTCTGTAGTTTTTCTTTTCACTCTATTATTTCGTTTGCTATGCAGAAGCTTTTTCGTTTGATATATCCCATTTGTTTATTTTTGCTTTTGTTGCCTTTGCTTTTGAGGTTTTAATTCATAAAATCATTTCCCAGACCAATGTCCTGAAGTGTTTCCCTTATGTTTTCTTCTCATAGTTTTATTGTTTCAGATCTTAGATTTAGGTCTTTGATTCATTTTAAGTTGATTTTTGTATAGGGTGAGAAGTGGGAATCTAGTTTCATTCTTCTGCATATGGATATCCAATTTTTCCGGCACTATTCATTGAAGAGACTGTCAATTCCCTGATGAGTGTTCATGGCACCTTTGTCCACAATCATATGACTGTAGATATGTGGGTTGATTTCTGGGCTCTCTATTCTGTTCCCTTGATGTATGTGTCTGTTTTTATGCCAGTTCCATGCTGTTGTGGGTTACTACAGCTTTGTAGTATATTTTGATGTCTAGTAGTGTGACGCCTCTAGCTTTGATATTTGCTTAAGATTGCTTTGGCTATTTGGGATCATTTGTGGTTCCATACAAATGTTAGGGTTATTTTTTTCTATTTCTGTGAAGAGTGTCATTGGTGTTTTGATAGGGATTGCGTTGAATCTGTAGATTGCCTTGGGTAATACTGTCATTGTAACAATGTTAATTCTTCCAGTCCATGAGCTTGGGATGTTTTCCCATTTATTTGTATCTCCTTCAGTTTCTTTCTTCATTTTTTTATAGTTTCTCTTATAGTGGTCTTTCACCTTCTTGGTTAAATTTATTTCTAGGTATTTGAAATCAAATACTTTGCTGTTTGTTGTCAGTGGTCATGCTGGGAAGAAAGAATAAGCCCGCTGGGTTTTTATTTGAAAACCAAATGTTGTATAATGTTAACAAAGTGAAGATGTATGTTCATCTTGGAGTCTTTGCTCAGGATCCTGGAAATACTATTATGTAAATGTCGTAAGCTCCATGTAGAG
Organism: Pongo pygmaeus; assembly: GCF_028885625.2. Classification (NCBI taxonomy): domain Eukaryota; kingdom Metazoa; phylum Chordata; class Mammalia; order Primates; family Hominidae; genus Pongo; species Pongo pygmaeus. Next base: position 50,693,936 of record NC_072386.2, on the reverse strand, counting down.
TACTTCTGACCAGTCTTACATGCTTCTTGCCACTTAATATGTGCCTGGCTTGTAACATAGGCACCAGAGCGGTGCTCTGAACACCTCAAATTAATTTTCATACCATTGTAAACAATGCCATTAGGAGGATAAATCCAGGAAAAAAATGTATTTTGAAACAAACAACATGATTTTCTGTTCTTCTGTTCTCTTTTATGTAAATTGTTATCTGCTGATATTTAAATAGATAAAATGTAGTAAGTTTACTTGGTTAGTGTTGTAAATTAGATGAAGAAAAACTAAATTTCTATAATGCAAAAAATACTGAGTGAAAATTCAGTTTGTATATTATAACTTTCTCAATATTTTCAGTTGGTTAGAATACAAGCCTACTTCACTTAAAAGATTTGTCTGCAACACCCCCCGATATAAGTCAACTGTGAGGGCAGGATCTTTGTCATTCACTGCTGTTGCTCAGGGTCTAGGGCACATCATGGTGATTAATATTTGTTGAATTAATGAATGAATGTTTTCACTAAGTGAGAGAACTTATTTGCCAGTACAAAATTCATTAGAGGTGAATTTTGGATTTGCAAATTTGTGGAATTTCCATTTAAAAGGTACTGCAGGACACTTGTCATTCAATTATATAATCACTCAGAACTCATACCAGCTCTGTTCTTCGATGAGAGATCCTGTCTTCTCTCCAGCCCTGATAATGAGCCACATATCCAGAAATGGTTCTCCCATGTCTTGCTGATCAGCACAGGTTTTCTGTTAATGTGATTAATTACTCTGTTTTCCCAGCTCAGAGAGCCCTATTTTATGGTTTTGCGTTTCTGTTATGAACATGTGAGATAAATGAGGGTGTGTTTGTGGGGGTACTTCAATCTAATTATTTTTCTACGACACTGAAAATTGGCTTTAGTGGCACTTATGGATATGCTACTAAAATGAGAGCTTCCTACAACGCAGCTTGAGAATGTTGGTATTGGCATTTCTTTAACTGATGTTTTATAGAAGAGACATTGGAACATGATTTCCCTCGGCTGCAAATAATGAACAACTGTGATAGCCATATTATAACAATGCTGTTCTCACCATTGTCAATGTTGTGTCAGCATTTTGATTATAAATACTCTTTTCCATGGTTTAATAACTGAGCCATAAAGAAATCATTCCATGTTATGAATTGCTATGCTAACTCTTCATCTCAGTGGTGATTTTTTATGAAACCAAATTTTAAAAATACCTGGCATTGTTAAAAGGGGATTTTGTCAGTGGTATTAGGTGAGCAAAAGGGACCTCATCAGGAAAAGTACAAAACTGTTCAGAATGTGATCAGATTTTATATTTTTTCATTTATCTTTTAGCCACCCTGAGGAAAAAAAATATACAGCAGAATGGCTTTTTAAATGCTGTTCTTTGGAGGCAGAAATAACAGCTGCCTTATAGAGTAATCGTGTTACAACAGGCATTTTAGTGTATATATTTTTTGTTTTGTTTTAGGGAACATTGGCTGACTAGCAGTATATCCAGACCTTTGTAATAGTGAGTCATTTTTTACTGGGTGTTATTGTTCCTGGAAAAGGCATGCTCATTAAACATAAAACAAGGCTGGCAATGAGCACAGACTGTTTGATTTTATTTATTTATTTTGTTCTGTAAGGATGAACAGTTTTGATATCACCATAGGTTAGATTGGAAAGAAGTTATAGTACACTGAAAGAGTCTAGAAGAGATCATAGGTGCCATTTTAAATTTTCATCTAATTAAAAGAAAATAGAAAAAAGATATAAATACCCACAGTCACATTAATTTTAAATTGCACGTTTCTTGTAAAAAGGTTAATTTCTTTGTGTGTGTGTCTGTGGGTTTGCTTTCTTTAATACAAAGGAACTAGATATTATCAGGAAAGTCTCCCATTTCCAACACTCTCAAAATCTCAAATTTCATTTTTTACAGAAAGCTACTTAAGCTGTTTTGTCAATTGGCCTTTCAACTCTTTTCTGTGTATTATAATCTAGTGTTATGGCTTGCTGTAAGGGACCCAAATGATATCAAAATTTATTTAACTTTTCTTAGTGTTTTCCCTTCATACTACTTTTTTTAATTCTTAGTATCCCAGTGGCTATGGATTTACCATGTCGTTTTCATTACTGTTTGAAATTTTAAGCTTTATTATAAAAATTTGGACATTACAAATAAAATTTAGGCTTCTGATAATTCCAGTTCCCACCAGAGGTAACTATTTTCTCCATTATAAACAGAAATGAAATTATAGTCATTATATAGTCCTTCTCCGTAGATTTAAATGTTTAGGGTAGATTGCAAGAAGTCAGCCTGCTGAGTCATTATTTCTGTGCATTTAAATTTTAATGGACAACGTTAAATTCTTCTCCATAACCATCATAACAGCTTATATGCCCCCCAAACTAGATATATTCTGATTTAAAATGTAAGGTTAGATCTCATTCTTTTCCTTTTTCATTTTCTTTATTCTTGAGGTTGGTTTTCTTTTCATGTGCTTACTGGCAATGAAGAGCCATTGAACTTTTTACATATTTTTTGTAACTGTGGGCTTTAAAAAATATTTTCCAGAAAACAGTTTTTGATATATGTATTGGGAGTATTTTTGTGTTATTTTATGTTAATTATGTTGTATTTTATTCTTTATGATTTTTAAATTTTGATATGTATCTTTTTTCTTTTAAATGTCTTCTTAAGGAGCCATATTTGTCCTAACTTCATCAGTATATTTGCCTATATTTTCTTATAATACTTTTATAGGTCTGTTCTGTTTTTAAGTTTAGGTCTGTAAATCAATTGGAGTATATTTTTATGAGTTAGGGACATAACACATAAACACACACCCCATTCAGTTGGATCTGGACATTTTGAATACTGTTATTGAATAGTTTTTGGTATGAGGTTTTGGTTATTTATTCAGCTCTGTCTTTCTGCTCTCTAATTCTGTTCTTAGGAGTAACCTGCTATTCAACATATTATTTATATGTCTAATTTCAATTTTTTTTGTAGAATTCTATATGGTTGATTTCTAAAAATATGATTTGTCATTTAGAGTCTCTTTTTTATATTTTTAATATACTTATTTATTTTAAAAACTTATTAAAATACAGCTGACCCTTGACCAACATGGAGGTTAGAGGTGCAGACCCCCCAGTTCAGCTGAAAATCTGCATATAACTTTGGACTCCCCCAATACCTAACTACTAATAGCTTATTGTTTACTGGAAGCCTTACTGATATAACACAATTAACACACAATTTATATGTTATATTTATTATACGCTGTATTTTTACAATAACGTATGCTAGAGAAAAGAAAATGTTATTAAGAAAATCATAAGGAAGAGAAAATATATTTATTCATTAAGTAGAGTGGATCATCATAAAGGTCTTCATCCTTGTTATCTTCATGTTGAGTAGGCTGAGAAGGAAGAGGATGAGGGGTTGGCCCAGCTGTCTCAGGGGTGGCAGAGTCTATATATAAATGGCCCCATGCAGTTCAAGCTTACATTGTTCATGGGTCAACTCTATGTATTTTACATTTTGTGGCTCAGATCATTTTGCATCTAATTCCACTATTAATTTTAGCTGATAGAACCATATTTCTTGTGTTTTTTTGAGTTTTGATTGTGAGCTTATGTTTCTTAAAATTCAATATTGGGAAATTTTTAGAGGCCTTTGTTATAAGTGGTTGCCAAAAATTACAATTTACAGTTTTGAATGAGCACACTCTGCCTTCAAATAATATCCTACTTCATGAAAAGTGTAAGACTCTTAAAACAGTATAACTTCATTAGCACTTCCCTTTGATTTGTGGTCTTATCTTACATTTTACTTCTTCATATACTACACAGTGTTATTATTTTTGTTTTAAGCATTTGTCTTTTAATGAAATTTGTTCATTCTCTCTTTCCCTTTCCTTCCCTCCCTCCCTCCCTCTGTCTCTCTTTCCCTCCCTCCTTCCCTTCCTCTCTCCCTCTCTCTCTATCCCACTGTGTGTGTGTATGTGTCTGTGTGTCTGTATGTTGAAGGTACTAAAAAATGATTTTATATTTACCCAGGTATTTTTGGAGTTCTTCATTCCTTCCTGCTGATCCTTGGTAATGTGTGATTTCATTTTCCTCATTCTGAAGAACTTTATTTTGGCATTTGTTATGATGTGGATCTCCTGGGGACAAATTCTGTTAGATTTTTATCACACTGAGAGTGTTTCTATTTTTCCTTTTTTTTTAAAGGTTGTTTTCTTGGGAAGTAGACTTTTAGGCTGGCAGCTTTTTCTTGTAGTATTTAATAGATATTATTCCATTGCCTGTTTGCCTTCACGATTTCAGGTTAGATGTCACATGTAACTCATATAGTTGTTTACTAAATGTGGCTTTTTTTTTCTCTGATTTTAAGGTATGTTCTTTTTATTTGGTTTCTAGAATTTTGATTGCTATGTAGCCAGGTATGTTTTATTTATATTTATCTGTTTAGAGTTTGCTGCAGTTTTTTGATCTGTGGGTTGATACCTTTTATCAGTTGTGGAAAATTTTCTGTCAATACCTCTTCCAATATTATCACCCCTTTTCTCTTTTTTCACCTTTTAGTACTCCAATTATACATAAATTGAGTAGTTTTTTTTTTTTTTTTCCCGTAGATCTGTATTGGTTTTTAAAACTCTCTTTTTGTCTTTCAATCCTATACATATGGCCCTCTGTATCCATGGGTGGATATGTGGATTCAACCAACTGTGGAAAAGAAATGCAGTTAGGCCTATAATGGGTTGTGTCTGTACTCAACATGTACAGACTTTTTTTTCTTGTCATTATTTCCTAATTGATATAGTGTAACAATTTACATATCATTTACATTGTATTAAGTATTATAAGTAATCTAGAGATGATTTAAAATATACAGGAGGATATGCATGGGTTAATGCAGATACTAAGCTGTTTTATATAAAGGACTTCAGCATTTCTGGATTTTGGTATCTGTGAGGGGTCTTGGAACCAATCTCCCTTGGATACTGAGGGTCGACTGTACTTCCTATTCATTTGTCTCTATAGTCATTAAACTTTTACTCTGCCAATTCCCGTTTGCTTCTCAATCTGTTGAATGAAATCAACATTTTATTCTTTCCTATCTTGATCATAAATTTTTTTTTTGCTTTTTAGTATATCTTGTACTTTTTTGATTGTGTGCTAGACATTTTGTCTATGATGACTGAAATGAATATTATTATTTCCAGAAACGGTGTGCTGCTTTTTCTCTTAGGTTCCTACAGTGGGGTGAAGTCAATCTGATTTGTATTTGAGCTGGGCATGTGCTTTATTGCAGCTTTAGTTTGATTAAGTCCACTCAGATTTCAGGTGTTTTGAGGATGGGATTAGGACTTTCCCTTCTGCAGGGTCTGTTATCTGGGCGCTGTGGAGATTCTAAAGATCTGCCTGCCTTTCATGGTTGAGCTGGCAACTTTTAAGAACTATGGAATATCTTTTGCTGTTTAGACCACAGTTGCCTGGACTTTGAGTTCCTGGAGAGTTTTCTTTTCTCTCCATTTCTATTTCTTGCTTTTTGCACCTCAAGAGGATTATTCATCACAGATACATATTTTTTGTTTCCCACTAAACAGCTACACTGAGATTATGCACTGACAATGTTATATTTATGTTATCTAGAACCACAGTTAATCTTGTGCATGTTTAACTACTGTACCTTTTGTATTTAGTGTGTGCTTAGGGAATGTTTTACATACATTAACTAATTAAGGGAAGTACTGTTTTTTTTCTCTACAGATAAAGTATCTGAGGCACAGAGGTTGAGTAACTGATCACAGTCATAAGAGTAATAAATGGCAGAACTTTTATTTGAACCTGGCCATCTGCACTATATTAAACACTGTGATATGTCATGGCTCTCCACTTTCACTGTTCTTCCTCTCAGTTAAATTTGATTCATTTAGCCTGAGGTTATATTGCACAGCATAACTAAAATGTTGGTTTGTTTTAAATGGTATCGTTACTTGGAAGGATAAAGTGGGGAAAATTTAATGATGTTATACCAATGAGATGTTTTACTAGCTAGATTAATGAAACAAATAGGAACACAAATTGTTATATGCTGCCGGGTAACACAATTTTTTATGATAAGGGTTCTTTTGCAGGGATTGTGTTTTGAAAAGGAGTTCTTGATTATTTATGGAAATGAGCAAATGGAGACTTAGTAATGCCTCTACCAGTATCATCTTCATGGTTTGTTTAGGTACATACAGGAACTTTCTTCTTGTCAGTTGTGAACTTCACAGGGCAGGCATTGCTTCTTGTTTATTTTTGCACTCTACTTTGATACCTTATGCCTTGCCTTATGCTTTGGGGCAGAAGATGCTAGAGAAAAGGTGCGTGGACATTTGGATTAGGCAGACATAAGTTTGAATCTCAATTGTTCTCCTTGCTGATTGGATCAGATTTTGGAACGCTTTAACCCATGGTCCTGATCTAGCCCACTGCCTATTTCTGTAAATAACAATGTTGTTGGCATATAGGCACAACCAGTAGTTTAAATATTTTCCTCCAGCGGCAGAGTTGAGTGATTACAACTACTCTATAGTTGTGCAAAGTGTAAACTAGTAAATATCTAGTCATTTACAGAAAAAGTTTGATAACCATTGGGTTGGATGATTTTAGGAATACCACTTAATCTTTTGAATCTGAGTTTGTTTATCTATTAAGTGAAATAATAAATTACCTAATAAGTTTGTGATAAAGAAGGGAGGTGAAGTATATGAAATTTTTGGCATGGTACCTGGAATGCATTAGGCTTTTAATACATGTCTCTGTTCTTCTAATTTTTATTCTTGATATCAAGTTTAATGACTCAGTGTCTTGATGGATACTCTAGCACTTTCCTACCTTCTCCTTAAATTCTTTCATTGAAAGATTTGAAGGAAAATGATACAGGTACAATTACTCTGTTTTGTGTAGTGCCTTACATGTATCAGACATGGTAGATTCTTAAGAAAACTTGGGCTGCTTTTTGAGTGAGAGTTAATCTGTTAATTTTTAGAGTTATCAATTCTGTTCTCTGACAGTAAAGTACTATTTAAAAAAGGAAAGAAAGGTTAAAAATTGTCTTATCTGATATGTTTTCTACTGGGCTTTAAACATAGCCATGTAATGAAACTACAAATGAATGAATGGACAGGTTGGCATCTTTATGTTTTTACCAGATCAACTAGTTTGACCCTCTGAGGGACATTGAGTCAAACAAATGATGTAATTTGACATGACTTTCATTGTTTCCTACTTTTTTTTTTTTCAAAATTGGGAGAATAGAACAGAAACTGTGATATCATATAAATAACTTATGAGTGTACCTGGCCATGAATATTTTTGTTCTTTACAAAGAAATAAGATTTCTCAAGTAAATCATGGCAAAAATAACTTTGTCAACTCACTAAAGCTTGCAGCATACTTTCCTTAGAAAGTCCCAGTATGTGAAAATGGTCTTTGCATTTTATTAATCCTTTGTTAATTTTCAAGATTTTCACTCTTCCCTGTTTTGCCATGTTTTGTTATTTATTTAACAAACTCATATTAAGGGTATACTCTCTACTGGATATCATAATAGAGTAAGAGCAATTAACCTGACAGATATTCCAATAGCACTCAGTGAGTTTACAGTTTAGTGAGGGCAGCAGATAGCATGCAACAAATAGTTGCAAGAGTAATAAAGCTAATAAAAGGGGAGTATCAGTCAAAGTGTCAGTGGGAATGCCTGAGATAGAAGTACCTGAGCCAGGGGATTGGGGGTTCTTGTTTGAGGGAGTAACATTTAGGTTGAGATTTCAAGAATGTGTTTAGTTTAATTATTGATGAGTGGCGCAGGCTGGCTCTAAAGTGTTTAGGAAAGAAGGAACCTCATGGAGGTCCTTGAGGTGTCTAAACACAGTGAGGCTGGCCAAGACCAAGACCTGATGATTCTAGCCCTCTGAGGCCATATTAAGTACTGAGAAGCATTAAAAACCTTCTCTCATGGGGTTCAGAGTAGCTCTGGGTGGCTATTGCAATAGTTTAGGTCTGGTGAAGGATACCGGGGCTACCAGCGAAAGTGATGGCGGTGATGATGGGGAGAATGGGATGGATTTGGAGGTGGGATTGACAGAACTCAGTTGATTGGATCTAAAGGATGAGAGGAAAAATATGTCCTCCAATATGAGCTAGAATGGATGGTAGGCACCACTGATGGAAAACAGTCGGGGAGTATAGGCTGGAGAAGAAGATATGAGTTCAGTTTTGCATGTGTGTTTGAGATACCTGTGGCACTGTCAGTCAGACACCTCAGGGAATTAAGGTGTGAGCCATTGGCCTATGGAGAGTGATCAGAATCAGGGTAGAGGATCAGATGCTCAGCAGGCATGTGTGGAGAGAGAAGTAATAGGGCCTATTACAGAAATTCCAGCGTTTGAGGATAGTGAAAGAGAAGCCTGTTAAAGGAAGCTGAGGGTCAGCTAGAGGTGCAGGAGGACAATGAGGAATCTAAGGGTCATGGAAACCACAGGGAGAAAATCTTTCAGGAAGGATCAACAGTGTTGTATGGTGCTAAGAGGTCAGGTGAACCAAGGACTTGGAATTGTCTATTAGATTCTGTGACTTGGAGGGGAGGCTAGGAAGAGTGAATATCTTCTTGTGATGGTGGAGAATCTTAAACTCCATTTAAAATCTTGAGCCTACACATTGTATTTTAGAAGACTTTTTCCTCTTATTAGATTAGTGCTCTAGAACATGTGTACCTGTTAATGACCCTAATCAGGTGCTTTTGAGCAGCTTCCATGCTGCTGCGCTGTATTTAACTTTCCTAACTTGTCCCTTTAGGCTTCTCACTGCTACTTTCGTTAATCAGACATCTAATTCTCTTAGAGCCTGAGTGCTTCACAGTCCACAACTCTTTGCTGCATTCCCACTTTGAAACTAATGTCTTCATGTATACAACGAAAGCACTTGACCTCAAGTTTTGTTTCCTTTTTCATTCATTCATTTTCTTTCTCACCCCCTCTTTCTCTGTAGAAAGTGTGTTAAATTACTGGAAAAATACCTAAAATTGAGAACTTATAAAATGAACTACCAGAGTTCTCATTTTCAGTATTTGGATTGTGAAATTTTGCTTTCTTGGTGTGATTAATCAAAACCAGTTATTCCAAAGGCCTCTAGGATATGGCTTTGTGGTATGGATAGAGAAAATTCTTCATTGAGTTGTTATTTCCTCGAGCTGGGTTTATAATGGATTCAAATCAATATACACAGTGTATCTTTTACTACTCTGAATGCAGGAATTTTCATATAGATGTACAGAGACTTTTCAGACACACAAACCTGTTGGACATTTCTAGTTGTTTGCATTTATTACTGCCTAACAAAAGTTATACAGATATATAATTCTTTCCAGTTGTTTTGGTATTGTTTTCCTCAGAAAAGTAAAAGCTATGAAGTTTCACACCTCATTAATAGTAGATCGGTTAGATGGATTCCTTGTAAAACTAGGCAAAATTGTCAAAATTTGTTACGAGACATCACTTTAGTGGACAAGGTAAAGAGGTTTCGTATATAAACTTTGGAGGAAAAAACTCCAAATAACTTCTACCGATCTAAAAAATGTATTAATGCAGAAAATTGAGAGGACAAGCTTCAAACAATTTAGGTCAAGAGAAGGCAGTGCACTGCTCTCTGGTCCTCCTTTTCCTGGTCTTTTTCATGAGAGTGTAGTGAGAAATAACTAATAAAATCTATATTTGTAGCAATTGGAGTCATCTTGGAGTAGAAAATTATATTCTAAGCTAAGACACATAAGAGTGCTGAAATGTTAAGCTTATGTGGGAAGGATAAAGCAAAACGTTTCTTGGTGCTGTTTTCTCGGGCCAGATAGCTGGGGTTGATCAGGACACTTTTTATAACACTATTTGCCCGCAGAAAGAGTGAGGCCCAAGTGTTACTTTGGTGAAAAGAGTATCGTTTAAAAATAGCCTGTTGCTTATCCTTGTATTAGAAAAAAGCCTACCCAGATTCGATTCACTAGCTGCCCTGTATCCAGGAGTGAATTCGCAGAGCACAAGGCTACACCGTTGTGTGTGCATTCTCTGCTCTAGAATTCTTGCACATACTAGGTATGTGGACTAGGTTCTCTGGACTGCTAGGTTCTCTGTGTCACAGCTTTCCTTTGATGACAGTGTCAATTTAAAATTATACCAGGTTCATTTCATGATGGTTCCCTCTGGGAGAATTTTATACCCTGAAATTTGAGGAGTGTACCTCTACCATTTCCTCCTCCTCTATCTTTCTTTTTGAACTTTTCAGAGATAGACCTTCATGTAATTCCCGATGGTTTTAATTTTAGAATGAAAAATCAGGATCTCTGGGAATATTTAGATGAATGGTAATGACTTTTGTTATGTGGGTCTGGTCTTCATGTGGTATTTTCTTTCCCCCCCCCAGGAATGCTGTCTCTGCAATTTGAGAGGAGGTGCTCTTAAGCAAACGAAGAACAATAAGTAAGTAATACATTAATTGTGTTGAATTTCATTATTTTTCTTTCTCCGTTCTAGAACCTTTGGATGACAGTTCGCTTTACCTCTCATTGTACAAGTGGTTTCAAAGCTTTTGCTGCTCAGATCTGAGGTTGGAATTCTGTGCTTCAGAGATTTCTACTGTTTGCACTCTCATCTCGGCAGGGCAAGAGTAGTCCAAGTTATGCTTCTGTTCTTTGTATTTGACACCATGAAAAATAACCCCTCTTTTACTCACAGAGTTTTAAAAATGAAGGTAGCCCATATCATCCAGGTGCCATTAGAAATCTGGTGTTTAATATGATGAATGCTATTGGTCTGTTAAAAACAGGGCATACCTGAGCAAGTGCAACCATGATCTTCAGATAAATCAGTCATAGCAATGACAATAAAACAAAACCATTTACTTTTTACATTAGCAAATTTATGAGAATGTATGTGTACTAAATTAGAAAAGATAGGGAGAAAACATTGATATTAAGATTTAAAGGGATCAGGTGGAGAATCTGAAGAGAGTCTTGAAAGAGAGTCATAAGTGAACATAAAAGGAAGGCAGTCTAGTTTTTATGACTGTTCTGCATGGATTTTATTTTTTTTTTCATGACCAGGTTTTAATATTGAAAATGGGGCCAAAGCATATTACAGGGTCCGCTGGAATAGAGACATGTCAAAATAACCTGGTCAGATTTTGCAGGCTGGCACTTGAGGGCCAGATTCATGTCCAAGATATGTTTTGTTGGACCCGTGCACCATTTTATAAATTGCATCTAAAATTTTAAAATTGAGATATTTTTACATAAAAATCCAGATTTTCATCTTTAATTGAAAATGATTGTATATCCCTATAAGGCAGTAATAACAAGTTGGGATAGAACCCAGTGTCAGTGGGGTAGGTACTCCTCAGTTCACCATGACTTCCTAGTGTATATGTATTTGCTTACATTCCGCCTGGCCCCCTGGGCACTGGAGTTAGGACTCCCGGTGTAATGTAATGGTGGATTTAGCATAATTCTTTACATGTGCACATGTTTCTGATTGCTGGGAAGGAGGAGTGAAGGTATTTATTGTTATCACATTAATAAAATTTGTTGTAAGGAACTGTAGGGTTTGCTTAATTTTTGAAAGAAGATGTTCTTCCATAGTCCTGGTTGATATGATTCGCACTATACTAAAAGTCTTCACTAGTTCTTGGATATTGCACTGGATGCCATACTGTGAGATGGTTTAGGTGGTTCTTGTAAAAACACAGGTGATAAGAAGTTCTCTTCCTATGCTTGGACCACAACAAAAAGAAATAGTGTTTTCTATAGAATGATAGTATTTATTTCAATGTGGAAGAATGCCCTGGTGGGATCGATACTTGTTCTCTCTTCCTGTGGTCTTGAAAGACAGGATAGAGTCTGATGCTGTTTGAGTGAAGTAAATATGCTTTGGCTTAAAAATAGGTTGATGGATTTGACAATTCTTTCAAGATCTCTTCAAACCTCGTGATTCTTTATTTTGGGATATAACATTTATGAGACATTTAATAGTATTAATGGGAAAGTTGTCATTTTTCCGAAGGTGAAAAAAGTAGAAAACTAAGGTATGAGGTAAATTACATTTCTTTTTGTCTCTGGGTTTCATTGATTATAGTAAGTTTGCAGCAAGAAACAATTTAATTAAAGATTAGCATTAACTCTTTTGGAAAACTTTTGCTATTTAAACAAGTTTGCTTCGTGACATTTGTATTATTTTAAAAGGTTGTGTGCTATACCCAGTTCATACCTTTTATTAATTGAACTAATCTTTTGCCACATATTGATTAGCGTAAGTACATTAAGCACATACATGCATATTCCAGCACCAAATGAAATAAGAAACCCACATTTCAGTATTTTGCAGATCAAGTGTAGAAAAATATATGCACGTTAATAGGATAGAGTCCTGGGCCTTTATCAGCTCTTCATGGCACAATGTTGTTGGGCAGCTGTGGTACTGAGTCTGTCCAGGTATCATTCAGGTTTACAGTTCAGAATCTGTTTGTAATGGATTTAGGCTTTTGGCTTTCTTGCTCATCTGGGTATTTCCCATCTGTGAGAACTGGCATCACCAAGTTGAAGTATGTAAGTTTAGGGAACTTTTGTTTATGTTTAATGTCTCCTTTCCTGTAGGTGGGCCCATGTCATGTGTGCCGTTGCAGTCCCAGAAGTTCGATTCACTAATGTCCCAGAAAGGACACAAATAGATGTAGGCAGAATACCTTTACAGAGGTTAAAATTGGTGAGTGGCAAAGCTTCTTTTTTACCTCATAAATTAGTGTTAATTTCAAGTTCTGAATTTTTCCATTAATGCACACATTCCCAAGGTATATTTTTTCCTAGCTTTCTTTTATTTTTCTACCCTTATTTTCCTTTAGCCTAAATTTATTTATTCTTACAAATTCTTTTCCTGTTATATTGTAAGTCTGCATATAACCTTCCTCAATTTCTGTCTGAAATGAGGAAAAAGATAGTAATACATTTCCTGAATTAATGTGAACTTTCAAACTATAGGTTATCTGGTAAGATTTGTCAGTACTGGAGCTGAGCCATCTAACTCTATTTAAATTGTTTAGATTTTTCTCTTGACTCTCTTTGGTTGGTCTTAACCTAGCAAAATATATCTAACCTAATTTCATTATCTCTTCACCAAGAAGAGACACACAGAGAAATAAAGAAGCTTTTATTTTTACGAAGATATTTTCTCACTCTTGCATAGGTACAAGTCGCTTAATATGCCAAACTCTCTGGCTTGTTCAGAAACTGTGTAAAAATCTTCCCATTGGTTTCTGTTAACCGCATTTTTCATTGAAAATATAGGCCTTTATTGTCTTTAACATTGAAATAACTTTGTAGTTTTATTCAATTATGAGCCAACAGATCGTTAGTTTAGGCCCTTATATTCCATACGTAATTAGAACTTTCCCCAAAGTTCAATTGCATGACCTTAATATATTGGAGCACGTCTTACAGGTAGACTTAAAACTCTAGAATTTCCTGAGTCCTTGTTATTTTCCACTGAAGGTCTTTCCACTGTACAGCATTTCAGGCACCGTCACTATGACTCTTTCTTCTTGACTGTTGCTTGTTTTCCCACTGCTCTTTTCCCCAATGGTGAGCTGGGTGTGCCGTCTCTGGGCCTCTCTTATAGGAACTCACAATCTATTCTGCTGTATTTTGTTTTCCGAGAAGTGAAAGTGATCACTGTTATTTGCCATCATACGTCCATCAAGAATTTCACTTCACTAAGAAATATGTGGGCCTTTCACGGAACTGATGATTACTGTAGCTGATGTGAGTGTTGGGCCTAGTTTCCTCAGCATGTGGTAGTTGGAAGTTTTGTAATCTAAGATGGAAATTAGTGGGCCATTTAAATGGCCCTCTAAAGGTCACAGTGACTGTCAGAAGAAGTAAGAAGAGAGTATAATTCTTCAGCTCCTGGACTTCCATAGGAAAGCTTGAAATCTTATACCCAGATTACCAAAAAACAAACAAACAAACAAACAAACAAAAAAAAACACCAAAAAACAAAACGTTTGTAAGAATTAGGACTATAAGACATGATATCCAAAAAAAAGTTGAACTATCACATGTTAAATAATTTAATGTTTGGTGTGACAAATATTAACAAATGTTAACATTTTAATATTTTTTTCTGATTATAAAAGTAATAGATATTTGTCAAAATTCTACACCACCTTTTAAAATCACCTTTGTTTCTGTGTTGTTACCAGTGCAGTGACCCTTAGAAGGAGTAGTCATTGCTCTTGAGGTTGCCTCCACAGGCCTATGTCTTGGCTTCTCTAGTCCATAAGTGCTTCCTTAAAGATTTAACATTACCCACATCAGTCCCAAAGGGTTTTTGAGAGAACAGCAGGGAAGGGCAGCAGGATTATTTCATCCACATCCAGGGTGTTATATCTAGAAATATCATAATTGCAACTAAAGATGGTGAAGCTTGTCGCTTTCCTCACAATGCTGTGCTTCATCTTGATCGTGCATATCACATTTCTCATGGAACATTTCCTTCCTTAAGCAATCGGTACCTTTAAAAGAGCATGTCTTAACTGAATGTCACATCACCAAAAGTCTATTCAAATGATAACATAGAACTATGGTTACAGATGTAAACTGAGATCTGTGAAATATTTTTGGATGAAAATAGCACCCTCTTGACCAGATGATTTTTCATATTATGTTATATTTATGGAAAGTTTCTTAGAATGATCCTCATCAAAATGCTTATAGTAGTTATCTTTAGTGGAATAAATACGAGGAGCAACTTCATTTGGGGGGAAGAATGTCTAAGTTTGTAATAGTTTGACAGGGGCAATGACTGGAAGTCTGGATTCTTTTTCACCAAGAGTCCTTAGGAAGGAATCATCACCCTTGTGAGTCCACTGCAGTCCAGTGTCTGTGCCCCAGTCTTCATTGATGTTCCATGGTGATCAGACTCAGAGAGGATAGTTTTGAATAATACAGTTTACTTATGTGGGGAATGAAATGCACCTTTCCAGGGAATAGGATGCTCTGCCTGTATGTCGTGTTAAGGGTACACTTTCCTGACATAGGCATTCTTCTGAAGTTTAAATGGTAATCTAACAAGTTCATGGCCGGCAGGAAAGCAGAGTAGTTTTGTGTGGTATTTCATCCAGGCCAAAGTAAGTCCAGGTAAGCTATTTTATTCTGCCTATTTCATAAATATATATGTGTCTGCTAGTGTCAGTTTCAATATTTTTTCTGGAGCTGTGGGCATTCCTTTTCTGAACTCTAGACTGTCCACTCTGCCTTCCTGTTCATACAACTGGAAAATAATAAGAATTATTTAGATGTCATAATCAATTTATTTCACCAATTATCACTTGTCTTGCCATGTAGTATACATTTTTGAATAAGACACAGTTTTTGTTTTTGTTCTGTCAACCTTGGCATTATTGACATTTTAGAGTAGATAATTCTTCGTTGTGGAGGACTGTCGTGTGCATCATAGGATTCCAGCAGCCTTCACCAAGCAGGCTTTGCCAGCTATCCCCTGGGAGGCAAAATCACCCTCATTTAAGAACCCACGGGTCTACAGTGAAGATATAGACAGGAAGAGAACATTTTCAATATTTGTCATTTTTAGAGAATATCTTGGTTGGAAGAACTGAATTCAAGACTGACAGAACAGAAATTGTTAAATGTTTTTAAAAACAAACCTGGGTTTTTTTCTTTTTTCAAATCCAAATTTCTTTTTTGTTAGCAAAGCAATAAAGCCTGGTAACATGTGCATATTAGCTACTATATACTTATTAATTATATAATCTGATTTAGCAATTTAACATTACCTGTTCTTATAGAAATTGAACAACCAAATTGAATACTAATCAAGTTTCACCTAAGATTAAAATTCTATGATGTATGTGTATATGCACATAGTAGTCACTGAGTAAATATTTATGAAATGAATAAAAGACAGCAAATCGTTATTCATTATTTGCGCGTCAGGCTTATAATGACTGTGGCTGGAGGAGTGCGATCAGACAATAATAAATGGCCTTTGCCTTTCCACGGTTTCTCCTTTAAATGTAACAGAGAATTCACACACATCTCTGCATACTGCTCTAAAGCAAGGCATTACTTTACTTATCTGCATCACAGGGGACATATGATTAAATTGTAGAGCCCAGCAGTACTCCAGAGAGCCTATGAAACATGCATGCAGTACTCATCTTGTTGGTTGAAAATTCTGATCTTGGAACTTCTGGTCAGCTGGGGATTGAAAATGAGTGGACAAGTGGTTCATCCCTGAAGCAGCAGCAAAGGGCTGCATCTCTTCAGTACCCACCAGGTGGTGCTGCTGCACCAGTTCCTTATGTTTCTCTTAAACTACCACCTCCCTTCTCTAGTGCCTAACCAGAGCTCTGGCCACACCTGCAGAGAGAGAGAGAGAGAGAGAGAGAGAGAGCAAGCGAGCACGAGTGAGTGAGCGAGCGAGAGATTGTTGTACAATGGGGTGCTTTAGCCCAAGGGATGACAATAGAGCATTGAAAGTGCTGCTCCTGATGCATTCAAAGTGTTGAATTCCAAAGGACAATTTTTTAGTTTAGTTTTTCATTTAGCTGTAGAAAAAGAGCTGCTGTCCCTTGGGGCAAGTTAGAGTTTTTCTGAATAAGTAATAAACAACACTAGTATGAAGCTAGTAACTGCAAGAGGCTAATAGAATGACTGGTGGGCAAACATAAGTTTAAAATGTCTTCCATTATATGAAGGCTGTTTATTTTTAAAATGCTCATTATTAGCAGTCTTTCTAGAATATGAAATACTGGAATTTATGCAGAGGTATTTGAATATTTTGGTAACACTGTTGTTAGTCGTTTATTCAGAGCTTCAACCTACAGCTTTTGAAAAGCTCCTCTGTTAAATTATTCGTGCAAGGAGAATTTTGTGGAGGATACAGGAAAGGATTTGTTTACTTGAGCAGATTTTTCCTCTTACGTATAATGGCCAGTTTTTAAAAAATGACAACAAATGGAAAACAAGCCTTTTGGTGCTCTTCTGTGGATTTATTGATCCTAAAATGGTGTGTGCTTCATGGAGATCCTTTAGCTCATCCAGCCACCTTGCTTGGTAATGTCACAGGTGTGGCCTTTGTTCATCATACAATTAAATGGACAACAATGATGACATTAGACTTATTTTCAAGACATTCTATTTTATTTCTGTGTCCAATTTTAAATACTTTAATAATTGACTTTTAAAAACCTAAAACATTTTAATGAAAAATAAGTTTGGCTATAGTGGTCTCCATCCAATTAAATTTGTTCTTTCTTTCCTTTTCTTTAACAATATTTCACTTTTGTGTAATTATTAAAGTAATTGCTGCCCCAGCTAAAAAAAAATGCTACAGGTTGCTATCCAAAACTACTGGGTTATTAAGTAGAGTCATCCTGTTAAAGGGAAGAAATGAAAATGCTAACAAATCTTAAGAAATGAAAAGTTAGCTGAATGGGTTAAAGACTGTCATATCCAAAAGGGAGAACCAGTTTCCCTGTCAGCTTCAGCATTCTTCTGATATTTAATGCAGGTTTTATATTATGTAGTATTTTTATTACCTGCCCATTAGAATAAATTGCTTTGCTTCTGAATGACTTTCCTGTATGGGAAAAGTTATCCTTGTGGCAAGTCCTATTACTGCAAACCCCTTCCCTGTGCCCTGCAGCACCTTCTCTGTTCACCAAAAGAATATGTGAGGATTGGCACTTTGTAGGACAATAGGAGGCTACTGAGGACATTTCCTTCTCCCCATAGCCCATCTAGGGAGTTGTGTGAAGTCACAGGTGATTGGTGTGCCTGAAGACTGAAAGAAAAAAATTGACCCCAGGTGGTATAGATTTAGAATTTATTCAGAATTTTTTCCTTTTCTTCTTTCTGTCTTGTTTTCTCTACTAGTATGATTGATTGGCTGTAGTCATAACTGAATCTCTGGAAGAAGAACAAAATTGTGCACAGACAAAAACAAGGGAACATAGAGATATATAAAACACACATTAAGACAGAATGGCCTATTTTGTTTTTACAATATAAAAATGATCAGGAAGAAGAATTAAGGATGGGACTTTAGAGTAAACAAATGACGTTTTTATGGTATCACACAGAAGGAAGAAGGCGGTGGGGTTTGGAGACAGATCACTGTAAAAATCTTAGATTTGATTATAAAATTTAAGGGAAGGACATTTTAAAAATCTAGCAAAAGGAGTTAAAAAGTATGGATTTCTGGTAGTTGCTGTATGTTTACCATGAATGTTTATTGTATACATTGATCACTTCCTGCAGCTTAAATTAATTAAAGATCTGTGGTATTTTTGTAAATAAGCCAGCAAAGCAGGTTTGTGGGTTTTAAGAAATCTTAGGAAGTTGTAGCAGACCCTAAATGCAACTATTAGTTTTAAATACTCTATTTGGAGATAAAGTTTTCAAATAGGACTGTTGTATGAATATTTAAATATTAAATCACATCTTTCAATGCAGTGGATGTCTGTTCTGATTGCTGTCATTGCTTAAAAAACTTAGCATTAAGAACATCCTGGCCAACATGGTGAAACCCCATCTCTACTAAAAATACAAAAATTAGCCGGGTGTGGGTGGTACATGCTTGTAGTCCCAGCTGCTTGGGAGCCTGTGGCAGGAGAATTGCTTGAACCTGGGAGGCGGAAGTTGCAGTGAACCGAGATCGCGCCACTGCACTCCATCCTGGCGACAGAGCAAGACTACGTCTCAAAAAACAAACAAACAAACAAACACACACAAAAAACTTGGCATTGTTCATTGGTCACAAATGCATCCGTCCTCACAGTAGTGTAGCACAGTGCCTTTGGTTTCTATATCTTTAGACCTTTCTAGGACTTTTACATTTGAAATCCTATTTCTGCAACCAAATAGAGGGAGAAATGAATTTTGGAATAGCAGAATTTGCCCCTGGGCATTCGATGACCTCTGATTTGTATTTGACAAGTGAACAAAGCACAGGCACAAGTGTTCTCTGAGTGAAGAACATTACTTTGAAAAAGAATTTACACTGCAATGATGACTGAGCTACAAGCCTTTCCGTATCTGGCTGAGACCATACTATTCTGCTTAGAAGCCTCTGTACACTTGAAAATTTGTACCTGAAGGCAAATAATAGTGAACCTGGAAGCCAAAGATTATAGTTTTGAAAGGTATATCAATTCTGAAAATAGAGTGGTTTCACTGTGGCATTCCATCTCAAGAGTTGAATCAAGGGGGAGAAAATACAATCACACTTCCTGTTTGTTAGACGAAGGCGCATGTTCTCTTGGTAACTGACTCGTGTTATCAGATATGCTGAATACTAAAAATAGAATTATTGAGAGATAGAGATAGGGTCTGCCTCTTGTGCTGTAAGATCACTCGTTCTATTTAGTTAATGTTACAGCAATGTTCGTGAGCAACTTGGCTTTCTTTCTGAAAGAATCAAGGTTGTATTTGACAGGGCCTCTGTTAATGCATTTTAGGAAATGTAAAGAGATATTGATTATCTTTCATCATGCTAAAAGAAAAGAAGTAGTGTTGTAAAGGCAATCAGAAAAAGTCATTATGTTCCACATTAACTCATGTACCGATTTATTCACAGGCTTAGGTATTTTTAAAGACAGAGAAGTTCTAAGAAAATAATAAACATTGACAATGATGAGAAAACTTATTGCTTAAACAGTAATCAGTAGTGTTAATGTGCACAAAATGTGCTTTGAGTAGTGAACTATCCTAAAGGAGGAGTAAGAGATACTATACTACAGATGACACGGTTGTGGTATGGTATATGGTGTCCTATTATTTAATACGGCCAGTATAAAATTATGTAATACCATTAAGATAATGTTCTTCAGGATTTCAACATATATATGTCTCCAACTTTGTAAGGTTTTTAAATAAGTGTAGTGCAAAAAAAAAAAAAGTACATTAGTAGCTGTATAGTACTTAACTGTCAGAATGATTTGCTACAGGGACTAGATCGTATTGCAAGCTGTCAAATTTGTATATTGCTGTAATACCAAACCATAAAATCTTTTGAGTAAAATGGAAAATGTCAGATGGGCATGACTACAAATAATATACTTTCTGAAGGCTGTAGATGTCTATAGGAGAAAATGTGTAAATGCATGAAATGTTATCTTGTTACTATGGATTTTTCTTTATCTGTTGAGAGAAAAACTGTGAGGCAAAAGGAAATTGACTGGAGCCTTTAAATTTTCAGTTTTGAAGTCATTTTTTCCTGAGGACTAATTTTAAAAACATTATTAGACAGATAGGTGGAACTTCAGATAATTCATGATTAAAGAGTATTGTGAAAAAGTAATCTTATTTTCTAGCTTGCATTGCCGAATGCTCCATTTTTTTCTGATCTTGTCTGTGTGAGTAGCGATTACTGACGGATCTTTTAATTGAGTGAGTGAGCCAGGTTGGAGTTTCAGAGACAGGGTCATTCCTTTCACGCTAGTACTGCCTGGGTCAATACCAACAAACACATGCCAAACCGAGGCAGCTGTTAGACAGCTCTAAACAATCTGTAGGGTTTTACTTGGTCAACAGTGATTGAAAGCAAGAGAGGTTATAGTTTTGGAAAGGTAGGGTCATTATTGTGTAACAATGAATTCATTATTCTTTGTTTTTCTGAGAAGAAGGGGGTCAGGAATTAGTTACTTTTCTTTGTTTCATATTTTAATATAAATTAGGTTATTCATTTCCTCAGAAGGGTGGGTTTTAAAAAGCCACAAAAAAAGCTTTTTGTGTAAAGTGAGAACATTTTCATACTTGGAGTTACAATTTCACTGTGGTATATTTTAGGTGTGGTCCCACAATTAAGTGAAGTCTTTATCTAACATGAGCTCCTGGTTAGACACAGATACTAGGACTGTTTTAGCCAGCCATGGACTGGATTTATTGATCTCAATATCAAAGTTTCTCTGCATTCATCTATATCATGCTTTAGATCACGTAATTATAAGAAGCCTCCCTTAGGTTGAGATGGAGAATGCAGGCTGTGGGTTAAGACTGCCTGAGCCCTGTATCCTCCACTTGGGCAACCTTGGCTATGCAGATTAACCCTCTGAAGCTCATCTGTAAACTGGTGGTTGTGAGGATGAAATGAAAAAGTTAACAGTCTGACATATAGTTTGCAGTCAAAGAACATTAGCAGTATTAGCTATTATTCTCTTAAGTGATTTTTTTCCCCTTTATTTTTCTAACACTGTTAAGAACATAACTGTATTTTAAACAGCCTCTGGGCAGTTTGTAAACTACAGGAATTTTCTTTGAATGGAGGCCTGTTAAACTGGCGTATTTTGTCATCTCCGAGGGAGCAGGGCATAGAAGGGCTCTTCTGCAAACATCTGAGATTTCACCAACTTCCCCTGCAGTTATTGCTGAAAACCATAAGATGAATAGGTTGATGTTCTCTAAAACAGAAGTTCAGAAATACAGCTCTTGCTTCATTTTGAGCACGGACGTCGCACGTTGAAAAGCGATCTTGTTCAGGACGGTTTTGCTAAAAGTGCCATTTCCTTACATGGTGCAGCTGGGAGTCTTCAGCGGTTTGGGGCCTAGGGAATGACTATGACCCATGAGTACTGTTATTTACCAGGATACCCTCTCGTCTATTTCTGGCTTTTTCTCCACCTTCTTGTAGAGGAAATGAATTCGACAATCTCTCAGAAGGCATTGGGATTCTTTCAAAGCACAGGGGCCAGCAGTCAGAAGAGTTCAGTCTCTGCTATAGTGTCTTTTGGCCGAGCCCTTTTGCCTTTGGGGGATTACTGTTTGGAACAGAGCTGTGGTTCTCAAAGTGTGATCAGCAGACTCTGTTTCCAAGCCCTTTTCAGACATCCTAGGCATTTAATTTTAGACTAACGATGCAAGTGCAACGGCTGGTAAAGCTACTGATGTGGCAGTAAATAAGAAACAGCTCTCCTAGAAAAGGGGGAAAAAAGCCCCTCATTTGTTGTGTTTGCACATTTTATTGGTTGAAATACTCTCACCGTGTCCAGTTTCAAACTACCAGTATAAGGTAAACCAACTCTCAAAATTCTTGAAGATCTAGCAGTTGCTCTCAGGAGCTTGTACAAGCTTGCTGCAGCTCACTGTTGAAAATGGCTGGCACTTACCATACGTCAAACCAAGGCATCAAATTGCACTAGTAACTGTTGTATTCTCCAATGCTAGGCACCTGGCATTAAAAAAAAGCCACTTTCACTTAAGAAGGTCCTTGAAATTTAAAATGGTTAATTATATTAAGTCTTGATTCTTGAACATGTGCCTTGTTTACATTCTGTGTGATACGATAGGAAATACTTAGAAAGCACTTCCACTGCCTGCTATAATACATCATGGCCTTGAGGTAAAACATTTTAGTGATAGTTTGAGTTGCATGCTGTACTACCACTTTTTTCATGCAACCTTTTTTTTTTTTTTTTTGCTATAATGAATGCCAAGCAATCATTACTTTGATTTGTGTATTTGGCAGACATTTTCTAAAAAGTGAATGACAAGATTTGTTGCCTGTGATAGAATTTGAGCTTTCTACGTGAAAATTGGAATTTTAGAAAACTTGTATCCATCAGTGTGATAATTTCCCAGTACTTACAGGCTTTTTAAATGAGATTAGTGGTGATATTAATTAATGTGGACTTTGATATTTTGTAACGAAATGTGCCAACATTTGGAAGATTGGTGTAACTCAGTGAGAGTATTTTGTATTTTTTGTTTGTTTTTGGAGCAGGGTCTTGCTCTGTCACCCAGGTGGCAGTGCAGTGGTGCCATCATGGCTCATTGCAGCCTGTATCTCCTGGGCTTAAGCGGTCCTCCCACCTCATTTTTTAATTTTTTTGGTAAAGACGAGGTCTCATTGTGTTGCCCAGGCTGGTCTCAGGCTTCTGGGCTCAAGCAGTCCTCCCGCCTCGACCTCCCGAGTAGCTGGGATTACAGGACTAAGCCACCGGCGCCTAGACCTCGAGAGTATTTTCGAAATGACCAATGCATGTTGTTACCAAATTATGCCTGGGCAAACTATCTGTTACGAATGCCTGATAGACTAGTGGATTTTAAGCTACCATAGTATATGGTATGAAAAGTTCATTACCTTTAGGAACTACCATTGAAGTTTTGGTGAAGTATCATGAAGAATGTCCATGATTATCTGGAAAGGTTATTAAAATACATCTCCTTTTCCAAGTATTTATGTGTGTCAGACCACATAGTCTTCATATACTTCAACCAAACAACATATTACAGCAGACCAAATGCTAAAGCAGATATGAGAATCTAACTCTCTTTTATTAAACCAGGCAGAGATTGGCAAAAATTTAAAACAATGCCACTCTTCAAGCTGTTTTCTTTTTGTTTTAGAAAATAGTTATTTTCATAAAAATATTTTATTATGTAATGGGTTTGTTATTTTTAAATGAATTCATAAATATATATTTTTAAAATTTTCCATTTTTAATTTCTAATGTGAAAAATATTGTTAGATAAAACCCACATAAATAGAAGTTCTTTGTGATCCTTAATAACATTTAAGAGTATAAAAGAGTCCTGATACCAAAAAGTTTGAAAACCACTGGAATAGAGAGAGGATCCCCTCATAATATAGTATCCTTTCTTCTTCAATCCAGTGTTCTCACATTCCTTGCAATGATTTTGTTTGTTTATTATTTATGATATCCTGTAACTTTTCAGGTGGAAGGGAATAGTTCTGTCTTCCACCATTTTAGGCACATGGCCTTTGCTTTCTCTTGTTCCTTATTTTAATGTCATTGTCATTTTTTTTTTCTTCTTCTTGTTGGCAAGAACGTGGAGAACAGAGAGGGACAGCTATTGCATACTGTCTGTATACCTTGTTACATATTTGGGTTTATTGATTTCTAACTGCTTCCTATGAATTTAGTTTGAAACTGTTAACTGTTCTTCTCCCTCTCCCTTGACCCAGTAGCTCCTAGGATAGTAGCTGTTAATACTAATTCTAAATCAGGGATGACTTTTTAGCAGTATTATTATTATTATTATTATAATTTTTTTGAGATGGAGTCTTGCTCTGTCACCAGGCTGGAGTGCAGTGGCGCGATCTCGGCTCACTGCAACCTCCGCCTCCTGGGTTCAAGTGATTCTCCTGCCTCAGCCTCCCGAGTAGCTGGGACTACAGGTGCCCGCCACCACGCCCAGCTAATTTTTGTGTTTTTAGTAGAGACAGGGTTTCACCATGTTGGCCAGGATGGTCTCAAACTCCCGACCTCATGATCCGCCTGCCTCGGCCTCCCGAAGTGCTGGGATCATAGGTGTGAGCCACTGCGCCTGGCCAGGATTTTATTTCTTAAAGGAGTAGACTTTTGATATAGCAGTTGTGTGGGCATGCATATTTGTTTTAGGTTGTTTAGAGATAGTTTAAATTGTCAAGTCCTTCTGCAGGTTGTAATGTGAAAGACAGCAGTTCCTCTTCCCCTACTCTCCTTACTTCCCTTTCCTCAAAGGAAACCACATTCAACCATCTTTGTCTGTCTGTATCTCTCAATCTGTCTGCCCATCCATCTCTTTATTGTCATTTGCCTCTAAAGAGCTAAATAATATGCCTGTATTTACTTTGTTTTTTAGTCTCAAGCATGATCTATGACACCTTATTTTGGAAAGGGGAAGATTTAGCTCAATTTGCTTCGGTCAATTGCACTATACAGATGTGTCCTCCTTCTCCCTCCAGTAGTGTTCCATGTTTTTTACATACAGTAGTTGGATAGGTAATTGAGGGTTTATGTTATTATTGCTTTGTAAACACAATGTATTCATAGTTGAGCCATGCTTACATCTCCTCAAGATATTCAGATACGCCAGGATGCATATCAATTTCATGTCCTTTGAGAAACCTGTCCCAGAATCTTCTGTCCCGTTACAGTTTTTGACTGCCTGTCATCTACCTGATTTGGTGTTTACCTTCCATGAGGCTGTCCTTGGATGTCTGATAATCCTTGGTTGCTTGCCCGTTTTTAATAATGGGAGCTGAGCAGAAGCCTGGTGCTGGTGGGTTGGGTCGGATAGTTAACTTGAAGTATTATGATCTGGCTGGGCATTTTATTGGGAAGATACTGGTCAGGTTCTCTAGAGAAGACTCGTCCAGTCTCCAGACTGAAGGGTAAAAGCCTGGCTGCGGGCTCCTCAGAGCCCTATGAGGCAGGAGGGCAGGTGGTCTCAGTGCTCCTTAGGGAAAAGGTCAGTAAGTCCGCTTTTTTCCCGATATCGGCTCTACCCTCAGCAATGCCTAGTGTTCCAGAGACCCTCTCTTTTACTGGCTCTGAGAATAAACCTTCAGGTTTTTTTCTTATTTTGTGGCAGTGGAGTTGCCTAGTTTCATAGACTGAAGAAGGAGTCTGGGAGCCTAACCTCTTGTTCAGCGGCTTTCAGCCAGTTCTCCGTACATTACCCCTCACCCTAATTTCAGCACTTCCAGAGACACCTGGTATCACCAGTATCTTTGGCAAGTCCTGGAGTATGAATGGTCTGGTTTTGGCTTTTCTTGAGACGGAGTCTCTGTCTGTTGCCCAGGCTGGAGTGCAGTGTTGCGATGTTGGCTCACTGCAAGCTCCGCCTCCCAGGTTCACACCATTCTCCTACTTCAGCGTCCCAAGTAGCTGGGACTACAGGTGCCTGCCACCACACACCGGCTGATTTTTTGTATTTTTAGTAGAAATGGGGTTTCACCGTGTTAGCCAGGATGGTCTCGATCTCCTGACCTTGTGATCTGCCTGCCTTGGCCTCCCAAAGTGCTGGGATTACAGGTGTGAACCACTGTGCCCGGCCACTTTTGACTTTTTTATTTTGCCTTCTTAGGATGCAGCTTTCTCAGTTTTGCTGAAGTTGTCGCTTGTCTTACTTTCTAGCTTCCAAAATTTTCTTTACTTTGTGTTTTCTTTCCTTTCTTTTTACTTGTTTATTTTTGAGACAGGGCCTTGCTCTGTTGGCCAGGCTGGAGTGCAGTGGTACAGTCATGGCTCACTGCAGCCTTTACTTCCTGGGCTCAAGTGATCCTCCCACTTCAGCCTTCCGAGTAGCTGCGAATACAGGTTTGCACCACTATTTCCAGCTAATTTTTTTTTTGGGGTCAGGGTGGGGTCTTTCCTTGCTGTCTAAGCTGGTCTCAAACTCCTGGGCTGAAGTGATCGTCCTACCTTAGCCTCCCAAAGTGCTGGGATTATAGGCATGTGCCACCGTGCCCAGCCCTTTTTTTTTTTTTCCCCATCATTTGAACTTACAGAATAATTCATTTTACTCTTTTTAGGGAATTTGTGGAAGGGGTGAAATTAGATTTGTGTGTTTACTTTTGCCTTTTAACCCAGAAATTCCATGAAGTAACCATTGATTTTTTGATATGGGGAAACAATGCTAGTGACTTCTTTTTTTCCACTTTGAGGAGGAATTGACTTCTGAAACTATTTAGAAATATAAACTAATTTTTCCCTTATTTTAGGAGTAATAACAGAATATATATGAAAATTATGGAAAAAATATATATGAAAATTAAAGTGTATAAATACACTTTAATTTCTTAAAACTAGAGAAAATGTTTCTGTTTATGGATATAAATAATTATGGAAATGAAATAGCCTTAGCAAAAAATAGAATTTGCCACATATCTTTAGTAAAATAATGTATCATAAACATGAGATTTTGGCACTGTATGCAGGAGATAGTTTTGGGGACCAAAATAGACAAAAAAATTCTAATTGCTTTCAGTTCTGGATTTAGTAAATTAAATATTTTAAATTAAATTAACTGAAAATATTTCTTGCGAGTGAACATTTTTGCCGTCTCAACATTTTGATGTCTAACAATTTATGGAAGATACCAGCTTGACTGTGACCGTCACTTACCCATAAGAGCAAAGAGGTGAATTCATTGCCAATGGCTATTGACCAACAGTTGTTTGCAGCATAAATTCCTGTAAGCTCTTGTTTGGTCTGTCAGGATCAGAGCAGATTAATGTTTTTAAGGAGGGAGCAGAATTCCTGGTGGTCTCTCACTTGTTTATTCATTTATTCAATAAATATTTATCGAGGACTTACTATGTAGTTAGGTGATAAAGTTACTTGCTTTTTGGTCTTAACGATATTACAGGGTAATGGAAGTTATTGAAAGTTAAACAGACAATTGCACAGCAGTATGAAAAGTTTTATTATTGTAAAAATGCAAAATGTAGTGAAGGACCTTACTAGATTTGGGCATGAGACTTAGCAGTGTGAGACTGTAGAAAAACTTTCTGGAAGAAACAGTGCCTAATAATGCCTAATCTGAGCCCTGGAGAGCTAGCTGGGAGGGAGGGTTCAGAAGAATGAATAGCATGCTCTGTGGCCTGCAGTGGAGAGAACTGTAAGGTCTGGGAACTGAAATTTCAGTAGAGCTGGAGTGTGAAGCATGAAGAGAGAGCTCTGAGTCTCAAGAAGTTCTAGGTTCTAGGAAGCCTCCTGTCTTTTGGAGCTGTGCTGTCTGTGTGGTGACTGCTGGCTGCTTACAGCTACCCTGCACTTGGAATGTGTCAGTGTTACTGAAGAACTGAATTTCAAATTGTATTTAACTTTAAATTTGCTATGTGTAAAATCTGAAGCAACTACATTTAAAAACTGAAGCAATTTAGATACAACTATAGTTTTGGTAGGCCTACCTTTCACATGTAACCACCCTTAAACATTTAGTATCCGCACTGAGATACGTTATAAGTGTAAATACACAGCAGATTTCAAAGACTTAGTATGAAAAAGGATGTAAACTATCTCACTGATTATTTTTATATTGTCAACATGATCTTTTAGATTTATAAGATTAAAGTAAAATGTATTACTAAAATCAATTTTGCCCTTTTCTTTAAAGTTTTAAAATGAGGCTCCTAGAAAAATTTTAAAAGATGCATAATGTGGGGTATGGTGGCTCACCATGATGGCAGCAAGGTCAGTTTCAATAATCAGGTGAAAGATGATTTTAGCATGAACCTAGGTTGGAGAGAAGTGAATTGATACGAGGCAGGGGTGGTCAGGCTTGGTGAATACTCAGTCACGTTATGGAGCACGACAGAATAAAGCCAAGGTCCTGGCATAAACAGCTGGGTGACTGGTCCTGCCATGTGCAAGGCTTCTCAATACTGGGAGAGGCATAGGGTTTAGTGGGAGGAAGTATATATTGGACTTTCTTAATTTCAGGTCCTTGTAGACCATCTGGGTGTGGCTCAGAAGAGCCATATGCTAGGGGGTTAGAATCTTACTGCTCCTAGGTATGTAGTTATTTAACAGAGTGCTCTTAGGTTAATAGTGACTGAAGGTATGTGATGTTCAGTTATTGTTATCGGGGGACGGTGAACAACTGTCTTCTTCTAGGTGTCTATTTGGCCAGTGATGATAATGTATCTATCACCCTGTTCTGCTTTTGAAGTATAATAATCAAGTGAGACATCGTGAGTTCTTGAAGTCTCTTGTATATTCTCTCTTAGAATAAAGGGACTTAAATAAATTGAAAACAAACACAAGACCAGAAGGAAGTCCAGTGTTCTAGTGAAAGATAAATGTGTCCTACAGTCAATCAAAACATAATCTTAACACTGGGATTTTGTTGCCAAGATGTGTGGCTACCTATCAAAGGGAATTTGCATTAAGAACTACACAGAATTTTCTCAAACCTATGAAAATGAATTTATTTCGGAATCCCTTTTAGTTTTAAATTGAAGTCTTCTTTTCACTAATAGTTTTCTGAAATGAAACTTCCTTTAGAACAAAATTTTAAACTATGGACTTTTTTTTTCTGTTGGGAATATGAAATATATTCCATCTTTCTTTAATAATAAAATGTTTTACTTAAATAAATGAAAAAAGTAGTCAAATAAATTGACTACTTTTCATTACAGGAATAGTGCTTAAGGTTAATTAAAACTTTCAAATTTTTTTTCCTAGAGCCATCTGTTGCTTATAATTGAATTTAGAAAGTCATCAGTTTTAAACATTTATTTGCTTTGGACAAAGCAAAAAAGTATGGTCATGAAATATTTTTACTAAATAGCAGACATATTTCTGCAAAAAGAATCATGACGTTCTGGCAAAGGTATAATTTTAATAGACTAATGAGCTTTCTGACCAGAGCTGACTGAGCTTCATCTGATTTTTACAGTGATGAATTGACCGTGTCAAAATTTGCAATCTAGTCTAGTGAAATATTTTACTATGCAAGTTTAATTCTCATTTTTTATTTATGAAAGCAGTGGTAGTGTCAGAGCAACTTATAATATGCTGGCCATTTGGTATGATTTATTTTAATAAGTGTAACTTGTTGACGCGTTTAGTGATTGTTGACCCATATTTAATTCTAAAAACTCTAAATAGTGTGAAATGTAATAAGTCAGTGACTATAGTTTGAAAAAGCCAAAGACAAAAAATTGTGATCCGCAGGTCTTTTCCTAGCTTTCACGATGTCACAGTTCTATATTTGACACCTGTTGCTTTGCGGACAATGGAGGGGTAACAGCTTTAAAAAAAAAACAAAACTGTAATTGAGATCCGCTTAAAAGTATTTCTGTCACAAAGCATATATTTGAAATATAATAAAATCATCTTCATTACATCAGTTGGGGATTCCAGCTTGTCATCATTTTAATGGTTTTGAGAAAAATTATAGAATAAAGGGCACTTTTTTCTTTCATTCATTTATCAGTTTTTTATTTAATAAATACATACAGAGATGATCATGGTGGCTTGCATTCAATGATGGGGGCATAAGATGGACAGGTCATCCCTCTCATGGGATTTACATTCCAGAAGGATGTATAGTATCCCCCTCTCCACCCCGCAAAGGATTTAGGTGAAGATTTTACAGAACTTTCAAGGATGTCATTTGTTCTTTTGGTAATTTTGGAAGGCACAAAAGAAGGGCTAGAATAAAGCCCTTTTTCTCAGGTATTTCTTTACGGAGATATAATAAGCATTTCTGTTTCCTAATGTCAGGATATTTATATAGTATAGATCATTTAAACAAATATACTCTTCCAAATAGCAATAGTGTATGTTTTTCAGATATGATGGAATTATTTTAAGATCATTTTAGAAATGACAATAAACATCTGTTAAAAAATCAAAATTTTAATTTTTATAGTGGTATTTGTTAACATAAAATTTTAAATTATTCAGAGCTCAGAGGAAAATGAAATATCTGTGAGTCATGAAACACTATTCGTTGTAGTACTGCTCCAAATACTATAATGTCTTGGAGTTGTTTTTTGTAAAGAATGCAGGGATTATATTGTTGTTACTTGTTTTATTGTACACAGTAAAAGGCATAAACTGAGTACTGCTGCAGGTATTTGCTTTAAAATTTCTCTAGGAAGAAGCCATCCAGAGATAATTATCTTTTGATATTATCCTCTTCTTACGTTTCTCAAAGCAATTCATAAATATTTTTTGTATAATAGTGTGAACATTACAGAGCTGTTTATTTGGCAGGTCAACTTAAAAACAAGAGGGAATCAGTGGCCCAGATATTTTTGGAAACAACAAGGAAATTTATATATTTCTCTAAGAATCCTATTTTTCATAATTAGAAAATGAAGGAACCAGCAACACAAGATCACTCCTTTTCCTGGCAGTCCTAGCTCTGAATATATGTGCATTTTCAGGCTTCTCAATTTAGCCAGGCAATCACCATTTAATTTCAAAACTCCATTTATCTTAGTGATAGCCTTTGAACTATTGATTCTCTTTTTCCTGTGTATGACAGTAGTATCATTTTTGTGCTTTTAGCCTCAGGCTGATATGGGGGACCCCTTCTTCCTATAGCTGTGGTGCATAACATAACCACAACGTACATTCTGCATAGATAAAACACAACAGTTTTCGTAACTTCAGCTTGCTGTACATGTGGCAGGTGACAGCCCACCTGCATTGGGGAAAGCAAACAAGCAAGCAAGATGTGTTTGTCCTTAATTACATTCTATTTCTCTGAGAGATGTTCCACTTAAATGACAGACCAAGCTCAGAGTTTAGGTTAGAAGCCTGAGACATACAAGGTGCAGGGCATCTCCAAAGGAGGTAAGGCTCAGTTGCACTGTTAACTGTGACTTGCTTATTTGAGGTTAGAATTCAAATATATAGATCATATTAAGACTCTTGGTCTTTATTTTTATATTTTATTTTCAAAGGCCTGTTGTTTTAGTTACAAAAGTAACATGTTTATCTTCAAAATATTTTTAAAAACCAAAGTGTATAAAATCCAAAATGAAAGTCGTCTTTAGCTCCATGCCACTCCGCAGAAGTGATCATTGTTAACATATTGGAGTAATGATTTTTGACTTTTTTTTTTGAGATGAAGTCTTGCCCTGTTGCCCAGGATGGAGTGCAGTGGTGTGATCTTGGCTCGCTGCAAGCTCTGCCTCCTGGGTTCATGCCATTCTGCTGCCTCAGCCTCCTGAGTAGCTGGGACTACAGGCGCCCGCCACCACGCATGGCTAATTTTTTGGTATTTTTAGTAGAGACGGGGTTTCACCATTTTAGTCAGGATGGTCTCGATCTCCTGACCTCGTGATCCACCCGCCTCGGCCTCCCAAAGTGCTGGGATTACAGGCGTGAGCCACTGTACCTAGCTGATTTTTGACTTTTTTCTATGGAGAAAATAACTTGGAAGGATGCAGCATTTTACCATGCTGTGTTAGATTTCGGAGTAAACTTTAAATAGCATATTATATTGGTCTGAAACGCTGACACATATATGTGAATCTGTTTTATAAAAATAATCAACTTTTTCTTAAGGGTAGTTGCATTTTTCCTCCTTTGTCTTACTATAAACCACTAGCATCATGACATTTTACATACGTTTGCTTATTTCCTGCACTTAGAAGTTTTCCAGGCTGCATTTCAAAGCTCTTATGTATACAATTTGATCACCTCAGTTTTACTAAAGTTGGTGCCAACGGTTTCTCAGGTGTACGATTTGCTGCAAAGTATGAAAGTATGAATGTAATAATAATGGTTGTAAGCTTTGGAGTCAGACAACCTGGGTTCACCTATCAACTCTGCCACATGCTAATTATTTCAGAACGTGCCAGCTGCCTTGAAACTTTGTCCCTGATTTTCCTGACAGCTCCATGTTGTGTTATTTTTCTTTGGCTACCTTGTTTTGGTTTCTTTGCCAGCTCCTTTTCCTCTGTCTATTTCATACATGTTTATGATGCCCTTTCTTTTTTTTTTTTTTTTTTTTGAGACAGAATTTTGCTCTTGTCGCTCAGGCTGGAGTGCAATGGTACAGTCTTAGCTCACTGCATCTTCCTTCTCCCAGGTTCAAGCAAGTCTCCTGCCTCAGCCTTCTGAGTAGCTGGGATTACAGGTGTGCACCACCACGCCCAGCTAGTTTTTGTATTTTTAGTAGAGACAGGGTTTCACTGTGTTGGCCAGACTGGTCTTGAACTCCTGACCTCAGGTGATCCATCTGCCTCAGCCTCCCAAAGTGCTGGGATTACAGGCGTGAGCCACCACGCCTGGCCTATGATGCCCTACTTTCTATCTGAACCTTTCTTCTCACTCTTTACATTCTCAGTGGAGCATTTGTAGAATCAAAATCACCATAATAGTAGCTTTTAACATTGTTCTGAGTGTCAAATAAGATTCAGCATAGAGTACTCCACCAGGGCCTGGCCATATAAGTGCTCAATAAATGTTCTTTCTTATTGTTATTATGATATATTACATTACTAATACCATTACAACAGTGAAATGATGTTAAAATAATGACGAATATGTAGTCTACATTTTAAAATAAATGATATTAAGGTTGTTTTAAAGTTAACTTTTATCACGTGGAACACATTTTCTCATACATAGAATATTACAAATATTTAATTGCCAGGAAAGTTTATACATGTTTATTTAACTTTTTAAACAAACTTTAAATTTTAGGGCAGGTGTGTGGGAGGATTGCTTGAGCCTAGGAGCTCTAGGTTACAGTGAGCCATGATTGCACCACTGCACTCCACCCTAGGCTACCGAGCAAGACCCTGTTTCTAAAAGCAAAACAAAACAAAACAAAACAAAAAACTTTAAATTTTAAAATAATTACAGATTCGTGGGAAGTTGTGACAGTTCTAAAGTTTTTGTCGCTCAATTTCCTCTATTGGTTACTTCTTATGTAATTATAGTATGATATTAAAACCAGGAAAGTAACATTGATACAACAGGTGTATATAGTTTTATGTAATTTTATCACATGGAAATGTGGCTGTCATTTTTTTCACAAGGAAATGTGACTCCCTAAATGGGTAAAGGGAAAGTAAAGTCAAAATAGTAGTAGTGTATTGTGGTTTATAGCACATGTGAAAATAAAATGTATGACAATTACAATGTGAGACATGAGGTGGACTAATTGAGAGTATATTAAGGTTCTCACACCAGATTTGAAGTGCTACAATATTATTTGAAGATAGATTGTAATTGGGTATTATAAAGTGTAGTGTGACTAAGAATATTTTTAAAAGAGAGGTACAGATTTAAGTCATTAGTGGAGATAAATGAAATAAAAATAAATTTAGCTAAATCAAGAGCAGGCAGAACAAGGGGAAAAGGGAACAACAAACAGACTGACAAAATCAAACAAGTAGTTGTTACAGTTTGGAAACCTAGGTGACATGGACAAATTTCTTATAAGAAACAAAACATCAAAACTCACCCAACAAGAAATAGATAAATAAGAAATAGTGTTTTATTTATTAATGGAGTTGAATTTGTAAACAAAAATCTTTCTAGAATAAAACTCCAGGCCCAGATGCTGTCATTGGTGTGTTGTAAATTTCAGTATTATGATGTAAAATGTTAAAGGAAGAAATTATAGCAGTTCTACCTAAACACTTTTAAAAAATTAGAAGTGAAGGGAACACCTCCCAATTCATTGCATGGGGCCAGCATAACCCCAATACTCAACTCTTGCAAAGGAAAACTATAGACCAATATTCATCATGAACATACATTTCAAAAAATCCCATCATAATAATTAGCAAACTGAATCAGCAGTATATAAAAAACTTAACTGGGTTTATCCTGAGAACATAAGGCTTATTTAACTTTTTAAAATCAATCAATGTAATTAGCTATATTAACAGACTAAAGAAAAGCCATATGATTAATATACTGGAGAAAAAAACATTTAACTGGGTTTAACATTGATTCCCAATAAAAACTCACAGCAGACTATCCACAGAAAGAACTTCCTTATTCTAATAAAGCATACTTACAAAAAAACCTACTGCGAACATTAGACATAATGGTGATACACTGAATTCTTTTTTATTTTTATTTTTATTTTTTATTTTATTTTATTTTTTCTTTTATTATTATTATTATTATTATTATTATACTTTAGGTTTTATGGTACATGTGCGCAATGTGCAGGTAAGTTACATATGTATACATGTGCCACGCTGGTGCGCTGCACCCACCAACTCGTCATCTAGCATTAGGTATATCTCCCAATGCTATCCCTCCCCCCTCCCCCCACCCCACAACAGTCCCCAGAGTGTGATGTTCCCCTTCCTGTGTCCATGTGTTCTCATTGTTCAATTCCCACCTATGAGTGAGAATATGCGGTGTTTGGTTTTTTGTTCTTGCGATAGTTTACTGAGAAAGATGATTTCCAATTTCATCCATGTCCCTACAAAGGACGTGAACTCATCATTTTTTATGGCTGCATAGTATTCCATGGTGTATATGTGCCACATTTTCTTAATCCAGTCTATCATTGTTGGACATTTGGGTTGGTTCCAAGTCTTTGCTATTGGATACACTGAATTCTTTCCTATGACTGTGAACAAGGTAATGAATTCAGTTCCCATCATTCCTATTCAACCTCATACTGAATGCAGATCCTAGCTGGTGCTGTAAGGCAAGAAAAATGAATTCAAATCATACTGATTGGAGGAGGACATGGTTATTTCCATAAAGTCCCAAAGGTTTACAAAAAAAGCTAATAAAACCAATGAATGAGTGTGTCAAGTTTTCAGGGTACAAGGTTAAAAAATTTCATTGTATTTATGTATGAAATACATTTTATTATGTATTTATTATTATTCATACATTGTATTATGTATGAAATACATTGAAAAATACATTTTTCAATGAAAAATTTGAAAGTTAATAAAAATACATTTCCATTAATGCTAAAATAATGAAATACGTAGATATAACATGAAAGCATATATGCAAAATCTGTATGTTGAAAACTATAAAACGCTAATAAAGGAAATCAAAGAATAGCTAAATAAGTAGAAAGTTACACGGTTCTCCACCAAATTGATCCATAGATTCAGTGTAATTCTAATGAAATTTCCAGCAGGATTTACTTTAGAAAATGATAATCGAATTCTAAAATTTATGTGGAAAGGGAAAGCCAAAATAATTTGGAGAAGAACAACAAAATTGGATGAATCTCACTACCTGATTTCAATGGTTATTATAAAGCTACAATTATCTAGTTAATGCGGTGAAGGGATAGACATACGTAACAATAGAAAAGAATAGAAATTTCAGGACTAGACATATACACCTATGGTCATATGGTTTTCAGTAAAAGTTCCAAGGCAATTAGTTTGTTATTTAAGTGATGTTGGAAAAATTTGGAAAATAAATACATAAAATTGAATCTTGATCCATACTCATTTTATGTACAAAAATGAACTGAAATTGGATCATAAACAAACATCAAACCAGAAACTATAAAACTTATAGAAGAAAATCTTTGTGATCATGGGTTTTACGTCACAAAAGCCCTATGAGATTTCTTAGATAATTAGATCAAAATTTTGACCCATTAAAACAGTTGAAAAATTGAGTCGCATAAAAATAATACACTTCTGCTCTTTGAAAAACACTGTTTGAATCTACGGCCATACCACCCTGAACACGCCTGATCTCATCTGAAAGACACTGTTTGAGAAGCCACAGACCGGGACAGAATATTTGCACAACACATACTTGATAAGGAACTTGTCTCCAGGATATATAAAGAACTCTTGACACTCAACAATAAAACAACCTTATAAAAAAACCTGTGCAAAATTTTATCTTACACTTCACTAGAGGACATACATAGACAGCACATAAGTACATGACAAAATGCTTAATGTCATCTGTTAGGTAAAGCAAGTAAAACCACAATGATATGTCACTACACATCAACGGAATAGTCAGTGTTAAGATAACTGACAGTGTCAAGTAGTGATGCTGATGTTTAGCAACTGGAATGCTTATAAATTGCTTGTGGTAATGCAAAATGGTATAGCCATCTTGGAAAACAGCCTGGCAGTTTCTTATAAAATTAAACATATAATTTAGCATACCATCCAGCAATCCCACTTCTAGGAATTTACTTAAGAGAAATGAAAATTTATGTTTACATGTATCATAATCACCAAAAAATGGAAACAACTCAGTGTTTTTCAACTGGGGAATGAATTCTCAAAACATGGTACCTTCATATAATGTAATGCTACTCAGCACTAAAAAGGAACAAACTAGAGATTTCATCAACCATGGATGAATCTCAGATTCATTACCCTAAGTGAAAGATGCCCGACTCAAAAGGCTCCGTACTGTTGAATTCAATTTATGTCACATTTTGTAAAAGCAAAACACCCAAGGACAGAAAATGGATTAGTGCTGGGCCTTATGCATGGGTGGAGTGGCTGACTACAAAGGGGCACAAAGAATTTTTGTGCTGATGGCACTGTGGTATATCTTGATTGTGGTGGAGGTATACAACTGTATTGTTTTGTGGAAACTTACAGAAGTATACACACTAAAGGGTGAACTTTATGTTATTTACATTGCACTTTGAAAATTAAGTATAAAACCCTGTATGTTTTTAAAGATTTCATTTACTTTTGATGTACAATGATTGTACATACTTATGGGGTACAATGTGATCTTTTGATACATGTATACATTGTATAATCATCAAAACCATATTTTTAATGTTAGTAGATTGACTGTGGAAATGACTGATACTAATGATAGTTCAGTAATGTAGGGAGAAGGACAAAGTGGTGAAGAAAAGTAGTAGGAGAAGTAGTGAGAGGAAAGAATGTAGATGATCAGAGAAGGGAAGTGTTTTGGGAGATGAGAGCTGCAGTCCATGACAGCAACATTCCACCCCATGCTCAGTGTTTACTCTCCTCTGGACAACATGGGACTCTGAGGGGTGGAATCTTCTTCTTAAAATGCTTTTGGCATAGATCTACCTCCATTTAGAATGTTCCGATCTAACATAGCTATTTCTGTAGCTAAAATCCTACTGCCAGAATCATTAGATATTACAGTTTCTATTGCTTTTTCATTGTGATAATTTTCTCATTGCAAATTAAATGAGATATATGCGATGTTAGCACAATGGTTGGCACTGAGTAAGTTTCAATAATTTACTCATGAAGTAATTATGACAACTCTTATTTTATATGTTATATAGATAATTGTTGAAGAGCTGTGTAAATCCTGGACTCCTGACCTAACTCCCATGTTCTCTCCCACTAAGCTATACTCACCTTTGTGGTGGTAGCTTCCTGATATTCTCAGAGGCTGAAAACAAACATGGAGATGCAGAAGTTAATTGTTTCCGGTATTTTCCAAGAAAACGATTATCTCAGTTCAGTTATACTGACTGTTTTTTGTTTGTTTTACTTTTCATTTCAGAGTACTTTAAGTGTGTGCAGTGCGATAAAACTATATCTGCATTATTTCAGCCCTTGGGAGATATAGGCTGCAGGTGAATGGGAGAAATATTCTTAAATTAAGTTTGAAAATATCCTCACATGGTGCCATTAGCCTTGCAGGGCCCGTCAAATTGTAGTTCACTCTTGCCTGGTGTCAGATCTGTTGGAAAGCTTTGACAAACAGTTGGTCTGTCAGAGACAGCTAAAAGCCTCAGAGAGGTGCAGAGAGACACATACATCTATCATCTAATAAACTCCACTTGTGGCAGGTGTCTCGGAACCCTAACTCATGGTGATGTGGGCACATGGGTTTTGTTAACCAGAAACAACATTTTAGCATTGACAGCTTTTAAAAAAGACAGTTCTAGGCAGGAATTTGCTATCTAAAGAACTGCAAACTAATCTTGCCTTCAAATAAAAAGATTGTAGTGCATCTTACTTTATAGAGAAAAAGGATGTCATTATTGAGCTTATTTCCTAATATTTGAATCTTTTAAGTGCTGAGCAAATTTTATTTTTTCTTTCTGAGTTGGAGTTTCACTCTGTCACCCAGGCTGGAGTGCAGTGGCACGATCTCAGCTCACTGCAACCTCTGTCTCTTGGGTTCAAACAATTCTCCTGCCTCAGCTTCCCAGGTAGCTAGGATTACAGGCATGTGCCAACTTGCATGGCTAATTTTTTTGTATATTTTAGTAGAAATGAGGTTTCACCA
Source organism: Pongo pygmaeus (assembly GCF_028885625.2). Taxonomy (NCBI): domain Eukaryota; kingdom Metazoa; phylum Chordata; class Mammalia; order Primates; family Hominidae; genus Pongo; species Pongo pygmaeus. The sequence goes on along the minus strand of NC_072386.2, from coordinate 50,655,408 downwards.
TGTTGGCCAGGGTGATCTCGAACTCCTGACCTCAAATGATCTACCCACCTTGACCTCCCAAAGTCCTGGGATTATGGGCATGAGCCACTGTGCCCAGCATTGCTGAGCAATTGTTATATAATCTGTTCTTGAATCTCAATCAGAATGAAAACTTTTGTTTAGAAAGTCACATATAAATGATGTTTGACCACTTTGTTTTTCAGCTTATAAGCAAGTTTTGATCAAGTCCACGTGACTGTCTTTATATTATAAAGGAATGCATATATTTTTGCAATATTCCAGGCATCTTATTAAATTCAGATTTAGCAATTTATCTATATACTATTTGCAGTTTTCATTACTTGCTAGTAACCCTAAAGGACTAGATCATTGAATTAGTTGTTTTGCTGAGCCTTTTGTGGCTGCTGTATAGGGTATCACTAAGATAATGAGTGAGCCTAGCTACCCATCCAGCATGGACATGCTGATACGTTTTTATTTCTGTATATCTGAATGCACATTTTACATGAAAAGATATGTATTCTATTTGAATACATCATGAATTTAGGAGTTTACAAAGGTCTCAGCATGTCTGACAAGATCTCCTGCCATACCCGGTGAATGGATGATTTTCATCCTTGAGAATGACGGACTCCTTAGTTTGTATATGAAGAGCAATAAACAGAGTCTCCTCTTTCTTGAACAAAAGTAGGGATATGAAACAACTTTCTCCCCAACTGGACCCCAGCAGAAAGCATCCCAGCTGTGATGGTGGGCATAATATGCAGTCAGTCAGACAATTCTGCAGTCAGGTGTTTTGTTCAGCATCCCCCAGAACGGATCCCAGCACATAATATCTCTTTACATGTAGTAAAATAACTGGTAATCCATTCTGTCTATGCCCGGTTAATGGTTTGTTTTTGGTTTTGTGTTTTGAAGTTCAACTGACCTGTTTCATCTTCTATGGTTTGTTTTGTCTCTGCCAAAATTCATGTTGAAATTTGATTCCAGTGTGGCAGTGTTAGGGGGTGCGACCTAGTGGAGGGTTTTGAGTCTCCGGAGTGCTTCCCTCGTGAATGGATGAATGCCCTCCTGTATGGGTTAAGTCCTCACTGATGGAATAAGTTAGCTCCTGAGAGAGTGTGTTGTAAAAAATAGTCTGGCTTTCTCGGTTTCTCTCTCATACCCTCTCTCACCACGTGATCGCTTTGCACTCCCACCCCACTTTTGCTTTCCACAGTGAGTTGAAGCAGCCTGAGGCCTCACCACATGCAGATGCCCAATCTTGAACCTTCCAGCCAGCAAAATCTTGAGCCAAATAAACCTCTTTTCTTTATAAACTACCCAATCTCAGGAATTCTGTTACAGCAACACTACTTATCAGGAAGGACAAGCTGGTGAAGAAAAGAGGGAGACTCCATCTCCTGGGCATACTCTTTAATCATTCTGATGATTTTTATTTGGGTGAAAATTTAAATCTTGAGTGTGATAATTTGTTAGTTTATTCTCCGAGTAGGTCAACCCTCCCTTTTCCTCAGTCATAGAAAAGAACAGTAGCAACACAGCTTATGGGATAGAACGAACATTTGTGGCATGTGAGCCTTGCACTGAGTGCTGTACCTGGTGCCATCACATGTGTTATCCTTGTGATCCTCCACACTTCTGTATATATTTGGTATTTCAGTCTCTTCTTTGCCAGGCCCAGTTCTGGCCATCCTACTATAATAAAACAACAGCAAGAACAACAGAAGAAAAAACCCCAAAATCTTCCTCTTGCGATACTTTATGCTAAGCGTAATTTCAAACCATTTTTACTGGAAACTTAGATGATTTTTAAGGAAACATAAATGGTAAACAGTTTATTCAAGGAATACATATGGGAAGTGTCTGAGCTGGGATTAAATTAGTTTGTCTCATTCTAAAGCCCATGTTATTTTCACTATAATTTATTAAAATCTGGCATATTGGACTTTTAAAATTTGCATTGTGTTTTTCAGGGAAGGCTGGGAATCTAGACACAGCAACTATAACAACAACAACAATAACAATGAAGGCTCACTGTGAAAACATCAATTCATTAGGAAAGTTACATCCCCTCCGCTACTGTTTCAGATGCTGTTTCTCATTCTCCATGGGAGCAGCCAGCATCATGTTTAGGATGGGGATACAATAGCCTGAGCTCCTGATTGAGTCAGACCCTGGACTTTCCCTTTTGTATCTGTCATTTTCCTCTGGATCCTCACACCTTTGTGTTTAATTTTTTTGAATTTCATTTGTTGACTTCCTGTGTGGGGTAAAATGACTTCCTTTGATTAATGTACTTTCTGTATCCTAGAGTTTCCCTTTCCCTTTGTGATTTAGTCCAACGTGTCCTACAGCCTCAAAAATTGTCATTGGAATCAAAAGCTTTCCAAGGTGCATCAGGTTAATGATTTGGATGCATCCTGAGGTTGTCTCCTGTAGCATGGAGGCATTATAATAGGAGTCTCGAAGTTACACCATTTTTCTACAGCACATCACAGGCCCAGAGGCTTGAATCTAAGAGAATCCACTCTGTGTCTATCAGCCTGAATCCTACCTTCTTGCTGCACAACAAAGCAACTGAACGTATTTTGAGTTAGGTGAAAACTATCACTCATTCATCAAAGTTCTGTCTGGGTGATATATGCTATTGAAAACAGATGTGGACACTGGGCTGACAGATGTTGAGAACAGACCTGTTGCTGAAGCTCATGTTATCACACATGCTGTGGGAAAAGAGGTCATTGGCATTCAAGATGCAACACCTACAATATGGTGAATTAAAGATGCCATTTGTATGGATCTTGGATTAGTGCTTGTAATTTGATTGCATATTTACATTGCTTTGGACATATAGTTGTCATCCTATGCCCCTCCCCTCAACTACGGCTGAAAAAAAAGTAAATATGAAATAGAGTAGCATGCTATTAAGCATTTATCTGTAAACTATACTAATGTTTTTGTGTTGAATATTCTTTTTCATTTTGGCAGCTCTGCACTAGGCCAGACATTGTCTAGTAATCTTCCAACAACTCTTTCATATTGGTATCTTTATTCCCATTTTATATTTTGTAAAACTGGGGCTAAGAAGAGTTCAGTAATTTGAGCTCATACAGCCACTAAGTGACAGAACTGCTCAACCATTTTGCTGGCTGTACTGCCTCTGGAATATGGTGGAGTCAAGAGAAGTGGGAGGTCTGTGACTCCCAGGAACACCTTTTTTTTTTATTTTTTAAATTTTATTTTATTATTATTATACTTTAAGTTTTAGGGTACATGTGCACAATGTGCAGGTTAGTTACATATGTATACATGTGCCATGCTGGTGTGCTGCACCCATTAGCTCGTCATTTAGCATTAGGTATATCTCCTAATGCTATCACTCCCCCCTCCCCTCACCCCACAACAGTCCCCAGAGCAGGAACACCTTTAAGCTGCCTCATCAATCCTGAGTCTCATCATCATTGCTTGGACTTCACAATGTAAGTCAGCCCATCAAGGCAACACAGTGCATGCACCACATTTTCAACTTGCGGACCAGTCACTCTACAGAGAAAGATGTCTATCTAATTTCTGTATATTTGTCAAATAATGGCATGTCTGAGCCATGGCAGGAAACACATGGTCACCCTCTTACCTTGGGTTTCTCAGGTGTTTTGGCCAGCAGATATTTAGGCTCTGGGATCAAAGACCTCCAGGTTCCACATGTGAGGATCTCCAGCACAATTAAAGGAAAGTTGATCAACATGTCTGCTTAATTAATGTTTCTAATATTTCTTTAAAAATCAAGTTTTGATGAGAAAAAAATTAAAGATAAATGATATCCAGAATGTTCCCATTTATTTATTTATTTTTTAATGCACTGGGAGAAGACTCAATGAATATGCCATATTGTGGTTGTCTCTGGATGACAGGATATTGGGTGCTTTTTAAAAAAATAATTTATACATGCTGTGGTGTAATTTGCAGCTTTTCTGTAGGAACTTTTTTATAGCTTGTAAAATCAATGGGAAAAAATAAAATATTAAATCAGATAAAATGTTATTTAAACACCTTAGTTTTTTATATAACTTTGCCTAGTGACCCCAGTAGGAAGGACATGGACGCAGCTTTTAGCAGAGAAATTGTTCCTAGGTTTCCTTTTTTTTTTGTCTTCAACACAGAGCCTCTGGGTTTTCTTTTCTTTTTCTTTCTTTAAAATGCTGGACACATTTTTCTTATTAATGTTCACAATTCTATATTCATGTTCTCCTTAATGGTTCTCTTCAACATGGAAGGTTCTCTTCTGATATCTTTAGTAGTAATTTTCAGAGAATCCTTGTTTTACTTGCTAGCCAAGCCCAAGGTCTGTATTTTATATGTTTTCCATTATTGTCTTGCATTTTAAAGGTCCATAGTTTAATTAGCTTGAGTATAAATTACCTTCATCCTTTTCTAGAGGTCCCATAGCCAAAACAATAACTTAAATACAAATATGCTGAAATATCTATATTTACAGTGTTCTTAATATCCTGAAGTCAATCTGTGCTTATCTGTTGGATGTAATTTACATGTACACTGGAGGTTTCCATGAGCAACCCCATGACTGGATGATTGACTGGGAGAATTCACAGGATGTAACATGTAGTTGTACTCACAGCTAAGATTTGTTGCAGTGAAAGGATACAAAGCAAAATTTGCTCATACATCAGTGCCCAGGTTTTATTGAGGGCTGATCACATAGGCACCCTCTGCCTAGCATGTACCAAAATTTCAGACTCCCAGAAGAAAAGCAGGTTTACAGATTCAGCATAAACCATATTGTTAGTACATTTTTGGTACAGTGAGCCATTCTTATCAATGAATGGTGGCAAGCTTCCTGAAATTCAAGTTCCTGTATGTCTGCCAGGGGCTCACCTTGGAAGCAGAACTTTGAAGGGATAACAGTTTCAGGCCTGTTGTATTAACTCTTCTATTCAACATGTAATAAAAAGCCAGAAATATTCTTTGGTGCCAAAGGCCAAAATGAGTTTGTTGAAGTAAAGAATAGCCCCATTATATACATTAATCTCTACAAGAGTGACTTTGTTTTTTGTTTGTTTGTTTTGAGATGGAGTCTCGCTGTGTCGCCCAGGCTGGAATGTAGTACTACGATCGTGGCTCACTACAACCTCTGCCTCCTGGTTCAAGCGATTCTCCTGCCTCAACCTCCCAAGTAGCTAGTACTACAGGTGCATGCCACCACTCCCAGCTAATATTTTATTTTTAGTGGAGACAGCGTTTCGCCATGTTGGCCAGGCTGGTCTTGAACTCCTGGCCTCAAGTGATCTGCCCATCTTAGCCTCCCAAAGTGCTGGGATTAGAGGCGTGAGCCACCGCACCCAGCCTAAGAGTGACTTTGAACAAACTACCCTTTACCTCACTTTTCACCTCTGTAAATGGCACTTACACTCTGCATAGTCGAATTCTGTGATTCTATGTGTTTTGTAATACTTTATATAACAGAGATTCCTAAACTGGGATCCATGTACTCCAGGGTTAAATGAAGACTTTCCTAGAAGTACAATGCACTGATATCTCTTAGAGAATTAATTGTCAGGCCCTCAACTTTTAACGTGTACTCTTTCCCAGGCTTGATCTGCATGAGAGTGAACCTTGGAAGGGGCTGCTGGTTCTCCTTTCCCACAACTTCTTTTGCTTTACAGAATAAATGCATCACTCCCAGGTAAACAGATAAAGGTACAGGCTTTGAGGGCATGTCTCAAAAGAGCAAAGTAGAGATAGGTAGATTAGGTAATAAATACTGAAAAAAAAAATGGCACTTCATCTAGGCCATGGATTTATTGCAGAATTTATGTACCTTATCCACTAGGCGTTCCCTCAAACCCATGGTGTCTTCTTGGTCCACAACTAGTCCACATTACCCAGCCTCCCTTACTGGTAGGAGCACAGCCACAGGTATTGGAGCAGAAGTGAAATATATTACTCTCAGGTTTGGCTCCTAAATAACCCCCATGTATTCTCCTCCATACTGTTTTCTGAAATGGAGTTGACCTACAAAGAGACCCTAGAGCCCAAATGTTGAGATCACAACACTTTGTCAGCCTAGGCCCCTAAATGGCTGTGGAGGAGAGCTACCCCACTGAACTATTTGCCAGCCCAGTACTGTTATCTGAGCAAGAAATGAGGTTCTGTTGTGTTTAGGCCATTGTATAGTTGGGACTGTCTTTTACTCACTGTTGATTGTTTCTCTTAGAATTCAGAAGTGAAATGCTTGATATGGGAATGTGTATTAATACATTTATTTGAATTGAAAAATGAATTCAGACTTTTTCTGATAAAAAGCAAGTCTGTTTTGGCAGATTGCTTTGATAATGAGGACTGCCTTTGTCTATTGGGTTTTATATTTGGGGCAGACATTTTACATAAATTGGAATCCGCTGTCTCAAAGTTTGACAAAAAATATAATTTAAGCGCACATATAATTATATTCTGGAATTCTATGCTGGGAAATAATATCCTTTTGCATCTATTTCACCTTAAAGTTAAAAACAATACAACCCCATAAATCTCAACTTTAACATTCAAGGTGCGTTATAGTCTTCCAGAATTCTTCTGGGGAATTGTAAGCAAAAACATTCGCTGACCACTAGTTTATAAAAGAGGGCTGTTAGCTAGTAGTTTAAATGAGTCTTGGTTGACCTGATTAATAAACAGGCCCTTAGTGATTCACTTGTGTAAATGAGCTAAATGTGTGGGCAAACCTAAGGCACATGACAGAGACTAATGCTACAACTTGAACAACTTCTGCTATTGTAAGTCTTCCAAATTACCCTCTTAAAATATTTGTAGATTCACGTCAGGCAGGTGAATGGGAAGGCTGAGTAACTGATCTTCCTATAAGAAAAGTGTGTGGAGGGGGATTACTTCACTTAATGTTGCCAGTAAACCTGAAGTTTTATTGTTCCATCTTCTTCCCTGAATCTCTTTTATGTGCCACGGAGACATATAGATATGGGGTGGACTTCAGGACCTGGGCCAAGTGTTTGTGGGAAAGAAATTGAAGAATAACTAGGTGCCTAAAGCGCTAAGGGAAGAACTTAGTCTGACTGAGTGCAATTTCCTAATTTTATGATTTGGCAAGGCTGGCATGCACAGAGCTTTAAATAACTTTAGGGAAGTATTCCTACTGGTGCCCCATCCAGCATACCAAACTCACTGCGTGTGAGGAACAGCAGAGGGAAGCCTGTGCTATTGTCCTGCAGGTGAATGAGTGAAAATCGTCTGATCTCACAGGTAGTGCTGCCCCATTGACTGAAAGTGTCTCCAGTAGTGTGTTCCTGGCATTCCACTTTGAAGATGTTGGCAATCATAAATGCCAGAATCACACCTGGCATTTCTTTGGAAAAACATTAAACACCTCACGAGCCCAGAGCCTACAGGGATAATGGGGAAATTTGGAAGTACAATGATTACTCTGCATGAGGAAATGTTCGTGTTGATGAAACCTTGGGATTTGCACTATTTGCAAAGCATGTGTCTAAAGCCTTGGAGATGAGTTCAGAGGGGCTAATAGTAGAAGGTAGACCAGGTGCTGGTATGGAAAGGCATGTATTACCTCCAAAATTCAAGGGACAGGATGAACATTATACATCTCTTGTGCTTGCTCCTTTAGCAATTGGATCAGAGCAGGAACCTAGAGAGCTAGTTGCCGGCTAATGGACTTTTTAGAAAGGTGTTTTGGTGGTCGATATCTAGATATCAGATGTCTTCCACTTAGCCTGGCCTTTGCCCCTGTGAAAAGCATCATGGTGGCTCTGAGAGAACAAAGTCATCAAATAAATGCTTCTGAAACCACCTTCTCTAGAGATTCTGCCATGCCTCCAGGGCAAAGACTCTGACTTGTTTGTGTCACTACAGCATCACATGGGGCCTGAGTTCATACTCAGGAAAGGCTTACATTATGAATGAATCCTCCTGGAATGGGCATTAGAAAGTTTCTTTCCACCTTAGCCCACCAGAATGGTACAGAGAGACTCAGACCAGAAGGCCCATTAGGAATAATGTGTGTTCCACCTGAGTTTCATTTCAGAATCTTTAGCAAGTGGGATTCAGCGGAAGTTACACAGAGAGCCCAAGCAGGCATAATACTGTGACCAAGGTGAGACACTAGGGGCGAAGGCACCCCGTTAAGAATGATGCCACAAACCATAACTGGATCTTCCAGAGCCTTTCAGTTTGGGTCCTCACCAGGGCTGATGGTGGAAGGGATATGGCTTTTTCAGTAGCCTTACGCAGATACAGAGCTCTGATTGCTTCCCATCCGTGAATCTCAGGGTGCCTTCATGGGGCTGTGGGTGCCTTCATGGGGCTGTGGGCAGTCCTTTTCCTGTGAGAGTCTTGCTTTGTTCCCTCAGCTGGCATTTGTCTGCTGACTTGACACTTCATCTCAAGCCTACTGTGTTGTCACGCGTGGCTCCAAATCCCACACTGCTTTAGAGCTGTTTCCTTGAAGGCAGGAAGATCTGCAGGGAATAAACAATGAAGCAGGCAATTTTGTCAAGCATTTGCAGTAGCAAAACACAGAGCTGACAAAAGGGACTTATGCCTTTTTTTCAGTAGAATTAATAATCAAGTTGTATGCAAAAAAAATTGTCAGATTTAGGAGAAATGATAAAATATAGTACCAAACATTAAGGACTTTTTCTTTGTTTACTATTGATATTAATAGCCATTGTTTATAGTTCAGTCTCCAGCAGGGGTGGACCTGCAGTTTCTCTATTATCTATTTTTATGAAGTGCTTGCATTTTTTAAATTATTTATCGAATAAGTAGAGTTCTCTGTGTTCATAAGCCTGGATATACTCAACAGTTCAGGAACATTTCCTCCCCATTCTGAGTCAGTATTTCAAGTCACACACATAGACCCATATACACATTGAGGTTGAGCATCTCTTATCCAAAATTCTTGTTACCAGAAGTGTTTCAGATTTTGGATTTTGTAATACTTGCATTATATACTTACTGGTTGATTGTTCCTAATCTGTAAATCCAAGATCTGAAATACTCCAATGGGCATTTCTGTTGAGTGTTTTGTTGGCATTCAAAAATTTCAAACTTTGGAACATTTTAGACTTTGAACTTTTGGATTAGATATATTCAGTGTGCATTGCTTAACAATGGGGATGCATTCTGAGAAGTGCATCATTACGCAGTTTTGTCTGTGTGCAAACATAGAGTGTGCCTATGCAAACCTTGATGGCATAGACTACTGTACATCTAGGCTATACGGTATAGCCTATTGCTCCTAGCCTTCATGGGGCTGCTACAGCATGCTATTTTACTGAGTATGGTAGGCAGTTATAACACAATGCTAAGTACTTGTATATCTAAACATAGAAAAGATACAGCCAAAATTAGGTATTACAATCTTATGGGTCCACCATGGGATATGCCATTTGTCATTGACTGAAACGTCCCATGTAGCACATGACTGATGTGTGTGTGTGTGTGTGTGTGTGTGTGTGTGTGAGACAAGGTGATTGCATTGTTTAAACAGTAAAATTGTTGGATAGATTATGTTCCTTCCCTATCATCACTTCTTTCAAAGGTAAGATAGAAGAGGTTGTGTCCACTGTAACTCTGAGAATTTGGTTTGAATTCCTCAACAGGGATTTTTCATTTGGGCAAAGATTGTATGAGTAAAAACATTATGTAGAGAGAGGACAAAAAAGCTATGGAGAATTATAGTGTGCAGTGGCAGAGTTACTCAAATTATCATCTTTGGATCCTTGTAATCAAGTGCTGAGGGAAGTCAAGGCTCTGGGTAACCTAGTGTTTGCTGTCTTAGAACATTTTAGTGAAAACAAGGAATTTAATGGCGTTAGTTTCTTGCTTCTAACTGTGCTGGGGAGCTTAGGAAGAAGAGATCATGAGCCCTGGGCTTCTAACTTAACATAGGTGTTGACGACCTGTGCCACTACTCAGCTGAAGCTTTAGGAGCCACTACATGGTGCCACCATCTCTCTTTGTTTTCCCATTTGTGAGAATGGCATAGTTCATATAGGGGCTGCTCTCTCAGCCTGGGTCCTAGCTTAAGCAAGACCTGGAGCAGAGCCGCAACCAAGATTCAACATGAGCAAGACAAACGTTTTGTTAGCCACTATGGTGTTAGAGATGATTGTTACTGGAACATGAATGATAGTCTGTTATGAAGTGCATTTAGAAAATGCCCACATAGTGCCCTAGAATAGGGCCCATTATGTTAATAGGCCTTCTCCTTAATAACTTTCAAAGCATTGATTATGGCCTTGTGTAGGTCTGCATGACTATTCATAAAGCTGCTATCATCAATGATTCCCAGTGCTACATTGTATATATTTTAAACAATCCGTCCATTTAGGAGCTGCACGATCTTAGTGTAGTTTTTGAACTGCTCTGTGGCTCAGCTTCTTCATCTGTAACACAGTAATAATACTATTGTTTACCTCAATGAATGGAATATGTAATACCCTCAAAGCAATATCTAACATGTAGTTGATTATTTTCATTAAGTTTATCTACAGATATTGAATGGGCACTTACCATGTTCCAGTTCCTGAGCAGTTCCTTATAAAGATGAACAATAACATATGAGTTCAGGTGTTCTTGGGCCTCATAGATCTATGAAGAGAGATACGTTAAACAAATGATTAGTTATGAAGAAGTGTTGTGCCGTGAGAGTGCCCATCAGGGGGCCTGACCTAATTTGGAGGGTCAAGAATGGATGGCTCTGAAGGAATGACATTTAAGAACTAAAAGATCAGTAGGTGTGGAGGTGTGGCCAAGATGAAGGTAAGGTTGGAAGAACAGTTAACCAGGTAAAGGAAGGGTGTATTCAAGGACCCTGAGGTGGAAAGGCGCTCAGCACAGCAGAGTACTGAGAGAAGGCCAGAGTGGCAAGGCAGAATGAAACCAGGAAGGGGCCTTGGAGCCCTGTGGCGGAGGAGGAGCACACTGGCCTTTGAAGGGGCATATTTGGCTCAGGGCCATTGTTGTGTGGCAGTGAGCAAACACTTCTTCAGACCTCAGTTTCTTCATCTCTAAAACACATGACTTTTTTCAGTTGCTGAATTCCCATTCTAAGATTTTTCTTGCTTTTTCTTTTTCCTTGTTTCAGAGAGCCAGTGTGCTGTGCCAAAAGTTGTTTCTAATAAAATCTAATTGTTTAGAGAGAACTATGAGGAACAACAAAGAGGGAGAAAAACAGGCTTTTTTTCAGGTCTGTTGCTTAACCTGACTTTTACACTGTAAAATACGGGGTCATGATGGCTGACCCTGGAACAGCTCCGGTCTAGGATGACATTTAATTTTGCTTGAGGATGGCATCATATTGAAACCTGTAAGAGGGAGGCTGGTGTTTAGGTTTATGGTTCCTGCCACTCCTTCCCTGCTCATAGGAGCGGGAGGGTTTTTTTATATTTTAATTTTTTTTTCTGTTACATTTATCTTCTCAGACTGCATGGTGGGATAATCTGAGCATTTATAGAAAACGGAGCTCCCCACTGGGCCTATGCGTTAACCCCTCCTGAAGTGAATGGAGCATGCAGTCTCAGAGGAACTTAGATATTTTTTCCCTTTTTCTTTCTTTTTTATTTTTCATAAAAAAAAAAAAATATTGGGCCAGGTGCGGTGGCTCATGCCTGTAATCCCAGCACTTTGGGAGGCTGAGGCAAGTGGATCACCTGAAGTCAGGAGTTCGAGACCAGCCTGGCCAACATGGCAAAATCCCGTGTCTACTAAAAATGCAAAAACATTAGCCAGGCGTAGTGGCATGTGCCTGTAGTCCCAGCTACTTGGGAGGCTGAGGCAGGAGAATTGCTTGAACCCAGGAGGCGGAGGTTGCAGTGAGCCGAGATCATGCCACTGCACTCCAGCCTGAGTGACAGACCCAGACCCCGTCTCAAAAAAAACAAAAACAGTTATTCTTTTCCAGCATATTTGATCCTAGAGCAAACAGGAATTTTTTTATATCATCTAAAATTGGTAGATATTTCTGTATTTTATAACTCCACTGGCCCTAATTGTGAATTTCTGAGTTAGGCCAAACAGCATTTTTGTTGTGTGTCCTCTTATATACAGTGATTGCTGCAACACCAGCATTGGAATAGTTATTACTCTGTTGAATAAATATGCCATCTGTCACAGAGGCAAGTGACCATCCACACTTTGTGCTGTGTTTCTCAATGGGATCTTTTTTAGAAAGGTGAGGCTTGTGAGAAATGGGTGAGTCCACGTTGGAATAGGCTTGCTCTAAGAGAGACGCCCACCCTCATTCTCAGTTCCAGTCCATCTGCTCCTCCTGCCACACTGCCCTTAGGTAAGTGCTGTGCTAGGCACCACCCTGTTCAGCCTTTGATCCTGTCTGGATTGCCTTGTGTGTGTTCTCTGGCCTTTGATTTTCTCCTCAGATAACTGCTACGGGGTTACCAGCAGATTCCTGAGATCATGGACTATGCATGCAAGATCATCTGGCCGGGGTCTTCCAACTGATACATACACACACCCATGTACCCTTTATAAAGACAGTTACAAGGACAGTTCTTTTCTATATCCCAACTCTCAAACATACTTTTTTCTAAAGCTGATCTGCCTGAGAGCCAGCCTGCAGTCTGCAGGGTCTCTTGTCCCCTCTCCCTCACAGAGTGGGGCAGACAGTTTGTCTTTCCGCCATCTATCTTTGATCTCCCATGCGTCTCTGAGTTCACCGTTGTACTCTGCCCTGTGGTTGAAGACCTCTGGCATGCCAGATGCAAAATACTGGCTCTCATAAAGCTGGAAAAGGGAATGAATGGAGTAGCTGGACAACAAGACTTTTTATTGCAACTTAGGTGGCTCTTTTTTTTTTTTTTCACTTTTGACAGAATTAGAGTACCCAAGTGATGTCAGCTGATACACAGTGATGGGTTCTGACCAGTGTGCATTTAGGCATATAACTCAGAAAGAGTTCACAAGAAATAAGAGACATTACTGCATCAAAACCCCTCAAATCCCATTTAGTTTTTAATATGAAGGTTTTTTTTTGAAAAAAGAAAAATATAATTAAAATGACACAGAAACATGCCTTAACTCCAGCAGTGTGTAACATACATTCATAAAATAATTTTTAAAAGCTTCATCTATCTGATTGAGATACATTTCCAATAAAAATATATTTTTCTTTAATAATTACCAATGTTATAGTACATGTGTAGCTTTGATCAGTTATAAACTGAAAATAAGTATAATAGCCAAACTAGAGGTTTTTTAAAACTTAGAGGCTTGTCATAGGAAATTTAAAAAAAAAGTTAAACTTCAATTAATATGCATATTTTCGTTAAAGAGGATTATGGTACAGTGATAACTAAAAGAGTTTCAGGCATAAAATTATCTTACATTCAGATAAAATTCTGGAGGGAAAGTGGAATAGAAGTAATATAAATTTAAAAGGAATAAGGAATGCTACAAAACGTTAAAGAAGAGCCTGTTCTTTTATTTGTTAAATGGATGATGGAGTTATCAAATGACAATGGTATTTAGAGATACATGTTTTATTTCTAAATGTCAATATTTAATCCACAAGAAGTATAGCTTCTACAATTATGTAAACTTATGATGAGAAATTTTGTGTCCACTTCAAATTGTGTGAGAGGGCACATAGTTTTTCAAAATTCTATCTACATCCAGTTTATGGAGAATGCTGATTTGTAATCCTACAGTGATTTTTAAATGTGGCTTTGCATTAGAATTGCTTTGAGGTACTTATCAAAAATACAGATTTCTGGGCTCCCATTTAGATCTATGAATCAGAATTTCTGGTGGCGGGGCAGAGGTGGACAGTATCTTTAGCAGGATTCTCTGATTCCTAGTGATTTTGGTACAACCAATCCTGAGACCAGTGTTTGGCTCCCCTGTATCCACTTGCTTCTTCCTCCCGGCCTGAAGGCCCTGCTTTATCTGCCTGGGAAGGACCCTTGAAGTGGGCAGGAGCCATGGGGCCAAAAGTACTTGTTGATATGAACCCTGGAATGGGACCCAGGAGAAATGCTGTTTTGTTCGTTCACATTTAAGGGAGCATCACATTCTCTCTTTAATCCAACTCTTGTTGTCTTATCCTAAAATGTGGCATTTTAAAACTCTCCTTTAAGAAATTACAGTTCTTTATTACATTTTTCTATACTAGTATTGACCCACAGTCTGCTTAGGATCACTCAAAAACATTGATTTCAAAACTATTTGACTTCTAAAATTTGAGTCTGTTAAAATTCAGAAGTAGTCCATGATTTCTAGCCAGCTTTCTGGATCTTTTAATGATAAAATATTCCTTCAACATATGAGGTGTGGCTATTATTAGATAATATGCAATCGTCTGAAAGGTTTGTCTTAATGGACTACATTTGCTGCACATTACAGGAGGTGCATTGTCTTTCTGTATTCCTTATGTGAGAGATTTGTCGCCATTTCCTGTGTCTCAACAAGATAAATGAACTAATTTAAAATATTTTCCATGCCTCATCTGTCCACTCCACAAGCTGTCAATGGGCTTGGATTGGAAGCTTGCATGCCAGCAGTCCTAAGCCAGGAGTACTGTTATTTTGGAAAAAAAAGAAAAAGAAAAAAAAAAGCTGTTTCCATAGCAGCTTGGAACTCCTTTGCAAGTGTGCTTTCACATTTTTGTAGGATCTGGTAAGAAAGCCGATATTTTGTCCAGCTCTCTTAAAGCACATTTGCCTGACTTAAATGAAATCGTTACTTTTTAAAAATTGAAGTGGTAGGGGAAAATTTTCAAGAAGTGATGAGAAAAAAAATCAAGATGAGTTAAAAAACAAAACAGGAAGGAAAAAGAAAAATATTGGAGCTGCTAAAATTTGGAATTATAAAAATCAAAATTGGAAAGTGTCATTTTTTTCTAGGTAAATGTTTCTAATTTACCATGTTTTCATGTATTTTGTGGGTTGAATAGTGTAAAAAAATCAAATTGTAGAATCCTCACAGGTTTATTTTATTTTATTTTTTTGCAGTCACTTGAAGTCATCATATGTTCCTCCATAGCACATTTAAGGGAAAAATTATATACAGAGCATCATAGTGGCGCACAACTTTGAGGCATTTTCATCTTTTGCAGCAGGATCGAGTTCTTCACAGTATTGACTTAGTGGTATTTGTAGGAAGGCAGAGCAAAGGAAATAATAAGTTGGAAAGCATTTTTACTGTTAGACGGGTTCCTTTTGGATTTTCTGAATTTTTCTACTTAATAATACATTTTAATGAGTCTTTGGGGGAAGTCGTAACTTCACTTCACTGCTTATCGTTGCAGCCTGCTCACATGACACAATACTCTTGTGAGGTATAATATGAAAATCATCTCTGGTTAAAAGTGGATTTTGGCTTTTAGCCTAATACTGAGCAAATAACCTTTCCAGTCCAAGTTAAATGTTCCCATAAACTCTTTAAAACCAAATTTTCCTTGTTTAAAAAAAAGTCACTGCATATAATTCCCAAAGGGTGGGGATGTGGAAACACTTTAAATTAGACTTAAAAAAAAAAAAACAAAAACAAAACCTTGCCATATTTTGCTGGCTCGGCCTTTCTTTAGCTCAGATTTGGTGGGTGCTGCTTTGCTAGATTTGGCATGAGAGGTCAGAGTTCTCACGAGGGATTTTGAATGGCCATCAGCTGGGTTCCATTCCTAAGCTTGAACTGTGGCTTAAAGCAGAATGCAGCTGCCTGCCTACCCATGCCAGTGCATCTTCCCTGGGGAATCACTGCAGAATCCCCCAAGCCTCATCTTTGTACTTGATTGTGACCTTGTTGCTGTCTAATGCTTGAAACCCCCAGCCCTTCCAGCTCCCTCATTACACAGGGCTAGGCTTTCTGTGGTTTCCCCAGTAGGTCAGCCTTAAGGTAGATGAAAATTTGATAGATGCACTTATAACCTCTTCAGAGCTTCCTGTTGGAACTTGACAAGCAGATTCCTTCTCCTAAATATTTTAACACACAGCCTTTAAAATGACATTTACCTCTTCTAGGACCATTTTTGACAGTAGCTTGTAGTAGATTTATTTTTATTTTATTTGAAAACATCATTTGGGGTTTTGTAGAAAAAAATAAAATATTTATCTCCACAGCTTGTTATCAGCAGGGAGGATAGGCATTCTTGGAGGGATGGGAGGTTTATTGGTAGAAAGATTCAAGAAGCTATTTTGTGATAAAGGATTTATTTGCACTTTTCCCTCTAGTCAAGTAAATTGCTTGTGGGTTCTTGCTAAAAAAAAAATAATCCCTCTGGTGCTACTTTTAATTTGGTCAGGTTTAAAATGTTTTCAGAAGGGTTAAGCTTCCTTTGCATTAGTGCCTGGTGTGGTCAAATGAAGGAGTGACTTTGGAATGGACTGCTTGTGTTTATGATTGACCTCCCCATAGAAGGTTCAGAATTGCAGAATAGTCAAAACCATAACACTATTTCTACATGTCTGTTAGATGTGTGGTGTCTCCTCCTTCCCTCAGCAGGTATAGTTTTCTAGGCATGTTTATCTTTGACTCACGTTGTAAGAATATATGTTTCCTGTGATATGTCCAGTGTGTCCAGCTGTCACTTTCAAAAATAGGTACACACCAGAATATCAATCCATTGTTAAGATTTCTTATGTGTGACTACTGAGAACTGTACTTTTCTTGCAAGGGGAAGAATGAATTGAACATCCTATTCATGTCTGTTATGTGTTTACAAGTGAAACTATTAGTACTAGTGGAGCATGGAAGCATTTTATGGGCAGGTGGGCCATGTTGTGAAAACACTATTATAAAGCCTAAAATTTGAGGAAAACCCCCCAAAACCTCCAT
This sequence comes from Pongo pygmaeus, assembly GCF_028885625.2. Classification (NCBI taxonomy): domain Eukaryota; kingdom Metazoa; phylum Chordata; class Mammalia; order Primates; family Hominidae; genus Pongo; species Pongo pygmaeus. Next base: position 50,638,569 of record NC_072386.2, on the reverse strand, counting down.
TGCTTGGGGGCTCTATTTTTAATCAGATCTTCTGTTGAGTTCATGAATATTTCAAATGAACCTGACCAGGTGACTCTTTCTTTCGAGGCTCTCAGATGGTTTTCAATGGAAACTTTCTTTTGTCACTGTCATGAGAATGGCTTTAACCCAGTACAAGTCCAGAGTGGAGGTCTGAATTCACTTGGGAGAGAGATGAAAGCTGTGGAAGATTTTGGCAAACTGGATAAACATAGGCAATAAAAGAAAAAAAAAAGATTTCGGCAAACTTCACACAAGTCTAGTAATAGAGTACAATAATTTTTCCACTCCACTACTATAGAATTTTTTTTCACTAAAACACTTTACACTTAAAATCATTTAAAGAAAGAGTTTTTCCCTCTAGGAAAAGGCAGAAATACACATCCCCTATACTTTAAGAAATATATTTGGGCACAGATGTCTAGTTTCTTATCTTTTGTTAAGAGTTAGATAGATGCGTGATTTTAGTGAATGTATTTATAAAAAAAAAAAAAATTTACTAAACATGGCTACAAAAACAAAATACTTCAAAGTCCTGGCTGAAAACCCTGAATCTGACAAGGATGTTTTTTTCTCTCCATAAAAATAAATCTGAGAGACATAGACTGAGAATATTGAGTTAAGCCTTGGCCATCACACTTGCCATGAAAATGGGAAGCAAGGGTTGAAGAATGAACACATCAGCCTGCGACTGGGAAGACATGGGCAGGAAAAGTCACATGGTGCTGAGGCAGGCCTGACCAGGGAACCTGGTAGAGATTAGATCGAGAAGAAGGAAGAAGAGTTGGTGATGCTTGTCCTGACACAGGTCTGAGACCCTGGGCTCAGCACATGCTTCTCTGCGCTGTTTCCTGAAGTGTTATTTGTTTAACGTCACTTACTTTTTGTCCCTTTTTCATATATACCCCTGATAACTGGGGTGATCTGATTTTTTTGTCCCATGTGGATCTTATACCCAAGCTCTTTGGCCTTTTGTATTGGCAAACTGAAAAGAACTGATGTATTATTACATTCTGCTGTTTCTTTTTTCTTCTTCTTCTTCTTCTTCATCTTTGAAAGAAAATAGTAGGAATGACCGTGTTTGTGATGCCTCTTTTTGTTTAGAGAGCACTTCTGTATCCATTATTCCATTAATCACCACAGTAATCCTCTGAAGTACAGCTGTGGAACCTGAGGCTCAGAGGGACATGGTAACCTGCATCTTAGTGGGAGAGCTGGGACTCCTATGCACTCTCCTTTACTCTGCCAGGTGGGGGTAAGGGTATTGAGTTAGCCTGAAAATCTGCTTTGATGGCAGTGAGCGTATCATGAACTGCAAGTGTTACCTTTATTACAAAAAACTAGAGGCCTTGAACTCTTCTTTCTCTGTCCTCATTTTGCATTAATCTGACTAGGGCTGTTTGGATAGGATTCTAGAGAAAGATGTTTCTCTTCATAATTTACCATTGAAAACTACCACTTTGGCCTCACAGTTGAAGCAGTAAAATATATATGTACCTACACTTAGAAGCACTTTGTCTTTTACTGCCATGAAGCTTGCTGGGCACTTCTTCTGTGGGCTTCTTATTGATACGTAGGCACCCATAGAGAAATGGAGGTATAGGAATTCCAGGATGGACTGGGTAATCTTCATCTTTCACAAAAGTCCTGGAGATGATAGAAGACCACACTTTAGTTTTATGATTGCCAGTGAGCCAGAACATAAGTGGTACACGTCTTTTAGAGTATGAACGTGTTCTTGCACACATCTGCTTGGGTAATTGACTGTTCTGTTTGAAGAGATCTCACAGAAATGGAATTTTTAAATATTGAGAAGATTCCATTAAGAAATAGAGGGAGAATGGAAAGTGCATTATAAAAGCCATGCCAAGAATAGGTAAAGTGTGGCCTAGCATCCACAAAATATTTACTTTTAATTGAAATGAACTTTTAAAAGTTAATGTTCTCACTCTTTGGCTAAAGAGTTAATTGTTGGGCTTGTCCAATATCTGTTTGGAGTCAGTCATCCAATTTTTCATGACAGAAAAAAAACATTGTAGGTAATGTAGTTGGGGTGGTGTTACTTCCATGAAGAAAATGTGCATGTTTGAATTTACCTTACTCCTTTGTTGTGGCCACCCCTCTTTTGAGGACCTGTTAATGGCTAACAGGAAACACAGGAAAATGAAGGGTAGAGCATGGTGTTGTTGATTCATTGTGAGAGTGAATCTGCCAGTTCTGAGTCTGAAACAATATGACGAATAAAATAGCTCTAAAGATAATCAGGGTTTATGCTCCATCTTTTTTCATTATTTATTATAAAAATAATAAAATAACAACACGAAAAAAAAAGGAAAACTCAAGCCTCCCCTAATTACACCATGATGTTCTTCATTTTTGCTTATTCATTTTATCTCTGTTCACATGTGTGCATGATTATTGTTACTGTATTCATGTAACTTATAATCCAAGCTTCTCACTTGGCATTGGATGGTCAGCATTTTTCATTGTTCTTCATCTGGGTTTTTTTGCGTGTGTGTGTCCTGGACTCCTTTGGCAGTTTTTGGTAAAGCGTATGGACCTCTTGTCAGAAAAATACTTTTTTGGTATTTAAAATATACAGGATTACAGAGGAAACAATTATGTTGAAGTACAGTTATTAAAATATTATAAAAATCAGTTTGTACTATAGCAATCTATTAATGCGTTAAGTACTTAGTTGTATAATGTCTAAGTAATTATAAGCATAAATATTTTGAAACTGTCTGTGGATCTAAAGGTAGAGGGGAGGGAAGTTGAGGAATTTCATGCCCTGTGACTTGTATTATCTAGGTGAAGGAAGAGGCATGACTGTCTTTAGAATGTGAGGACTTTGGTTCTGGTTGAAGAGAGGTAATGTTTTAAAACAGATTTATTGAAGGATAAGGGCAGCATTATTTACCTTTTAATGTGTATCAGGTACTGTGCTAAACCTCTTATGTATGCTATTTTTTTAAGGGCAGCTTCATGAGGAATAGGTGCTGTTACCATCTTTACCTATCCAGTGAAGCAACTAAGCTTGGAGAAGTGACCCATTGTTCTAATCACAAATAGATCACTGCAGAAATATTGACCATTTACTCGTCCTCAAAGGAAGTCGGCCTGAATAATCCGGAAGCAGTATCCTGATGAGTAATACAGTGCAAAGCCACATGGTGGCAGGGTTAGGGTTCAGGCTTTAACAGTGCCTGTTTTACTACCTTTTGTCCATTCCTTAAGTTGGGAAAGGTAAAAGGAATTTCTAAGTGACCTTAAGGGCCACTTGAGATTGGAAACCCCAAATTTATCTTATCTAGAAGACAAATCTACAAACTCACTGCTGCGTGATTTTTCTCTTGTAACAACCATCTCAGATACTTACGTAGAGGAAGGTGGTGGTTGGGGGCTACAGGAGAAGGGATGGGCTCTGGACTGGACAGCCTGTGTCCATGTGGAGGAACCCTAACCCTATACTAAGTTAACTCTTCTCACAGCTGCAGTTGTCTCCCCTGAAAAGGTGCTTCCTCTGAAAGGTCACCCGGGACATGTCTGCACTGCATTGACTTTATAGCTTTTCATCACTGCTTCCTCAGTTTTATTTGGAGACACAGTGTGCGGGTATTTCAACTCAATCATAAATTTCCTCAATGTGGGCTGCTGCTAGCATAATTGAAAGACAAGAGGCAAAGAGGTTGTGGCAGGTCACAGACAGAACAATTCATGGGTGACAGTTTCTAATAAGGGTCAGATGCACTCAGGGGCCTTGGGATAGCTTCTGGTGTTCAGAAAAGGAAGAATACCCCAGCGTAGCAGCTTGTGTAGTTATCAAAGAAAAATGATGAGATCTTTTTATTGTTCCTTTTCCCAACCACTCTAACCAAGGTAAGTATATATAGCAGGAATATCTACAAAGGTTCATCTAAACTGTTAAAAAATGCCTGGGGGAAGTTGGACAGGATAGAGGTGCTTGAAATTCACTTGTGGGACACAATTTCTTCATTGCACATCCATGAATCAGAGATACCTTTACTGTTCCACCCCGATCCTCATAAATGAACATGTTTCAGTAAACTTACATGAAACAGAGATTTGAGGAACTATACACTCCTCTCTGAAAAAACATCAGCAAATCACAGCTGCAACCTTTCATGCTGTTGGATATTTGCACTGCCCAAGAACAAATCTTGCTAAGGATAATTAGTTCTTATTTTTGATTTATCCTGTTGTTTTTTTTCTCAGATACCTTTAGGCCTTCAGGCCCAAGGCCAAAAATGAATAGAAAATGTGTACTAGTCCTTGCTTCCGTAATGCCAATAGCAAATCATACCTGATATTCATAATAAACAAAGATTTTTTTTTTTTTTTTTTGCTTGTTCTTGGAGCAATAGAGAGCTTGTAAGCCAGCCTTCCTAAATTGTGCCATATGGGAAAATTATGTGTCCTTTAATTTAACTAATGTGAATTCAATCATTAAAATATTATGGTTTCCAACATTAATTCAGAGAGATCTAAAACTAGGTAAGTTGAATAGAATTAAGGTGTTCTTCTAAGTAATAAGTAATTAAACGAACCTGGGCAGATTTTTATAGGGTGGAGAGCATACACATCAGTGACTCTAGCAGGGTACAGTTGTATCAGAAGGGACAGAGTGACTTTTGTTAACCAAATAATTCAGTAATTCTGAGTTCAACTAATAAATGCTTTATCCAATGAGAGTAAGGATTTGTGTAAACAGTAATTTCAAATAATGGAATTTCCTTTAGGAAATAGGTGCTCTTTAATAGGAACATAAAAAGAAATAAAAATGCAAATACAGAAGTACTTAGAAAACACCTATTTTGTGGTTTAGGAGGCTTTCTTTCCCCACCCATCAGCTGAAAGATGTTTGGTGGCACTTAATAAGTATTCAGAATAAAGCTCTCTATATGCTATAATTGTGTGCCCCTTTTGCCCTTTAAATTTGAAATAAAGGATGGAACCCAAACAGGCTATCAGAGAAATAAAAATGGTAAGTGATTGATTTTTTTTTCAACATACATAACAATTGCTTATTTTGTGATTCATCAGCAAATGCTGCTGTATGCTATCAGCAAAGTGCTTCTTTCAACATGAGATTGTAATGTTGCCTTTAATATTTAATTTCTTTGTAAATGCTGCTTTTATGTGTGCGTTTTCTGCATAGCACAGGTAGTTAAGTGCAGAGGGGAAGCACTATTTTCTGCTAAGAGGGGTCTAGGAAAAAAGGGCAGGAAGCATCCAGAGGCTGGCCTGTTTCATCCACAGCCTTCTCACCCATTCACTTCTGTCTGTTTGGGCCATGTTAGTTTTGCAGTTTCAGTGACTTGCCCTTATTCCTGTGCCAAGCTAGAATTCCCAGCCAGGTCAGACTGTGAAGTCAGACAGACAACTATGAAATATTACATATTCCCTACCTGGGAGTTTATTACATATTCTCCCTACCTGGGAGGATATTATATATTCCCTACCTGGGAGACTAGAGGAGTATGGCATACTAGAGGAGTATGGCAATTGGTCAAGGTACTCCCCAGATACTGCCCAGATACTTAGCTCGTAACCTGCCTTTAATAAAAAGGCAGGTTAGAATTTGTCCAACTCTAAAGGAGCAAAAGATGGACAAAGAGACATGCCTGACCAACAGGCATTTCCAGCTAAAGATCATGCTGATTTTCTGGGTGGTCTGGTCTGTAGAATTGCTTGATTGCCTGAGGTTTAACCCAGAGCCACTCAGAGAATTGTAATAAAATGGTAGTCCTAATTTCCACCTAAAAATTAGCTGCAACTATTGAGCGATTGTGAGTCTCTCACCTGGGCAAGTGCAGTTTGTGCCAGAGTACAGTCCAAGGCCTTTCAGGATCCCAGCTTTTCAGCCTGCCATCCCTTGGCTGTGCTCATACTTCCTGACTCCATTTTGCTTATGTTTTTTCACCTCTGAGCTTTATTACTTCCATCTAGAATGTTTTTCCTCCTTCTTCATCCCACTCCCACATGTAGTGGCTGAAGCCTGCTAGTCCTTCAGGATAAGCTTACAGTCTACTTCTTAGTGGCATTCTTATTGCTTTAAAACCCTGCTGGGTAGCTTCTCTGAGCCATAAGGCAGGCCCTGGGTCCCTGCGGCTGCATTCTCAGCCAGCGTGCAGCATGTCTGCCAATAACCCTCCAGTGCAGCGTCTGACCTGGTGCTGACGCACTGCACATAGCATCTAAACTCCGAGAAATTAATTACAGAAAACTTTGAGAGAAACCCTGTTTTTGCTTTATTGTGCGTTCTTGGGAGCCATCAGGATGGAACTCATCCAGCTGTGTCTGGTCTCGGTAACTCTTGGCCTTCAGTTCAGAGTGGTGCAGAGGCGAGCTGCCTACATTCTCCTGTCACATCATGGGCTCCTCCGTGACCTGAGTCATCAAAGTAGAGTCATACCTGCTTCCTTTTCCTGTGTTTGGTGGCCCGCAGGTAGCTGTCATGAAGTTCAGCCTCGCCTGCCCCTCTTCTAGATGTGCTCAGTAGAATGGTTTGAGGGCTGGGTGGAGGTAGGTAACCAGGTGAGGCTCACATGCTTCCTCGCCTTGCCCTGCCAGTCCAATCGTCTCTTAAATCTAGCAGTGTTTTATCTTTCCTATTGTGATTATAGCTGTAAAGCTTTTGTTATAGCTATTTTTTATACCAAATTAAGTTCCTTAAATACAAAGATTGTGTATCTTTTTCATTTTTCCGTGTGCCTTTGCATTTTGCAAAATGATCTTGCATAGAAGATATTTAGTAAGTATTGAAATGGATGAAAGAATGAATTAATACATTATATGCATTAAGGGAACATTCATATGGTTAATGGCTGTTTAGTACAGTCATTGTTCTGCTACTTGGCTTAAAAGGTGCTTCCAAAAGGATTCTTACTTGGTCTTCCTTGTGATGTATCTGTTGATCCAAAATGAAACAAAGTATGACTGTGCTGTTGGTGTAGTACTTTGCACAAGTCATTTGTTAATTTGTCTGTGTCTGAACTGCCTTGGCCTTTCCAGTTTTAGAATTCTTTTGTGATTTTTATTTAACATTTTATCAGTGCCAACAGTGACTCATTAGCCTTATTTTGAATACATGTAACCTTATATCTGATCCCTGGCCACCTCTGTCCATTTTTTTTAGCTCTGTCTCTTGGCCTAGCTGAGCTCATCCCACTGGCCTTTCCCTGCTACTTGACTTTTCTTAGCTTTCTCACCTTTTGCAGGGTGAATCTCACCAAACAAAAAGCTATGAGATAAATGGCTTCTGATACCTTATTTATGATAAGGATTTAATTCAACACACTTGGCATTATGAGCCATTTATTTTAATGCTCTGAACTCGGAGTGCATAAGAAATAACTTTTGGGGAAGAGAGACAGAGGACTTATCATGTTATGACCAGTTGCCCAAGTAAACAGGATTTGTTTTGTCGTATCACTCATATGTGGGTGAGGCTGCATATTAATTGCTGCCTCTCACAAAACAGCCCAAACCCTGTGGTGTCAGTGCACTGGGGACCTTGCTTTTCAATGTCCTCCATTTCCTTCCCTCCCCAGCCACTCTTTAGCTGACTAGATAACTTGATTTCTCTTTATTAATCTACTCTCTCTTCTCCTTCTGAATCTCACTCTCAAATGGTAGTTGTTCCATTCTGCATTTTATTGTGGCTAGACTATCCTCTTTACTGTAGAGCTCAGACTTCCCCCAGTGCTAGCTGGTATTGACACATGAGTGATTGACTTAATGAATACTAATGAGCGGAACATAAATCTTACAGGTAGGGTTAAAAATCAAAGGATTCTATTACAAACCCTGTATTTAAGGACTTGGAGCAAACTGAAGGTTTTAGCCTCAATCCTCTGATTTGCCTGCAGCAATAGTGATGTCCGTTGAGCTAAACATTGTTCCCTGTTTGAGCTGGGAGTGTTAACTTGCTGTGTGATGCTTAGAAAAAGTGTCCTTAGGGGGCAAAAGGAGAAAGAAATTAGCTAATGTCTCATTATCATTAGCCTGTGACTTAATCAGGAAACAATAATTAAAAAGCATTCACACCTGTTTTGGAATTACCTGCCTATTTGTGTAAGAAAAAAGAATCATAAAACTAGCAAAACAACAACAAAAATATCAGAAATCATATTAACAGGAAAAAGGGGGAAGGAGATGTGCTTTGAACCTCCAGCTCCTTCACAGCTCATCATTTCTTGATGCCCTTTGCCAAGATTCAAGGAAATCTAATGATATACAAAGCCTCATTGCCAGATACTTCATTACTTCCTCAATCCATTAGTAGCCTTAATGGTCTATGCTGCTGGAATAAGTATGGAAATCCAGTCCCCCAGGCAAGTACAGTGCTCTATAAATCACACCTGCCTGAGGATTCTCTCAGCCCTTGACACTGAAGAATAGGTGAAAAAAAATCATTGCACTTCCTTAACTCCCTTGTACTAGAAGCTGTCGGTATGAGTGACACCTTTTCACTTTTTAACCCGGTAACCTCATGGTTCTCAAAGTGTGAGCTGTGGATCAACAGCATCAGTATCACTGGGAACTTGTTAGAAATGCAAATTCAGTGGCCCCACCAAGATGTGCTGGAACCCTGAGGTGGAAGAGAGCCACTTCTGTTCTTGTCATCAGCCTTGCCAGAACTGTCCTGTCAAGGATACCCACTAACAGCTTTTGGCTGGGTGATCAGCTCCCTGGAGTCCAGTGCTCTCTAACCTTCTTTCATTCCCCTCCCTGCAGAACATACACTTTTCTATTTTGAATTTTTTCAATTTTATTTTTTAATTTAATTTTATTTTTTAATTTTTATTTTTTAATATATATTTTTATACAGAAACTCCATTTATCTTGAGGAGTTTGGGGGTTGATTCAAGGTTTTTTCTACTTCCCTCTCTAGCCTTGACTCTCAGATGAGACAGGAGCTCTGCCCTGGCATATTATTTACTTTGATTTTCTAGTAATTCTCATGGCTTTATTCTGAAGGCAAAATCAAGGCCAGGCGTGATGGCTCATGTCTGTAATCTCAACACTTTGGAAGGCCAAAGCAGGCAAATTGCTTGAGCTCAGGATTTTGAAATCCAGCCTGGGCAGCATGGCAAAACCCTGTCTCTAATATAAAATTTACAAAGAATTGTCAGTGTCTCAGTAGGCTAGGGATAGAGAAAACATTAACTAGCCTACCTATCCTACAGTAGTGTTTATCAAATCTCAGTATGCGTAAAGATTTTGTTTTTCCTTGTTTTGAGACAGAGTCTCACTCTGTTACCCAGGCTGGAGTGCAATGCTGTGATTTTGGCTTACTGCAACCTCTGCCTCCTGGGTTCAAGCGATTCTCCTGCCTCAGCCACCCAAGTAGCTGGGATTACAGGTGCTTACCACAACGCCTGGCTAATTTTTGTATTTTTAGTAGAAACGGGGTTTTGCCATGTTGGCCAGGCTGGTCTTGAACACCTGACCTCAGGTGATCCACCTGCCTCAGCCTCCTAAAGTACTGGGATTATAGGCGTGAGCCACCACTCTCAGCCTAAAGATCTTTAGAAACATCATGTTAAAAACATTCTGAGTGGCACTGTTTTTAAGATAATTACCTCATGTTGACCCAGGGTTTCTGCTTCTTTTAATTATGGATTCTTCCTTTTTTTCTTTCTTTTTTATTTTTTTTATTTTTTTAATTGTGGATACTTGGTTTGGGGTGGCTCTGAGGCTTTGGGGCTGAGAATTATTCTTACTCCTTTGGTATCCTTTGCCTAAAGAATATTCTTTGCCAAACACTTATTTTGCATTAGTTCTTACCTACTTTGGTTTCTCTGTTGGTTTAGTTCCACCTGTTTCCCATGGTCTAGGAATTCCATACATGTTCTGGTCCTCTGATGGCACTGTCTCTTGTCTGTCATTGCTGTTTTGGCTTCATCCTTTTTCCTATGTAGTTACGTAGGGGTTGGGCCTGGATAGGTGGTAGCAGGGATTTAGTGTACCATCTTGATCCAGTTCGTCTTTGCTTTTCTTAAAGCTTTCTTCCCTCTATTGTCCCCAGGCATGATTCATTAATTGTACCATTCCTGTTCATGTTATTCTAGTGCCAGGTAGCATTTCATTCACTTCTTTCATAGCATGTATTTCGTTGTAACATTCTTAAGTGCACATAGATGTCTTTAACCTACTAGATTCCATTCTGTAGCCCAGGTATCTTTAGGCGTCAAATTCCAGAGATTTTTCTGCCAGGGTGGGAAAAAAAACATTTTAGCAACAAGCAAATGAAAATGGGGGTCTGAAATACTATGTTAACTGTCTTACAGGATGCATTCACAACAGCTCCCTTCATAGGTTTTATGGGGTTCTCTGTCTCTGCAAGAACCTGTGTGATGTTTAAGTGTTCTCAGCTCTGAATAAACATCTTGCAAAGCATTGAGTTATAATAGTTTACTGTTAGGTTGACTTTCTAAGGAAACTGTGGTTCTGTCCTTAGAAGTCACCACTTCTGGTCCTCCTGGAATAGGGCAAGTCCCTCCTTAGACTCCAAGGATTGAATCCTCTCTGGGCTTGAGTGTATTCTGTCTTCTTACTCCTTTTTGGTGAGTCTCAGTTTAATGAAGTTAATGGTGATGGAGGTTGGGAGATACCAATGCTTTAATTAGCTAAGTCACAACACCGTCCTACTCTTAAAAGATCTTAAGAAAATAACACATAATTTCACCTTTCATATACCTGTCAATATCTTAACTTATTCAAACACTGACCTCTATGTTGTATAATTAGATTCTTGAAAGATTGAAAATGCCCGGGGCTCCTGATAGGAGTTTTTGCTTTTGTATCTGCCATCACATTTCAAATAATTGGAACTAACAAAAAGATACCAAAATACTAAAAATTAGGAAAATGTAATGAAACTGATAGCATGGATTGTCAAAGAGATACCAAGACAGAATATTAAATAATGCTCTCAGGCAGATTATGATGTCTTTTTAGTTTTAAGGTTCTGTGTATTTGTGTGTGTATATATGTGTGTATGATTTTTTAATCAGTTAAGCCACATCCTCAACCTCCACTTAAAAATGCTTAATTGTACATTGAATCTAGATGTATAAGGAAATCACATAAGTACTTAATGTATAGGGTCCTTATGGGGACTAGTGAGAAGTAACACTTAGACCATGAAGGGACTTTTACAAACTTGGCTCTTCCACCTCATGGTTTTCCCTTTTTTTTTTTTGGAGTGACTTGGAGATAAAGAGAAACTTTTAATTATATGAAGGATATTAAGTACGGTGGTGGTGACATGAGATTCATGTTGTAAAAAATCACTCTGGCAACTTTGGGGAAGACAAGTGGAGATAGAATGAAATAAAGGATGGAGATACACATTGGGAATCCATTACGATGCTGGGCAAGACACCATGGGCGGAGGCAGTGGCAGTTGGTATAGATGGTAGGGAGAGATCAGTGTAAGATTAAGGGACAGAATCTAAAAGATTAAGCCACTGATCAGATGTGAGGACATGAAGAGTTAGAAGTTAAATGCACATTGATTCTTGCAAGTCTCTGATAAAATATTAGTCTTCAAAAGGGCTTGAGTTTAAGTACCTTTATTGTCCCAGGAAAGAAAATCTACCTATAAAAGAAGAGCACCAACATTTGATCAGATTTCAGACCTTTTTTACTCTTCAGAATGAAAATTTGGGCTTTTGATCATTGTTTCTTCTGCTTTCCAGACCTAACCCTATGTTTTTCCACAACCATTTTTTCCTAACCCTCAAGTATTAGTTCACAACTTACATTTAGTGAAGCTGTTTTTCTCTATCTCTCATAACAAATGTACTGATAATGTTTAGGGCTAAGTGTATGCAATTTAATTTTCGAATTGTGGTAATCATTATTGCTGTTTTTTATTTTCATCTTCTCTTCCCCAGGCATCATCAGCTATAGATATTCAACCAAATTATGCCCTTTGGGGTGATTTTCAATTTTCTCACTTTGGGAGGCATATTTTTTTTGTCATTCATGAAGGGTTCAGATTTGGATTATTAAACGCTAGTTTCCACATTGGACCATTTAACACTTTACATTTCCTTGTCTTTGGAAAACTTAACTTGCCCCTATGCTGTTTGGGTGTTTTTGAAGACCACATGTAATTTAGGAAAGAATGACCTGTCCTGCAAACCCATATTCTACTTCTTGATGCACAGAAAGACCTGCCATACAGGAGGGTAAAACAGAAGTAGTTTCAACATTCATGGGTTATTTATAGGAGTACCTCTGGGGTCTTTTCCCGAGCTCTGTGCCTGCAGGAGTATGTGTGAAAGTGTTTGGCTTTCCTTGCTACAAGACATAGTTAAACATATGTCTGGCAGTCTGTGACCATAGCAGTGTGTTTCCTTTGAAGAAAGTAGATTACATTGCCGCAGATGCTGTGACCACTGGGGCCCCTGGAGGGGTCAGGACTTGTTGATGTAATCAGTTTTTTTTTTTTTTTTTCTTCTCTGGTAACTATTCTGTAAATTGTGGGAACTGACTGGGTTACAGAATGTGAATTGATGTTCTTCTCTGTTTTAACCTTCCAGAAATGCATCTTCTGCAGACACCGGGTTAAGAGGGTCTCTGGAGCCTGCATCCAGTGTTCCTACGGTCGCTGCCCGGCCTCCTTCCATGTCACTTGTGCCCATGCTGCTGGGGTACTGATGGAGCCTGATGATTGGCCTTATGTGGTGAACATTACATGCTTTCGACATAAGGTCAACCCCAATGTGGTAAGATGTGCCCTCCCTTCCTCAGTGCTAAGACCGCGTCTGGATTTTCTCCTGTTTTAGACTACCTCCCAGACATAATGCGCTTTATTCTGTAATATTACTCATTGTTGACATGTCTAGACCGTGAGTTCCTTGAGGGCAGGGATTGCACACTATTATTTACTGGTATTTGCCTAGGACCTGCCAAGTGTCTGGTGCACACTAGACACAATAAATCTGTCTGAGTTGAATGAGTGAATGAACAGATGAATGCAGAAAACTCTTCATGCCTGTTCTGGTGTTGGATCTGTACACAGGGCTGCTGAGTTTGGTTGTACACATTGTGCACTGCACATATCCAGGATGAGAGTGAAACCATTTCTGCGAGGTGATCACCACCTGAGATTATGTAGTGAACAGTCTATGAAACTGTACACTGTGGTCTTGGGCTGTTATTTTATCTCTTTTAGAAGAAACAAAGAGCAGCAACACAGTAAAGGAAGAGGTAGGATGGCCAGGAGCTTTTGGGACTTTGCTGCCTAAGATGGCATATGCGAGGGACAGCCTGGGGCCCTGGAAGGAGTGAGGATAATCTCATAGAAAAAAATAGAAAAGTAGAGGAGAAATATAGAGAACAATTTTTTTGAGCTTATTTCTGGGAAAAGTGTTTGCAACCAAATAATATGAATTTAGCCATATTTCCATTGACCTGTCCTTGGCGAATGAAATCTTTCTTCTGTTTTAAATGCTTAGAAATATTATGACAGTGTAGAGATAGTTGATATGTCTTTGTTAGTTTTCCAGTTCACCATGATTGTTTTTGGCTACCAAATAGGAGGCTAAAGCATTGTCTAGATGCTCAGCTCTGCTAACTTGCCGCGCTTTGTTTTCCCTGAGAGACTTGGCCACAGGCTATTAGCAGCCTAACATGCTTGTCCTATGTCCCTAATAACCTCTTGTGAGCAGCTTGCCAAGTCGTCAGCATTGGCTTGTGGAGTCAAACACAGCAAATCTCCCAGCTCTTTGTAATGCTTTCAGCAATTTCCATTGACGTCTTGAGAGATATTTGATGTTTGTGGGCTGGGGCTCTGTGCAGATGTGAGTGAATGCGCAAATGTACAAAATGATGTCACCAACTGTCACATCTATTTTATTTGTCTTATTTTTTCATTGTTTCAGGTTCCAAGTTGCATATTCATTCATGCCCTTTCCATAGTTTCTTGAGTTGATGTCCTTTTGCTAAGAATAGTATTATGTATCCAGTAGAAAATACATTTTAGCAACTTTTAAAAATATATAGTAATAACACCTTACATGACTGTGGTGCCTTGCCCTTTACAGTGTGCAGTCAATAGGATTACCTCATTAGAGCATGTATATGAATGCATTTTGAGATGTGAACAAGGTCATGACCTCTGAAGTCAGAGTAGTTAGTGTTCACACTTAGATTCTGCCAGTAACAGATTGTGCAACCCTGTGCAAGTTCTTATTTCTGAGCCTCAGCTTCCTCATCTATAAAACATGGTATCCCACCTCACCATGTTGTTTTCAGTTCACAGCACAGAGTAAGCACTCAAAAAATGAAAGTTGTATTGCTACTACTACTTCTACTGCTGCTGCTGCTGGTGCTACAATCTTATGTGAACTGGGCCACGTGAGTAGTGTTTTTCCTGTTTCGAGGATAAGAAACCTAAGTTCAGAGAGGTTTAATTCCTTGCCCAAATAGATGCAGATAATGAGTGGCAGGTGCTGGAATGTAAATGCCTTTTTAGCTCGTACTCTATTATTTGGTGAATTCCAAACCCCAAACCTCAAATGGTGCTAGAGGTGTTCATCTGAAGCTTTGCTTGGGATCATACATTAGCGTTTTAATATTCCATAGCCCTGTGGTTACTGATGATTATATTGAAGTTGCTATTAAAGAGATCCAGGTGTTTAATCAGGACCTCATTCCTCTTAACTCTCATGTATGGTTCAGTCAGGTTTAGGTTACTAATGTGTTTCCTAAATGATGATGAAAAAGAAAATAGATGACTTTGAGGTGATTTAGAAACTACCATCTCCTACAGATCCACTTTCAGCTTGGTATACTTTGTAAAGACTGGGGAAAACATCATATAATTTACAACATCACGTGAGGCAGCTTTTCCTAATGAGGGAAAAATTTTAGTGTTCTTAAATTGCCTTTGCTACGTTTTCTAGGGGGAAGCACTGTTAGCACTGTACTTCCCAAGTATATTTCTAGTAGCTGTTACTTATCCATTCTTCTTCCATTCAACTCCAAGTACGGATTCCTCCCCAAAGTGTTTGGGAACTAACCAGAAGGAATTTATAGAATCTGGCAACTTTGGTTAAGAACATTGTGATTTGCCCCTATTGCTTTAAATGTTCTTTCCTTATCAAGCATAGAAAAGTTCAGATTCAATCAAATATTTCTCTTTGTGTAAACTGTCAATGCTAAGAGATATGCTTCTTAGAGCAGAAACTAGTTTGTCTGTGTTCTCAACCATGCATTGATTATTTGAAAGTAATGGGCAATTGCCGTATCATAGCAGTGAAAACTATAAAATTAAGTTCAGGCTAACTTGGCAGCCTGGCCCAGTTGTTTTACAGAATAGTGGAGGATGCCTGTATGATTGAGGTGAAATGAAGTATAAACCTACTGTTGCTTCAATAGAATCTCCATTTTTACTCACTTCAGGGTTTTTGATTCCCTTTTTTTTTATTTCTCCCAGTTATTTGCTATAAAGCATCCAAAAGGACCATTTTAAGGAAAATTCAACTATTCCATTAGTGTCATAAATTATTATTTTTTTAATTAATATATTTTTAAAGTAGTTCTCATTCTGTTCCACAGGCTGGTCTCAAACTCTTGAGCTCAAGAGATCCTTTAGCCTCAGCCTCCCAAAGTGCCGGAATTATAGGTGTGATCCACTGTGCCCAGCTAATTATTTTAAATATATGAGCTTATTCATTGTTTATTGAGCTTTGGATGTAAAATTATTTTGAATAATTGTATAAAATACATTATTCCATCAAGCAGTAAGCAGAGTTTATAATTTGAATAGGCAGTGCTTGAAAAAAATAGGGTAAAAATTCTTAAAGATGGGAAAAAGTGTGTCACAGGAAGTACACAGCTGATCCCTGTTATTTCAACCTAAATTTTTAGCATGTGTTTGCCAGCGTTTTTGTCGAACACCTTTGTTGAATGTCACTGCTGTGTTTCAGATGTAAGGTCTCCTTCATGTGTGCACATGAGTGTGTGCTCATCTGTCGGTGTGTGTAGTCATGCTGTCCGCTTCACCACCCTTTGCCATGATTTATTATAACCTAGTTTCTGGCTGTATTTCCAAAGGTTTCACTTGGATATATTCCTAACCCAGTTATCTGAATGTTGCACAGATGTTTGTAAGGAAAAGACAACACAATAAATAGTAGTTATGAAACTGGAAGCCTTGGACATGTATTTTTTCTTCAAAGCAAATAGTCAGCTACCTATACACTATATACTTCTGCAAAATATAGCACCACAGGGCCATCTCACGCTTGAGTAAACTAGACAGATGTCCTGTGGAAGGGATGCCTGAATAACAGAGATGAGAAAATGGCATGCAATGTTTTTTCCTGGAAAGTTACTTAGTAAACTTTCATATTAGGTTAGAATAATCTGCATATTTAGTGTAGCAGCACCAGAATCAATTGCACTTTGTTAATTCACTGCAATGAACATGGCCTCTTTATACATCTTATATGAGGTACATAGTGTTTTTTCTTAATATTCTTTCCTCTAGAAAAGTATGACATTTAAGTAGTATTCATAGCTTTAGAAACCTTAGAAGTCGTGGCTGTTAACATGGAGACAGATACCTATTTAAAAGAGAGGAAGAACATTTATAGAGAAAACACTGTATTGGTTAATTTATGTGATTTTGTGTATTTTTCCTTAAGTATTATTGTAGCTAGGTCATAAGCACAGGAAGTATTTATTGTTGTTGTTGTTGTTGTCTTTTTATTTCTATCAACTAGCATTTGGCTATCCATAGGAGCAGCTTGGTATAAATTTGTTAAAATAATTATCCGATGCTAGGGAGTGGGATTGGTGGAGAAGAGCGAGAACTAGTATTTATTGAGCATCTTTTATGTCAAGTGTGTAGGTGTTTCACATATGCATCTTATTCAGAGCAGTGTTTTTTGTATGCATAATGGAAAGCAGGGTGGGTAGGGTGGTTTCTGTTTTGGCACCTCCCGTTCTAGAAACTTGTCTAGGATCTTGTTATTCCACCATCTGGCCCTCTTCCATGTGTCTTCTAACACTCATCTCAGTAATACAACTGAGTCCTTGCTCAGCACTTACTGAATGCTTTTTTGTTTTTTATTTTTTTGGGACAGGGTCTTACTCTGTTGCCCAGGCTGGAGTGCAGTGGCATGATCTCGACTCACTGCAACCTCTGCTTCCTGGGCTCAAGTGATCCTCCCACCTTTGCCTCCCAAGCAGCTGGGACTACAGGTGTGCACCCCCATGTCCTGCTAATTTTTGTATTATTTGTAGAGACTGGGTTTTACCATGTTGCCCAGGCTGGTCTCGAACTTTTGGACTCAAGCGATCCAACCGCCTTGGCCTCCCAAAGTGCTGGGATTACAGGCATGAGCCAGCGCGCCCAGCCTGAATGCTTTTTCCAGCCTCTGGGTCTTTAGGCCAGCTCCCAGGCCAGTTTTATTGCAACTCCTTCCTGTCCTCATGAGGCAGGGGCTTAGGACAGGAGAGGACACCACAATACACAGAATCTGGTGAAGGGCTCAAAGGAAGGGCTCAAAGCAAGGGCTCTGTGGGTTAACCTATGACTATATAACTAATCTTGGGGTGATGATGGAGTGGGCTACCTCTCATTGCTAACAACAGTGAAACATTCTAGGCTTCAACAATGTGGAAAGATGGATGTTTGAGGCTCCCAAATTCTATACCCTAGAATAGTAGTTCTTATCCTGTATTGTATTGTATAGCATATTATGCTTTTAGTGTCTGTTATTGAGAAAATACTTAATGAAAAAAATAAGAATCAGTACACTTTTTTGTGAATTTATTAATTATAAAAGGGCAGGCAGTATTTCAGGTTGATTATGGATTGACAGGGAGAGACTCCAAAACACTCACTCCCACTGTAACATTCTCTTTTAATTAGCCAAGGATGCAGAATTGTAGCAGAAGTGGATTTGGTAAATAGGGTAGAAGTGAATGCAGCCTATCATAACAAAACTTCCCCCTGGGTCCTATTTCCCTAATGGGCATATGCAGTTGTATGTGTGTAGGCTGTTGCCAGATGTGAAACTAAAGATATATTTTTGCTGTACCACAGGATTTTATACTTGGGTCTCATTCAGGAAAACTGATTATCCATGCCTCTCATTTTAATAAAATTTTTATAAACATGAAGATGCCCTAGTTCTTAAACTGAAATCAAGGTCAACAATACTATATAGTCAACTAGGGGAAGAAAGTAGTTCTGTTCCCAGGTGGGTACCTGAACAATATCTCTCTTCAACTTTCTAGAATTTTTAGAAAGCCTGTTTTCCTCCAGAGCCTACCCCTGATTCTGGTTTATACATTTCAATCCAATTCGTTCCAACAGGATTTTTATTTGGAAGGCCAGAATTACATTTCACCATATACGCATTTCACTATATTGTGCCCCTTGGATGTAAGATGGGTGGTCATATGATTGTGTTTTTGTAATTAAGCAGCATTCAGCTAATTTATATCAGTGGGTAGGACTTTGCTTAGCTATACTTTATGTTACTTGACTCTTTTAAACATCATCATGGTTTGTAGCCTTTTATGAGCCCATTGCGTACCAGTTGACCAAAATTTTCTTCTTGATGTTCTTGCTCCCCTTGGACCTTTTGGAGCCTCTTCTAGGTGACTGCTTTATTTCTAATTTTAAACCACTTTTAAATGGTTTGGCTGTGTCCCCACCCAAAATCTCATCTTGAATTATAACCCCCATGTGTCAAGGGCAGTCCAGGTAGAGGTAATTGGATCATGGTGGCAGTTTGTCTCACAAGATCTGATGGCTTTATAAAGGGCTTTCCCCTTCACGCAGCACTCATTCTCTCTCCTGCTGTCCTGTGAGGAGGTGCCTTCTGCCTGAGGCCTCCCCAGCCATGTGGAACTATGAGGCAATTAAACCTCTTTCCTTTATAAATTACCTAGTCTCGGGCGGTTCTTTATAGCAGCATGAGAATGGACTAATCCACACTTCTAGACATCTTTGAAACTATCTTTGTTTTTTTCTCAGTGGGAAATGCCAAAGTTATCTTAGTTTCTATTGTACCAAACTGGGAATCAGTGATTCATCAAAGAGCCCTGGTTCTTTTTTATGGGAGCTCTACTAGAGACCAAATTTGCCATGAAAGGTGCACATTACCATGTTTTGTTTCATTTGAATGCTGGCTAATTTAGTACTAGAGCCACTTTAGTGACAGAGCAGATAAATAGTATTTTTTTTCAAATGGTTCAGGGTTCATGTTGATATATCCAATTCTCCTGGCTTTAATAAATTTATTTTTATATTTTCTAACTTGAGGGCTTATTAATGCAATTTCTCCTTTCTTAAGTGATGCCTAAAGATTTGGACCTGTTTTTCTAAAATTCTCTTAACTCTTCCTGGGTTTGTATGGTTTAGTGGGTGGGAATGAGGTATGGGTTGGGCCTACCACCCTCTCATCCTCTGTGTGCTTGGATCCAGAGCCTGATTACGGTGCACATACTCTTCCACAGGGGGCCTCTGCTTTTCAGGTCTCTTTCTTTAAGAGCAAAGTTTACAGTTCCTTTGAAGACAGTTTCCCACATTTGAAAATATTTTAAACCTATTGAAGAAGGGATGAAAGTGGGGTAGAAATCTCAGAAACTGACTTCATCCCAAGATTTTTAAACCGACCTGAAACCAAGGAAAATACAGCCACTTTTCTAAGACTTGCAGTATTGGAGAGAAACTGATAACTAATATGGCAACTATACTGTTTGCTTTCCCTTTCTTATCCCAGCACTTGTTTGGCCAGATCATCAAAAATATGGCTTAGCACAAACATTAGTTATGGAGAACTTTAGACTGCCTTAAAACTGTTCAGTTCAATATATGTAGGGACCATGAAGCATCCTGGAAGTAAATGTAACTTTTTTTCTTTAAACTTCTCCGTCCTACTTCATTCCTGCTGACCAGACTTCATTCACACAAGTGTGTCAAGCAAACTTTTTTTTTTTTTTTGATGAGACAGTGGTGGGAAACATTTATTTAATACAATGTGATAAGCTGCGTTCTAAAGGCTTTTCAGATATTAACTTATTTAATCTTCAATATCCCATTCATGGTAGGTATAGGTTGAGCATCCAAATCCACAATGCTCCAAAATCTGAAACTTTTTGAGTACCAACATGACACACAAAGGAAATGCTCATTTAAGCATTTCAGAATTCACAATTTAAGATTTGGGAAACTAAGTCAGTAAGTATAATGCAGACACTCTAAAATTCAAAAAATTCTGAAATAATTCTGCTCTCAAGCATTTTGGATGAGAGCTGTGCAACCTGTACTATTATTATCTTTTAATTTTTTTTTTTAACAGATGAGGAAACGGAAACAGAGTGAGTTTACGTTTATATAACTTGCTGTAAATTATACAGGTAGTAGGTGGAAGAGCCAGGATACAAAGCCAGGCAATCTGACTCAGAGTCTAGGGTGTTCTAAGCACAGGGAATAGTGTGTGCACAAACTTCCTCAAAGGCCTGGTATATCTGAGGAGGGCTGAAGAGTTCAGTGTTACTGGGTCTAAGACATGTCAGGTTTACGGGGGAGTCAGGATGGAGTGGTGAGTGCGAAGATGAAGCTGGTGAAGTAGATTGGGTAATCAGAGTGTGAGGACTGTCTTTCATAAAAAGTGAAACCCCCTTTTTATATGTCCCTGAATTAAAATTTAAAAAATCTTCTCTCATCTTCAAGTTAGGGAAATGTTCTTAGCTAAACAAGGATCTGTTTTTAGGGACGAGGTGAGGGACAGGAAGGATTATCCTTTCTAGAGGAGATGGGTCATGGTGAGGAGAAGATTGTTTTGGGGAGGCTTCCGGGGAGCAAGACCCACAGGTACTCAGTTCACCCCTTGGTGGGGTGCAAACATGTTACCCAATAGCTGTCTCTCACATGCACCCACACGCACAAAGTGGGTCGTGCTGAAACCAGGCAGGAGAGGCTATTATTTATCTTGTTTCAAGAGTTCCTCAAAGTAGGGAAGATTAAAAAGAAAAAAGAGTTTCTCATTTAGGCATTACTCTTGAGACTTTCCTTCATCCATGTTCCCCGGGGGATTCCTTGAACTCCTTTGCCACTGCTTCAGGCAAATTTAGGGGAGTTCTGCTTTATTCTACAGTGGATGGTCCCACGCGAGGTTTATGTGTGAGGCAGTATTAGGAAGCTCAGTCTTGAGGCCAAGTAGGAGTGGATTAGAGAGTAGAAGGGATTGATTAGAGACAGGGAGCTGATGCTCCAGAGAGGGTGAGAAGAAACAGAGACCTGGATTTCCACCATGGCCATGTCCCAGGATGAGGAGAAGGGTCTTGATTATGAGGACACTTTGGAGGTGGAATTATAGGCCTTGGTAAATCAGATGTAGTAGGGAATGGAGAGAGAAGACCCCAAGGGACAACCAGTTAATTTAGAACTGATTATGAGGAAGAATTTTGCCTAATATCACTTTCAGTGTGCCCATCTAATGCCAGTGAGCTTGCCCTGGCCACCACAGGGCTGATACATCAAATGTAGCTATGGGTTGAATCTATCCTTTCAATTTCCTTTTTATTTTCCCTCACTTCGTCTGGAGCTCACTTCCATGGCTTGATACTGTCTTCCTTTAGTTTCTGCTTTCTCCTTTTCATAAAGTGAACCAGAATTTAGCTAACACTTATCTCACAGTGATCTGAATGGTGTCATTTCCACAAATCCTCATAGTGTCTCTAAGATCCTGGGTGTCTTTATGTTTTGCTGATGACAGAATTGTTTTTCCTTTAACAATTTGGATATTGCAAACTAAAATTCTGTTTAACAAAGTTTGTTTTGACCAGCTATACTCTTTTTTTTCCTCAGACTTCTACATAATCATCTTGTTTTTGTATATGATTTGTTTCTTCTACATAAGCTTTTTAACAAATGGCCTGCTGAATTTGCAGTGTTATTATTGACAAAGAGAGATTTCTGACGAAAGCAAAGGGATGGAGTAATGAGAATTCTTAGCAAGGATTTAAAAAAATACTACAGCGATTCAAACCTGAATCTGATCAATATTCCTAAATCTAACACACATTTTTTAAAAGAAATCCCTCACCTTTCTATCAATAGAAGGGTTTTGTTGAGCTCTCTCTCCACTTATCCCAGATGATGGAAAGTGAAGGTTAGATTTGCCTGGAAGGAGGAATATTTAGCACAGACCTTTTAGAATATTTACATTCAGAACCTATCTTTCTCTTATTCACATTATCAGGTAAAGCCAGAGAAGATAAAATTTTTCTTAATTTTGCTAGGAAATTTAAATATATCCCATTAAACATTTTTGAACCCTATTCAGAACCCCCTAATTTGTTTTCCCACTGCTGATCTTTAGCCATTTCCATAGGAAGGGCTGGGTCAGTGAGCATCATGCTTCTCTCCCTGTGCTTTCCATTGATAGAGCAAGGGCTTAAGGAGAGCCGCTGCAAACCCCCATGCTCACAACAGCCTCAGCGTACTCTACGAAAGAAGGCAAGAGAGTTTAAGGTGATTTTGGAAAGATTACTCTAAAAATGGTTGAACTCTAGGATATTCTTCGTGCTAATGAAAAATAATTTCTTGAGCATTTGATGAGCTCCTATTATGTTGATCAATCGTCAAAGTCTGGGAAACGAGCTTCAGAGGACTGGTACTTCTCAGAATTCTGGATTCATGAAGACTTGTGCTGGAGAGCATCAGGAGTTGCCAGCATCTAGGAGTGTGGTGTATTCAAAACAATCTTGACTCCAGGCAGTCCTGCATTCAGGTTCCTGCTCTGCTTCTTTACTGCTTGCCACTTAGAACCGTGCTGAAGTCCTGTTGAGAGACTTACCCATATCTTAAAGCCCTGATAAATACTGCTGTGAGGCCAAATGGTACATCCCAGGATGAACATATGAAATTGCTGTTTTATAGGTTAAAACTGGTTTAATACCAGCAATTTCATATTATTTGATATAAAACATATTCAGAGGAGAGGGGCTGCTACCATACTATTCCTTATTCTGTTTTCTGGGGAGAGATCCTTTAGGCCTGGTTCATGGTAGTTAACATCTTGTAGTTTGGGAAGCACCTGTAAAATCTCTCTGCAGCTATACTACTTGGCTTTATTCTGGAAAGAGCTGACATTGTGCCTGTCAGCTAGGAATTCATGTTCCTGAGTCTAGTCACCCTCAGGGACAAAAACACAAAATTTTATCTGTTCTGATATGTATATGGGTACATTGAGAAATTAATAACAATTGATAACGTTTTAAACTTAATTAGAATGAAGGGAATTAGCACCTATTTAGTTATGAATAATCACAGCAATGTATTCGCATTTTCATTAGTAAAACTTAATAGCTTTCATCTCTCTCAAAATACAGTTTTAGTTTTGTGTGGAATAATGTGGTTTCAGGAAAAATATTTACCTGAATTTTTTATTCTGTCCTTATGAAACTGCAAATTGACCCTGATTTTTAAAAAATTCAAGACAAAGGCATTTTGGTGTAGGTGTTTGGTTTTTATCACAAAAGCAGACCCATCAGAATGGGTGGGTCAGAAATATTTACATGGGACACTTGATACTTGACAACTTCAAGGGCCAACTTACTGAGGAAAATCAACTCTTCCAATCCAAGGACCACCTATTTGGTTATTTTTTTTTTTCATAGATAAGGTGTATTTTCATGTAAAATGCTTGCTTGCTTTTGCACAGAATTAATATTTCTTGGTTCCCAGGAAATTTTAAGCTTTTCAGCAGTTTGTACTTTTTAAAAAAAATAAGGCATGCAGAATCGTCTGATAGCTTAAGAAAATTAAGTAGTGACACTAATCTCATATTTTAATATTGGTATTAGAGTCAAGCATCATAGATACAGTAGAAAAATATAAATGGAATGTGTCAACAGACACACAACAGCAAAGGGTGTTTGACATTCCAGCATCTTGTAATGCGTAAGAGGTAGGATATTCAATTCCTTCATGTAGAAAACAGTAATTAGATGCCATAGCCATAATGAAATCCTTAGATACTGACAAAATGTAATGAAAGTATATTTTTAAGACTATTAACTGCAAGCAATAGAAAAGGCAATTAAATGAAATAACTTCCAATATTTCTAACTAAAAGGGCTACTCTCCAAGTCTTGATTGTATGTCCACTTTCAACAAATATGATACACAAAACTCTGGATTAGCTCAAAAGTCCTCATGAAGCCTCTTGGCAGGAAGCCAGTGATTCCAGAGGAATGCCTTATCTTCTTTGTCATGTCCTTCCATGGAATATTGGAGCATCCTGGGCTCTGCACATTTCTCACATACAAGTCAATACCTCTTTTCTTTCCAGGGAAAACGGGTAGTTTCTTGACCATTGCCAGTCAGAAGTTGGCATCTTTTCATCTTGAAGTGTCACATGTCCTTTCTTGTCTTCTCATCCTACACTGGTATAGTGGGTCAGTGAAATTATAATGTCTGAAGAAACGTAAGAAATTCCTGTTTCTTCTGGAATGATATTCTGAAATGTCATTTTGGCTCTCTCAGCCATTACTGGGAAGACCTGGCACTCGCACGCTTTTGCTTGGAGCAGGAGGCAGGGAGAAGTGAAACTTTCTTCTTTGCAAGCATCAGATACCTTAATGAGTTATTTTCCATTTTGTTTGTCCCTCCTTGAGTGGGCCTTTTAGTTAAGTTTGTTCACCTTTCCCCATACATTTCTCAGGAAGTAGAAGAAAATACAAAATTTGGAAATCCTTAAATTCAACAACTTTTAATTATACCTTAAAATGTCATGTTTATTACATATTTGGAGAACAGAGCAGTGTCCTTACTCTATCTGAGAAAGTAACTTTAATTGAGGTTATGTGGACCACCTAAGGTTATATGGACCTTAGGTGATCAAGAACAGGAGGGCTGCAGGCAGGAAACTAGGAAGGATGCAGTTACCATTAGAGCACCCCAGTTCTTTCCCATCCTGCCCCCATGTGAACCGCATAACATACCTCTCTTTCATGCACAGTGCTGGGTACATGGGTCCACTCAATTAACACTAGACAATCTGACAGATGGATTTAGTTTGCTGATTAATACTGGACTTTAAACAGTTTGTGGATTTATCCCTTTTGAGTAACATTGGCAAGATAGGCAGAATCTGCACTCCTGCTGTGGATGTGATGGACATTGGAAAGCTTTTGGCTGACTTCCCTTTCACTGTACCTTTAGTTGCTTCTCCTGAAGTCCAGAGAAACCTAGGAAGTTTGTGTTTTCTCTTTCTCTGTCATTCTTTCCTCATGTAAGCAGTGTGTCTTTATAGGCACAATTACCTCTTCCTCTCTAATTTTGTCTCCTGCTCAAAATGACCACCCATCTTTATTGGGGACAGTGTATCAATGTAGATAAGAGTTACAAAAGTATAATAATAACTAACATTTGTATAGTGTCTTTTATAGTTACACGTAGTACATTATCTCATTTGATGTTCATAGAAAACTTGTGTGTGGTACATATTATGATTATACCCATGTGACAGATTATGAAATTGAATTTCAGAGAGGTTCAACAGTCTTCAAAAGTTATAGAACATTCAGGTTGTCAGAATCAGAGCACATGGCATTTCATTTGGATTGTGCTGTTTTAGTAGTCATTTTTCTGGTTTGAGACTATGACTTGGATTTGTTTACATGGTATTATGATTTACCTGGACTTCCTTCTTGGTGGTACAGAAAATCTGTTAAACTATTTAATTAATCTGTTTTGCTTTGGGTTACCTTGTTCAATAACAAAATATTTGCATCTGTTTTAGTGTGTTTAACCCATTCACCAACTGTAATTGAGAGTCAGAAATCGTTATAGGTAGGAGTTACCATTGAGTGATACCCTGTGTCGCTTGCTTCTCTCATTTCAAAGTGTCCCATCAGATGTCATTTAAAGGAAATATTATCTTATTGTTGAGTAAATGCTTTCCTTCTCATTTTATTCTCTCCAAATTGTAATTCCTCCAACTTTGTTATTTTATTTTCAACATTGCTTTGAGTATTTTAGGTTCTTCACATTTTTGTATAAATTTTAGAATCATCTTGTTAATTTCTACACACACACACACACACACACACACACACACACACACTGCTGTTAATGATTGAGATTGTGGGAATATATTGCTCTTCCTAAATTATATTGTTGGCACCCAAGAAGCCTGAAGAACTCCTGAAATAAAAAAGCCCAAGGCAGAACTTCTAGGGCCTAGCATCTGGGTACTCACTGATTCTCTAGCAACAGTAATGAAATCGGTTGTGACTGTAGGCGAAGCTCATGCCAGGTTTTAGCTTAGCAGTGGCCCACTACCAGCTCCACCAGTCTAACTAATGTGAACTCTCATCTCTGCTCTTTATGAATTAAGTTGCTTACTAGTTAGAATACGTAGCAAGCAGGTGGTGTGTTCCTGTTGAGAGGTTTACACATTAACACAGTGAGGCAAAGATTCTGCTATATCTAAAGATGGTTCTCTCTTCCCAGTTCTCTTCACTTACCAAACAGGGCCACTACCTCTGAGGTGAGCTCATGATTCAGATGGAAAAAAATTAGTTTTTTCTCAGCATCTAATGCAGCCTGTTGTTTGTGCTCCTACAGACATTAAAGTGAATAAGACCTTAAATCTGCTGGGAAACTGCTTACCACCATTTCCCACTGTATTATATGTTTGTAATTAAAAACCCATGAGAAATAAAAGTACACGTGAACATACAGACATGTGGAAAATTAAATACTTGTGACGTTTTGATGAGTCATATGTGTATTTGTGCTGTAAGAACAAGTATTTCTTCACGAAGCCCCAGGGATTTAGGTTTTTCTGGGCAGAGGATTTTTACCTGGCTCTTGTAATTTACAAAGAAAGCTTTCACTATGACAAGGCAAGTTTAGATGAGTGGTTCCTGCTGCATACCTTTGGTAAAAGAAGAACAGTTTGTATTGATTTATTTATTGCAATCCTTGTAGAAATTTTTATCAGATGGATACTTTGAAAAAATACAATAATAATATTTCACAGGTTATTAGTTCATAGAAATTAAGGATAAATAACAAAGTTGAGTTGGTGAAAGGGTCATCGCATACACATGGAAACGTGCTCTTTGGCCTGTACATCGGCTAAGTTACTTAGTTTGATTTCTTCACCTGTTCAGCCTTGCTGGCGCTGTGGGTTTCTACGTACATTATTGCATTTGGATTTACACCCTTTATTAACATCATATGTAGATAGAGAACCCAGTTGGGGATTTTCCCAAGATGACATGTCCGCCCGTGACTCATCCTGCTAGATGTTGGGTGACCCTCCTTCCAGATGTAAACACAGGTCAGCCTTGCCAGGTCTGATAAGAGACTACCTATACGGCCAAAGCAAAGAATCTTCCCTTATTCTACCTCACAAAAGCCCTTCCCCCTGTGCTCTTGACCTAGAGATTAACTGTTCTCTCTCTGGTCTGTCAAAAACTCAGTGGGGAGAAATGATATTTAAGAATGCAGTGCATATGTCCACTTGAGTATTTAAGTTAGATTCCTGTGTCAGGTTAGGCCACCAAAAAATTACCTATTTTAGCTTCCATAACTTAACCCTTCATAAGGTGCCTTCATTGAGTTTCATTTTATTACTGTGTCTTTTTAGTGACGTATATACAAACACCATTATATAAATAGCATTGTTGCCATTTTCCTAAGTCTACTGTTAAAAGATTGGCTACTGCATCATTAAATATTCCAGGTGATAAAATCTTTTTAATAATTATGAAGAAAAATTTGTGTCTTAGAAAATGGGAAAAAATACTATTTTCTTTCATTAATTCTAGCACAAATTTAACAGTTCTGTCAATCTTGAGCATAGGCAGAGATTGCATTAACAGTTTTTGTAACTCTGTCTACAATGGAAATCATATTACCGTTTTAACAGAAATTTAAAAAATATTATTTATGCTCATCAACAACTTTGTAATCAGGATATTAATAGTTGTTAGACCTACCTTTGGATATTAGTATTTAATGCATTATTTTAGAAGCATATTTATTTTTCCTTCCCAGTCAGGGAACCAAAAAGGAAAAAGAAAAAAAAAAGAAAGAAAAACAAGTTTATTTTTCTAATATAATTATTTGTTTGTAATCTTCTGTGTTTATTTTATGCATTTGAAAACATAGTTCTGAGTAGGGCTTCACAAAGTAGCCAGAGAGGTCCCTGGCACATATTCCAGCAGCCTTCCTGGGGTGGTGCATGTGTACTTCCTGGCAGCCTCCGGCCTGGTTCAGATGTTTACCTGCATTTTCTTTTCTGGAGGGCCTCTTCCTTCCCTGATCTGAGCTCTCTTAATACCTTGCATTATGATCAGCCATGTCTGTCTCTCTTACTAGTATGTGAGCTATTTGAGAGAAGGGACTCTCTCATTATTTTATTTTTATTCTTAGCACCTAGGAATGTGCCTTATTTGTAGTGAGCCATTAGTAATTTCTTATTTAAATGCCACTTTTTTTTAACCCCATCCCATTCTAGTATTGCTCTTCCTCGTGGCATTGATTGACAGCTTGTTCTTGGCATTTTGGCTCAGAGTTCACTGCTGTAGAATGCTCATCAGGCAAGGAATGATGAATTTTTTTTTCATTGGATTTTCTCAATGCTAACTTTAAATTTTTTAAAGTCAGCCTTTTGGATGTTGTGCCTTTGATGAAGCAGTCCAGGTATTAGGAACATACTTTCCTCCTTCTTCAGGTTGTAATCATTGGTAGTTAGCTGTCTTTTGTTTGAAATTTGGCTATTTATTTCAACATTGGTAGCCTTAGGAAAGCTAGAGAGTTTTCTTATAAGGGCCTGTATAATTTCCAAGTTCACACTTGATTGAAGGCAGCATGGTATCAGTGGAGAGAAAACTCTTCTACATTTAAACAATTGGATATTATTATTAGTGCTGTCCCTTAGAGGTGGCTTAGGATGATGGAAAGGACAGGTATAGTAATGAATTCCAAAAAGACCTCATTAGTTTTTTTCTTAATACAGCCCCAAACCTGAGAATGAAATTATTTATTTGATTGAAACAACATGTCTTTGGAATCAGTGGTGATTATTAAAAACAAAGTAAAAGTGCAATTTTTTTCTTATATCACATTTGCCTTAAATATGAGATGTAGGTAAGTCAGATGAAATTTTATGACCAAATTTTTATCATTTCACTTTACAAAGTGTTCATTCTCTCAAGTCTTTCTTACATCATATTTACTGAACTGAAGAATAAATGTTGGAGATGATGTTTTCTTCCTAACTCACTTGGTCAGCTGTTCTTTGTTTTTGTTTTTAGAATATCAGTTGAATAGTTCTGACTATACATGGGCTGGCTGATATTTAAGGAATTTTTAAAAATTGGAAGGACTCTTAGTTTTTTACATGTAGTATTTCAGGAATTATTAAATATATAATCCATGAAAAATACAGAGAAACACATAAAGAAGTACTAAATAAATCCCATTACCCAGAGTTGTACATTACTAACATTTTGGTATATATTTTCTCAGTGTTCCTTTTTTCTAGGCATACATATCTGCATGAGTGACACATCATCACAAGATTTAGCGGTTTAAACCAGTGATAACTATTTAGCTCATGATTCTGTAGGTCATCAATTTAGGCTAGGCTTGGCTGAGGGGTTCTTCTGGTCTAAGCTATGCTGCCTCATGCATCTGTGGTCAGCTGCAGAATAGCTTGTCTGATCTTGGCTGGGTTCTCTCACAGGTTTATGGCCTGTGGGCAATGTGATCTCTCATCTCCAACAGGGTAACTTGGGCTTGTTCACACAGCAGAGTCCGAGGTTCTTAGAGAGAAAGAGAAGTATTCAAGCCCTCTTGAACAAAAGACTACGAATCTATGTACCATTACTTCTGCTATATTCTTTTGGCCAGTGCAAGCTAAGCCACAGTCTAGCCCAGATTCAAAGGGTGGGAAATAAACTTCAGTCCCTGATAGGGAGAACTACAAAGTCATATGCACAGGATGTGAAAACGGGGAGGAGTGAAGATTTTTGGGCAATTTGGAAATTTACCACAGTGTACATGTGTGTATACATATGTGTACGTAGATGAAAAGTGAGAGCATATACATTCTGCATTTCTATCACCAGACATGCTCCAAATCCAAGTTACTAATCCAACCCTGTGGGTATATTGGGGAAAGTAAATAAATCTTACGTGGGAAGTGCCTCAACAAGTATCTAGAACAATACCTTCCATTCAATCAATGGAAGGCTTAAAAAAAAAAAAAAAGGAAATGTAATTTCTTTAGACCACTGCTTGAATTCTGTTGGTGTTACTTCCTGGTTGGCTTTATTTCCTCGCTCATGTTTTTCTATGTTTACTTCCTGGTTTTATTTCTTCACTCATTTTTTCCCATGCTTATTTTCTGGTTGGTTTTATTTCCTTTTCTTTCCATGTTTATTCTTTTGGTTGATGGTCTGGAGCACCTATGTTGTATTAGTCTGTTTTCGCATTGCTATAAAGAACTACCTGAGGCTGGGTAGTTATAAAGAGAAGAGGTTTAATTTATAAATTAAATTTATAAATTTATAAATATATAAATTTATAAATTTATAAAGAGAAGAGGTTTAATTGACTTATGGTTCTGCAGGCTGTACAGGAAGCATGGATGGGGAGGCCTCAGAAAACCTACAGTCATGGCAGAAGGCAAAGGGGAAGCAGCTCATCTTATATGGTCTGAGCAGGAGGAAGAGATAGCAGTGGGAGATGACACACACACACACACACACACACACACACACTCTCTCTCTCTCTCTCTCTCTCTCTCTCTGTCTCTCTCACACACACACACACACACACTCTCTCTCTCTCTCTCTCTCTCTCTCTCTCTCTCTCTCTCAAACAGCCAGATCCCATGAGAACTCTATCACAAGACAGCACTAGGGAGATGGTGCTAAACCATTAGAAACCACCCCCATGATCCAGTCATCTCCCACCAGGCCCCACCTCCAATATTGGGGATTCCAATTCAACATGAGCTTTGGGTGGGGACACAGAGCCAAACCATATCACACGTCATGGGAGAGCACTGCTCTAGACTACTTCTAAACTGTTCTGAGATCTTGGAAAAGTCACTTGACTTTGCCAAGAGTGTCAGTAGATGTTACATCATCTATTTATTCAAAATAAAAACTACCTCACAAAATTATTGGGAGAATTTAATTACCTCATGTATATGGACATATGCTGGAAACTCTAGATGTGTTATTGTTCCTAGGAATTATTTATGCTTTTATGGAATGTCTATAACGTTTTTTTACTTAACATTTTGGTCGTATCCCCAGCATCTCTAACTGGCCCTACCATTTTTTAAAATGACATGTATATTTTTTTAAGCCACTGTTGGTTCATTTCTGCTTAGTTCATATTAAAGAAAATTCAAGTTTTACAGCCTTAGCTTACACACTAATCTTCAGAACACCATAGCCATTTCTTTAATCTGATGGATGCCCTCGCATGATGCCTGTCTTCTCTGATCAGAAATGACATTCTTAACATCAATGGATTCTTAGACTTTTCTGACAGGAAATACTTTTGAGGATATATAATCAGTTATGGGGTATGCTTGTCAATACATTTTTCCTGCAAAAATAAATCAGAAATCCTATCAAAATAGCATTATGAAAGAATCCATTTCCCTTAGTACTCCTCATGAAATGGTCATGCCTGAAGTTTCTGAGAATTTTTATTTAGATGAAGGTTGTGTATTTAAATTATATACTGGCCATTTTTCTAAGCAGCCAATCTGCATAAATTTCATATCCTAAGCAGGAAGAAAATGGTTGTGATCTGGAGCCAGCCTCTTCCTTATAAAGCCTGCATCACCTTCCTTTTCCCTTGGCTAGCCTCTTCTACTTTCCAGACCCTGTGAATTTCACCATAAACCTTCTATATTCCCTTCCGCTACCCACATACATGCACACCTAGCCAAAGAAAGAGAAACCAAAGAAACAGAACCTGTAGAGATGAATAGGGATATCACTCTACGGTGCCCCTTTGCTTCTCTTTGCCCTTTTCTGGACAGGAGCAGATAGAATTCATTCCTCTTCCATTTTGAAAATTTGTCTATGCCTATTCACTCACCCACTCATTTATCCATCCATTCATTCATTCACTGTTCATCTGTCAGGAACAGTGTTACAGACACCGTGCTGGGTTCTGTGGATAAAAAGACAAGCTCTGGCACTGATTCTTAGAGTTTACCCTGTCATTAAAGGGATGGTAACTGAAAGAGTCATGTGGCCAGGGTCTTAAGAGAGTTGTTAACAAAGGCTTTGGGAGCCCTGGGGATGGACAGGAGACCACATTATGCCTTCCTTCCTGGGGACAATAGCCATGTGCCTGAATTTGACAAGAGTAGAGTCGGAGGCTACTGGAGCGGGTAAGGTGAAGAGTGGGTGCCTGGATTGTTTTCCTGGCAGTGATTTGGGGCTGGACTGATCCTTGTCAGTGTGAAGTCAGGGTGCTGCCCACTCATCCATGCCAATGACTCAGATACCGTAAGAAAGTGGTTGATTCACCTGAGCTGAATGTCTCAGTATGTTATTCATTTCCTAGATGAAGCCAGTTAGGATTTGCTGAGAGTCTGCTCCCAATGAGGCTAGGCATCCTTTGTGCTTCATCCTGTTTTATAGCACACCTTTGATTTAGGTATAATTTCTTCCACAGATGACCAAACTGAGGCTAACAAGGGTTATGTAACACCCCCAAGATCACACAGCTAGTAAGAGTAATCAGCTTATAATGCAAATCCCAACACATTGTCCCCTTTGAGGGCAAACAATTTTTATTAAACTTCCAATTTTAACAAAATATACAGTAAATAACTAATATCATAAATAAAATACAATGCTTGTAATTCTGACAATGACTGTTTTTCAGTTTGACAGAGAGGGCAACATCTGCAAGAAAGTTCTGCCAAGATGAAGCTGTGTGTGTCCCTAATCCACATCACTCAGGGCCACTGTCTGTGGCCACACAGGTTGTGAATGTGGCCTCCTAGAGTTAGTTGTAACCTGTAAGAAGTAGCTGTCACAGGCCCAATCTTGGAGTCACATCACTCTGCATGCTGTGCCTCCACTCATATTAATTACTACATCCAAGTCATTCTCTTACTTTAAAAGGTTGGATATATTTAAAGGGGATGAATGGGGGTAAAGTCGTAAACTGCATAATTATTTCAGTATATGTTATATACTGTCACCTAGCTGTTAAAAATTTCTACTTCAAGTATAGTGCATATAAATCAGGCTTCTTACTGTTGTGCTTTGTCAAATGTTTACATAACTACCGACACCTAAAGGTACAGAAGATTTTCGCAAGCAACCCAGTAATCACTGGGGAATGATTTCAGGAAGGAAAGAAGGAAAATATCCTTTTGTTCTGTCAGGTATGTGGGACACGAGATGACAGAGATGGTTAGAGACCCTTATGAAGATGTTTGTTGGGAGGGGCTTTCCCCTTTGTCCAAATCATGAGCATTCTTGTCCCCAGTTCCTTTCTTCAGACCCTCATCTCCCACTATACTGTTGCACTAAGCTCCACCAGCCCCTTGTCTATGGCCATACAGACCTGGATTACCTGTCTTCTACATCTAAACCCCTCAGTGGCTTCCTAGGTTCACAGAATAACATTTAGACTCCCTAGGATGGCATAAGAACTGTTCTCCCCCACCCCCAGTGCCCTGACCCCTGGTCCCTGGGCCATTTCTCTAGTTTCTCCTACTTTCCACACCACAGCAAGACCTCTTGCATTTCCCACAACAGAATGGCTGTTTCCTGCTTCTGGGCCTTTGGTCATGCCTGTCACTCTGTCTGTCCTTGATTGTGTTCTTCCCCTAATTCTGACTGCTGCAAGCCCAGGAATGAGGAGTCCTGCTGTAGATGGCATGCTAGAATGTGTTCCATCAGTCTTCTCTCATGCCACCTGTGAGATGGCTTCATGGCACATACCTGTATAGGACTGTTCCAGGAAACAGTAATATAGTCTTAGTGGTTTTGTATATTTGACTCTCCCACACCAGATGTGGTGCCCACTGGCTAGCTACAAATGACTGTTGAGGAAATTAGTGAATGAATGACTCTCTGGGAATGTCTTTGTTTGGTTTCTAGAAGAAAAAGATTAAGCATAACACTCTGTACACTACAAGGTGTTTTAGCTTTTTTGAAATTCACTGGGGAAACAAAAGCAAAGCCTCTGATTGACTAGTGATTCTGAATGATGATGAACTGTATTTCCCAGGAGTGTTCTAAATATCCATGCAAGAAAAGACTGGGGTTTAATGAGTCCCAGCTTTCTGTAGGTACAGATGACATGTCAGGCTAATTTTGGTCCCTTGGGGATTATGAAGGCCTGGACCTTCCCATGAGCTTGGTTCAGGGCCTTCCCAGAAGGTCAGAGCTCATGACATCAAACAAATCAAAGTTGATGCATGAGACTTTGAGGCTGGTATAAAGAAGATCCAGTCTTGAGAGCAGACTTTGGCATTAGCTATTGACTGCAGTCTCTTCCTAGTAGGTACAGGCTTTGTAGGAGTTCCTGAAAGGGGAATGGGGACTATAGCCTTATCTTGAAAATCAAAACAAACAACCCAAAAGACAACAAACTAACATTTCTAGAGCACTTAATATGTGCCAATCACTCTGCCAAGTATTTCTGAGAGAAGTCATTTATTCTTGTTTCCTTAGCATGATGTATATACCCTGAGGCCTACACATGGTTTTTTAGGATGCCAAGAATATATGTGGAAGGAGAAGAGGGGGAGGGAGAAAATGAAATAAAGATGGAGTCTACAACTCATGCCCATATTCTTAGGTAAGGACTGCAACCCAGCTGTTATCAGTATGAGCTGGTAATTGAACTTGAGTCTTAATTCTTAATTTAAAAATAAAATGAACTGTCATATGCGTTAGTTTTTCTAGTCTAAAACTATTAATACAGCTCTCCTACAGGTCTTAAAAATTACTAGGGTGTATTTAGGGATTGAGCAAATGAGTAAATGGGTTTATATTGTAGAGGCCAAGGTTTTCACTGAAAAAGGATGAAGATACAAATATGGAATAGAGGGAGGCAAGAAAGAATCTGCAGGGATGAATAGGGATATCACTCTGAACTGGTGATTTCCAATATATGTGTGTTTGTGGCAAATTGATATATGCATGTGTGTATTTATGCACATATATGTGCATATGTTAAATGCATGTATTTCATTGTTCCATCTACCGGAAAGATGAGAATCAAAGATACTCTTGTAATAAGAGCATACCTAAGCACCTGTATCTGAGTTTCTAATGTCACTGCCCCTCTAAACTGAACCATACTCCTGGAATGTTCAGGACTGGTGCGAGATGATCCTGAAACATCTTATCAGACAAGATAGTGAAGAACTACTGTTAAAAAAAAAAAAGAAAAGAAAAAGAAAGAAAGAAAGATCACAAGAAACAGTATGAAGGGGCTCTTATTGGTCAAATCTGGGACAGTTTGAACACTAAAATAATAAAGTATGAACTATAAACAACTGGGGAGGAGGAATTCATCAGCCCATAATGACAATGGATGGATAGAAGGAAAGATGGACGGATGGATTGATGGATGGATGGTTGGGTGGATGGATGGGTGCAGGGAAATATGGAAGACTCCTGCTTACCAAATGTCAACTAAGTAAATAAGTGTGGATGGGGTGATAGAGCAGGAAAAATCGAGCATACACCACCATTGCAGTAAAGGTTGTGCACAAAACTCAGTGGACGCTAATTCCAAGATTTAAGAGGAACAGGACATTTACATATTGACGAAAGTGTCTTTCACAGATTGCTTTAGTATAATAGAAAAATAGCAATTAAGTGGAGAAATTGAACTATACTTTGATCAGGATCAAAATTAACATCACCATTGAGGGGTAAGCAAACATCGTGTGCCTTCAGAATATCCTGAGAACAAGAGAACATCACCTATTTGGGATTCTGGCCAAAAATGTGTAACCTGAATCTAATCATGAGGAAACTTAAGACACATGCTTTATTAAAAAGCAGGAAGAGGAAGAATTGTATCCTTCCAAAGTAGCACTACCATAAACAAAGACAGAGGAAATGGTCCTGATTAAAGAAGCCTAAAGAGATGTGGCAACTAAATGCAATCCTTGACTCTAGACTGGATTCTGTACTTGGGAGTTTGACGGTAGGGAAGGAGGATACCATAATGGCCATTACTGGATCATTTGACCAACTGGAGTATAGATGGAGATTAAAGTATCCTATCAGTGTTCAGTTTCCTGAAGTTGATCTATTTGCATATACACATACATATGTGTGTATATATATACATACATATTCTTTTCTCTCTCTCTTTGTATATGCATACACGCACAAAACCAATGGATGAACCTGGGTAAAGAGTGTTAGTATAAACAAGTATTGTTTATACTATTTGTCTTCTTGCAACTTTTCTGTAAGTTTGAAATTATTCTTCAATATTAAGTTAAAATTTTTTTTTAATCTTGGCCAAATAAATGACTGTTTTTCAAATGAATATTTTTTGTGTTACGTCCTTTCTTTTCCTGTTCTCTCTCTTACTTCTTTTCTTCTTTTTTTGTGTCCCTTCTTTTAGAAGTCCAAGGCTTGCGAGAAGGTCATTTCCGTGGGTCAAACGGTCATCACGAAGCATCGGAACACCCGGTATTACAGTTGCAGAGTGATGGCTGTGACATCGCAGACCTTCTATGAGGTCATGTTTGATGATGGCTCCTTCAGCAGAGACACATTTCCTGAGGATATCGTGGTAAGTAGGCTTCCTTGAGTGCCTGCTACCCAGAGTAATTAAAAAAAAAAAAAACCAAAGTAGCTGAGCCCTTCAGAATTTTTCTTTTGGCTTTTTGAGTAGCTCATTCACTTGGTTCACAGACTTTATCATTCTAAATAATATCCAGATGACCTTAGACTGATCTTCCCAGATTCTTTTAATTGAGTGAGAAATGTTATTTGGCCAAGAAATAAGGGAGCAGCCCTCACGACCTAATCACCTCTTAAAGGCCCACCTGTTAATACTATCACATTGGCAACACCTGAATTTTGGATGGGACCTATTCAAACCATAGCAGATATGAATCCCCCTATTCTTTTCTGTTACAAGATGTGAACAAATTTGAATTCTTTTATGACTTCTTTTTCTTTATGCTTAACTAGAGAATGTGGCTTTGATTAATCTGACTTGACAATGTATTTAAATCTTTGGATATCCACATGGGAGTAACAAAAGTCACACAGAAAGGCTGTGGCATTTAATGAGTTTCGTTACTGTGGCGGAGACTAGAACTCTGTGTGTGTGTGTGTGTGTGCACGCATGTGTGTGTGTCTGGCTGTCTTGTTGGTCTGTCTCCATCTCCTCCTTCCTCTGTCCCCTCAGCAAACACCTTGGGGCTCATTCTGAGGAACTAGTGAATGTGTGGCAGGGTAATGACTGACTTTGTTTCAGGGCTTGCTTTCTAGCAGGGTGTTTTCACAAGAAGAGCACTTTCCACAGAGGGTTTTTTTGACACCGAAATCAAATCCCATGACTGAGAGGAGAGTGAGTTAGTCTGGTGCTGATCCTGTTATCCCTTCTCCTTTCGGGGGGTATGTGAGTTTGGGGAGCTGACCCTTAATAACGTAGTCATCACTTCTGCCTCGTTCTGGGTCTCTGTTGATGCTTTGCTTTTGTTTGTACTTGGAAAGATATTTTCAGCGACTCTTTAATAGTCATAATTGTGTATTATGTGCACTTGAAAATTAAATGTAACCTTTTGAGATTGCTGAAGACAGTTTCTAGGATTTTGGTCTCCAGGAGTTGAAGAAACATTGATTCAGTTAGTTTTGTTATACTTACTTCTCTCTCTATGCTGGTAAGAATGACAAGTATATAAACAAAAGTAACCTTATTTGAAAGATTTTAAAGCAAATTAATATAAATTATTTAAAAATCCCAGAAGAGTGAATTGTGTTTCTTACCAGGGTTCTGGCTGGAGCTTCCCTTTACTGCATTGCCACTGTTATTCATAAACAGCATCCCTTAGGTGACATATTCCCCTTGTTAGAATTTGTCGTCTCTCCAAGCACTCAATCTACATTCACTGAATACCGGCTGTGTGTCACTTACTTACCACACTAGGTGCTGGAAACATAAAGAGAAAGATGTAATCCTTGCTCAGTCTTGGTGGGAGGTAGGCTGGTAAATGGATGCTTTCTCTACCGTGGACCCATGTCTAGAACCCATGTGGTTCTGTACTTGAACTACAAGCAATCTACCACCTGTTGGGGCTGGAAGAATGAGTAACACTTACTGACATTTACTATGTTCCAGGCACTGCTCCAAGAACTGGAACCATGAACTCAGTTCATCCTCATCACCCTACACACTAGGCACTATAATTTTTCACATTTTGCTGTTGAGGAAACTGAGGCACAACATGGTGAATAATTGTCTCAAGGTCACACATAATTAAGAAGTTTCAGAAACACTATTTGATTACATGTAATCCGTCTCTAGAACTTCCACTCTTAACCCTGGGGAAGAAAGGACATTTAAAGCAATAGGAGAAGGGATATGCAGGAGCAAGAGAGACATGAAAAGCCATTGGTAGAATGAGGCCCCTGGACTTTCACCAGCCCTGTGCAGGCTACATAGTTGTTTCAGAATTAGCCTTCTCTTGTGAAGACTGTGAATATTGAGCTGGCAAAAGACAGAAGACGTTTTGGTGAGGAACACTGTGGTGATGGGGTGAAAGACTTCTGAGCACTAATTTCAAAACCTGAGCACAGTTAAACAGGTAAAACAGTGA
Organism: Pongo pygmaeus; assembly: GCF_028885625.2. NCBI lineage: Eukaryota > Metazoa > Chordata > Mammalia > Primates > Hominidae > Pongo > Pongo pygmaeus. The sequence continues at coordinate 50,599,669 of NC_072386.2, read as the reverse complement.
GGTCTTTAGCCATGATAGGAATTAATGAACCCTAGATTCTCTTTTACATCACAAGCCTATACACACCATGCCAGTTTGAGGCTTTCCTGGAATGTCTTTACATTGGAAAAGAATGTCTGTGATCCCGTAATGTTTGAAATCCTGCAAGTCTTTCCTTTGACACCCTCCATTTCCTCCCACTGTGAACCAGAACAAATATGATTTTAAGTACACTTGAGTGTTGTGAGAAGAACATAGAAGCTAACCCATAGAAGAGTTTTCTGGAGCGCATGCCATTTAAATCAACAAGAATGAAAAAGCAAAACTCTTTACAGCTTGGTTAGTGTCACTTAGCATTTTTGTTAAGGATTTGAGGCTTAGCAGCAGTTGCATATGCCCATGTGGCCACAACTGTTGCCCTGGAGGGGGGCAGGTAGCATGGAGTGGCATGAATTCACATAGATTGGAAAGGATGCATCTATCTAAATGTGGGTGAATAGTAATGTCTTTTTTTTTCTTTTTTCTTTTTTGAGGCAGGGTCTCATTTTGTCACCTAGGCTGGAGGGCAGTGGTGTGATCACAGCTCACTGCAGCCTTGCGCTCCTGGGCTCCAGTGATCCTCCCACCTCAGCCTCTTGAGTAGCTGGGACTACAGCCATGTGCCACCATGCCTGGCTAATTTTTTTTTTTTTTAAATTTTTTTGTAGAGATGGTGTCGAACTGTGTTGCCCAGGCTGGTCTCAAACTCTTGGGCTCAAGCGATCCTCCCGCCTCGGCATCCCAAAGTGCTAGGATTACAGGTGTGAGCCACTGCCATTGACCTAATAACTTCTTCAGAAAAAAAAAAAAAACAAAAACCAAATTCATCTTTGTGCAGGTCTTCTCTATTTTGTCTGATCTTTCCTCCTTCTGTGCTCCCCACTGCCATATCCTAATCTCTTGCCTTCTTGGTTCCCCGTTCCAGGCTCCTAGTAGGAATAATTCAATCATGTTGTGTTTCAAGTTCCATATACTTTCTAACAGTGTCACCATTGTTAGCTGCTGTAGCCTCTTCCCTCTCTTACTTTGGTGATGAATGAGGCTTCCTCAGCTCACTACTGCTGACTCTACAGGGGAAGTTTTTTCCCCTTATAATATTGCATTAGGCAGGGTTCTCCAGAGAAGCAGAACCAATAGGAGATACACTTGTAGAAAGAGATGATAAGGAATTGGCTCTGTGATTACGGAGGCTGAGAAGTCCCAAGATATTTTTGTAGAGATGGGGTCTCACCATGTTGCCCAGGCTGGTCTTGAACTCCTGGGCTCAACTTAATCTTCTGCCTCAGCCTCCCAAAGTGCTGGGATTACAGGCATGAGCCACGGTGCCCAGCCCCACACACCATTATTTTAGTCATGGGGTTTAATTGCTAAGATCATCCCACTTCCACTTTTGATAATTCATCTACGTCAGAACTGTTGTCTGGGAGATGGGGATCCTGCTCAGTACCCTAATGGAAAGTTTCATCAGCACGTAAAAAAAAAATGTAATCAGGTTTGTTTCTGTCTCAGTATCTTGAAGACCATGGCAGAATAATTATATGGTGAAAACACTAACTACATTTCATATTCCTCAGAGAAATCTTGTTTTCATTAGGTGATATACCTGTAGCATGAGCAACTGGTGGTAGAAAATGATGTTTTTCTTCTGTTTGTCCAAAAACTCTCTAATCCACACAATGTGCTTATCAGATGTGAGTGCCACTGGGAAGAATTATTCATCAAATTATTCATCAGATGTAGTGTGACCCCAATGTTACTGGCTACTGAAGAACTAGTTCTCTAAGCCTCGGGTACTCGTTAACTAGAACTGCTTTAAGGGTACAGTGCAATTTCAGTTTCCTATGAAAATCAAATTTAGGATATCAAGTTTAATCATCCCAAGCTATTTATCTATGTATGACACAAATAGAGTCCCTTATGGAGCCTGATGCTTTAGTAAAGAAAGTTACATACCCATATTTATAGAGTTGATGATTACAAATCATTTCATAAGCCCAACAGATGAGAATCCTTTAATGCAGGCTGGCCTATCCATGTTTGAGAAATTTGGCAGGCGTTAAAAATGCTTATGTTCGGGTTATGTGACTGGAGAGAGCGTTTGGAGCAGTAATGAGAAACGCTCTTTGAACTATCAGGAAATGTCTTTCCCTACCTAGGTACTTTATTTCTGTGCTAGCCAGAAAAAATGTCCAAAAAATTCTTTCTCAACAATGCACCTGCAAAATGTGTGTATCAGCCCAGTTAAACTCCACATGCAATCTGTAGCTGTCAAGGGAAGTAATAAAACATGTATTATTACACACCTCCATCTGTCAGTCTATGAAATTGGGACACACTTGTGATGAATTTTTTTGCCTTCCACTATTTTGATGGGAATGAAAGTTGCCCACCTGAAAGTACTCAATGAGCATAAAGATTCCAGGGCCTCTGTTGGCCTCTGCCAAAACCTGGGATCCTCTAGCATGCCCATGTTTACAGTAGAGTGATGACTGCTTCCTTTCCTCTGAACTTTGAGCTCACTTTGAGGGAGGAGAATGATACAGTGGACACTTGAGTTCTCACTTAACATTCACCACTGGGCATGAGAAGAGAAACAGGACCATTTAGAAATTTGATAGCAGGAGTCCATCACTGAAATTTCCATGGGGACTGGCTACATTTTTCAGCTTTGGTTGAAATGTGAAAGAAGCATGAAAACAATACTTTTCAAGATTCTGGGGGTGAGTAGTTATGGCCTTTAGTTTTGAGGGCTGTACAATGCAAACTGAGGTTCTTACAGCCAATGTTTTTTTCTCACATAAAGGCAGTTTGCTTAAACTTTCCAGCCCCGGTTTTTTTCCCCTACTAATTTGAAAGGAGCAAATAAACTAAATGCCTGACATATAGTAGGAAAAGTCCAATTTTTTAGAATATTAACTTTAGTATGTAGAACTTTTTTTTTTTCTTTTTCCTTCCCATCTAGTTTATACTAACCTTTTCTGGTCTTGAAATTTGGAGTTAAAAGATGTGTCCTCAGAACTTCGTGCCTACTTGTCAGATTAGATGAGAACCTGTACTTGTGAGGTTTTGCTGGGTCCATTTATCATTCCCACTTGCTATAAAGTAGTCCCAGCATCTTTTAGACTTTGTAATAGCCTAGTTACCTACATTTATGCTTATGTTTTCTGAGTGTATTATTTCAGTGTTATTTCAATGGCTTTCTGTAACAAACCCTGCTCCAGAGTAAGTTCACACTCATTTCACAGACGTGGTATTTGCCAAGTCGCACAGAAGCTCCTCAAAGTACACAGTGACAGAGGTAGGTCCTGATTGCAGGTTCGTCCGCTTGTTCCATTGCTTATTGCCTTAGAAGGTCTGCTCTTTGTGGCTTAGTGCAGCTGAGGTAGAAGACGCTGTGCCTGCTCTAAGGGAGAACACAGATCCAGTAGGACATGGTGTAAAAACCGTTTCAGTGTTTAGCCCCGCACAAGCCCTTGCTTGGCAAGCATAGGTGTAGGAGAGATCTGGGTATTCCAGAGGCAAAAGAAAATATCCAAGTGGGTTTGAGAAACTAGAACAGAGTTGTTCCCAGAAACATTCTCTACTGTGGGATCCCGGGAAACATTGTTGGATCCCTCTTGCCTCCTAGATTTTGAGGTGTCCTAGATGTTCAGGTCAGGTAGCCATGCATATATGGCATTGGCAGATACCCCTTGTCAGTGAGCTCACCTCAGCTTTGGAAGCCCTGTCCCATCCCAGACCATTTGTGTTATGTGTGCTCCAGAGGGATGCCCTTCTCCTCTTCCCTCTCCCCCTCCCTGCCAGGCAGTTCTGGTTCTTTTGGAATCAGTGGACATTTGCCAGAGAAGGCTTTGGAAACTTTCTTTGGTTTAGAGGTCTGCAGGCATGGCCCACATGGCCTTTCACTCTTTAGGGTTCTCTCGCTTTTCTGTCTTGACTGTGGAGTTGGGAATCTGTGAGATGAAAGGCTTCACCAAATTCCAGTTAATTTTTACTTCCAAGGGAAACCTTTTATACATGTAAAAGAGTGTCTAAATTTACTTTTCTAAATGTTTAAATTTATCTGACAAATTTTATTTATAAATGTAATATTTGCATAAAAAAGAACAAACTCATTTGTTCCTTGATTAATGTTCGTATAATGCATAAATCAAATCCTAACCATGTTATGTTTATGTAGCCAAATTTCCTTGGACATTTTAACTATGATTATAAATTTAATATATACATTTTTTACAAATGTCACAATTTTTTCTAGGCATTTAATGCCCATAACTTTAATAAATCAGACATTAGTTAGTTTGAATTCTATTTCAGACATCTTCAAAAACGGTATGTAAACCGGTATAATATTTACAAAACACAGATGCACCTTTATAAACACAATTTACATAAGATTGATAGATAAGTAGACAGACTTTGCCCAATCAAGGGGAAACAATATTACCATATTGGCTAGGAGTCTACTAAGAAAAAATAATCGTAGAATCTGAAGGCCATTTTAGAGTCATAGAATCTGGTTATGCCTTTGAAGAATAAACCTGCAGTTATTGGGCAGGGGCTCCTAATTAAGGTCAGGTTTCAGTTGATTCATCAACTCTGTAAACCTTGTACCTTTCACTGGGGTCCTGACTAGTCTTACAAGTTTCATGAACTGTCTCTTAAGTCCATGGAGGTGGTACTTTCCAGGTCCTAGAATTTTATTTCCTTTTGTGTACCTCATATGACTTTTTACATTAAAGCCTCGGACATAGGAATGAAATGTTGAAGCCTTTACTTAAGTTGCAGTTGCATCTTGTTCCTTTTTTTTTTTTTTACCAATTGTGTGTATCTCACTGACCCCAATTCTGTAGGCATCATAGCGACAGTTTCCACTCATCACTGGGGATCCTCTGGAGAAAGTATGTCGTTGCCCTGATGTCCCATGCAGGAGATTCACTAGTTGCCACAAAGACAGACTGACAGTTATGTTTTTCTTCAAATATATGCCTCCCTCACTTGAGGGTATTTCTCTTATTTTCTCTTTTGGCAATTATCTCAAGGTGATTGGCATTGGGAACTTATTCCCAAAGGACAGGTTCCTGGCACTTCCTTCCCACTTTTTTCTTTCCAGGAGAGACTCAGGTATAGCATTTCATCTTCAGCCTAACAGAATCAAAATAACTACCTTGAACTTGAGAGCAGTGTTATTTATTTCCAGGACTTCATCATCTTTTCTCAGTGCTGAATATTCATGGGTGAGCCTGCTTAAACCCATGGGCAGTAGGCACCATGAGCCAAATCCGCTCCATGTTTGGGAGTATCCAGTGATGTTGTCCGTTCTGAGCTATGTGTTGAACACTGTGTTAGGCATCATGGGGGATTCAGAGATGTGTAAACACAGGTGTAGGAAGAGTGACGTGGATGTTCTGGAGGCAAAATACAATACCCAAGGAAGTTTGAAAGACTAAGAAAAAAGCCATTCCCAGAAACTTTTTCAGCTATGGGATCTTGGGAAGCAATTTTGGATCTTCGTTGGTGCCTACATTTTGAGGTGCTCTGGAGTTTTGGGTCAAGTGGCCAAGACAGTGGCAGACACCTCTTATCAGTGAGCCCATCTCAGCTTTGGGAAGTCACATCCCATCCCAGCCCACTGATGTATTATGCTGCTCCACATTGATGTGCTTATACTCCCTCACCCCCACCAGGAGCTGATCTGAAATATTTTACAAGAAAAACACCCAGTGGAGGTTATTGACAGTAAATTCGGGGAATGAAGCAATTGTGATGGGCCAGAGTGTTTAAAGAAGTCACATTGAGGAAGAGAGATGTCAGCTGGGTTACTGACTTAGAAGAGTTTTTGTGTATTCTAGATACAAGTCCTTTTTCAGATGCTTTGCAATGTTTATTCCCTGTCTGCATAATGTCCCATTTTATAGTGTGAATATAACACATTTTGTTTATCCATTCACCAGTTGATGGACATTTGGATTATTTCCTGTTTGGGGCTATTATAAATAATTCTGCCGTGAAATTTGCTTTCAAGGCTTTGTATGGACATGTGTTTTCATTTCTCTTGGGTAAAGACCTAGGAGTGAGATTACTAAGTTATATGGTGTGTGTGTGTTCAACTTTATAGGAAAACTGCCAAACTGTTTTCCAAAGTGGCTGTGCCATTTTATCTTCCCACCAGCAACATTTGAGGTTATAGTTTCTTTACATCCTCACCAACACCTGTGTTGTCAGTCTTTTGGACAATAACCATTGTAGTGGATGTATAGTGTTATTTCACGGTATTGTAATTTATATTTCCCTATCGACTAATGATTTGAGCATCTTTTCAAGTGCTTATTAGCCCTTCATCTGTCTTCTATGATGAAAAGCCTATTCAAACCAGTAATATATTTTACATTTTATTGAGTTTTCTTATATTGAGTTGTGGGAATTTTTTAAATAGTCTGTACATATCCTTTATCAGATCTTTGATTTACAAACACTTTCTCCTGGTTCGTGTCTTGTTTTGTCACTTTCTTAATAGTGTATGAAGAGCAAAAGTTATACATTTTGATGAAGCCCAATTTGTCAACTTTTTCTTAATGGATCGTGTGTTTTAAAATTTGAGTTCATGAAGTTTCATGTCCTTTCTAGGTAAAGAATATTTTTTCCTCAGAGCTCTAGCAAGCAGCTCCAGGCAAAACTCAAGCCTTCAATGTTTTAGCTTTCTTGTGAGATTTATTTATTTTTTAAATAAATCAGAAACCTCTCTTTCTATATATATGTGAACTTTCTTTAAACAAGGAGATCTCTGGCCCTGAAAAACTTTGAAACCACTGGTTCAGGTGAAATCGATCATTACCTGCTATTTCACTGCCATGAGAGTGAAAAGTCTGTCATGAGAGAGGGTTAAGGGAGTCAGGGCATTGGCGCACCTGCTGGTCCCTGTGCCAGCCTGAGAGCAGGACTGTTGGGAAATGTCGCCAGTGGTCTTGGCAGGCTTACCCATGAATGTTCAGCACCAAATTATGAATATCCATGACATCATCTCCAAATGTTAGGGTAGGGCTGAATCAACTTCCATTTAATGCAAAATATAAACATTATGAAAATTCTTTGTTCCTTCTAATAACTAACATGGCTAGATGTCGCTATCACTTCACATCATAATATCAGATTGTCACCATTCATTATAGACCCTTCGATTACTCTTTAAATGAAAATTGTACATTAGCTGCCTATGATGCAAAATTTTACACTTTTAAATCGTTTCTTGCTCTAATTTTATTTTTATCTCAAATCTAGATACCATGGCTGAGTGTAGTATAATCAGGTTGCTGTATGCACGTTTCAGAAATGTCTGAAATTTTCCAGAGCTGACCTTTCCTGTAGCGCATTTGTAAGCACAGCTTTCTGCATACAATTTCTGAAATATATGGCGAATGGCAAGAGCTTCCCGAGGCGAGTAGTCAACAGGGAGCTGCCTGTTTACAAGCCATTATCTTTCACCTCTATCCAACCCCAGGTGCTAACACCCCAGGATATAGCACATAAATTGGTGACACATCCCAGAAGATATGAGGCCCATAAATCAATGAAGAGTTTATGTTCCTTTTCGACCATGGGATTTAAATTATTTTGGCAATAGAGTGAACTTAGATTCTTATTTGATAGATATATCCAGAAGAAGTCAGTACTATCTACTTATTGATGAGCAACATTGCCTTCATTTTATTATTTCCTTTTTGTACCTTATTTAAAAGAAGTTAGTTAATTTTCATGGGTGAGAAAGAACCAGTAATAAATCTTGCCTTTTGCATTATTAAATAAATTCTAATTTTGAGGTCAGAGTATGTGGGCAAACGGAGAAGAGGAATGATAGAAGAAAAGGTAGAGAGAGAATGGAGTGAGTGTATTTTTGTCCTTCAGTTTCTAATCTTTCCCACAGAGAGTGTTCTATGCTAAGAAGTGAGTGAAAAACTTGGAAGCTATTGCCTGCTATAATGCTTGTTGGTTGTGTGTGTTTCTGCAAATCAATTTCCCTCTATCATCTAATTTTTTGCCCTTTATAAAATGGAGGATATATTTGAAAGTCTTCTATGCTTTAGATGTTTTATCCAATACCATTATAGAATTTTATATTTGTATAATGTTTAATTTCTTCTAAAGGTTAAAATAGTACAATATGTTGAATAATGTTATATGCATGGTTTTCAGATCAAAGTAGATTTTTCCACGAGTAATTAAAGCTGGTATGATCTGTGCCTGAAAAAGATCTCTTTTGGGCCAGGCACGGTGGCTCACACCTGAAATCCCAGCACTTTGGGGCACCAAAGCAGGAGGATTATTTGAGTCCAGGAGTTTGAGACCAGCCTGGGCAACATAGAAAGACCTCCTCTTTACAAAAAAATTTTAAAAAATTTAGCCAGGCATGGTGACATGTACCTGTAGTCCTAGCTCCTTGGGAGGCTGAGGCAGGAGGAACCCTTAAGCCCAGGAAGTTTGAGGTTACAGTGAGCTATGATCACACCATTGCATTCCTGCCTGGGTGACAGAGCCAAACCCTGTCTCCAAAAAAAATAAAATAAAAGATGCCTTTTGTAGATTTATGACTAACAACTCAGCAAAAAGGGAAGGGGTAGTTAAATTATGCATACTTCCAGTAGCATAGTTATATTTGTAGGTTATGTTTTTAAAACATGCTAGATATTTACTCTTTCTAGCCTTTAATTAATAATCTAGGCCAGGTGCAGTGGCTGACACCTGGAATCCCAGCACCTTGGGAGTTCGAGGCAGGCAGATGGCTTGAGCTCAAGAGTTTGATACCAGCCTGGACAACATGGCAAAAACCCACCTCTACAAAAAAATTTCAAAAATTAGCCAGGCATAGTGGTATGCATCTTTAGTCCCAGGTACTCAGGAGGCTGAGGTGGGAGGATCACTTGAGCCTGGGAGGCTGAGGTTGCAATGAGCTGAGATTCTGCCACTGCTCTCCAGCCTGGGTGACAGGACCAGACCCTGTCTTAAAACAAAACAAAACAAAAAATAATCTGACCCAATGATTGCTTTATGTGTTATATTATCATTCTTTTCCCCTGAGTAACAGATAATATTGAATCATCTAAAGCAGCTTCTTTGGTTTACACCATAAAAGAAAGTGACTGGCACAAAACAAGCCAGGCTTTAGTCCTTATGTTCTAAGCAGCCAACACCTGAAGTCATGTTGAAATACAGACTATAAGAGAACTATGGAAAGAATGTGGATGTGAGTGCCATTGATATTAAGTGAGACTCTAAAATTTTATTTATATATATATATATATATATATATATATATATATATATATTTTAAAGACTGTCTCATCACACTATAACCCTTAGACCAGGCTGCACATGGCCACACTAGACCCTATAACTTTTCCTATTTTGTTCCCTACATGAATTTTGAAATAATTTATGTATCGCATATGAATTTAATATTTTCCTTACAGTTTTTAAATGTATTTCAATACTAGTAAAACCTTTTTTGTATATTATTTATGCTGGACCTTTATCTCATATCATTATGTAAGCAGTGGTAGTTGTCTGTATGAGTCTGCAGCAATCTCAATTCTTGCTGCCTCAGAAGAAAATAATTTGACTTGGGGCATAAGGCAGAAGGAGAGACTGAGGCCAGTTTTAGAGCAAGAGTTAAAGTTCGTTAAAAAGCTTTAGAGCAGTAATGAAAGGAAGGAAAGGACACTTGGAAGAGGGCCAAGCAGGCAACTTGAGAGACCACATGCGCAGCTTCACCTCTTGACTTGGGATCTTATACACTGACATACTTCTGGGGCATTGCATTCCTTCTCGCCATCCCTGAGATCTTATCCAGAAGCTGCTGCTCACCAGTTTCGGGTGTTTCCCATGTATTGGGAGACATCCTTTCCCTGGTGCCAGCTGTGACCACTTATTAGTTTAGAGAGACAGTTAACAACCTGACCATCACCTGATGGTCGCCCTACACTCCTGGTGTATGTGGCAGGGGCTGAGGAGGCCTCTTCCGCCCTGCTAATACCTAACTAGCTACGTACTGTAACAACTAGTTGTGTTTCTACAGGGCTTTATGTTTGTTTTGCTTTTTTGTTGTTGGGTTTTTTGTTTTGCATGAAATTAGAAGGGCAAAAATCTAACCAGTATCTAAGAGTAGGTTCCCTCCGGGAGAAATCTAATGAGGATGAGGAAATAGTATGTGTGGTGCTCAAGTCCTCTTTCTTCTTAGAGTTGGGGACTCATAAAGATGGGGAAGGCTAATGCTCCCCATGAAGGCCCTTCTTTTGGTAGATGGGGAATTCCTGCAGGGCTGGCCTTGATAAGCTGCATCTGGGTACCTGCATATGGTCATACATGGAATCTCTAGTCAAGAAATACCTTATCCTTCCATGATGGTAGCCTTATGCCCCCAAGTTTTCTTATAGTGAGCACCTACTACATGCCACACATCATGCTGGGTTCTGGGAAAATTATAGAAGTAAAATTGGAATGGTTTTTGATCTCATGGAATTTACAATCTAGTGGGAGAGAGTGACATATGCAGCACGTATAAAAGATGTGCTTCAAATTGAGAGAAGTCCTGGGATGACAGGAATATGATCCAGTAAGAGCATGTAACTAGAAATAAACACCTTATCTAGATGGGTGATGAGTGCGACCTGAGTGAAGATCTGTAAGGTGAGTTCACTAAACATAGGGCAGAGGGAAGGCAAGTGCAGCTGCTGGAGGAGGTAAATCATGAGCCTGGAGAAGAAGGAAAGGGCCAGACTGGGTGGGGCCTTGAGGGCCATCTTACAGGGTTGGGGTTTTATTCTAAAAGCAGGAGGAAGCCCCCTTGGACTATCTTGAGCAGAAGTCAAAGAGATTTGTTATGAAGTGGGTTTTTTTGGCTATAGAGAAAAAGAATTGGAAAGTCCACTGGGGTGTCCAAAGAAGAGAATACAGTCATGGGTTCTTAGTTTCTATTTCTGGTTAGGCCAGTAGAACCCCTTTGTCATCCCTCTTTTCCCATTATCACTAGAGAGAAACTAAAAAGGATGGCTTCAGGCTGCTAAAATACAGACTATAAGAGACTATAAAAGCCTAAAAACAAAACAGAACAACAACAAAATAAGGTGGGTTGGACAAGCTTGCCTGAATACTGGGAAGCCAGTTAGGAGAATGTTGCAGTAAATCAGAGGAGAAATGATGGTAATTTGGACTAATTTAGGATCTGAAATACATTTAGAAGGTAAAATCAAGAGTACCAGGTGTTGGATTGATAATGGGGGCCAAGGAAGAAAGATGTGTCAAATATAACTCTCAGGGTTCTGGCTTGCTCAGCCAAATGGAAGGTGATACCTGTGATTGAGATAGGGAACTTCGGAAGAAGCCCAGACTTCCAGGCCCAAGATTATGAGTTCAGACTTGGTCGTGTTGGAGTTTCTTCCCTTCTGCTCTGTTTTATACACCTAGAGCAGTTACCATAATTTAGGGCCATTCCAAGCCCCCTGGTTTGCAAAGCATAGTTTTTGTTGTTATTAGGATTTTTTTTCTTTTTCTTTTTCTTTTTACATAGAGTGTAAGGGATGCTGAGTGAAAAGTCCCATGCCTCAATGTGAGAAGAGACATCTCATATTTTAGAAGTGACATGACCAGGCACCTCATCTCTAAATGGATATGTCATCACACACACATAAACCCCATTAACTAACTTTCACCCATTTGATAAAATAGTCATTTTGCCCAAGAAATTCTTCAGTATGAAAATATGGCCACCAAAATTGATGTGTTATATTTACCCTTTATGGGGCTTCCATCTTGACACACGAACATTTAAATTGAGCATTTATTCCTCTTGAATTTGGCTGTTTTAAAAATAAATAAATAAATTGAGCATATAATTACACATATGTAGACTTGGCCTCACTATATAGCTGATTCTAACATCTCTTAATCCTTAGCTCTCTTCAGTACTCATTTTTGTGCTTTTGTTTTCAACCCTTTATTCTGTGCATGTAGCCTTGTGTGCTCTACCCTGGAACTTTTAATGCTCCTGTTTCCTTTTTAAAATTTCCATAGAGATGAGGTCTTTCACTATCCAAGCTGTTCTGGAACTCCTAAAGCAATCCTCCCACTTTGGCCTCCCAAAATGCTGGGTTTACAGGTGTGAGCCACCACACCCAGCCTAGTTTCCCTTTCTATTCAGTGGCTTTGCCTCCCCTCCCCTGGGCTCCCTCATCATGAACCAGTGTAGAGGCTGATACATCTGCTGTGTTGCCCTGAGAAGAGCCGTCATTTTCTGAAGGAGATAGACTACATGACTTACAGAGTCTTGAACATCTCTCATTTTGAGATTCATTTACCTTTTTTAAAGGGAAAGAATTGATGACTAACTTTGGTAGATAAAATGTGTGTGCTTAGTGGTAATAATTAGCAACTAATATTTAATAATTGTAGATGTACAATGTTTTGCATAACATACCCATGGCTGGCTAAAGTCCAAGAAATACAGAAGGATTTAAGATGAAAAGTACATTCCTGCACCTCCCACATCTGGAAATCACCATCTCACTTGCTTCTCATATATCCTCCCAGGATTTTAAAAATGCTCATACAGGCTGTGTGTGTGTGTGTGTATACACACAATGTATTCATTTGAATGCACCTGGCATCATATTAACATGCTAAAAGCTAGGAATTACATCCTGTATATTGTTAATGTCATATTTACTGTTAATTGGATGATGTTTAAAGTTTGCAAGCAGGCCCATCTCCTTTTATCCTTTATCTTCCTCTACCTCCTTACCTACTTGTTTTATCACTGAAGTCCCACTCCCTCCCCTCCCAGCTTAATCTATAAAAGCTAGTCTCAACTGTTCCAGCACCAGCATCGCTTATACTGACCCCACTTTCAGGTGCCCACTTACCCTGGGAGCCCCAACACTTTGGCGTGTTTTGGTTTCCAGTTGCCTCTATATGCAAATCTGTATCAGTGGGTGTGTGTTTCAAGGAAAGTAACTGAGGATGCTAACTAACCTTGTTACTTTTTTAGTAGATTGAAAAAAGATATCACAATTGAAATATTAATTGACCAACTATTCAGTGTTCATTAAGCAAATCAGATGTTAGCAAGAATCAGCCTTCAAATGAAGACTAATATCTGGTGTGAAAAGAATAGAAAAGCTCTTACTTCAAAGGTTCATTAACTGTCAGAAAAAGGACATGATATAATCCTTGATGTGATTCTGAACCGGGCATTCCACAGTTGAGTGCATCAGTAAAGCGAAATTTACCACCCTCCCTTTATGTGTTTTTAAGCCTTGGTGGATTAAAAGCTCTTGTTTGGATAAATCTAACAATGGTGTGTTATCTACATATTATTTTCATTCTCCTTGCCTGGGAATCTACAAACAGCAAAATTCTTCTTAATTTCACATTAAGAATATTTTGATTTGACAGGCTTTCAACAACACAAGAATCATTTGGGGGAGTTTCTGACTTCCCTTTAAGCATAATAATGTTGACTAAATAGATTGATTCATTATCCACTCCTCAACCATCTTAGCTATCTGTCTGTCATTTGTGACAGAGTAGTCTCTGCTGAAATGCTGGTAGTAATTACACATGTCCCTGTCTTCATAAGTCAGTGTATAATGAGCATGATTGGTTAACTTTATGCATTTACATTTAATCTAAAAGGAAGGACATGTTAAACTCACAGAGATAGAAGCTGTAGCTTATGTGAAAAGTATTTCTGGAATGGCGTTGCTCACATTTTTTTTACTGTGCTCAGGAACACATTTCCAGCTTCGAGGATATCCTGGATTACTTCATTTTTGCATGTATACTCATTACTCCTCTTTTTGTTTTTTGTTTTTTGTTTTTTTGAGACTAGGTCTTGCTGTGTTGCCCAGACTGGTCTCAAACTATTGGGCTCAAGTGATACGCTCACCTCGGCCTCCCAAACTCAAACTTTGGGAGGCCAAGGTGAGAGAGATTACAGGCGGCAGCTACCGTGCCCGGCCACTCCTCGGCTTCTGAATACCATGAGCTGACATTTTTTGACAAATCATATTCTTACAGATTCTTTGGTTGGTCGTCACCTGGCTCTGCTTTTTAATCCCCTAGTTAAAATTCTCCCCAAGTGTTACCCATTTGCTCAAAACCTTGCACTGCTGGGCTGTGAAATGCAAGATTAAATTATAGCCAGCTCTTGGTGACTTGCGACTGTGCAAGTCATTTCATTATTCAGCCCTTCCCTTTCAACTGGGGACATTGGCCAAGGGGATCTCTCGGGTCTCTTCCCATTCTCGTAGGGGAGAACAGCCATAGGTGATCTCTAGTCATCTCTGACTATAAACATTGGAATGTGGCCCCTGGCCCCACCATTCCACTCATCCGCATATACATTTCTTTCCCCTTTCCCGGCTTCCTGGCATGGAGCACCACCTGTGTGGTGAATGTGACAGGAGTACATGCTCAGTCAGCTTGGGTGAAGTGGAGAGTGAAAATGCTGTTCATGTGGACACAGTCTCCACACTGCAAGACTTGGCATGCCACTTGTATCAGAATATTATATGGAGACAAAGGGGGCTAAGCTATTCTTAGGTCTCAGCCCAGAAGTGAGCAATCTTTGATGTATTTTTAGGCACCATGATGTCTTTGCAATTGTAGCTTTACCACAGAAGTTTTGTGAAAGCTTTTTCTACCACAGTGGCTGAGACCCACACACCTGTTGCCTTCATCCTTTCTATGCATTTTGCTTCACCCATTTGCGCATCATCTGGCTGATTGAGTTAAACCAGCCTCCCTCTGGGCCCACCAGAGAATAAGGTGGTGCTGCATTAACAGGTCTCCTCCTCGGGTGTTGATCCTCAAAGGATGCTCCTCTCCTTTGACCAAAGAGGAAGCTGACATTATAGAGTTAAAGGTGCGTGGCCAGAGCGTGGCGGGGGAGAAAGCTAACTATGTGTCTGCGTTTGATTTTTTTCCTGCCATCCTTTTGCATATTCTCCATGCTTTGGTGAAGGAGGAGGATCACTAGAATGGGACTTGAAATTTAGACACCATAGTCTCAGACTTGCCCATACTTCTAGTGAGACTTGGACAGGCCACTGAATGGCTGGAAGTTATGAGTCGCTGTGTTTCAGTTCAGGGGTGCTGCGTAGGTGAGACAGGCTGATGGGGGGTGCACTCCCCTCTCACCTCATCCCTTAACTGCTCATTCTTACCCCCACTCTGCTGTGCTCCATCTTTTCCCCCACTCCTCCAGAACTCCCACCCACAGCCAGACGTCTCCTCTGCCATACCTCTGGTGAGGAGTTTTCAGATCCATTCTGGAACGCTGCAAATGACAGGAGCTCACTCTCAATTTTTGCTGCAATTGTTAGGAAGAAAGGGCTTCTTTCTGTGAAGAGTAACTGCTGCCTCTTCGGAACACCCAAGAGCCTTCCTAGTTCTCGATTTCTAGAGCAAAACTGAATAAACACACTCTCTCTTTCACTTAAGTTTCTTAACATGTTTGTAGAGAGGTCTCAAGTCCCTGCTAAGTCTTCTCAAATCCAAACAATACAGTCCTCATTTCTCAGTCATGGGGCAGGGATGAAGGATTTAATAAACAAAGTGGTTTCTGAATGCTCTTCCTCCAGGACACTCTGAGGATGAAATTTTCTTGGACAGTGTCCCACTGAAGATGTTGCTCTTGTGTGGTGTGGAAACACAGTGCTCCAAACACAATCTGGCTAGTGCAAGCATGACAGCCCTTTGTTCCTTTGATCTGGACGTTGAACACTTACTTACCAATGCAGCCAGGGAGGAAGGTTAAATGAATTATTTATGCAGCTATTAAAATCATGTTTTCAGAGGATATTTAATGATGCAATATAATAAATGGAAAAATCAGGCTCAAAATTGTATATACAGTAAGATCCCAATTATGTATAAAAATATAAATATGCAAGGGAAAAATCCTCAAAGGAAATACATCAAAATGTTACTGATTATCTTTGGAGAGTGTAATCATAGGTGATTATGATTTTCAACTTTATCACCTTCTTATAGTTTCCATATGAACGTGTTTTATTTTTACAATCAGAAAAAGTTTTTTTAAAAAAGATCTTAACCCTTCTGAGAACTACTTATATCCTTACTCTTTTCCCCTAATTTTCCTTATCTAGATCTTTTCAGATTGCTTTGTCAAAATTTCATTTTTGATCTCTAGCTCTTGTGGCATCTTAAAGCTCTCTGGAATATAGGAACCATATAGTTGCTAATAATCTGTTAAATGCTTCTGCTTTACACTGCTATTCCTTACGTAGGAGTTCTTATACTTAATTTTTTTTTAAAGTTAATGCCTGCATTTTCCAATGAAGCAGTTTCTATGAAGTAAAAAACTATATCTTTTTAACTCACTACTCATTCCTTTGTTCCCTAAAACACAAGAGATGCTTGAAAATTCCCAGGTGAGTGAGTGACAGCCCTACCCATCTACTTATTAGCCCTGTGGCCTCAGGCAAGTCACTCTTCTCTATCAGTGCTGGGGGATGTTGACGCTTGCCTGCCTACCCTACCAGGCTGTTTTAGATTCCAATTAGGTTAACAAACACGATCGTCCTCTGTAGTTCTGTGTTCTGTTGTAGCCTCCTTTCTCTCATAGTCAGGGTTCTTGGCTTCTCAGTGTTTCCTTCACTATTTTTAATCCCAAAGGTGGCCTCCCAAGGGTTTTGTCTCCTCTCTATCCTCTAGGTATATTCCTGTTAATGGGAATTAAATCCAGATGTGGTTCACTCAATATTCACTAGCTGCCAGGAATTGGGTTTTGCTTTTCTGTTCTCTTCTCTCATTCTCCCTGCAAGATTGCATTAATATCTCCATTTTATTAATGAGAAAACCAGGACATAAGGTTTATTAATGAGAAAACCAGGACATAAGGCGGTTGAGTAGCTTATGCACAGTAAGGGTTTTCTTTGACTGTGAGTGGCCTGACCCCAGATCTTGGAAGCAGTACATGCATCACTTCAGTGTGAAGCGTCCTGGGTAGGTCAAGCCGTGCTCCCAGAAGTAGAACAAACATTGCAGAGCAGAGCCAGAGCCTTGGAAAGCTGGACATATGAACACAGGGCAGCCTTCTCTCCCCTGCATGCCTATCCTTAGCTTTCCTTTCATCTTTCTTTTTTTAGCTTTGGAACTGACATGTATTTTAGAAACCACTACAGAGAAATTCACCCCAAGCCTGTCTTTCTCCATTTTGCAACATAAATTTTTATTGACATAGTAAAATATTTTATTCCCCTCATACATTTTAGTCCCTGCCAACAACAATAAAAAAGGGGAGAAACTCTTTCCTATATAGATGGAGCTTTTTTCCCCGTGTTTGGGGGTAAGAAGTTAAAGTCCTGAGGTGTTCTACAGGAGGACATAGTGAGCCCTGGGGCAGTCATCAGGGCCGATGTTGGCTCTCTTACCCAGGTAGGAAGAGCTACATGTGTGGCAGGCAGACCCAGGGTGCTCCTTGCTCTGCTGATTAGCTGTGCAACCAGGCAAGGGAGTTAACACCAGTTACCTTATCTGTAAATTGGAGATAGTAATGTCACAGGAGCCTTAGGGTGTTACTTTGCCAGCTGGAAACCTCTGTGGCTAGTGGCACCTCTGCTTGAGTTTTGCTCATGCCCGCTAGGCTCGTTCCGTCCACTCAGCCCAGCAGGCTGTGCTCGGCTCATGCTACTGGCCCGGATCCCATGCCTGCCAAGGGCAAACCAGGCTTGGAGCGGCGAGGTTGTGTGTGAGCACAGGGCCTGGCCACTGCACACAGCAGTGCATGCCAGCTGTTGTGGTGGGGTGGGCAGCTCCAGGTGCCGGCTCCATGCGAGGCTGTGGCTGGACCAGATATACCACAAGCAGCTTCTGCTGTGGATATCAGCGTCCAGACAAGGGGAACACGGTGGCGCCCAAAAGCTTGGAGACACCAGGAAGTGCAGAGCCCCAAAGAGGATGTTACAGTGTGTTACAGCCTTGGCTTGGGGAACCTCAAGGTCTGGGCTCCCAGAAGGGCTGCAGCTTTTCTCTCCTCCTTGCCCACAGTGTGGTGAGCCAGGGGGCCATGTTTCAGCCCATTTGTGTTACAGCTCTTTCAGTACCACCACCCCACTTCAGCTTGCAGCTCATGGGCTGGCCTGGCCCCACAGCTGCTTCCCGTTGTGTGGGGCAGCTGCCCAGTAGCAGTGGAGAACAGGAGGGCTATAGTGTTACAGCAGCTCTGGCTCAGGGAATTCCAAGGTCTGGGCACCCAGAAGGGTTGGCACTCTTCACTCCCACTGTCTGGGAGTGTATCACCGCCTACAGCTTGGTGAGGCAGCCAGGAACATGTTACAACCCATTTCACTCCCACCATTTGGCATGTCCCAAGTTCTTGTCCTGCGTCCAGGAAGAATGAGATTATGTGGACAATTGGAGGGTGAGCAAGACAGAGAAAGGCTTTATTGATGACTGAACACCTCTTAGTGTAGAGGAGACCTGAAGTGGGTAGCTCCTATCCACAGGCAGGTAGTCCCAAGGAGTGTTTGAGTCCGGCTGAGTCTGGGGTTTTTATGGGGTCAGAATGGAGGAAGTGCTTGCTGATTGGTCCATGGGTGGGCCTGGAAAAAGCACCACTTGGTTGGCTAAAAGTCATCAAGGAAGTTCTCACTCCCTGTTGCAGACTTCACCCAGAATTGGCAGCCCAGTCCCAGGCTTCAGGCCATCCCTGGCTTGAAGGTGGGGTTTCACCAGGGATCCCTCCCGTCCCTCCTAAGAACCTCTCTGCCTTTTGCCGTCATCAACATGCCACTTATGGCACGCAGGTTGTCTGCACCAAGGGGCACTTGCATGCCCTTGCCGAGCTGCCCTCGGGTCCCTTGGCCTCCCTCCTGTGCTCCTCAGCACCCAAAGTGTCAGCCTCAGAACCAGTTTCTGGAGGGGCTGAGACAGTTTGGGGTCTGGTGTGTCAGTGCCATCCTGAGCATGCACACGCCCTGCTGGGTCGCAACAGTGCTTGGGCTCAGCTATCAAGACACAAAGGCAACTTTGTTCCACTGCAGAGTGCATACCAGGAGCGGGGAGAGGCCAGGGAGTGGAAGCAGGTACTTCCGAGCCTGCCGGGGCAGGGGCCTTCCTGGGACCCTGAGAGCACAGGGATGTCCGGGTCTGGAGCCACGGCTGGGCAGCTGCAGCTGCACCTGGGAGCATGGGCTCCCACCCTGCCAACTCAGTAGGGCACGGGGCTCCCACTGGGATCACCTGTTCCCAGCCCCCATGTGCAGCCTTGGCCATGCCTCCCTCGCTGCAGCTGGCATCCTCACAGTGGCTGCTTCAGACGGGCCGCCGCCACCAGTAGTAATAAATACTGGAATTTGTATTGGGATTATTGAAATGTAATGCATAAAGCAGTTAGTGTGGTGCCCAGCGCATAGTAAACAAATGCAGGTAGTGTTTGTGGCTGTGGTAGCAGTGGTGATTATAGTTGATGGTGGCAGCCAGTAAGTTTTGGTCTGCTCATTGGTCAGAGAGTCCCTAAGCACAAGATTTCTAGAAACATTTTTTCAACCTACATCTTCCATACCTTTAAAAAAAAGAAGAGATTACTGAAAGAAGGATCTAAGAGGAGGTGTCAGAAAGCTTTACACGTATAAATTCCTTATTTAAGTAGTTTTTATATTTGGAGTTTTCAGGAGTTGAACTTTGAAGATTTCCTATTTTGGCTCCTGGTGTGGTGGGGCACAGCCCTGATATCACGAGTGGGATCAGTCCAGAATACTGTAGAGAGGGAGAGGAAGGGGTCAGGGCTACAACTCTGTCTCCTCTTTGGCCACACCACTCAACACGGTCAGTGGGATAGGCTGACCAGCTATGCGAGCCCAAACGAAATCAGGTTGACAATGCCGGAGCCCCAAACAGTGGTCCCCACAGAGTGCCACAGGAGCCGCCCTCTGGCTTCTCCCTTTCACCTCTGTCTTTAAGGCCTGCATTATTGCTCTCACCACAACTTGTCCTGAGAGAGGTGTCTATAATTAGCTCAGTTTGTGTGCAGGGTGGCTTAACGTGGAGAAAGTGGCATGAGGAACTTTGGTTAATCTTAAGCGGAAAGTCCTGAACACAGTTGATGTCCTGGGAGGGCGGGTCACAGACACAGAGCTCCCACCTCTTTGCCTAACTACCTACAGTCACACACAGTGCCTTGTACTGCAGATATTCATGTGTGTATTTGAGTCCCCAGCTGGATCTGAATCCTTGGAGAGAAATGTCTCCGAGAGGGCTGGGTCTTTTTTGTCTCTGTTTTCTCAGTGCTGAGAAGGCAGGAATGCAGAGAATCTCTTATCAGCGGGTTAGAACTGCTGCTCTTGTGCCCACATTGCCTTCCTGGTCCCTCCGCAGCAGGCCCTTTTGGGTGTGGTCAACCCCCCAGTGTCAACCCTGTTTCTAATTATTGGCTTTTGTTATGCTTCCTTACTTCAAAGGAACCAGAAAAATAATTTCCAAAAACAGCTGCCTAACTTTGTACTTTCTAGGCCTTTTAAAGTTTTTGCATGCCAGAATCTCACCTATTTCTAATATCATAAAGATGTGGCTGCTTTGGAAAATATACCTCTGAGGCTTAATGCTGTAATAACTTCCAGAATAATAAAACAACCTCCATCTCTGGGACCTCAGTACCTTAACCAAGTATTGTGTCCACTTTGGGCTCATCACTGGAGGGAAAGTTCATACTAACAAAGCAGTGGACCAGGCACTGTGGGTCACACCTGTAATCCCAACACTTTGGGAGGCTGAAGCAGGAGGACCTTGAGGGCAGGAGTTCAAGACCAGCCTTGCCAACATAGTGAGACCTTGTGTCTACAAAAAGCAACAACAACAAAAAACTAGTTGGCCTTCAGGAATTCACCAAATAAGTTTTAGCGCTGTTATTTCTGTGAAAATAACAGACCTATCTTTTAGAAGATAGGTATAGTTGTGTGTGAGGACATTGGCCAAGTGTGGCTGGTGGAAAAAAAAAATTGGCTGCTTGAGGAAGCAAGATGGGCTTCATTTCAGCTTAAGGGATAACCACAGCATCTTGGAGTTCAGAAAGGGGGTGTGTGTGTCCTTTAGAAACAAACAAGGCCAGGCGTGGTGTCTCACACCTGTAATCCCAGCACTTTGGGAGGCCGAGGCTGGACAACATAGCAAGACCTCATCTCTACTTAAAAAAAAAAAAAAAAAAAAAATTAGCCAAGCATGGTGGCACACACCTGTATTCTCAGCTATTTGGGAGGCTGAGGTGGGAGAATTACCTTAGCCCGGGAAGCCAAGGCTGCAGTGAGCTGTGATAGTGCCACTGCAGTCACTCCAGCCTGGGCGACAGGAGTGAGACCCTGTCTCAAAACTATTAAAAAGGGAAAGTGGACAGTAGACTTGGAGTTTCCCAGAATGATTAGTGTCAGTATAGAAGCAGCTTAGCTTGAATCGATTAACTCAGATCCTGAAATTACAGTGGTCTAGAACCAGCACAGAACACGCTTAGATACAGATACCTCAGGGTGGAAGCATTCCAGATTTTCTTCTAAGCATGTTAGAAAGCTCTCACTCTGAAAAAGGTGCAGTCAGAAGAAGGGGCACAGAATTGGTTCTTTCATTATACACAGAATGTATAGTTTAGGCTGCGAGATAACCTCCTAGAACAGCAGTTCCCACCCTGCTGAGCATGAGATTGCCTGGAATGGCATTTGGCTTGGACCAGCTGAATCAGAAATTTCTCTGGTGGTTAACATTACATTTATTTACTGCACTAGAGAAATGAGTCTGATGTTGAATTTTTCAAAGCTGATGAAACTAAGTTTATAAATAGTTATATGCCTTTTTACCAAGTAACTCTTGTTCTAGGAGTCTGTTCTAAGAATAGAGTCAGTAATTCAGACAAAGATTTATGAAAACAAATACACAATAGCATTATGTATGATAGGGGAAAATTGCAGTGACCTAAATATTTAATAGAAGAGTGGCTAAATTCATTGTGGTTCATCTATACTGTTGCATATATTTGACAAGTAAAATGGAGTTTTTAAAAGATAATTAATAGCTAAGAAAATGCTCATGATATAATCGTAGGTGGCAAATAGCAAGGTATACAAAATTATAAATGTCCACGAAAGAAATATCGTAGGATTTCGCTTAGATGAGGTACCTAGAATAGTCAAATTCTCAGAGACAGAAAGTAGAATGGTGACTGCCAGAGGCTGATGAGAGAGAGAATGAGAAGTTAGTATTTAATGAGTGCAGAGTTTCTGTTTGGGAAGATAAAAAAAGTTCTGAAGATGGAGAGTGGTGATGATGTCACAACACTTTGAACTTAATGCCACTGAAATTTACAATTGAATGTGGTTAAAATGGTAAATTTAATGTTATAGATATTTTACCCCAATAAAAAAGAAGGGGCATCCACCCCAAATGCTGTGGAAGGAAGTGAAGGAACATGGCATGAACTCAATTCTGAGCTCTTGACAAATGGCTTTAGAGACAGATCAGCTGTCTTCTAACATGAAAGAAAATAAAGGCTGGACCTCTGCAGGGGAAAGATTGTACATGTATAGGATGTCCTAATTGTTAAAGAAAAGAGCACAGAGAAAAATTCTTTAAATTATTTTTAAAAATTAGAAGTACAGGAAAAAAAACTCCAAATATGGTGACAGTGATCACTTGTAAGTGATAGAAATATGAGGTTTAAAAATTTTTTTCTATCTTTAAGAAATTTTACAGTTTCTCCCTAATGAATATATAGAAGCTCAGAATTACTCATAAAAATACTTTTTCTTCTTTTTTGTTTTATAGAGATGGGGTCTTGCTATGTTGCCCAGGCTGGTCTTGAGCTCCTGAGCTCAAGTGATCCTTCCACCTTCGCTGCCCAAAGTGCTAGGATTACACTTTGGGTGAGCCACCGTGCCCGGCCTTAAAAATAATTTTTAAGTGTTTCCATTCTTTGCTAATCTCTACATGAAGGGTGCTTATGACATGTTTAACAAGCAGTCCAAAGTGGTGTATCCCCATCAGAGTAGCCCCTTGAGAGTCCATTGCTAAGAGCTGGCCATTCCTCAGGTGCTTGGTGACTTTATTGTCTGGAATACATTCTTGTGGATATCCTCAGAGAGCGCACATCCTTACACTGGGGGGTATTGAAAACTTGGGAGACACTAGGACCAAGCCTTGTGAACAGGTAGGTGCTTCCATCAGTATGCTCCCTTCTTTTTGAGGAGGATGGTTTTGCAGCTGGGCCTTTGCATGGTGTGGAAAGTCCTCCAGTTTTATATTCCACTGTTAAATGAGAGGTTTCTTTCCACTTTGTGAGAGGAGGGATCTGCCATCATGCAAACTAGCGGTTACTTATCAGGATCGTTAATGGCAACCAACGGAAACTGACATTGATTTAGGTTGTACAGAAATTTAGTGAAAGGTTATTGGAGAGCTTCTGGAATCTCCAGGAATGCAGAAGAACAAAGGTCAGAAAATAGGCAAGAACAAAAAGGAGGCTGTTCAGCTGCAGCTATGGGCAAGACCAGGCCACAGATGCCATCCAGGAAGGACACACTGCTTCCCCTTATGTGGTGAGACTAGACCTAGCCTCTGCTGTAGGCCTGCGGGTGCTGCGGGTGCTGCTGCTGCTGCTGTCTGAGAGAATTCTCCCTTCTACTTGTTTCTCTGCCTCTCTGATCACAGGTTCTAAATCCTGGGCTGGTGCAGCCCACTGGCCAGGCCTCTGTAGCTGTCTTTGCTGTGAGGGAAGCTGCGGAAGGGAGTGTCTGGCAGTGTTCAGCGACTGTGATGTCAGGCCAGCTCAGGCCCCGTTAGACTGGGGAGAAGGGGGTTCCAAAGCTGGGCAGCCGAACAGATGACAGATAGCCGCTACAATACTTACGTGGCTGTCAGTCTTGTTAATCCCTGCCAGGGTCCAGTAATGAGCAGGTGATTATCTCTGGAAATAATAGCAGCTGTTGGCATTTCGCCCCAGGTCACCTAAGCATTCTCCCCAAGGGGGACTGCCAGAGGAACCAAACTATATGCCGATTAACTATTGGGAACACATGTGCCACGTCTTCATCTAATGCAACTCTGCTCACAGATGGGGCTGCCTGCTCTGTGGTTTATACACGTAAGGAGTAGTGATGGGGGTGGGGATAGGGCTAAGGCAACGTTTGAGGACAGCAGCTTCTAGGGGTCCCTTTAGAAGGGTCTCATAAGAGTTCCAAGAACTCAGTGGCTTCAGAATTCAGGTAATCAGACTGGCAAATGAATTTTTCCTTTTAGTTGGTGGAGCAAGTATAGGAGTTTGGCCGTGACTTTGGCAGGAATGTAATGACACCGTCCTCTTGCCCTAGGTTGAGTACTCCTATCAGTCCTTGAAGTAACTGATCATAGCCAAAAGGCCACTCTTCAGCGTGATTATGATTTCTGTCTTTAATTTTCACATCATCTATTTAGTACTGTAGCTATGGGCTTACTGGCAGCTCCAGACACCAGTGTCCTTGTGAACAAGGCTCTGGTAGATTTCAGGCGAGTTAACACATCCCTGGAGGCAGTACAGCAAATGGCAAACAGCTATTTATGTTAGGTGAAGACGAACTGCTTCAAAGAGTCTAGACAGCAACTGAGAAAAATGCATTTGCCAAGGTTTTAATGCATATAATTTTCCAGCAAAGGTGTTTACTTACTCCAAAAACATACTAAGTAAACTGCATTAGGAAAAGCCTCTTTAGCATTTTACATCCTTTTCTATAATCGACCTTAGATTCTAGATTGCTTAAAAGAAGTCGCCCAAGTCAGAGAGAGCTTTGGGGATACCTGGAATTCTCATTTTTAATGTGTGCCCCAGGGTTGGGAACACACTTTGAGAAGCTGTGCTCTAGTGCCTGGTTCCTGGTGCTGAACCCAAGGATATGTGAACCAGCTGGAGACCAGTAAGAGGGAGGGCAGACCACTCAAGCTGTTGCATTCCACAAATTAAATCCCTTCATTTTTAGACCTTTTGATATACTTAATTTTTTTCAGACCTTTTTTTTTTTAAATTATACTTTAAGTTCTAGGGTACACGTGCACAACGTGCAGGTTTGATACATAGGTATACATGTGCCAGTTGCTGCACCCATCAACTCGTCATTTACGTTAGGTATGTCTCCTAATGCTATCCCTCCCCAAGCCCCCGACCCCTCAACAGGCCCCGGTGTGTGATGTTCCCTGCCCTGTGTCCATGTGTTCTCATTGTTCAATTCCCACCTGTGAGTAAGAACATGTGGTGTTTGGTTTTCTGTCCTTGCGACAGTTTGCTGAGAATGATGGTTTCTAGCTTCATCCATGTCCCTGCAAAGAACAGGAACTCATCCTTTATTATGGCTGACATGGTATTCCATGGTGTATCTGTGCCACATTTTCTTAATCCAGTCTATCATTGATGGACATTTGTGTTGGTTCCAAGTCTTTGCTATTGTGAATAGTGCCGCAATAAACATACGTGTGCATGTGTCTTTATAGTAGCATGATTTATAATCCTTTCAGAATATACCCAGTAATGGGATTGCTGGGTCAAATAGTATTTCTAGTTCTAGATCCTTGAGGAATCGCCATACTGTCTTCCACAATGGTTGAACTAATTTACACTCCCACCAACAGTGTAAAAGTGTTCCTATTTCTCCACATCCTCTCCAGCATCTGTTGTTTCCTGACTTTTTAATGATCACCATTCTAACTGGTGTGAGATGGTATCTCATTGTGGTTTTGATTTGCATTTCTCTGATGGCCAGTGATGAGCATTTTTTCATGTGTCTGTTGGCTGCATAAATGTCTTCTTTTGAGAAGTGTCTGTTCATATCCCTTGCCCACTTTTTGATGAGGTTGTTTGTTTTTTTTTCTTGTAAATTTGAGTTCTTTGTAGATTCTGGATATTAGCACTTTGTCAGGTGGGTAGATTGCAAAAATTTTCTCCCATTCTGTAGGTAGCTTGTTCACTCTAATGGTAGTTTCTTTTGCTGTGCAGAAGCTCTTTAGTTTAATTTGATCCCATTTGTCAATTTTGGCTTTTGTTGCCATTGCTTTTGGTGCTTTAGTCATGAAGTCCTTGCCCATGCCTATGTCCTGAATGGTATTGCCTAGGTTTTCTTCCAGGGTTTTTATGGTTTTAGGTCTAACATTTAAGTCTTAATCCATCTTGAATTAATTTCTGTATAAGGCATAAGGAAGGGATCCAGTTTCAGCTTTCTACATATGGCTAGCCAGTTTTCCCAGCACGATTTATTAAATAGGGAATCCTTTCCCCATTTCTTGTTTTTGTCAGGTTTGTCAAAGATCAGATGGTTGTAGATGTGTGGTGTTATTTCTGAGGCCTCTGTTCTGTTCCATTGGTCTGTATCTCTGTTTTGGTACCAGTACCATGCTGTTTTGGTTACTGTAGCCTTGTAGTATAGTTTGAAGTCAGGTAGCGTGATGCCTCCAGCTTTGTTCTTTTGGCTTAGGATTATCTTGGCAATGCGGGCTCTTTTTTGGTTCCATATGAACTTGAAAGTAGTTTTTTCCAATTCTGTGAAGAAAGTCATTGGTAGCTTGATAGGGATGGCATTGAATCTATAAATGACCTTGGGCAGTATGGCCATTTGCACAATATTGATTCTTCCTATCCATGAGCATGAAATGTTCTTCCATTTGTTTGTGTCCTCTTTTATTTTGTTGAGCAGTGGTTTGTAGTTCTCCTTGAAGAAGTCCTTCCCATTCCTTGTAAGTTGGATTCCTAGGTGTTTTATTTTCTTTGTAGCAATTGCGAATGGGAGTTCACTCATGATTTGGCTCTCTATTTATCTGTTCTAGGTGTATAGGAATGCTTGTGATTTTTGCACATTGATTTTGTATCCTGACACTTTGCTGAAGTTGCTTATCAGCTTAAGGAGATTTTGGGCTGAGACAATAGGTTTTTCTAAATATACAATTATGTCATCTGCAGACAGGGACAATTTGACTTCCTCTTTTCCTAATTCAATACCCGTTATTTCTTTCTCTTGCCTGATTGCCCTGGCCACAGCTTCCAACACTATATTGAATAGGAGTGGTGAGGGAGGGCATCCTTGTCTTGTGCCAGTTTTCAAAGGGGATGCTTCCAGTTTTTGCCCCTTCAGTATGATATTGGCTGTGGGTTTGTCATAAATAGCTCTTATTATTTTGAGATACATCCCATCAATACCTAGTTTATTGAGAGTTTTTAGCATGAAGTGCTGTTGAATTTTATCGAAGGCCTTTTCTGCATCTATTGAGATAATCATGTGGTTTTTGTCACTGGTTCTGTTTATGTGATGGATTACATTTATTGATTTGCGTATGTTGAACCAGCCTTGCATCCCAGGGATGAAGCCGACTTGATCATGGTGGGTAAGCTTTTTGATGAGCTGCTGGATTCGGTTTGCCACTATTTTATTGAGGATTTTTGCATCAGTGTTCATCAGGGATATTGGTCTAAAATTCTCTTTTTTTGTTGTGTCTCTGCCGGGCTTTGGTATCAGGATGATGCTGGCCTCTTAAAATGAGTTAGGGAGGATTCCCTCTTTTTCTGTTGATTGGAATAGTTTCAGAAGGAATGGTACCAGCTCCACTTTGTACCTCTGGTAGAATTCGGTTGTGAATCCATCTGGTCCTGGACTCTTTTTGGTTGGTAGGCTATTAATTATTGCCTCATTTTCAGAGCCTGTTATTGGTCTATTCAGTGATTTAACTTCTTCCTGGTTTAGTCTTGGGAGGATCTATGTGTCCAGGAATTTATCCATTTTTTCTAGATTTTCTAGTTTATTTGCATAGAGGTGTTTATAGTATTCTCTGATGGTAGTATTCTCTGTGGGATCCGTGGTGATATCCCCTTTATCATTTTTTATTGCATCTATTTGATTCTTCTCTCTTTTCTTCTTTATTCTTGCTAGCGGTCTATCAATTTTGTTGATCTTTTCAAAAAACGAGCTCCTGGATTCATTGATTTTTTTTTTTAAGGGTTTTTTGTGTCCGTATCTCTTTCAGTTCTGCTCTGGTCTTAGTTATTTCTTGCCTTCTGCTAGCTCTTGCTTCTCTAGTTCTTTTAATTGTGATGTTAGGGTGTCGATTTTAGATCTTTCCTGCTTTCTCTTGTGGGCATTTAGTGCTATAAATTACCCTCTACACACTGCTTAAATGTGTCCTAGAGATTCTGGTACGTTGTCTTTGTTCTCATTGGTTTCAAAGAACATCTTTATTTCTGCCTTAATTTCGTTATTTACCCAGTAGGCATTCAGGAGCAGGTTGTTCAGTTTCCATGTCGTTGTGCAGTTTTGAGTGAGCTTCTTAATCCTGAGTTCTAATTTGATTGCAGTGTGGTCTGAGGGACAGTTTGTTGTGATTTCTGTTCTTTTACATTTGCTGAGGAGTGCTTTACTTCCAATTTTGTGGTCAATTTTAGAATAAGCGCAATGTGGTGTTGGGAAGAATGTATATTCTGTTGATTTGGGGTGGAGAGTCCTGTAGATGTCTTTTAGGTCTGCTTGGTGCAGAGCTGAGTTCAAGTCCTGGCTATCCTTGTTAACCTTCTGTCTCGTTGATCTGTCTAATATTAACAGTGGGGTGTTAAAGTCTCCCATTATTACTGTTTGGGAGTCTGAGTCTCTTTGTAGGTCTCTAAGGACTTGCTTTATGAATCTGGGTGCTCCTGTATTGGGTGCATATATATATTTAGGATAGTTAGCTCTTCTTGTTGAGTTGATCCCTTTACAATTATGTAATGGGCTTCTTTGTCTCTTTTGATCTTTGTTGGTTTGAAGTCTGTTTTGTCAGAGACCAGGATTGCAATCCCTGCTTTTTTGCTTTCCATTTGCGTGGTAGATCTTCCTCCATCCCTTTATTTTGAGCCTATGTGTGTCTCTGCACATGAGATGGGTCTTTTGAATACAGCACACTGATGGGTCTTGACTCTTTATCCAATTTGCCAGTCTGTATCTTTTAATTGGGGCATTTAGCTCATTTACATTTAAGGTTAATATTGTTATGTGTGAATTTGATCCTGTCATTATGATGTTAGCTTGTTATTTTGCCTGTT
The DNA here is from genome assembly GCF_028885625.2 of Pongo pygmaeus. NCBI lineage: Eukaryota > Metazoa > Chordata > Mammalia > Primates > Hominidae > Pongo > Pongo pygmaeus. The sequence continues at coordinate 50,570,574 of NC_072386.2, read as the reverse complement.
AGTTGATGCAGTTTCTTCATAGCATTGATGGTCTTTACAATTTGGCATGTTTTTGCAGTGGCTGCTACTGGTTGTTTCTTTCCATGTGTAGTGCTTCCTTCAGGAGCTCTTGTAAGGCAGGCCTGGTGGTGACAGAATCTCTCAGCATTTGCTTGTCTGTAAAGGATTTTATTTCTCCTTCATTTATGAAGCTTTGTTTGGCTGGATATGAAATTCTGAGTTGAAAATTCTTTTCTTTAAGAATGTTGAATATTGGCCCCCACTCTCTTCTGGCTTGTAGGGTTTCTTCAGAGGGATCTGCTGTTAGTCTGATGGCCTTCCCTTTGTGGGTAACCCGATCTTTCTCTCTGGTTGCCCTTAACACTTTTTCCTTCATTTCAACCTTGGTGAATCTGCCAATTATGTGTCTTGGGGTTGCTCTTCTCAAGGAGCATCTTTGTGGTGTTCTCTGTATTTCCTGAATTTGAATGTTGGCCTCACTTGCTAGGTTGGGGAAGTTCTCCTGGATAATATCCTGATGAGTGTTTTCCAACTTGGTTCTGTTCTCCCTATCACTTTCAGGTACACCAGTCAAATGTAGATTTGGTCTGTTCACATAGTCCCATATTTCTTGGAGGCTTTGTTCGTTTCTTTTCACTCTTTTTTCTCTAACCTTGTCTTCTCACTTAATTTCATTAATTTGATCTTTAATCACCGATACCCTTTCTTCCACTTGATCGAATTGGCTGTTGAAGCTTGTGTATGCGTCACGAAGTTCTCGTGCCATGGTTTTCAGCTCCATCAGGTCATTTAAGGTCTGCTCCACACTGTTTATTCTAGTTAGCCATTTGTCTAACCTTTTTTCAAGGTTTTTAGCTTCCTTGCGATGGGTTTGAACATGCTCCTTTAGCTTGGAGAAGTTTGTTATTACCGACCTTCTGAAGCCTACTCTGTCAACTCGTCAAAGTCATTCTCCCTCCAGCTTTGTTCCGTTGCTGGCGAGGGGCTGTGATCCTTTGGAGAAGAGGTGCTCTGATTTTTAGAATTTTCAGCTTTTCTGCTCTGGTTTCTCCCCATCTTTGTGGTTTTATCTACCTTTGGTCTTTGATGTTGGTGACCTACAAGATGGGGTTTTGGTGTGGATGTCTTTTTTGTTGATGTTGATGCTATTCCTTTCTGGTTGTTAATTTTCCTTCTAACAGTCAGGTCCTTCAGCTGCAGGTCTGTTGGAGTTTGCTGGAGGTCCACTCCAGACCCTGTTTGCCTGGGGATCACCATTGGAGGCAGAACAGCAAATATTGCTGCCTGATCCTTCCTCTGGAAGCTTCGTCCCAGAAGGGGAGCCACCTATATGAGGTGTCTGTCTGCCTCTACTGGGAGTTGTCTCCCAGTTAGGCTACAGGGGGATCAGGGACCCACTTGAGGCAGTCTGCCCTTCCTCAGTGATTAAACGCCTCGCTGAGAGAACCACTGCTGTCTTCAGAGCTGTCAGACAGGGAAGTTTAAGTCTGCAGAAGTTGTCTGCTGTCTTTTGTTCAGCTATGCCCTGCCCACAGAGGTGGAGTCTAGAGGCAGTGGGCCTTGTTGATCTGTGGTGGGCTCCACCCAGTTCAAGCTTCCCAGCCGCTTTGTTTACCTCCTCAAGCCTCAGCAATGGCAGACGCCTCTCCCCCAACCAGGCTGCCACCTCGCACTTCAGTCTCAGACTGCTGCGCTAGCAGTGAGCAAGGCTCCATGGGCATGGGACCCACCAAGCCAGGCACGGGAGAGAATCTCTTTTCTGTTGGTTGCTAAGACCTTGAGAAAAGTGCAGTGTTTGGGCAGGCGTGTCCCATTTTTCCAAGTACAGTCTGTCACCGCTTCCGTTGGCTAGGAATTGGAAATCCCCTGACCCCTTGTACTTCCCAGCTGAGGTGACGCCCCACCCTGCTTCAGCTCGCCCTCTGTGGGCTGCACCCACTGTCCAACCAGTCCCAATGAGATGAACCAGGTATCTCAGTTGGAAATGCAGAGATTGCCCATCTTTTGCATCAAGCACGCTGAGAGCTGCAGACCAGAGCTGTTCCTATTCGGCCATCTTCCAGACCTTTTATTTTTAAAAGAAACTTTTTTACCCCGAATGAAATCTTACTCAGAAACCTTATTTGTAAATAAAATCAAAGTTCTACTCTGAAGCCCTCATAGATCTCCCCCCTCACAAGGACCCTGGAGACCCCCACCCCACAGAGTCATGGGGTTTAGTGTGACAGGCCTCATGTGTGGGTGCAATGCCCTCTGTCTGTCCCTGGCTTGGGCCGCTGGGCTTTATTGCCTCCTAGAGTCTCACACACATTAGGTGGTCAGTAAATAGGTTTTGAATTAGTGATTGAAACAATTTTGGGGACACCCACCAGCTTCTACTTTGGAGAGATCAGAGAAGCCTAAATATCAAACCTTTCAACTTCTTTTCATCAGCCCACATGCTTCTAGTCTCATTCTTGTTTAAATTTATACCCCACATAGTCATAGGAAGTTGCTGGCAAACTCAAAATGTGAAACAGCTGATGAATTGACACTATTTCTTTATGGTTGAAAGTAGATGTTACAGAAATAAGCTCTTTTATATTTTACTCCGAGCTCCCTTAACTTCATTTGGAAAGTAGCTAAGGAGTAAATAATGAATTTTACATACTAAATAAAGTTATATACTAATCAAAATATATGTCCTTCCAGCTGAATGTCCTGGCGAAGGGTGAGAAAGGAGCTGTTACGGATGAGAATCGTGCCCCCTGGTTTTGGAGGTGGGGGAGGCACAGAATAACTTATCTTGTTACATAGTTGGTTTGTTATTTTTCTTCTTCTATAAGTAAAGAAAAAGAGTTCTGAAAGCAAGAAGATTGAGAAAGCTAACTGAAGTGTCTTCTTGAGTTTGGCATGAAAGATTATGAATTTTATTTTTGTGGCTGATAGAGAGCACCATTAGGATACAGAGCAACATTAGGAGGAGGCTGAGCAGTAAGTAGTTAGTTGAGGTCAGGCACTGCCAATGCTAAATTAAGATTTCCTGTGAGTAAAAGGTTAATTTACAATTAGTAATAAAAGATATCTAACTATCTCAGGCATTGTTTCCAAAAGCCTTTTGAAAAAAGAATTGTCACTTAGTAAAGTTCATCCATTCAGTTTGTTAATAAAACTATGTTTTTAAGATTAAACTGCTCGAATGCAATTTATGCTTGTTTAGTCCACGTTTCTATGTCCCTCACCTCTCCTTGGTGATATGGTACCTAAAATTGCAGGTCAGGATTTATTTTGAGGGATTTTATTTTAAAGGTTAATAAAGTTCTGCTGAAGGGCAAATCTGTAAAATTAAGGATCTAATGATAAAGAAAGGGTGGCCGTAACTCTCCTGCTTGAAAGTTGTTTGAGGTGGGTAAGAAAGTGCAGGGTACAGCCTCCTGTATTTCCGAGGCATTGACTTGCCTCGGTTGGGATTCGAGAAGGACCCAATAAATAGCATGTCTTGCCCTGCCTGAGGAAAAGCGAGACAAAGGAGTCAGGATTTGGAGATGTAAAGTATCAGCTTTATGAGTAATAAAGCAGATATTGAGGAGTGTGGCTTATATCTGTGGGCAAACAGGTTTCAAATACTGGACCCTGGAATTAGACAGGCTTACCTAGTGATGGGCAGTGCAGGAAAGTGCAGGCTCCTCTCTGTGGAAGGAGCAGAGCAGAGTGCAGGTTCTCTGTCTGCGTGATGGCTCCAGAGAGAATGGGAAGGAGCTGAGCTAGAGGTCACCAAACTTTCTTGGCTCGCAGGCACCCTTAGTACCTCAGCATGCTTTTTATAGTGCCTCTCAGTCAAAAGAAATACCTAACAGTCCTATGTGTTAAGTAAATTATGTCCAAATAACTCATCAGTATTAGTAAGCTGGGTGCCTCACAGCTTCTCTTGCATGTATCCCACAGGGTCCCTGTGAGTTTGCTGTAGCACTGCAGAGCACCATGGCACATAGTTTGGGAAATACAGTCTCCTTCAGAATTCAAAAATAAAATTAAGTCATAACTAATCCTCTTGTAAAAGGCTAAGAGGGGGTGAAGATGAGCCAGATGTATTACCCAAGTGGAGGTCCCTCCACATGGGAGAAAGCTTTAGCAGCGGGAGAAGCGTATGCCACCTCCTGCCGCCACACTTAACCCAGCACCTGGGCTTCAGCTCAGAGGAATCCAGAGCTGATGCGACTCTTTAACCTCGGAGACTGACACGTGTAATCAGTTTGTACTCAGAAGCTATACCTTCCAGTGTTCTTGGTACCACATAAATCTTGGGAAGGGACATGGAAAGAAAGGTGATAACCCCATGGGAATACATTGAGTCCATCTCCACAGCCTACCCTTTCAATTCCACATGCCCTGAGGTCAAGTATTATGAAGGCCAAGGATAGACTTACTTTCATTTGACTAAGTTAGGTGCATATTGTCAGTTCTGTAGAGCCTCCGAGCAAACTATTTTTTTCTTCGCTTTAGCTCTAATGGAAGCATAGCCTGCAGTTAGAAAAATGAACAGCTTGGCCTTCCATGTATACTTCTAACGCAGCAATCAAATGGCCACTCCTTTATAAGGCACAATTTCTATTAGTAATAAGAAATAGTACATGGTAGATTTCCAATCATAAACAACTAAATACTTCCTGTGTATGCCTCTCATTTAAACCACAAAATGTGCCCAGTCTGCATTTATAGCGTGATTGGTCAAGTGTGCATTTCATTCAGATTGTCCTCATCGGTAAAATACCAGTATTAGCAAATCGTGAATTGCTAAATGTGCAAAAATAAAAATTACCATAGTCAAGTATTTAATTCCCTTTTATTAAAATTGTATTGTGTCCTACTCAATACATACAAATTTAAAAGTTTGCAAACTATGTCTGAGCAAATGTTTAAATGTTTTACTATCTTCCCTGTCCCCGTGCCATGCCTTAAAAAAAAAAAAAAAAAAAAAAAGCACCTTTCAAGATTAATCACCTGGGGAGTTTGCTCTGAATTACTGCCTTGGGAGGTGGCAATATGAAACAGAAAATCTGAAATGAAAAGATTCTGGTTATGGGTGCCACCATGATTACCTGCAGAAAAAGGTGGGCTAATCAATTAACAGGAGATGCTGGCAGAAGCACATTTATGTAGGGGGGTCCAGGGGGTCTTTAGAAGGGGTGTGCTAAACAGGACACACCCACCCAGCTCCACCCGCCATGCTGCAGGTGCTCCTGTTTTCCCTTCCCTGCTGCATTGGCAAGTCCTACCGGCTTCAATCGCACGCCATTTCTCCCCTGCTCCACTTCCACCTGGGTGTCTTTTAGTCTCCCATAGCTTCACTCCTCCAGAGATCCTGGCAACTTAAAGCCTCGCAGGAGTCTCAGTTTCCTTGTCAGTAAAATGGGGATAATTAATAGTCTCTTTCTATGTCATGGGGTGATTATAAGATCACATGAGATGTATGCTGAAGCACTGTGTTAACTGCAAAATGCTATATAAATGTCAGGTGTTATAAATCATTAGCTGGTCTATTCCTCAGCTAAAGCGGTTTCTATGCATATTTTAGTTACCCCCTGAACAATTCTTTTTCAAATAGCAAATGTAAAGGCTGCTGTTTTTTTCTGCTAGGATTATGGTGGCTCCTTTGCAACTTTATGATGTAGGCTGAATCTTTAAATACTCCTTTGGCTCATATCTCTTCCCCTGAACACCCATGCGAGATCATAATCCATAAAACACAGAGGCAATAACTCCTTTTAATTGCCAGGAGTTCATCATTTGCTAAGTTCTAAATGTAGTCACTTAGGCACTCCTTTTGAAAAGCCTGTCTCTGTTTATTCTGCAGAGCCGAGACTGTCTGAAGCTGGGCCCACCTGCCGAGGGAGAAGTCGTCCAAGTCAAGTGGCCCGATGGCAAACTCTATGGAGCGAAATATTTTGGATCAAATATTGCCCACATGTACCAGGTGGGTTCTTCCTTCTCTGTGATGCTTGCTAAGATTGACATGATAAGTCAGAAGGAGATAGTATCTCAAGTGTGCTGCTGAACAATAAGCCACATGAATTTGGGGCACCTCTTATTTTATGCAGGAGGCAAAGATTCAATGTGTAATGACCCAGGTCCAAACCCTGGAGTTTTATTACCAAGTTGGACACTGGGAAACTCTTAACATTTGATGAATGGTTTAACTGTAAGGAATATGGTTCTGCCAGAAAGATAAGTGACTAGAAGACGGGCTGCCTCCCACTGTTTCTGTTGTATGGGGAAAGACTAGTTGGCTGATTCATCTAACCTTCAGCCAAGACAGCGATGGCCACTCTTCAACCAGCAGCCCCTGAATTGGTGGCTTTTGCTGAGAGACATAGTCTCCCCACTCCCCGCTATCTCAGCAAAGCTAGACAACAGTGCATTGACGTAGATGTGGCCAGTTAATGTCACAAGGAGCTGATGGTTATCATCCACCTAAGCTTAAAGGAATGCTTATTTAAATGAAAAGTACAGCTGTCAGTTGGACATTCTGTTCACCAGGGAACCCTACATAGTATTAAAGAGTATATATACAATTTAAAAATGAATTACTTTTATTTCACCCAGAAATGAGAATGAGTTAAGCTTTAATAAGGGAAACAACCAGGATAGCACGTGCACATTTATATTCCTTCAGAAAGGTTTTAAAAGGGGACATTTAGAGCCAATACATTGTAGAATTTTCAGTAGCACTGTGTCAGAAATCAAGATTCTCAGGCTAAACTGTAGAATGAAAACAGGAAGGTTGAAGTAAAAGGAGAAAAAGCAAGAAGGTTCAGGCCTGTTGAAAAACAGCTTGAGAATGATAAGACTGTCAGTTTCAACAGAGAAATTGTTCAAAGACTGATAAGGAGCAAGAGCTTAAATGGAAGAGTGCATTGTAAGACACTGCGTCAGGACCTGGAGCACAGTGTAGTTAAAGGTGTTCAAAGAAGTTTGAAAAACTTAGGAGAGAGTGTTTTTCATGGTCTAGAAAAACCTAAGGGGAATGGATAGGGGAGGATGTATACACATACATTGTGTGTGTATGTGTGTCTGTGTGTGTAAAGGCCATTTCCCCCTTTGCATATGGTATTGGTGACAGTCTCAAGATACAAATTCAAGTTATTTATAATAGTAAAGGTACTGGAGCTTCATTGCATTAGAATGACCAGAATTAGGCAAAAATCGCAAGACAGGCTATAATACTGGAGGATCCTGAAAAAGAAGCATTACTACATAATGCAAAATAAAATAATTAGATTTAATTAAATAATAGGTGCAAAAGTAAAGCTTCTTACATGTAGCAAAGCCATTTGCTACATGAAAAGAATCACATAATGAGAATATGTTGAAATTCAGGCTAATTAGTAATCAGTGTGTTAACTTCAGTTGAATTTATGATGGTCTATCAACATAAAACTATGAGCATATTTATAGACTCAATGAAAAAGTTAAGACTAATATTAAAATTGTCTGTCAAGCACAAGTAGTTTAAAATTCCTCATTAAGCCAAGTGGCCTTTTGAGATCATTTTGTGTTTCGTGTCTAATTATTCAACTTCACCATCAAATAAACAAGGACAGTTTTAAAAATAGATATGACAGATAAATAAATACCTGCTGCACAGTGCCTAATATCCTAGGCATATGCATTTTTTGACCCTCAGAGTAGTCCTACAAGATAGATGTTATTGACTCCTGTCTTCCTGTCTTACAAATGAGGGAAGAAAGGCTGTGAGCAAAATTTTAATGATTGAAGAATAATTTTTTAATAATTTGTCCGAGAGCACACAGCTGGTAAAGAGAGGGCCAAAGTTCTCTCTCAGCTCTGCCCTAACTAGGGTGGACAACCATCCCTGCTTGCCTGGGACCATCCCTGATTTTAGTACTGAAAATAACTACATCCCGAGGGACCCTTGAGTCCCAGGCGAACTAGGACGGTTGGTTACCCTAGTCCTAGCACAGCATACTCCCTTCTAGGTTTGTAATTGCCTTTTTGTCTTTTAGATGTTTTAAGTGGTCTAAAACAAATAAAAGTAGGCACAGGTGGTTCTAGCTATGCTATTGAGTTGTGTAAATCAGATGACACTATAGCCTAGTTAAATGTTAAAGAAATGTTTCTGCTCAAACAAGGCCAGGAAGAAAACCCTTCCCATTGTTAGCCCTCCCGGAAGTGACAGCAAGGGTTCTCATGTGACTGGCACCTAATTCCACTGTATTGTTTAGCTTATTCAAAATGCTAACAGTATGTGGATAATAATATGTTCAATTGTATGTTTGATCTTTATTAAGACCGTGATGGATGTTCATCAACCAGAATTGGTAACTTGTGCCTGAGAGACATACCCACCTGGGTGTCTCAGCAAAGGTAGAGCAATGCATTGGCACAGATGTGGCCAGTTAATGTTATCCACTCAAGCTTAAGAGAGTGTTTGCTTAGTGCAAAGTGCAGCGATATATCAGTTGGACATTCTGTGAATTAAACAATAAGTGTAGCTGGGCACAGTGGCTCATGCCTGTAATCCCAGCACTTTGGAAGGCCGAGGCAGGCAGATCACCTGAGGTCAGGAGTTTGAGACCAGCCTCGCCAACGTGGTGCAACCCCGTCTCTACTAAAAAAATGTATAAAAATTAGCCAGGCATGGTTGGCGGCATGCTTATAATCCCAGCTACTTGAGAGGCTGAGGCAGGAGAATCACTCGAACCCAGGAGGCAGAGGTTGCAGTGAGCCGAGATCGTGCCATTGCACTACAGCCTAGGCAACAAGAGCAAAACTCCGTCTCAAGAAAAAAACAAAAAAAAATTAGTGTAAATTTTTTTTCAAACTCTAGATTTTTTTTTATTAACATGGCACAGCTGTGTGGTTTAACTTACCTTTTGTCCAGAAGTACAAGCATATTTTCATTTCTTAAAAGTAAAAAATTCAGACAAAATTTAGGGACTTCAAAAATATCATGTGGTTCAGAGTCAGAACATATTAAGTATTCTACCTGATTACATCCCTTTTGTTTCCTGCTAGATTAGTTCATGTTGGATTAAACCTAAACCAATCCAAACCTAGGTGCTCTAGGTTTCTGTTAGCTGGTGTTATTTACCTTTTCTTTGTCAAAATCTTTTAAAATGTTAAAAACAATGGGTTATGAAATTATTTGCTTCCATTTGTTTAGTGCGAAAAAAGTTTTAAACATTTTGTTTTAGATGATGATGTATTTTCACACATTGATGAGGTTTACATGTTAGGAAGTTGAGAAACAGATTTTCCCGGCTCCTTTGATGGCATTTGATTGAATTTGAGAAATGAGTTTTGAAAGTTCAAGCTCTGTAAGAAATGGATAAATTATTTTATCTGAGAGGATTATTATATAAGAGTAAACAGGCCAGGCATGGTGGCTGACACCTGTAATCCCAACACTTTGGGAGGCCAAGATGGGAGAATTGCTTGAGTCTAGTCAGACCTTGTCTCTACTAAAAAACTAAAATGAAATAAAATAGCTGGGCGTTGTGGCACACAGCTATGGTTCCAGCTTCTCAGGAGGCAGAGGTGGAAGGATTGCTTGAGCCTGGGAGGTTGAGGTTGCAGCGAGCTGAAATCAGGCCATTGCACTCTAGCCTAAGCAACAGGGCAAGGCCCTGTCTCAATTTAAAAAAAAAAAAAAAAGGGAAATATATTATCTTTTCTTTCACAGAGAGAAACAGTTCTCCTTGTTATGTTGTCAGAGCCTCTTAAAGAAATGAATGGTGTTAACAGACCCAACCCATTTTAATGCTAAATTTCCCACAATCTCATGTTTTGTGATTTACATTTGATCAGCAGCTACTTTTCTTGGTTTTTGCTTCGCCAGATAAAGTTTTCATATCCCGTATTCCAAGACACTCATTTCCAAGAATTTTGGCCTGTTTTAAAATGTATTTTGTATTTAGTTTATTTATTTATTTTTTTGTTTTGAGACGGAGTCTTACTCTGTCACCAGGCTGGAGTGCAGTGGTGCGATCTCAGCTCACTACAACCGCTGCCTCCCGGCTTCAAGCGAGTCTCCTGCCTCAGCCTCCTGAGTAGCTGGGACTACAGGCATGCGCCACCATGCTTGGCTAATTTTTGTATTTTTGTTAGACAGGGTTTCACCATGTTGGCCAGGATGGTCTCTATCTCCTGACCTTGGAATCTGCCTGCCTAAGCCTCCCAAAGTGCTGGGATTACAGGCGTGAGCCACCATGCCCAGCCTCTACTTAATAAGGGAAATAACTCCTCTTACTTCCTTGGTTGTTGGCTGGTTCCCTTGTTTGTTCTGTTTGAGTCCTTTTCATCTTTTCATGTAGTTAACTGGAGCCTTTAAAAATGGTCAGTGCTGTTTTTTAATATGTATCATGTTATCTTATCTTTCATTAGGTTGAGTTTGAAGATGGATCCCAGATAGCAATGAAGAGAGAGGACATCTACACTTTAGATGAAGAGTTACCCAAGAGAGTGAAAGCTCGATTTGTAAGTGCTGGCAGATGCCACTTGGGGACCTGCCAAGTGAATTCCTTGTCCTCACCTCATGTTTCCCAAGCCCGGCAGGAAACATACTTGGGCCTTTGGATTAATTCTAAAAAAAGCCAATGCAACTTTTTCCTTGGTGGAACCTATTGAATGCAAACTTCAAATTCAGCCAAAATTGGGGAAATTAATGCTTGTGCTTTATTTTTCTTCTAATGAAGTCACATGATGCTTCTTTGTGTTAACATTTATTGGTGCACAAAAATACTTACTGAATGTGTGCTCTGTGCAAAACACCAGGAGCGAACAAAGATACCATTAAGGCATTTGCAATCTTGTTAGTAGAAGCAACATTAAAAGAAAGTATTCAGGAGTAGATCAAAGGGGACTCGGCATAATTGAATGTCTGTCTCTTCTTTTATAGGTTTATCATGGATTGACTACCTTCTGTCTCAGAAAGTCACTGATGTTTGTGTCAGTTCATCATTAAGCTAAACTCTGACTTTCATAATAAAAGGGATAAACAAAGCCTAAATGCTAGTTGTGGGAATACTAAAGCAGTTTTTTAAAAAGGAAATAGTAGTTTCATGCCCTCACATACCATTAAAAGATGAACAAACATGGACAAATAATCAAAACTGAAGTTGTTGAAAAATATTCACAATAATTTAGGCTTCATATTATTGTATTATAAAATATTTAGTGGACCCTGAAATGAAGTCAGTTTTATTCATTTAGGATTATATCTATTGCATCTGTGAAATGATAAATCCTAAATAGAGAAATTTGAATGGATGGGGTTTTTCTGACTAAAATGAAATTTTTTTTCTGAATAATTCAGTTTAGTGAGTGCTTATGATATACTTATCTGCAGTGATAGAGTCACTGTAGATTATGTGGTTATTTTGGAAAAACCAAGGGTTTTCTTAAATCAGGGATGTCCAATCTTTTTGCATCCCTGGGCCACACTTGAAGAAGAAGAATTGTCTTTGGCCTCACATAAACTACACTAACAATAGCTGATGAGCTATTAAAAAAAAAAAAGAAAAAGCAAAAAAAATCTCATAATGTTTTAAGCAAGTTTACAGATTTGTGTTTGGCCACATTAAAGCCATCCTGGGCAGCATGCAGCCCGCGGGCCATGGGTTGGACAAGCTTGCCTTAAACGTTCAGTTGTGTATGCAGCTTTTTTCCAATCAGGTGGGATCCTGACAGCAGAGTAACTGCATCAGGTGGGAACTGACTTTCCTCTCAGCTGCATCCTTCAGAGGAAGGTCCTTCAAAGTGAAATCGTCAAGAGGAGTGGTGGTATTGCTGCCCACTCGATGGGAAATGTGGCTCAGAGGGGACCCACACACCTGTAAATAGAGTAACTACTAGATAATAACAGCAAGCAAAGAAAAAATTAAATATTCCTGTTGTAAAGATACCAGCCAAATCTTACCAAGACCGAAAAACCTTAGATGACTTGTCACTATTCTGAGACCTGAAATTTCTTGAGAAAAACTTTCCTTTTCAAGATGTTAGAGATAGCTTCCTCTCGTTCTGTATTCCTGTCTTCCTTGGACTCCCCTCTTCCCTGCCTTATTCCCAGCTCCTCATGCTCCTTTCTTTTCCTTTTTCAGCACCTAGAGATTTAGAGGATGGGGAGTGGAGTAGGTAGCCTCTCAAAGTCTCTTAGGTCTTTCATTTTCTAATCGATGTATGACTAAGCATCCTACCAGCTGAGTCTTGTAGATTTCAAATACTGTTTCTTAATCACATGAGAAGAAAGCTCATTGCTTTCATACTCTGATCACAATCTCTTTGTTTCACAGTAGATTTCGCTCAGATACCAGGATGCCTTCCCCTGTCGCTGTCTCTGAACACAGGTCCTGGATTTTCTGAGGTCTATTTCACTGAACAAGCTCACCAACATTCAATTTTTTTTTTTTTGTTCTCAGAGAAAATTTTTAATTAAAAAAAAAAAGTGAAAATGTATAAATCACATCCATACACTCTGAATGCAGCCTGCTATTCTGAGCGGCTGAGCCAAGTAGAAAATATCTTAGGGAACAAAGGCTCACAGTCACTAAGTCCTGTTGGCCACCTTTATTGAATCAAAGACAGACACAGTCTTGTCGTGGCCAGCCTGTTTCTCCCCTGGGTTGGTACGTAGCCCTCAGACCCTTGGTTAGTCTGTCCATGATTATTACTTTTTTTTTTCCAGTTGGCAAAACAAATCTAATTGGAAAACTCATCGATGGAAGATATTTTATGGTTAGAAAAGTCTTTTTTGTTTTTTAAGGATGGAGGTTAACAGCCCTTGTCAGGAGGCCTTGTATTTTAATGACTTTGGCTCACCCAGACACACGCTGACTGGGGGAGAAACTGTTCAAAAGAGCCAGCAGTCCACCTCAGTGATTGTGCGGGGTTCTTTTCCACTCACTTCAGAAGCAGCCCCATTACCTTTTATTGTCTCACAGAATAACCGTAGCAACGGTGCATAATTAGCTACAGCGCCTGGTAAATCGGTTTTATTATTGTATTTGAGAGGCCGACTTTTGCTGTTTCTGCACAGTGGCAACACTTTCATAGATGTTTTATTTTCTTCTTTGATAACTTTAGCACTTACAAAAGTGAAAGATTACTCAGAGAAGTATTTTGCCAAGAGTGAATGAAACAAAAGTGTTTTCTCCTAATGGCAGAGGGAACCCAACCAGCCCATAATGATTTAGTTTTCTTCTCTAGTGAAACTAGGTGTTATCTGGGGGAAGCCATGGAGGTGGCCTGTTACCCTGAGTAACTGTCCCATGAACTGGCTGGAAACATGAACAGCTTTATACTTCGGTACATTTTTTGTTTTCAGGCTTCCTTGTGGCCGTTTTCTTGTTTTTCTCTTCTTTACTATGGACCGTGTGTTTTCAAGTCCTAAAGTGTCTTTCACCTCTGCCTCTGCCAGCAGCCAGGGGAAGCAGTCTCAGCACAGTGAAATGTGCTGTGTGTTGATGTCATCAGAAGTCATCCACCTCAGTGAAAACAGCTGCCAGTGCATTTTAGGAGGCAAGATAGTAGGGAATTGGGAAGCAAAAACAGTGCGTACCGTAGACTTCAGGCTTTATCTGATTATCACAGAAAAAGCCACATGCCCTCACTCAGCAAACACTTAGTGAACAGTAGCCAAGTACTACCCACATTGTTTGCCGTGGGGAACACATGTAAAATTGGGTACACAGTCCCTAATATCCTCACCTTTATGGGGTTCCCTGATGGGGAGAAACTTACTTGCCCCTTACCTCTACCACTGCCCTCATCTTACTGAGTGGATGTGTCGGGGCCACAGGAGTCCCAAAGAAGGACCCTTAAGCTTGCCGAGGGCAGAGACAGTAGAATAGAATAAGTTTCACAGAAACGAAACAGTGTCCAAAGACAGAGAAGCATGGGGCCCCGAGCCAGGCAAGTATGACCAGGACCTGCAACTGATGCTGTCTGAGCAGAGCACGGGGCAGGCTTCTGGCCAGGTTATGTAGGTCTAGCCCAGGGAGTGGGGATGTCATCTTGAAGGCAGTAGCCTGCTGGAAAATTACAAGGAAGGGCATATAATCATGTAGAGTCTTATAATAAGAGGGCTATTAGAGAGCTTTCTTCCAGTGGTATTGTGGGAAATAGGTTGGAGGTACAGCATTTATTGCAGTGGTTTGCAGAGGTGAGGGCCTGCCCCATAGGGTAAGGATCAAGAAGAAAGGCTGAAGGGCTTCAAGGTACATGCAGGAGGAATCCTGGACACGATGGGGAAATGTGTACAGTGCCTTTAGGTTTCTGGCCAGTGTAACTGGGTGCATGGGCATGGTGGTGCCTTTCATGGAATGTAGGAAGGACAGCAATGGAGAAGGAAGGCTTTCAGTTCAATTTAGGACAGGCTGATTTGAAGGGCCTCTGAGACAGGGACTTTGTGATGCCTGCTGGGGAAATGCACTTACAGGCCTGAGCTGGAGCAGGAGATGTGAGCATCTCCTGCAGACACTGAAGCCAGGGGTGTGGGCACAAAGGTCCAGGGAACAGGAGTGGAGAGGAGAAGGCCCAGTGCCAAACCTTAGGGCATCGTAGTTGAGCAGATAGTTAAGAAAGGGAACCCCTGAGACATCAAAAGTGAGCAGCCAGAGAAGGAGAAGCAGGAGAGTGGGTTTACAAAATGACAGAGAAGAGAGCTTTAAGCCATAATTAGTTGGCAGACTAGTCAAGTCAGTTTAGGGATAGGAAGGTGTCACAGGAATTAGCAACTAGGACTTCATTCAGCAAGAACAGTTTCAGGGAAGGGGTGGGGCAGAGGCCCAAAGCTAAGTAGGAGTAAAGGTAACTTAGAGATGACTGTTGACATTTGTCAAAAACCTTGTTGGGCAAGAGCCAGAGGGGAGATGAAAAATGAGGGAAGTTTAAAATGAGAAGACTTTAATCTTGCTTTTGTTTGGGGAAGGTCCCTGGGGTTGGAGGGTGAGGAGATCCTGGAGAAAGTAGGGCTAAATGGAGCCCCCCACTTTGGGTGGGAGAGGCGAGGGAAAGCCCAAAGCCATGCCTGGGGCCCTTCTAGCCTGAGCTGGTGACTGGGGCATCTGTACCCTAACCCCAGCTGACCGAGTCAGATCTTTGTCCAGTGTTCTGATGATCAAATGCCGTGCCGTTTTGCAATATAACACCAGCTGCTTTTAGTCCACAGCCTCTGACATGCGATTTGAAGACACATTTTATGGAGCAGACATTATCCAAGGGGAGAGAAAGAGACAAAGAGTGCTGAGCTCCAGGTTTAAGAATGAATATGTGGCCGACCCTGTATACCGCACTTTTTTGAAGAGCTCTTTCCAGAAGAAGTGCCAGAAGAGACAGTAGTCTGCATACATTGCTGCAGGCCACAGAGCAGCTTGAGTTGGAAGAGAGAAGATGAAGGGACATCCCTGGGGCTGTGCCATGACTTTTGCTGGCATAGGTGATGGGGTGTGTCTCTGACAGTGGTAAATCGGGTTTCCAGAGTTTGGTCACCAAAAATACACAATACACAATTAATTGGACACAGCAATCTGAAATCATCTCTAGTCTTGCTTTCACTTGTGAGCAATTGTCTTCTATGATCCCAAAGAAGTTTTCTAAGTGAAAGGAAATACTAGTGAATCACCCACTAGGAAAAGCCACTGCCACAGAGGAGGCGGGTCCCCTTGTGCGGCTTAGGGCCCTGTCAGGAAACACACGGGGACCTCTCTCTCTAGCTCCAGCAGGTGGCACCTCGGTACCCAGCAGGGAGGGTGATAATTTATATATTTTCCACAGTCAGGGAAGGACTCTCACTTATTTGTTTCAAATTGCAGTTTTTATAAAACATTTTTAAAACACAAATGGCATGTATGCTAATGAGATTTACCTGTGTGCTATCTGTATTTCCCTTGTACAGAACTTTTACATTTTTGAATATTCCTATTACTTTTGATTGTGTCTGATGGGAACTGAGTTGTTGGCCTTTGTGAAATGAAACTTTTGGCTCTTGAGAAAGAATTCTTATGAATTGTTATGCGAATTTTATATATTTAAAGAGGGAGATCTGGGGCTGTTATTTTTAAACACTTTTTTTCATAATACATATTCTGAGTAGATATTTATAAAATATATGTTTCTTTCATTATGTGTTTGTAAAATTAGAGTTTAAATAAATATGCTTTGATGCATAGTTTTGAACTAATGTAACATGATTTTTCTTTTTTAAAACAGCCTGAAAATGTACTAGTGTTTAAAAATAAAGATTTCCATTTTCTCCAGTCCTGTCTCTGACTTGCTTATTTGTCTGGGTTTAAACCAATAGAAAAACAAGTTTATTGGAGAGCTGGCTATCAGGACATACTGCGGCCCAGGTTTTTCAGACCCTCCTTCTGTCGCTGACTTTTTCCATGGTTGTGGCACATGCATGGCGATATTTTTGGAGACAAAGTCCCCTGCCTGCCCGCTTCAGTACCAATGGAAGTGTTTTCTTCAACTCCTTCTAGGCCCTGAATACATCTCAGACCCTTGAGTCTGGATCACTTTTCGTTCCAGGATTCCTGGTCCGCAGCTGTCATTAGTAGGAATTAGAGGTCTTCCAGTCCCTCCTTCATTGTATAAATGAGACCTGGAGGATAGACAGGAAAAGGGATGCCCAAGGGCAGGCAGTTTTGGTGACTGCTTCAGTTAACTGGGACCACCATTTTGCCACATTACAAACAATTGCAAAGTTGCAAAATCTTAGTGGCCTACAGCAGAGGAAAGCATTTATTTCTCTCATCTAGGCAGGGCTTGGCTGGACAGCTGTGCTGACCTTGGCTTGGACTAGCTCACACACCTGCTCCGTGGGTCTCCCATCATTCTAGTGGACCCAGTGGGCAGCCCAGATATGTTCTTCTCATGTCAATGGCAGAGGCAGGAGAGCAAGGAAGCCCAGCCAAGTAAGCACATTTCAGTCCTCTGTGGGACACTGGTTAACATCCTATGGGCAAAAGCCCAGAGCCAGGGACTGGGACGGCATTTCAGACTTTTATGGCAAAGGGTATGGATGTATCCTGGTCCTGGGTAGAGAGTGAAGACCAAAACAGTAAGGAAAGAGCCACAGCTAAAACCCAGTTCCCTAGACTGCTCCCTGGCTGGGTGCTCATATTCCAGAGTACCTTGTGGCTGAACTCTGAGCTGGGGTAGAGCCCACCAGCCTTCTTTTTACAGAGACTAAGCACTCCACATTCTCTACCAGTGTAGTCATATATTTTATCAACTAATCAAGCTTGAATTTTCTGTCTCTAGGTTTTGAATGGAACTGACCTGCTGTCTCTATAATATGACGGGAAAGTAGGCCTGGGTAAGGCATTAAGAGGAATTAATCTAAATAGGATCATTTGTTCTGTACAAGTTTGCCTGTCAGCAAGATTTCTGATTGGCTGCCACAGGGAGAAAATGTGCAGAGGTCTATGCGATCTCAAATACAGCTGTTTTTTATAGTCTCACTTAACAAATGTGCCTATAACCAAGTACAGCTGTATATGGCCTTAGTAAAATAGTGCTGGCCACAAAGGCACTCTAGCTATTGAGAAAGGCACCTTTGTTTCACTGCATTCTGCGTAAAGTGGTTATTAGCTCTATGACCAGACAGACCGTTAAACCTTTTTCACTTACTGTGTGGCACTTCAATTGTGATTTTAATTTTTTTTGTGTTACACTGACTGCATGTTTAGTGTATATGTGTAGCATAAAATCAGCTGAAGTCCTTCTAGTATTAAAAAAAATTGCTTAGCTGTGACAATTCTAATGTAACACTAATTGCAAGCCCTTTCTCTAGAGGTTAAGGGATTAGTAAAAACAGCCTGGCATATTTCATAACATTTTAATTCCTTTTTGTGTGTTTGAAATGAGAACAATGTGATCCTTGTCAGTTTACTTTTATTAAAGGACTTTTTTTTTTTTTTTTTTTTAGTTCAACTAGAGAGAAATTGAGAAGAAGCATCCACTGAAGTATCACATGGCTTCTTAGAATTTATTACACATTGTTATTGGGTCACAGTATGTGAAAACATGGAGACCGAGAATACAGAACTGTGTAGAAGTGAATGGGTCTGCCACCTCTCCTTGTACCCATCCAGTGTGAAACAAGGCCGTTCATGCACACGTTACTATAAACGCCCTGGAGGCCTTATGAATAATCATTGGAGCAGTATCTGCTGCAAGATAACATTGTGCTTTATTTTTGCCTTTAAGTAAAATGAATCTGAAATGAAACAATCTTCATTTCAGATATAAATCAGCCCCATAAACTTGAAGCTAACCAGAGATCCTGAGGCATTCTCATTACATGAAGTAATTGGTTGGTTGCAAGACTCAATTGTACTGCAAAGTCTTCCTGAGAATTCAGATGAGCAGTTATCTGAAGAGTTACACATCCTCTCACCCGACATGTTGTAGGAACACATAACTGGCCAGTGGGGAGAATGATTTCTAGTCTCTGATGAGGCCTGAACTCTCCAGCAAGTGGGCCTATGACTCAGAAACCCCGGGCAACTTTGAGGTCCCTTTGAGGAAATGAAACTTCATCAAAAGCACCGATATTAATGATATATTGAGCATCTATTGTGTACATCCAGTCTTCTAGTCTCCTTGGTGACATTTATCTTATTTAACCTTCCCAGTAAATCAGCAAAATAAGTACCATTACCCTCTTTTATGGAATAAAACTAAAACTTAACAGAGGTTGAGTAACTTTTGAATCACTCAATCTTCTCAACGCATGAAGAAAAAATCTGACCCAAACGAGACATTGGAGAGGTGAGTCTGAAGCTCAAAAGAAAGGTTAACATTAGAGATATGAATGTGAAGTCATTATCTTTATTGGTAGACCTGAAGATGTACAGGAGAATTATCTCCTGGCAAAGGCAAAACTATAGGCACAGAAAACAGATCCAGTGGTTGCCAAGGACGAGGTAGGGGAAGGGATGACAACAAAGAACGTAAGGGAACATTTTGGGGGTGATGGAGATATTCTTTTTGTTGATTATGATGGTGGTAACAAGACTGTATATATTTGTCAAAATTCATAGAACTTAACACTAAAATGAGTGAACTGTATGTAAATTACACTTCAATGAACATGACTTTTTTTGTTTTTTTTCCATTTTCCAGGCTTATTCTTCTTTTTTCGACTTTTTTAAGTAAGTAAAAATCTAGGGGAATGGAGGGCAGGCTACTTAGAAAACATATCACATGAAAAAAGAAATGAGCGGAGTTCAGAACCCTAGAGAACGGCAAAACATAGTTGGGTAGGAAAAGAGGATCCTGTGCGTGGGGGCTGAAAAGCTCAGTGAGGTTGGAAACCCAGGATACTATGGTTTCCTGGACAGCAAGGGAAGAGCATGTTTCAAGAAGAGGCAGTGGTCAAAGCAAAAAAAAAAAATGTTACGAACTCCAAGTAAGATTATGTAATTGGGAGAAAGGAGTACAGAACCCCACACGCAGTCCAGCAACACAATGCTGGGAGGTGGGGAGGGAAGCCTCGTCTTGGGTCACTTGCTGCCACCAAGTGTGGAGGGGAATCCCAGACTTCCTGTTTGGTCTTTACTGACACTGGAAGCAGGGGCCATGCCTTGTGTTTGATAGGGGTAGGAGGAGTATTGTCAATGTTTTTGTTTTGCGAGATTGCTCCTTTCCCTGTTCTTTGACTAGACAGAACAGACTTTTCCTAGGGCTTTTTTTCTTTTTAAATTGTGTTTGCTTGTTGGTAGTTGCCATTTACAGGATTTTCCAGTTCCAAGTCCAGGAAATATGGGAGATAAAAAGAAAATGCAGAGAACTGAACCCTGTTCACACAGATTCCTTAAATCCTGAAGTCCTTGTTAGTCTGCTTTCCTCCTTCAACACTTTGTAGTTCTCTTAGGTGTATTTATTGTACTATGTCTAGGATTTTAAATTATACTTAGCCAGGGAGAAACAAGCCCAGAACAAGAAGTCCTCATTTTTTCTTTTTTTGCTTTTCTTTGTTGTTGTTGTTTTGAGATGGAGTCTGGGTCTATCGCCCAGGCTGGAGTGCAGTGGCATGATCAGCTCACTGCAACCTCTGCCTCCTGGGTTCAAGCGATTCTCCTGTCTCAGCCTCCCGAGTAGCTGGGACTACAGGCGTGCACCACCATGCTTGACTAATTTTTGTATTTTAGTAGAGATAGGATTTCACCATGTTGGCCAGGCTGGTCTCGAACCCCTGACCTCAACTGATCCGCCTGCCTCAGCCTCCCAAAGTGCTGGTATTACAGGATTGAGCCACTGCGCCCGGCCACTTTTTCTTTTTGATAGGAGAAAATATTTATTTCTGAGGGAAAGGATCTAGTTGAAGGGCAGAGATGGGGAATCTAAACAATAATTTCTGGAGAAATCCCGAAGGGAGGGAAAGGGATTAGGAGCAGAGATGGAGTTGCAGGTTTTACACAGGAAAGGGGAGATTTTATCTGAGAAGACCAATTTCCTGATTATAACAACAGAGAAGGCAGATTATAGAATTGTTCCAGGAGGGGGTATCCAGGTGGGTTTGATGTAAGGAAAAGAGTGTGAGAGAATTGAAGATGCTGGAAAGACAACAGTTTCTTTCAACTCGTTTTTGGGTTGGATAAGAAAGGTAGTTGATGTCAAGAGGGGACTCACTGGGAGGAAAGAGAAGAATCTCTAGGGAGTGGAAGGCCATGTGAGACTGGATCATGGCTTCTAAAGATGTCCACAGCCTCATCCCAGAACCTGTGAATGTTATCTTACATGGCAAAAAGAGACTTTGTAGATGTTACTAAGTTAAAGGCTTGAGACAAGGAGATTATCGTGGATTATCTGGGTGGGCTCAGTGTGAAGCACATTCTTCCTAAGAGGGAATCAGGAGGGTCAGTGACAAACAAGGCCATGGGATGGAAGGGATCTGCCTTGAAGATAGAGGAAGGGGCCAGAAACAAGGAATGTGGGTGGCTTCTAGAAGCAGGAAAGGCAAGGGGACAGTTTGTCCCCAGAAGCCTCTGTACGGAACCAGCCCTGCCGACCTGTTGACAGGAGCTCAGTGAAACTGATTTCAGACGTCTGGCCTCCAGAACTGTAAGAGAATACATGTGTGTTGTTTTAAGCCACTAAATTTATTCATTACAGCACCGATAGAAAACGAAGACAACTGTTCAGCAGATATAGCAGGAGGGAGGCTGAGAGGTCTTTCATCAGGAGGCGTGGTCTGAGGTAGGGGCATTGGTTTCAGATTTCTACATTTGAGATTCCAGTGGTGATAGGTCTCAGGGTGTGGTCATAGGACTGCAGTGGAGCTGAAAGTCATTTCACAGTTAACTTTCAACTGTTTAGGTTTTTTTTAAATTGATAATCCATATACCATAAAATTCATCCTTTTGAAATGTAAAATCCAGTGGTTTTTAGTATGTTTACAAGGTCGTACGGCCACCGTTGCTAATTCCACAATTAGCTACTTAGTTTTCATTGAATAGTATTCATTCTGTCTCCGTATATTACAATATGTTATTTTTTGTATTTCAGGCAAGGTCTTGCTCTGTCGCTCAGGCTGGAGTGCAGTGGAGTGATCTTGGCTCACTGCAACCTCTGCCTCCCAGGCTCAAGTGATCCTCCTACCTCAGCCTCCTAAGTAGGCACATGCCACCACACCCAGCTAATTTTTGTAGAAACGGTTTTGCCATGTTGCCCAGGCTGGTCATGAACTCCTGGGCTCAAGTGATCTGCCTACCTTGGCCTCCCAAAGTGTTAGGATTGCAGGTGTGAAGCACTGTGCCAGGCCTATTACAGCATTTAAAAAAAAAAAAAAACATGCAAAGTTAAAAAAAATATTAAATGTGTTCCTGTCACAGCTCCTGGAGACTAAGAGGCATTAGGTGAATCTTTTCATAAGAACATATATTCTTACATATGAAGATTTATTTTGAATGTATTATTTAGTATACTCACCCATTTGCAAAGGCTATATATAGTTAGCCAAATGTGGACTTGCCTTCTGTTGATTGGGCCAGGTGTGTGATTGTGCTAGTGGGGGTAGTGAGTCTTTTCAATGGAAGACAAGCTACAAAGAGGGAAGGCACACACTGGCCACAGAGCTGCCCTGGAAGGCTGAGCCTGGGAGACTATGGGGGAGTCTGATCCTCAGCTCCAGCAGCCCCAGGAACACTGGAGACAGACTTCTTGCATCAGCTCTTTGGAGAAAGGCAAATCCCTTGGCCCCACACTCAGAAATGGGCCTTTCATACTCTACCTGTAGGAGTCCAAGGGTTCCAGTAAGATTAACACCTCTCAGTTCACTACACCTGTGTTCCTTTCAGGGTGCAAGGGACTCCAGAGGGTGGTGTCAGATGGATCCAGTCATTCATCATATTTCAGATAGAACCCCTTTTTCTTCCCCTCCTAGGTGGGTCTTCCTTTGCTCCCAGGAAAATTCATAAGTCATAACTCATTTAGAAGCAAAATGACCTGATCTGAACTGATACGAAACTGTTCACATTCTTTATTCATTCATTTAGTATGAATATTCACACACATCACCTCAAAATATTCACGTGGGGTGTTAGGTAATATATGATATTTGGTAGGCCTTTCTAGAATCCAAACAGTTCTGAATTCACACAAAACAAACCTAGCTCTAAGTGTTTTGGATAAAGGATTATGGACCTGCATTCTTATTTTATGTGCTCTATTCATGCCGTGCTCCACAGGCCTGATTTTTCTCCATATTTTCTGCAACACCCTGCACATATCAGATGCTCCCTAAGCTTGGTTGAATACCAGACACTTGCCTGACTGAATGCCACTTGGCCAGACTTATGCTGTCACTGGTGTGATGGTTGATTTTAGGTGTCAACTTGACTGGATTAAGGGCTAACCAGATAGCTGGTGAAGCATTATTTCTGGCTGTGTCTGTCAGAGTGTTCCAGAAAAGACTGGCATTTGAATCAGTGAGCTGAGTAAAGAGGAATCCCTCTGATATGGTTTGGCTGTGTCCCCACCCAAATCTCATCTTGAGTTGTACCTCCTATAATTTCCACATGTCATGGGAGGGACCTGGTGAGAGGTAATTGAATCATGGGTATGGGTCTTTCCCATACTGTTCTCCTGACAGTGAATAAGACTCACGAGATCTGATGGTTTTATAAAGGGCAGTTCCCCTGCACACACTCTCTTGTCTGCCACCACGTAAGACATACCTTTGCTCCTTCTTTGCCTTCCACCATGATTGTGAGGCCTTAGCCACGTAGAACTGAGTCCATTAAGCCTCTTTCATTTATAAATTACTGAGTCTTGGGTATGTATTTATTAGCAGCGTGGGAACAAACTAATAACACCCCCTCACCCAATGTGAATGGGCATCAGCCAATTGGCTAAGGGCTCAGATAGAATGAAAAGGCAGAGGAAAGATGAATTTGCTCTCTCTGTCTTCTGGAGTTGGGACACCCAGCTTCTCCTGCTCTTGGACATCAGAACTGCTGGTTCTCTGGCCTTCAGACACCAGGACATGTACCAGTGGCTCCTCAGTTCTCAGTCCTCAAACTCAAACTTGGACTGAGCCATGCTTCTGGTTTCCCTGGTTCTCTGGCTTGCAAGAAGCATATCATAGGACTTAGCCTCCCTACTCACACAACCAATTCACCTAATAAATCCCCTCTCATATATCTATATATCTCTCTATCTAATCATCTATATCTATATCATCTATATTTATCTATATCTATATACCTTATCGGTTCTGTTTTTATGTAGAACTGTGACTAATACGCTGGGCTAGGGGCTGACAGTGAGAGACAGGACTAGCTGGATTTCCTAGGCCAACTAAGAATCCCTAAGCCTAGCTGGGAAGGTCACCGCATCCACCTTTAAACACGGGGCTTGCAACTTAGCTCACACCTGACCAATCAGGTAGTGAAGAGAGCTCACTAAAATGCTGATTAGGCAAAAACAGGAGGTAAAGAAATAGCCAATCATCTATTGCCTGAGAACACAGCAGGAGGGACAATGATCGGGATATAAACCCAGGCATTCCAGCTGGCAATGGCTACCTTCTTTGGGTCCCCTCCCTTTGTATGAGAGCTCTGTTTTCACTCTGTTAAATCTTGCAACTGCACTTTCTTATGGTCCGTGTTTGTTACGGCTCGAGCTGAGCTTTTGGTCACCATCCACCAGTGCTGTTTGCTGCCGTCACAGACCCACGGCTGACTTCCATCCCTCTGGATGCGGCAGGGTGTCCGCTGTGCTCCTGATCCAGCGTGGTACCCACTGCTGCTCCTGATCGGGATAAAGGCTTGCCATTGTTCCTGCAAGGCTAAGTGCCTGGATTCGTCCTAATCGAGCTGAGCACTAGTCACTGGGTTCCACGGTTCTCTTCCGTGACTCACGGCTTCTAATAGAGCTATTAACAGTCACCGCGTGGCCCAAGATTCCCTTCCTTGGAATCCGTGAGGCCAAGAACCCCAGGTCAGAGAACACGAGGCTTGCCACCATCTTGGAAGCGGACCAACACCATTTTGGAAGCGGCCCGCCACCGTCTTGGGAGCCCTGGGAGCAAGGACCCCCTGGTAACATTAGCATTTGCCTTAACTTTGGGCACTAGATTAATATCTCTGGGCTAGAGAGTGGCAGTACGGCTGACAGGCACAGGCACTCTGCCAGGTGAGGTTAGCTGTGAACACAGCAAGACCCTGAGGAGGGGCATGGCAGTCTCCTGCCATCCTGATGGCTGCCCATAGAAGAGACTAAGTGTGCCAGAGGCTGACAAGTCTGTGTGCCAAGGCAGACTCACTAGACAGACTCTTTCTTGACTCTAGAGAGCAAACAGGTTGTTTCCTGAGGTTATAAAAATATAGCGGTATGGGCCACCTAGGTAGGGAGAAGCATTTCTTGTTTGCCCTGAAACAAAGAGATTTAGATTCTAGGGGAGGGATTGTCTGAGACCTGAAAGGCTGGAAATTGAAATGTCTGCTCAGCCCATAGAATGCCCTGCATCAAGGCTTTGAGGCCACCCCCTATGGACTTTCAATGTGTGACTTTACCGTGATATGATTATGCAGCTATTCATTTCATATTTTTCCCCCAAAATCAAAGCCATAATGAGAAAAAAGGCCTCGTAATCATTTCTGTGTATTTTGGTAACAAAGGAAATGGCTGTTGATGATGATAATAAAAAAACTGCTGTTCAAAAACTGGCACCCTTCGTTGCCATTTATAAACGAAGCCTGGTATTGTGGGCTCATTAGCAGCTGAACTTTATTTTGTCAAAGGAAATGGAGTCAAGAGAGATTATGTTTCATCTTTAATA
Source organism: Pongo pygmaeus (assembly GCF_028885625.2). Taxonomy (NCBI): domain Eukaryota; kingdom Metazoa; phylum Chordata; class Mammalia; order Primates; family Hominidae; genus Pongo; species Pongo pygmaeus. Next base: position 50,545,286 of record NC_072386.2, on the reverse strand, counting down.
TGGCTGTTCAACAACAATGCCATTATCCTGAGTTTCAGATGAATTTAATTGGACCTTAATGAGCAAAATTAGTTGTTTTGTGCAATTAGAATTCCATTTAAATGGGTTAGAAAATGAATAGGACTGTGAATGTGGTTGACTTGATTTTCCTCAAGACTGACTCTCTAGGCTCTTTTTGCCCCTAGGTTTTCTTTCCCCACTGAATAAACTAATATTTTCCTAATTTAAGAAGATTTCTGACTTCCTCAGTTTTCCTACCAGTCTATAGAAAATGCCTGGGACCTCTAAGAAGGTAGGAGGCAGATGGACCTGGCCAATGGGAACCAGTTACAGAGAATGAAGGTAGAAATGGCCTTCTAGGGCAGTATGTTCAGCTTCCTGCACACCTGATCTCCCTTTCCTTCCTGAAATGAGAAGGTGGATGTTGAATCGCATCTAACAAGAGATGAGGAGAGATGAGCTTCAGAGTCAGGCAGATATGGGTACAAATCTTCCCTTTACTACTTAATAAGTTGGCAACTTGGAGTGTATATCTTGACTTTTGAACCTCAGTGTCTCTATTGGTACTATGAGAATAATACTTATTTCTGAAGAGTGGTGAACATTCAGTGAGGGAATGTATATAAAGTATTTAGTATAGTACCCAGCTCAAAAAGTGGATGTTGCTACTGTCATTATTGCTGTTCATCATCATCATCATCATCAATCTTGCAACTTCTTGGGACCTTGCCATGCTGAAGACCAGACAGCTCATTAAGTTACGCTGGAATTTCTGGTCAAAAATAAGCTTTCCCAAGTATTGCCCTGAATATACCAGTGGAGGAAAGGGATGAGAGGAGAAAGCCAATTTGCTTAGGGCACTGGGAAGGTTGGCCCTCTTCTTGGGGAGAGTAGCAGGAGCTGGTAAATCTTGATATAGGGGAAGGGTATGGTTGTATGAAATTCCTGCAATGGACACATAAAATCTCATCAGTTCCCTTGTCTGTGATGTGAGGGAAAGCCAATTCCTATGGAAGTTTCCAGCTCTGAAGGTCTTATGATTCTGACCATGGCCGACTCCCCTGCCTAATGGACCACATTGCAGTGAGCCAGCCCTTGCCAAATACTCTTTCTGACTTGCACTGGAATTGCTGAAGCTCCCTGCTGAGTGTTCCCTACCAGCATCAAGTTGACTCACTGTTCTGGAATGTGGCCTCCTGAGACACAGCAGAGGTGAGAATGAGGATCAATGTGATTTGGCTCAGCTTTAATAAACACAGCCTTCCCCATGCAGCACACCATCAACTGAGGTGAGACAAAGGAAAATCAAAGAATTATTCATGTTCACCCACATCACATCAATCTGAAGGTTTAAATGGGTTCTCAGGGAAAACACAAACCATTATTTTTGTTTTAACTACAAGATGCTATTGCAGTATGTCCAGTCTCCTATCAAATGCTTCCAAATTGTTTCTGAGAGTTCCCATGGGGCATCTCAGATGTGCTCATAAAATCCTGTTTCCACATGTGACTGCCATTTTGCTCTGTTTCTTCCCCAATGTTACTTCAGAAATGTCAGCTTTCTCAGCTGTTGATGTCCTCTAGGTGGAGGGAGAGGGCCTTTCTTCTCAGCCCTGTTGATGATGCTGAAGCTACCCCATGTTACACCCAGAAACCAATGTAACAAGGCCACTGTTTAATGCATACGTTGCAGTGATGTGTTGCTGCACCGCCTGCTGGTTGAAGTGGAAAATTGCAGGTCTAGGACTTCTGCCACTGTTTCTGTTGAGTTGGTGTTAACTGAGGCTGATTCCCAAGGGCATTATCTGCAAGAAGCCCTGCACTTCTCTGCATTGTCATCCCACCTTTGTGCCTCTCTCCATGGTCATGCTTGTCCCAAAACAGTGCAACTTCATGCTTTTAACCTTTCAAGAAGATTTTTTGTGCATGCTGGCTTTTAGGGTTTGGCTTTGTGCAGTTCTTAGTTTCATAAGAGATTAGGGCACCAGAGGACTGAATGTTGGAGGCTCTTAAGAATATGAAGAACAGCTCTCCCTCTCCCTCTCCCTCTCCCCCTCCCCCTCCCTCTCCCTCTCCCCTTTCTTCGGTCTCCCTCTCCTTCTTTTTTCGGTCTCCCTCTGTTGCCAAAGCTGGACTGTACTGCCGTGATCTTGGCTCGCTGCAACCTCCCTGCCTCGGGCTCCTGTGATTCTCCTGCCTCGGCCTGCCGAGTGCCTGGGATTGCAGGCGCGTGCCGCCATGCCTGACTGGTTTTTGTATTTTTGGTGGAGACGGGGTTTCGCCCTGTTGACCGGGCTGGTCTCCAGCTCCTGGCTTCCAGTGATCTGCCCGCCTCGGCCTCCCGAGGTGCTGGGATTGCAGACGGAGTCTCGCTCACTCAATGCTCAATGTTGCTCAGGCTGGAGTGCAGTGGCGTGATCTCAGCTCGCTACAACCTCCACCTCCCAGCCTCCTGCCTTGGCCTCCTAAAGTGCTGGGATTACAGCCTCTGCCCGGCCGCCACCCCGTCTGGGAAGTGAGGAGCGCCTCTGCCCGGCCGCCCCCTCTGGGAAGTGAGGAGCACCTTTGCCCGGCCGCCCCGCCTGGGAAGTGAGGAGCGCCTCTGCCCGGCCGCCCCGTCTGGGAAGTGAGGAGTGCCTCTGCCCGGCTGCCCTGTCTGGGAGGTGAGGAGCGCCTCTGCCTGGCTGCCACCCCGTCGGGGAGGAAGTGAGGAGCACCTCTGCCCGGCCGCCCCGTCTGGGAGGTGAGGAGCGTCTCTGCCCGGCCGCCCCGTCTGGGAGGTGAGGAGCGCCTTTGCCCGGCTGCCCTGTCTGGGAAGTGAGGAGCGCCTCTGCCCGGCTGCCCATCGTCTGGCAGGTGAGGAGCGCCTCTGCCCGGCCACCCCGTCTGGGAAGTGAGGAGGACTTCTGCCCGGCCGCTACGTCTGGGATGTGAGGAGCACCTCTGCCCGGCCGCCCCGTCTGGGAAGTGAGGAGCACCTCTGCCCGGCCGCCCCGTCTGGGAAGTGAGGAGCGCCTCTGCCCGGCCGCCCCGTCTGGGAGGTGAGGAGCGCTTCTGCCTGGCTGCCACCCCGTCTGGGAGGAAGTGAGGAGCGCCTCTGCCCGGCCGCCCCGTCTGGGAGGTGAGGAGCATCTCTGCCCGGCCGCCCCGTCTGGGAGGTGAGGAGCGCCTCTGCCCGGCCGCCCCCCCGTCTGGGAGGTGAGGAGCGCCTCTGCCCGGCCGCCCCGTCTGGGAGGTGAGGAGCGCCTCTGCCCGGCCGCCCCGTCTGGGAGGTGAGGAGCGCCTCTGCCCGGCCGCCCCGTCTGGGAGGTGAGGAGCGCCTCTGCCCGGCCGCCCTGTCTGGGAGGTGAGGAGCGCCTCTACCCAGCCGCCCTGTCTGGGAGGTGAGGAGCGCCTCTACCCAGCCGCCCATCGTCTGGGATGTGAGGAGCGCCTCTGCCCGGCCGCCCCATCTGGGATGTGAGGAGCGCCTCTGCCCGGCCGCCCCGTCTGGGAAGTGAGGAGCGCCTCTGCCCAGCCGCCCTGTCTGGGAGGTGTACCCAACAGCTCCGAAGAGACAGCGACCATCGGGAGCGGGCCATGAGGACGATGGTGGTTTTGTTGAAAAGAAGAGGGGAAGTGTGGGGAAAGGAAGGAGAGATCAGATTGTTGCTGTGTCTGTGTAGAAAGAGGTGGGCATAGGAGACTCCATTTTGTTCTGACTAGGAGAAATTCTTCTGCCTTGGGATGCTGTTGATCTATGGCCTTTCCCCCAGCCCAGTGCTCTCTGAAACATGTGCTGTGTCAAGTCAGGGTTAAATGGATTATGGGTGGTGCAAGATGTGCTTTGTTAAACAGATGCTTGACGCAGCATGCTCTTTAAGAGTCATCACCACTCCCTAATCCCAAGTACCCAGGGACACAAACACTGCAGAAGGCCGCAGGGACCTCTGCCTAGGAAAACCAGAGACCTTTGTTCATGTGTTTATCTCCTGACCTTCTCTCCACTATTATCCTATGACCCTGCCATATCCCCCTCTCCGAGAAACACCCAAGAATGATCAATAAATACTTAATAATAAAAAAAAAAAGAATATGAAGAACAAAAATTACTCATATTCAGTACTGGTGGTCTTATTGTAGGAATAAGAGGATAAAAAACTCGGCTGCATACCTGGACCTTAGGGACTCTAGGAAGAATCTGGGCCTCATGAACATGACATTGCTGGCAACAGGCAGGTCTTCGTGTGACTTGCTTCTCCTACTGGGCCCTCACCCTCAGTTCACTGGCCTTTAACTTTTCTATCATCTGCAGTCACCTCCCTCACCTTCCTTTTGAACACTCTGCTGCCACATGGCCTCCCTGTCAGCTTTCACGTTGGTTTTTTGTGTGTTTTTTTTTAGTTTCTGCTCCCAGTGCCACTCAACTGACTCTCTCTTTAAACATTCAAACCAAAAATTATCAGTATGAGGAGGGCACAGTGTTTTGTCTCTTTTACTTATTAATCTATCCCTAATACATAAAAGAGTGTCTCTACCACTCAACAATTAATTGATTAATTGATACACCTTGGGGCAAGTTACTTAGGCTCTCTGCACCTTTAGTTTTCTTTACCTTAAAAAGATATAATAATAGTAGTTAACTTACAGAGCTGTTACGAGAATTAAATGAATTAATATTTATAAAGCACATGAATTAGTGTCTGGCACAGAGTACATGCAGTAGAAGCATTTATTAAATAAGATTTTTAAAATGTCTAAACATAGTTGGTGCTCAATAAATATTTGTTAAATAAATTAATTTATTTAGGCATCAGATTGGCTTGCTTAGTTGGCCTCCCTATTTGAGAACTCTTTTTTTTTTTTCTACAAGATTTTACTCTGTTGCCCAGGCTGGAGTGCAGTGGTATGATCATGGCTCACTGCAGACTCTAGTGATCCACCTGCTTCAGCCTCCCAAGTAGCTGGGATTACAGGTGCATGCCACCATGCTTGGCTAATTTTGACTTTTTATTTTCAGTAGAGATGAAGTCTTGCTATGTTGCCCAGGCTGGTGTTGAACTCTTGAGCTCAGGCTATTCTCACTTCAGCCTCCCAAAGTGCTGAGATTACAGGCATGAGCCACCGCTGGCTGTTTGAGACTTCCTGGTCCAGGCTACCTCACATTCTGCTTTAGCCTCTATTGACTACCCTTGGATTACGTTCCTACTCCAGGCCATTTTCTGGGCTAGGGGCTTGGGGTCTTGTGTTAAGAGCAAGATGACTTATGTGGAAGAGACACCTTAAAAGAGGACTCTGGAAGTGATAGGTACCCTGGACGTGTTAGTCTTTTTTCACGCTGCTGATAAAGTCATACCCAAGACTGGACAATTTCCAAAAGAAAGAGGTTTAATGGACTTACAGTTCCACATGGCTGGGGAAGCCTCACAATCATGGTGGAAGGCAAGGAGGAGCAAGTCATGTCTTACACGGATGGCAGCAGGCAAAGAGAGAGCTTGTGCAGGGAAACTCCCCTGTATAAAATCATCAGATCTCATGAGACTTATTCACTATCATGAGAACAGCATGGGAAAGACCCATCCCCATGATTCGATTACCTCCCACCACGTCCCTCCCACAACACATGGGAATTCAAGATGAGATTTGGGTAGGAACACAGCCAGACTATATCACTGGGGCGCACCTTGGGGTTCAAGGGTAAGGACATTAGAGAATATGCAAAATCATCCCTCTTCTCCAATGGCTGAGTTACTGTGTATAAGCTCAGGCACCAGCCCCTGCCTTAGGGCAATTCTTTCCTGGAGGTTTTCTGTATCTCTTGCTAAGTTACTGTGGTGGTTGTTCCCATTGGTTCTCCGAATAGGCTCAGTCTTCTCATACTCTTATTGGTAAATAAAGCAGTGAAACTCTTGTTGTACAGCCCTTTTCTCTTTCTCTCTGTCATTCTTCAGCTCAGGGACCTTCGGGTTCTAGAAAATTGGCTTCCTCCACTGTGTACCATGAGGCCTTCATACGTAGTTACTTGCATTTCGATGCCAAGGTGCTCCATCTCTGACCTAAAGCTATTTGGATTTTATATTTCCCAGCTAGGAGACCACCTGAGAGCCTGGGATAACATTTTTATGGCCACCAGTCAGAGACTGAGCAGAGTGCTTTCTTATTCTTCCCTTCTGGCTCCTTAGAGAACTAAGTTCTGTAAGAGGTCCTAAGTTATTAGGGAGGAAATGTTTCACTTTAGTATTTTCAGGAAGCAGAGTCCCTGAAGTCTTACAAGCTAAAATAGAGGAGCCGAGGGAGCTGGCAAGTGAGTCTCCATTGTGTAAGTGGACAGGGCTGGGTAATGAGGGCAGAAGTGAGGTCTGATGAGGTCCTTGGGAAGGAGTGGAAGAGATGGAGCTATTAGCTTAGACTGTGGCAGGCTGGGATGGCTGCTGTCTGAAAGGTTAAATGGTTACATTCTGGGAACTGCCATTCACTTACCCATGCCTTGAAGCCTGTGGGACCCTCCAGACCGCTTCCAGGCCTTGTAGGGGGGCAGTTTTCAATCAAGCTACATTCTAATATCACCTAGAAAGCTATTTAAAAATAGATATTCTTGGCCAGGTGCAGTGGCTCGCACCTGTAATCCCAGCAATTTGGGAGGCTGAGGCGGGTGGATCACCTGAGGTCAGGAGTTCGAGACCAGCCTGACCAACATGGTGAAACCTCGTCTCTACTAAAAATACAAAATTAGCTGGGTAGAGTGGTGCATGCCTGTAATCCCAGATACTTGGGAGGCTGAGGCAGGAGAATTGCTTGAACCCGGGAGGCAGAGGTTGCAGTGAGCCGAGATCGTGCAATTGCAGTCCAGCCTGGGAAACGAGCAAAACTCCATCTCAAAAAACAAACAAACAAAAAAACAGAATAGATATTCTTGGTCTGCACTTCAGACCTTATAAATCAGAATCTCTTACAGTTGGAGTCGAGAGATCTTATGATTCTTTAATCTTCCACAGATGGTCCAAATACTGTCATGAGCCAATGTGGGCACTCTGTGGAAAATGAATCCAAAACCACTTTGATTGCCATTCTGAGTGGTTTATAAAAACATAAATATCGCCTTTGCAGAAAGCATGGACCATGGGAAAGGCACCAACCTTGGCATTCAAGACCTAGGTTTGAGCCTTGTTCTCTGCCACTAAGTTGGATAAATGATTCAACCTCTTTGAGCTTCAGGTTATCTGTAAGTGGGATAGTAACACCTACCATGTCTACTTCATTGAGTCATTTCAAGGACAAATGAAAATTAATAGGAAAAAGTGCTTTGAGAACTGAAAATATTACTCAAATATGTAACATAAAACTCTAAGGAAAGTAATCCTTTTATTACAAAAACTCTAAGGAGAGTAGTCCTATTAGTGTTCTATTGATACATTTGTAATGAATCCAATGAAACAGTTAACACAGTGTGAATATCTCCTCTGATTCTGTCCCATGTAAACAGATGTGCATGAGTGAGACAAGTTTATTTAAACTGTATGCGTTTGTTTGATCCCACCCTCAAGAAGCAATTACTGGACTCCCAGATGAAGATGGAAGCAATGAATACATCCATTTACCTCTGTCTCCACCCTAAAACTTAGTTAAAATTATAGTAAAATGATTATTTAAAAGGCATAAAAACAGTGACAAAGAAATGTGAGAGAAGGCACAATGAAATGTAGAAGATGAGTTTGCATATAGAGGCAAAATTACTTCCATCCTTGAATTCTATATCCAGCCAAACTATCAATTTAGCTTGAGGCAGAAAGATATTTTTTGCATTTATAAAGACTTAAGTAATTTACCTCTCATGTGCCCTTTCTCAGAAAGTTACCAGTGAATGTGTTATCCTGAAATAACAAACCAAAAATAGAAAGACATGATTTGCTAGTTATTCTTAGTTTGCTTCTTCAGTTCTAATCTCTATCCTTCTCTGTGCTTCAGGAGACTAATGTCTACGGACTACATTATCTGAGCTCCCTTGCTTGTGGATTTACCATTGGGTTTGGCCAATAGAGATGTGGGCAGGAGATCAGCAGGAAGAAACTAAGGTTGTAATATTTATTGCTTATGTTCATCCCTTCTGGACTTCAGTTTGGCAGAAGATACATCCTCCCTATGACCATGACTCCTACTGGGTGACCCTTTTCCCACAGATACATCTCTTATCAGGTTCAGATAACAGTTTTCTCCTTTGGCTAGTAGGGCTTTTTCCTGCTGCTGTGTAGTGGACTTAGAGATCAACCAGTCCATATTCAAACAGGTCAAAATGCTTTGGGAGAGATTTCATCTAGAAGAGGAAAGCAATAGAATATTAACTGTCCTTGAAGTTATTGAGAAGAGAGACACAACTGGAGGGCAGACTTGAGGTTAAATTAGTGGTCAGAAGATGAAAGCAAGCAAATGAAAAAACAAACAGTGAAGATATTAAAAGATATTAAATTCAGGAAGGACAAAAAGTTGTTCTGGAAAAGAAATTGTAGTATACTACGTGGCTCAGCTATAGCACTTATGTAATCATAATAACATAAATATTACTTGAATCAAAGTTTCTTTCTTTTTTGTGTGTGTGTTTTCAATTTTTTTTTCTTCTTCTTCTTATTATTATTATACTTCAGGCTCTATGGTACATGTGCGCAACGTGCAGGTAAGTTACATATGTATACATGTGCCATGCTGGTGCGCTGCACCCACCAACTCGTCATCTAGCATTAGGTATATCTCCCAATGCTATCCCTCCCCCCTCCCCCCACCCCACAACAGTCCCCGAAGTGTGATGTTCCCCTTCCTGTGTCCATGTGTTCTCATTGTTCAATTCCCACCTATGAGTGAGAATATGCGGTGTTTGGTTTTTCGTTCTTGCGATAGTTTACTGAGAATGATGATTTCCAATTTCATCCATGTCCCTACAAAGGACATGAACTCATCATTTTTTATGGCTGCATAGTATTCCATGGTGTATATGTGCCACATTTTCTTAATCCAGTCTATGATTGTTGGACATTTGGGTTGGTTCCAAGTCTTTGCTATTGTGAATAATGCTGCAATAAACATACGTGTGTATGTGTCTTTATAGCAGCATGATTTATAGTCCTTTGGGTATATACCCAGTAATGGGATGGCTGGGTCAAATGGAATTTCTAGTTCTAGATCCCTGAGGAATCGCCACACTGACTTCCACAAGGGTTCAACTAGTTTACAGTCCCACCAACAGTGTAAAAGTGTTCCTATTTCTCCACATCCTCTCCAGCACCTGTTGTTTCCTGACTTTTTAATGATTGCCATTCTAACTGGTGTGAGATGGTATCTCATTGTGGTTTTGATTTGCATTTCTCTGATGGCCAGTGATGGTGAGCATTTTTTCATGTGTTTTTTGGCTGCATAAATGTCTTCTTTTGAGAAGTGTCTGTTCATGTCTTTCACCCACTTTTTGATGTGGTTGTTTGTTTTTTTCTTGTAAATTTGTTTGAGTTCATTGTAGATTCTGGATATTAGCCCTTTGTCAGATGAGTAGGTTGCGAAAATTTTCTCCCATTGTGTAGGTTGCCTGTTCACTCTGATGGTAGTTTCCTTTGCTGTGCAGAAGCTCTTTAGTTTAATTAGATCCCATTTGTCAATTTTGGCTTTTGTTGCCATTGCTTTTGGTGTTTTAGACATGAAGTCCTTGCCCATGCCTATGTCCTCAATGGTAATGCCTAGGTTTTCTTCTAGGGTTTTTATGGTTTTAGGTCTAACATTTAAGTCTTTAATCCATCTTTTGTATAAGGTGTAAGGAAGGGATCCAGTTTCAGCTTTCTACATATGGCTAGCCAGTTTTCCCAGCACCATTTATTAAATAGGGAATCCTTTCCCCATTGCTTGTTTTTCTCAGGTTTGTCAAAGATCAGATAGTTGTAGATATGTGGCATTATTTCTGACGGCTCTGTTCTGTTCCATTGATCTATATCTCTGTTTTGGTACCAGTACCATGCTGTTTTGGTTACTGTAGCCTTGTAGTATAGTTTGAAGTCAGGTAGTGTGATGCCTCCAGCTTTGTTCTTTTGGCTTAGGATTGACTTGGCGATGTGGGCTCTTTTTTGGTTCCATATGAACTTTAAAGTAGTTTTTTCCAATTCTGTGAAGAAAGTCATTGGTAACTTGATGGGGATGGCATTGAATCTATAAATTACCTTGGGAAGGATGGCCATTTTCATGATATTGATTCTTCCTACCCATGAGCATGGAATGTTCTTCCATTTGTTTGCATCCTCTTTTATTTCCTTGAGCAGTGGTTTGTAGTTCTCCTTGAAGAGGTCCTTCACATCCCTTTAAGTTGGATTCCTAGGTATTTTATTCTCTTTGAAGCAATTGTGAATGGGAGTTCACTCATGATTTGGCTCTCTGTTTGTCTGTTATTGATGTATAAGAATGCTTGTGATTTTTGTACATTGATTTTGTATCCTGAGACCTTGCTGAAGTTGCTTATCAGCTTAAGGAGATTTTGGGCTGAGACAATGGAGTTTTCTAGATATACTATCATGTCATCTGCAAACAGGGACAATTTGACTTCCTCTTTTCCTAATTGAATACCCTTGATTTCCTTCTCTTGCCTAATTGCCCTGGCCAGAACTTCCAACGCTATGTTGAATAGAAGTGGTGAGAGAGGGCATCCCTGTCTTGTGCCAGTTTTCAAAGGGAATGCTTCCAGTTTTTGCCCATTCAGTATGATATTGGCTGTGGGTTTGTCATAAATAGCTCTTATTATTTTGAGATACATCCCATCAATACTTAATTTATTGAGAGTTTTTAGCATGAAGGGTTGTTGAATTTTGTCAAGGGCCTTTTCTGCATCTATTGAGATAATCATGTGGTTTTTGTCTTTGGTTCTGTTTATATGCTGGATTACATTTATTGATTTGCGTGTATTGAACCAGCCTTGCATCCCAGGGATGAAGCCCACTTGATCATGGTGGATAAGCTTTTTGATGTGCTGCTGGATTCTGTTTGCCAGTATTTTATTGAGGATTTTTGCATCAATGTTCATCAAGGATATTGGCCTAAAATTCTCTTTTTTTGTTGTGTCTCTGCCAGGCTTTGGTATCAGGATGATGCTGGCCTCATAAAATGAGTTAGGGAGGATTCCCTCTTTTTCTATTGATTGGAATAGTTTCAGAAGGAATGGTACCAGCTCCTCCTTGTACCTCTGGTAGAATTCAGCTGTGAACCCATCTGGTCATGGACTTTTTTTGGTTGGTAAGCTATTGATTATTGCCACAATTTCAGCTCCTGTTATTGGTCTGTTCAGAGATTCAACTTCTTCCTGGTTTAGTCTTGGGAGGGTGTATGTGTTGAGGAATTTATCCATTTCTTCTAGATTTTCTAGTTTATTTGCGTAGAGGTGTTTGTAATATTCTCTGATGGTAGTTTGCATTTCTGTGGGATCGGTGGTGATATCCCCTTTATCATTTTTTATTGCATCTATTGAATCAAAGTTTCTATATGACTTACTGAGAATAGGGGAGTTGAGAAGTGGTGTGATGGTGAGGAGAGCTGGTGATTGTGATGGTGGCAAATGGGATTTACATCCTTATGTTCCATAGTGGTAAGTCAATAAGTACCTCTTAAAATGAAAAGCCAAGAAATAGCTGAATATAAATAGAAATAATCTGTATGAAAATTATTTAAAATAACACTAAAAGAATCAACTAAAACAGGTGAAAAATTGTGTCTACATTATAGTCATGTATATATTTGATAAAAATAAAACCAGTTTTTATTTAAAAAGGGGAAAAGGGAACTAACTTACCAATTCTTTCTTTTTATTCCCACCTCAAATATTAGGACTCCCTAAATTCCCAAGCTGCATTCCAGAAAAATAGAACACAAGACAAAAAGGTCTAGGAATAAGGAGGTCTAGAGGATGGGAAGGCTTTGTGTGTGTACCATCCTCCTGGGATGACTAAAGACCTGCCAGTGACAGACAGAGGCAGCAGGTTGAACCCACACCCCAGGTGGAATAATCAAAGGACCCAAGCAGAGCAGGCTGCATTGTCCTAGAAATCTAGAAATCTAGAGGAAGGAGCATAAGAATTGAACAGTAAGCTAAGTTTCTTTAACAAGGCCTTCTTTAGCTTCTTGGCAGCTAAAAACCAAAACTGGGGCATGAACTGTTACATAATCCTCATGATCAGAGAGAAATATGGAACATTCCTCAGGGGAGAAGGAAGAGCTTTTCTAAGCAGTAAATTCTCAAAGAAATGTCTCACATGGGTGGCTTTTATAGCAGACATTCAATGGTCTAGATGACAGGGCCCTCAATGATTTTGCTACAGCAAGTATAAGGGTGGGTTTCCTGTGGTTTCCTTTGATGAAAGCCCAAGGCAGAGAGCTTTGCAGGGGTTAACGTTGAGAGCCAGTAGCCTGCATGGGGGGCATGATCAGAGAAGTGCCCAAGGATGTCTGGCTAGTATCAAAGATAGAGAATGTGTTTTTAAAATCTGAGAAACATGAAGACTTGTGTGAACAGCAAAATGAAGCAGATATTGGGAAAGTTTTAAAGCCACACAAAGCAGAAAAGTTGAGAGGAACATTCTATGAATATGAGAATAACTGAAATGTCTCAAGGCTGCCAGGAAAGCAATTGGTCTAAGGTTCAGACAGAGACAGCTCTGCTTCCCCAGGGACTGAGAAGGGACGGAGAGCCACAGGTACCTTAGAACTAGCTGCTGAAGGCAGCATGAGGCTGCTGTCTTGGGAATGGAGCATGGCGGCTGGGGCGTTCTGGGTCTGGTGAATAATAAGCAAGAGTGGCTTAATTGTGCCCTGTGTCCCTTCTTAGTGTATTGTTACATCCAGAGCATTCTAAACTTGGCAGAAAGTCCTTATGTCTTTGATTTGCTTGCACTTCAAAGGGGGACTTGAGAAAATACAGAGCATTCTGGAGTCGCAAACCTTAAAACTGCTGTGGGAGCTAAGAGGAGGTTAAGTTTTTTTCCAGTTTGGAGGCTAGGGAGACTTCCTGGAGAAAAGGGCTTTTTTTAAAAAGAAATTTTTAGTTTTAATTTAATTTTATTTATTTTTGAGACAGAGTCTTACTCTGTTGCCCAAGTTGGAGTGCAGTGGTGTGATCTCAGCTCACTGCAACCTCCGCCTCCCAGGTTCAAGTGATTCTCCTGCCGCAGCCTCTCGAGTAGCAGGGATTACAGGCATGCACCACCACACCTGGCTAATTTTTGTATTTTTAATAGAGATGAGTTTTCACCATGTTGCCTAGGCTGGGCTGGTCTCGACCTCCCAGCCTCAAGTGATCCACCCACCTTGGCCTCCCAAAGTGCTGGAATTATAGGTGTGAGCCACTGTGCCCAGGCAAAAATGGCTTTTTAATTTAGGCTTGAGTGATCGAAAGGATGTTGACACTGGTGACAGCATAGTCAGCATAATTAGCCCACAAGGACTCAGGGACAGGAACAATAAGAGTAGGGGCAGTGACCGGGCCTGGCCAGAATGTCAGGGGTTTGAAGGAAGTGGATAAAAATGAAGATTGAAATTAAGACCAGAACATGCTTTGGAGGGTCTTGGATGCCAGGCCAGAAGAGCAGCAGGGCATCCAGTGGCTGGTGCCAGCTCTTGTTGGCAATGGTAGGGTTATGGATCCGAAAGTGGGGTGTGCTGGTGGTATATATGTGTTAGGAATGCTGCTTCTCTCTCCTGTCCATTGCCTGAATATCATTTCTAATGTACAGACCAGCCAGACTGGAATCTCCTTGACAACTGCTAACATTACTTGAACTCATACTATGAGTGAGGCATTGTGCTGGGTGCCTTACATTTATTATTCCCCAATCAATTAAATAAGTACTATTTTATTATAATTTTATGCCAAGTGAAGCCTGGTAAAAAGTGGATGTTTTGATCAAAGCTACACAGCTGGTAATGGTGGAACTTAGTTCAGTCCCAAGCCCCATGCTTCTGTTCATTACCCCTTGGTTCCTCCATGAATGAGTCCTTCTTTTATAACCTTGCTGATCCCAGGGATCAGTGCAGAGCAGGTGCTCAAAAGATTCCTCTTGGCTTCCTGACTGCTGCCAACACATCTCCAGAGTAGGACACTAGGAAGATCAGCCTGGCTTAGGTAGAGGGGGCTACTTCCCTGGAGACAGGCTGGGGCTACGCTGCTGGGGTAGCAGTGACTCCTATCTCCCAACCTGCTTGCTTTGCCCTTCGTAAGCTCAGGGAACTCTCCTACATGCCCTTGATGTCCTGCTCCTGGAGAGAGGGCCCAGAAGGGCAGATTGGTGGCTGCCTGCCTCCTGGTGCATCTGTGGAAAGCACGCCTATCCCTGCTCTTGGCTTTCAGACATCTAGAGCATGGGCTAGTCCTTGCTAGTGCATTTCCTTCTCCCTCTCCCTTGGCCCAGGGTCTCTAGCTTGCAGATTTGCTAGTGCACTTTAACCCTTGAGAAGAGCTACTCTTGGGCACTGTGATCTCTGCATCCCCCAAGTTAGTGCCTGCCAAAGTGTCTGGCATGGCCAAAGGTGTCTATCAGTTGAGACAATAACCATGAGATGTTCTGCTCTCAGTTCCTGGGTCAAGGTAGGGGCGAAAGGAAATGATGTGGACTCCTCGTGTTAATTCCTACTCAGTCGCAGGAAGACTGGCCACAGGACCACCCTTACCAGTCAGAGAATAGGCAATTAGGCAGGTTTCTGTCCACCTCCTATCACGGTGTCTAAAATACCTTTACTAGAAACCTGTACTTTTTGCCTTTGGAGTGTCCTATTAAAATGCAGATGCTCCTGGCAAGACTATATTATAAGTGCCTATTACCTTACTTTTCAGCTAGGAGTGAGGTAATTATGAAAAACCTAGAGTAATATCTTTAAGCAGATGAGATGGAGAAGGGTTGGAGCTTCTAGGCAACTAAAAACAGGAATGGAAGAAAGACATGTATTAGGGAATTTTGAGGCACTAGGGAGAGCTCTACATAATCATGTCAGTAAGGACAGGTTCTAGAATTTAAGTAAAACAAAATAAACTCATCCAAAAAAGTTATCAAGCCAGGAATAGGTAGGAAATGCATCCATCCATCCATGCATCCATCCATCCATCCGCCCATCCATCCATCCATCCATCCATCTATCCATCCATCCCTCCATCCATGCATTCATGCATCTATCCCTGCATCTGTCCATCCATCCATCCATCCATCCATCCATCCATCCATTTATCCACCCTTCAAATGTATAACAAGGGCCTACTTTATGCCAGGTACTGGGCCAGGTACAGGAGGCGTTACTTAGATAATTTAGACGTAATCCCTTTCCTCAAGTAGCTTCTAGTCTGATGAAGTTAGGGGAGAAAATATGTGATATATGTGGAAATGACCTCCAAACAAGATAGTAAGTGTTAAGCTCATGAGATGGGGACAGATAAAGTGCTGTAGGAATTTTGAGGTGGGCAAGCCCAATAACACTGGGTGAATCTTCTCGAGGAGGTGGCATATGAGCCAGAACTTGAAGAGTGAGTAGAACAAAATTTGGAGCTAAGGAAGGGCATTGGACATAGAAAGGGCAGAAGGAAAGGAAAGGAGCAGGAGATTGCAGGATACACGGGGAATGGGACTAGGAAGTTGCCTTTGTGGCTTCACAGAGCATAGAAATGAGACATTGGAGATAAAGCTGGAAGGGCCTACCCTGGACTCTAAGAAGCCCTGAGGCCTTGGCTCAGGGTGAACTCTGTTCCCAGGAGGGGGTTGCCTTGCTGTGCTTGGAAAGCCTGGGAAGCCTGTGAAGTGATGGAGAGCAGGGCTTTTTGAAACACAGAGTGCAATGGAAAGTGGGGAGGAAAGAGTGCTTTAGCGTTAGACAGATCTGAGTGGGATTCTCAGCTTCTTTTTTTTATTTTTTTGCTGGGAAATTTAGAACATGCTATTTGTTTTTTTGTGCTTTCAGTTTTTCTATCTCTAAAAATGTTTCTTAAAAGAAAACATTTAATATAATTAGATCTAGAACATTCTCAAACTCCAGGGCTAGAGACTATGGCCCCATGGCACTTTACAGATTTTTTTTAGCTCTTTTGAGTGGCAAAGCAGGAACAAGCAATGTCTATTTCAACTCTCCTGTGCCCTACCCAGCACAGAGTGGGCACATCCCTCTGGCTGGTAGAGGCTGAGGTTGGAACAAGTGGCATGATTAGCAGGGGATCAAGTGATTCTTCCCATCTGTGCTCTGTGTCTTGAATGTAGAGCAGGGTTCCAACCTTAGAGGGGGGATTAAGCTTGGGCAGGGGCAGCCTCACATTGACTAGCTCAGGATGACTTCTGCAAGAAGCACACAGTCAGGGTACCAGAGTCCAAGAGGCTGACTTTTCATTCTCTGTATCAGTGAACAACTAAAAACCACTAAAATGTCCAATAAGAAGAAATTGATTAAATAAATTATGGAAGACGCATGCTCTGAAATACTGTGAGACCATGTGGTATTGATCTAACTTTATTTATGAAGTAATGTTATAATAAGATAGCCAATTAAAAAGTAGACATTAAGGTAGTATATATAGTATATGCCCATTACACATATTTATATGTTCCCTTTTATTATAATTAATAAGTGACCATTATTCTAGCAAAGACATATTGCTCAACTTCTATACAAAACTCTACTCATTCCTCCTCCCCTTAGGGCATGGAACCATCATAATCACATCCCCCTTCTCTTCTGGATGGTTACCACCACCTTAAAAACTTGTCATAATATGACTCATTCAAAAAACTAAAATGAAATATGAAACTTCCCTTGACTCCCATCTCCTACCAGTTACCATGTCACCTTTTCTTCCCTTCACAGCAAAACTTTTGGAAACAGTTATTTATTTTTGCCTCTATTTCCTTCCTGCACATTTTCTCCTAAATTCACTTCGATTGTGTTTTTCTTCCTACTATTCCATCCAAACTACTCTTGTGAAGTCATCAATGCCAAACCTGGGTCAACATTGCCCATTAGATGGTCAGTTTCCACCCCTCATACTTGATCTTCCAGCAGCCTTTGTTGTAGCTAATCATGCTCTCCTGCTTATAACCCTTCCTTTGTTTGGTTTCCGGGACATCAAACCCTCCTGCTTTTCCTCTTGTTTCTTTGGCTGTCCTTTCTTAGATGATTTTGCTGGATTCTCCTCATTTCCCTTATTTTTTAATGTAGCTTTGCTCCAGGACTCAGTCCTCAGACCTTTTCTCTTTTTTATACTCTCTGTAGGAGATCTCATCTGGCCCATGGTTTTAAACACCTATACAGTGCAAATTCCAAAACGCTGTCTCCAGTCTCAACACATCTCCGCTTGGCTGCTTAACAGGCATCTCACACTTAAGTTCCCCAAATGGAATTTTTGTTTCTTCCCAGGCGTGCCCCTTCTGTGCTCCAAGTCTCATAACGTCCCCCTGTCCACGCGGGTCACCCCGAGTTCCCTGTTTCTCTCACATTCTACAGTGATGCATAGGCAATTTTGCTGATACTACCTGAGATCTGCTCTGTTAGCAACAACCTAAAACATTTCCTCCTTCTTATCACTCCACAGCTTTCAGTCTAGTCTAAGCTACCACTTCGTATCACTCTCTGATTCTACCTGGCCTCTCCACCTCCCCACTGTGTTCTCTATACAGCAGCCAGACTCACCCTGAAGATGTTCATCTCTGCTTACAACTCACCAGTGACTTCTAACACAAAAAATAAATTCCAAAGTTTTTACCATGTCCACGAGGCCCTATGATCTGGCCCCCACTACCTCTCTGATCCCACCCTTTTCCTCTCACTCACTGCCCCAATCATGCCCGGAACGTCCTTGCCTTAGGATTTTTGCATTCGCTATTTCCCCACTTGAAAGTCTCTTCTCTCAGATTCCTCTGAGTTTATTCTCTCACTTTCTTAAGATAACTCTCGAATATTTCCTAATCAAAGAGGGATTTTCCAATCTCCTATTCATAAAATAATATTTCTCCTTATTCTGCTTTATGTCTCATATGATTACCCATTATGTGTGGTATAGGTTGTGCACTGCCCAATTCCTGGGGATGTCATTCACTTTAACTGCAGTATGATTGGCTCCCCCTAGAGTTCTTCAGTGCACAACTGTGTCGCCAGACCTGATAACATACATTATAATACAAATTTGTTTGGTTATTTGCTTATTTATTTTCTTTCTTTTCTTTTCTTTCTTTCTTTCTTTCTTTCTTTCTTTCTTTCTTTCTTTCTTTCCTTCTTTTTCTTTCTTTCTTTCTTTCTTTCCTTCTCTCTCTCTCTTTCTTTCTTTCCTTTCTCTCTTTCTCTCTCTCTTTCTTTTTTCTTTTCTTTTCTTTTTTTTTTCTTTCTTGAGAGAGTCTCGCTCTGTTGCCCAAGCTGTAGTGCAGTGGTATGATCACAGCTCACTGCAGCCTCTGCCTCCTGGGTTCAAGTGATTCTCCCACCTCAGCCTCCCAAGTAGCTGGGATTACAGGCACCCACCAACGTGACCAGCTAATTTTTGTATTTTTAGAAGAGACGGGGTTTCACCATGTTGGTCAGCTGGTCTTGAATTTCCGACCTCAAGTGATCCTCCCACCTCGGCCTCCCAAAGTGCTGGGATTACAGGCATGAGCCACTGCACCCAGCCTGGCTTATTTGCTTATTTTCTGACTCCACCACTAGAATGTAAGCTCTTCAAGGTCAGGACTTGGAGTACTCCAGCCTGTAGGGCAGTACCCACAACATAGTATATATTCAAAAATTATTTGACATATGAATGAATATGTGCTTGGTGTATGTGTATTTCTATGTGGATGCATAGAGGGAAAAGGTCTAAAAAGAAATACCCAAATGTGGATAGTGATTATATCTGAGCAATGGAATTACATGTGATTCTTCACTGTCTTCTTTATCCTTTCCTTTAGGCATGGATATTTTAATAAAATGAATATATTATTTTCACAGAGACAAAAGTATTTTGGAGTCAGATAAACCTGAAATTGAATTCTGGCTCCACTCATTGTGTAACCTTGGGCAAACTTATTACCATCTCTGTCTCTCTTTAAAATGGAGACTCTATCTAGTTCATTGGGCTAGTTCATTAAATAAAATACGTATGTCAAAGCTTGGCATGGCACCTGTCTGAGAGCAAGCCTTCAGTAAACAGTACTCCCTCTTCTCCTCTGATTATATTTTTATTATTTATATTTTATTATTTTATTTTTATTATCACTGACATGTAAATAAAGGCTCCTAAGCCTTGAGGATGAACCTCATGTTCGTCCCCCGGTGTCCTTCCCTGATGGAGAAGGGAATTGCTGGGCTGGCCCAATGCCCAGGACAGTGCAGGGTAGTGAGTTAGTAAAGGAGAAGCCATCACACCTCAAGGGAGACCCATCATTAATACAATCTGAGATCTTTGAAGACATCTGAATCCGTATATGTTTGCTTGTGGATTGTGGCAGGAAAATGGGCTGGATGGGCAGGAAGAGGAGGGAGGTATCCTGTTCTTTACTTTTCACTGGGTCTGGAAATGGAGAAACCCCAGGTAAAAGAATGACTGGGGCCACCGGGGGAAAATGAAACTGGATCTTTTGGGTCTGCTGGAAGGAAGAAAAGCTGAAGGGAGCCTGTCAGAAGCCCAATGTG
This sequence comes from Pongo pygmaeus, assembly GCF_028885625.2. Lineage (NCBI taxonomy): Eukaryota > Metazoa > Chordata > Mammalia > Primates > Hominidae > Pongo > Pongo pygmaeus. The sequence continues at coordinate 50,525,666 of NC_072386.2, read as the reverse complement.
CCCACCTGGGCCAAGTGCCCAGAGCCAGGAGAACATCCTTACCTTGGGCCAGAGACCTGGGTGGCAGTGGAACAGGACAAGGCTCCAATCTCATCCTGCTATCCTTTAGCTCAAACAGCAGAGGACAGATTGGTTAGTCATAGATTTATGGTGATATTTATCTGGGTCGGAAGTCATGTTCATGTCCATCACAATGATGTACTTCATTGCTCACCTGCTGGCTTCCCAGAGAGCCCACCAAGGAATGTCTCAGCCAAATGTCTCAATTATCAATCCTGGCAATACTTCCGGCTTGAATCCTGCTACCTTCTCACCAAGGAAGGCTCAGTAATTTTAACTTAGAGTGAAATCTGAAGGTCCTACTTCCCCTCTATTGTTTAAAACTAGAACAATGGTTGGGCACAGTGGCTCATGCATGTAATCCCAGTGCTTTGGGAGGCTGAGGTGGGAGGATTGCTTGAGCCCAGGAGTTCTAGGCCAGCCTAAGCAACAGAGTGAGACCCCCATCTCCATAAAAAATACAAAAACTAGTTGTGTGTGATGACATGTGCCTGTATTCCTAGCTTCTTGGGAGGCTGAGGTGGGAGGATCACTCGAGCCCAGGAATTGGAGGCTGCAGTGAGCTGTGATTGCACTACTGCACTCCAGCCTGAACAACAGAGCAAGACCTGTCCTAAAAAGTAAGTAAATAAGTAAGTAAACAAATAAATGAAACTGGAGCAAGCCTCAAGCAGGCAGCTCCCTTCCCCCATCCTCTGGCCTATCCTTATTCCTGTAGGATTTCCAGAGGCATTCCAAACAGAAAACATCCCTAGCCCTCCAACATGAGAGTAGCAAAAAGAAGGAAAAAGATGGTCAATGGCCAAAGGTCTTTCATTAGTCAAGAGTCTTCAAACCCAAAAGATTATTCTTCCCAAACTTTGAACCCCAAATGTCTCTCCTTAGGAATAATTAAAGGCAGATAAAGAAGTCTTTGTTTCTGGATTCACCTAGAGGCACTCCCAGGCATTCTGTCCCTTAGCCTTTTGAATTCTCTTCTTGAAGAAAAGGCAAGAGGATCAAGGAAATGAGTTTGCCTGTCCTTAGCCTCCAAGCCACATGTACCAGAAATGTCCATCATGGTGTCTATGATATCCATGTCTTTTCTAAAACAAATTTCACGACCTTAGCACCAGGTTTCAACCCAGCATTAATGCTCCCACCCCGCAACAGCTGGTTGGACTAGGAGTGGGGTCCTGGTCCAAGGGCAGTAAAAACATTGGCCCATGAGGTAGTGTTGTATAAGAGGAACTCTGCCCCAATTGAAATGAGCAGGGCAGTGATGTTTGTGTCCTCAAGAATTTGAAATGGAGAAGATCTGAGGCTGCAAGTATGTATCTCCTAAAACAAGAGGGCTCATTAACCAGCTGTGGTTGGGATAAACCAAAATTGTGAGAAAATAAAAAGCATGACATGGAGAAGACATACATATTAAAGGTGTTGCAGTTACTGGCAGCTTGGAAGAAGAGCAGACACAGATAGAAGCAAATGATGTTACTGAAGATTAGTTGTCCCTGGTAGAACTTCTTCTGGATTTGATTGTTTCATAGTCATAACTTTGAGCAACTCCATAAACTGACTCACAGTACAGAGACTGAAGCTAGTTTTCCAAGCTCTTTTTCTTTTCCGCAGTACATAAAAGAAGTAGTGTCAGTGTCACTGCGGGGCTTCAATCTTCCAGCAGACATCACCAGCACATTCTTACTATTGACAATCAGTCTTGGCAAGCTTGCTCGTCTCCATCCATCCATAAAGCTATTTTCCACTGGGCTTCTTTAAGGCCCACATGACGATGACATGAGAAGTAGTTTCCATTTTCCCTCTGTTTGGCTCCATGAACACATTTAGTCTATATTGAGCCACAGCTGTACAATTAGACAGGTACATTCTCCTGCCTTTGGGTGCTTCCATGTTCCTCCAGGGTGAATCCCCAGTGGATTCACAGCCTGGCCAAGCACATTTTACATTTGGTAATAGAGCCCCTGGGGATTATGTGTGAAAGGATGCAACAGAGATCAAATCTCTTCAGACTCTTTGCTCTATATTGCATCTTGATTTTTGCCTTAGCTCCTCTAGTTTTTGCCTTTAATTATGTCCGTAGAATAAGCCTAGAAGTTGCAACCAAGAAGATCAAAAGGGTAATTGAAAGTCATTTTATTACCTGGAAGAGGCTTAGCTTTAATAGGGAGTAGATAAAAAGATTGTAGGAGTCCCTACAGTTCAAAGGTTTTTCAAGAATACACATAAAAACAATTTATATCCTTTGAAAGCCAAAAAATGTAAAATCCAATCAATTAATATAGTAGTGTAGGTAAGTATGGCTAATTTGCCTGGAAAGATGAAAGAATTGGGAAAGAGTCCCTACTATAGACACATGGGGATCCACGTGTTCCATCCATGTTGTGACAAAAATTCAGTCATCATCCCACAGGGAGTATCTTTGGTAATTAATAAAACATTGCAAGAGGGGATGGTAAATACAAAAATATTTGGGACGATATCCCAAAATTGTTGGGGATTATATAAATTAGCATCTTTCACCTCAGATTTAGAATTGAGTAGATTTTTTTAAGAAAACCAAATATAAATTATTTATGTTTTTGCATTAAGGATCTGTACATGTTTAATATTTTATCATTTCTAAAATATAAAATAATTTTAGCCTGTTAGAATAAGGGCTGGTGTAGTAATTTTAATTTCATATGCATACTTCAGTAATTATTTAAACTTGTTATTTAAGTTGAAGTCAATTTATAAATAGTATTGGAACATGTAAAAATATTAAGATTTGCTGAACTTACAAATTTAATTCATAGCTTTAAGGGTTAAGTATTAGTTTTATATGCTAAATCAGAAAATTGGTATATAAAAAGGCTATAGGACGGTAATGATGATGGATTTGACACTCTTATAACTCCCCTCCCTCTTAAAATCCTACTAAAGCTATAGCAAAGAAATTGTCTTTTTTAAAAGATAGAAATCCATAACGATGGGAAGAAAAGGTGAAAAGACAATGGCAATACATTTTGGAAGTTGAAAAGTAGAATGACTGTTAACTTACTTTAGCAGATGCAAGAAACCTGAATCTTAATCCTGAAATGGAGAAAGCCAAGAATGTCCTGATCTAAACCACAGAGACCTCAAAAGACACAGAACAACACACAAGTTCTTGGGAAGCTACTGGAGGATGTGTGTCATCAAAACAAGGGAATCAGCAGTCCTGTATCTATGAAGAAACAACTGGAAATGATAGGTTCTTGAATTCCGATTTTCTTTTAGGGTGAGAAAGTGGGCCACTCAGCTCTGCTTTATAATATTGGGCTTCTGAGAATGATTAGTATTTAAGTGAGCAGAGATACTTCTAAAGTGTTCTATTATATAAATTATACAGAGATAAGAAAATGGGAGGTTAGCACAGACAGAGGCAGAGTTAACCTCCAGAGTGAGGGTAAAGGGAGATGTCTGGTACACAGCCCAGCCCCGGGCAGGGAGGACGAGCATCCAGACCCAAGCACTGAGGCACAGGAGGTAGACAGGCTGCAGATTGTCATCACCACATTATTGGCCACCATACCTTCTTCTTCTTCTTTTTAATAAACTTCATTTTTAGAGTAGTTTTAGGTTCATAGCAAAATTGAATGGAAGATACAGAGGTTTTCCATTAACCCTCTGCCCCAACACATGCATAGCCTCCTCAATTATCCACATCCCTCACCTCAGTGGTACGTTTTTTCCAATTGGTGAATCTTCATTGACACATCATGATCACCTAAAGTCCATACTTTACATTAGCATTTACTCGTGGTACATCTAAATTCTTTGGGTTTGTATAAAAGTATAATGATGTGTCCATCATTACAGTAACATACAGAGTAGTCTCACTGCCCTGAAAGTCCTCTGTGTTCTATTTGTCCCTCCCTCCCCCTTAACCCCATGGCAATCACTGATCTTTTTACTGTCTCCATAGTTTTGCCTTTTCCAAAATGTCATACATATGAAATCATACAGTATGTAGCCTTTTCAGATTGGCTTCTTTCATTCATTAATATGCATCTAAGGTTCTTCCATGTATTTCATGGCTTGATAGCTTATTTCTTTTTAGTGCCAAATAATATTCCATTGTCTGGATGCACCACAGTTCATTTATCTACCCACCTACTGAAGGGCATCTTGGTTGCTTTCAAGTTTTGGCAATTATGAATAAAGCTGCTGCTATAAACATCCATGAGCAGGTTTTTGTGTGAATATAAGTTTTTAACTCCCTTGAGTAAATACCAAGGAGTATGATTGCCAGGTCATATAGTAAAAGTACGCTTAGTTTTCTAAGAAACTTGAAAAGAAGGACAGCTGTTGAATTAGCTCACAGCTGAGGTTGGGCACTCATTTTTAACGAGGTTTCCAGTCACTCTCAGGAACCAATTTTGTCCACATTTTATTGTCCTCCAGCTCTTCTTCAGAGTGTGAGACAAGAGGGGCTAAATTTAAACAGGCAGGATAAATCTAAAGGACTGCGTTGGACAGGGTGCGGTGGCTCACGCCTGTAATCCCAACAGTTTGGGAGGCCGAGGTGGGTGGATCACCTGAGGTCAGGAGTTTGAAACCAGCCTGGCCAACATGGCGAAACCCTGTCTCTACTAAAAAATACAAAAATTAGCCAGGTGTGGTAGTGTGGGCCTGTAATCCCAGCTACTCAGGAGGCTGAGGCAGGAAAATCACCTGAACCCGGGAGGTGGAGGTTGCAATGAGCTGAGATCATGCCACTGCACTCCAGCCTGGGCAACAACAACAAAAAATGACAATAACAACAAAAAAGTATTGCACTGAACAGGACTTCAGAAGGACTTCTCAGACCAGACATCCACAAACATTGCCTGTCTATAAAGGGCTGGATAGTAAATCTTTTAGGCTTTGTAGACCTACAGTCTCTGTCCAAACTGTTCAGTTGTGTCATTTTTGCACAAAAGCAGCCATAGACAGTATGTAAATCGGGGAATGTGGCTGTTTCAATAACATGTTGTAAAAACAGGTGGTGGTCCAGACTTGGCCCAAACACTGTAGTGTGCTGACCCCTGCCTTAGATGAATGTGTGAGGAGGTAGAAATGCTAAGGGCTGGATCACTAATGGTAGGATTTCAGGCTGTTTGGCAAGTGGGTGAGTATCAGTCAGAATATTATTTGTTGCAGTTATTGGAAGACTTTCCAAACTTGTTTAAGCCAAAGGGGAATTTATGGCTTATATAATTGAAAATCCAGAGGCAGATTGGCTTTAGGAGCAGCTGGGTACAGGGACGTATTGATTTCTGTTTTTTCTCATCTTCAGGCTCACATTCTCCTCTGTTAAGTGCATTCCCAATCAGCTTCTTTCCTCAGGTTGGAAAGTGGCTGCCAGCAGCTACTAAGGTGCTATCCTTCCAGATTCTCATCCTGCAGAAAGAGCATGAGATTCCTGGCAGAAGATTTGAGATGCAGTCAAAGCACACTGGCTTAAGTCGGGCCTTAAGTCTGGATGGGATGCCCCTTTACCTGCTCCCATTGGGTCCCGTACTTCCACCTTCATAACACTAACAATGCTAGAGTGTGGCAGCTCTCAAAGTCTTGTCCTCCAGCAGCATCAGTGTCACCTACCTGGACATTTCATAGAAATGCAGATTCTCTGGCTCCACCCACATCCTCTGAATCAGAAACTGTTGTTGTGGGGGGGAGGGTACGCAAGATATCTGTGCTTTAACAAGCCCTCTAGAAGATTCTGATGCACTCCCAGCTTGAGAACTCTACTTGCTCTAATGTGATTGCCTGTTTACTGTTGGGATCCCACACCAGATGCAAGCACCAGGAGGCAGGGCCACATCTGTTCCGTTCAACACTGTATCTGCCAAGCCCACAGTAGGTGCTCTGCTAATTCTATGTGGTAAACTTCAAAAGACAAAGGTAAGAAAGAGTGAGGGGACAAGGCTGGAGACAGCTGCCAAGTGTCACACTTCTGCCTTCCTCCTTCCACTTTCTTCCTCTCGCCTCTGGAGTCAGTCACACTAGATGCTCCCATCTTTTTGCTTGTTTGTTTTTTGCGTTGCCGAGGGCTCCATTACCTTTCAAATAAAATGGCCTCTATAGAAGCAGTCCTGGGGCTCTGGGCAGGCACCATTAGCCTGAAGAAGCGCCCTGGGACAGGACATACCCTCATGCAGAGCTGGGGTGAGTGGTGGGCTCTGTGTTAGCGGTGGGATTTGGCTGAGCTCCTTCAAGTCTATGTCCCTCTCTGGGGGCTTCCAACAGCTTGTGGTTGGAAGGTGTGTTGACTTCTCCACAGGAATCTATAGCACAGCACAGTAAATGTGTTGAGACAGTAAGTGAGCACACACAGTAAGTGTGATAAGGGTAGAAGCCAGATGCCTGCGAGAGAACCAAGGGGACCAGCTGGGGGATAGGGAGGGTAAAAGCCAGCGACAAATGTTGCAGCAGCAAAGGAATTCTAAGAGTTCCCTATGAATTTTTCTCTCTTCTCCTCCTCTCCCTTCTCCACCCTCCATCCCTACCCCTCTCTCCTTGTTTCTTTTACTGTCCGTGTCTTGATGTATCCATCATATGTGATCATTTTCAGATAGGACAATGAACCCAAGTAGGAACCTTTGCTTTTTTTTTCTTTTTTTCTATGAGACAGGGTTTTGTTCTGTCTCCCAGCCTGGAGTGAAGTGGTGCAATCTCGGTTCACTGCAACCTCCGCCTCCCAGGCTCAAGTGATTCTCCTGAGGCATGCACCACCACGCCTGGCTAGCTTTTGTATTTTTAGTAGAGATGGGGTGGGTTTCACCATGTTGGTCAGGCTGGTCTCAAACTCTTGACCTCAAGTGATCCACCTGCCTCAGCCTCCCAAAGTGCTGTGGTTATAGGCGTGAGTCACTGCACCCAGCCTCTGTTTCTTTTCTTTAAATAAAGCAACACATTCACACATTCACTGTTCGAGACTGTGATTTCTGAGGAGCAGGTTTTCCTGTGTGCATGTAGAGGAGTGACTTTCCCCCTTCATGTCTAGAATGGCATTTGAAATGACATTCTGGTCTGTTTCTTGTGTGAATGTGAAAATTGTCATCTGTGTTCTCATAGATATACTGTGGTTGCCCATGGGGTGAGAGGGCTTCACTTTGTGACTTCTCCTAAAGGTAGTCTATATCCCTGCTGTCAGTCACTGTGAAGACAGTGGCAACGGTGCTCCAGAGTGGCAGGGGTTAAATGCTGCTCCAGAGCCTGCCACAGGGAACCAGGTAGAGAGAACGTCCCTCTAAGGGACCCAAATGAATGGGGGGCAAATAGGATCCCAATTATTTTCAAAAATTTGCCCAATTATTCAAGTCAGAGGTTGGCAAACTATGGCCTTTGGGCTTGTTTTTATAAATAAAGTTATATTGGAACATGGTCATGCCCATTCACTTACAAAATCTCCAAGGCTGCTTTAGCAATACTATGGCAGTCAAGTAGTTGTGACAGAGCCTTTCTGGCCCATAAAACCTAAAATATTTACTATCTGGCCCTTTACAGACAAAAGTTTGCCATCTTCTGCTCTGATGGAAGATTTATTTCCCCTTTTTATCACCAGCCTGGTCCTAGCCTGGTTATGTTTACAGGGTCCAGCTTGATTTTATCTATGGTAATGGGCTTCAAATATTTATTATAAACATTTTATTTTTTGAGGCAGGGTTTCACTTCCGTTGCCCCGGCAGGAGTGCAGTGGCATGATCATGGCTCATTGCAGCCTCGACCTCCTGGGCTCAAGCCATCCTCCCATCCCCTTTTTACATTTTTTGTAGAGACAAGATCTCATTCTGTTTCCCAGGCTGGCTTCGAACTCTTGGGCTGAAGCCATCCTCCTCCCTTGACCTCCCAAAGTGCTGGGATTAAAGGCGTCAGCCACCTTGCCTGGCCCTAAATGTTTTGTTTAGAAATAACTTTAAACATAAAAAAATTAAAAGAATAAGATAGTACCAAAAATATAATATTCTCTTTACCAGATTCACCTATTGCTAACATTTTATGCTTTTTGCTTTATCATTTGTGCTCATTCTTTTCTTATATATGTATATAAAATATTTATATTTTATTCCATATTTATTACGTGTAATGTTTTTAATCATTTAAAGCTAAGTTACATACCTCAAAGCCTGTGTGTATAAATACTTCATGTATGTGTACAGGTTTTTTAACAATTGGGTTATTTCCTTTCATAACCAAGTATAGTTTTCAACTTTAGTAAAGTTAATATTGATACAATACTTTTATCTATTCTCCCATCCACATTCCAGTGGATGTCCTTTGTAGCGTTTTTTTCTCCCATCCAGTACAGGATTCAGGGACAGGAGTTGCATTTAGCTGCTGTGAACATGAACCTTTGGCTTCTGAGGTTTGATTCTAATGAAGAATGAAGCACTTCCTTTAAAGCTCATCTTTAGAAAACTGTAAGGAAAAGGCAATCTTTTCTCCAGTTCTTTAGAGCTTATACCTGGGGAGCACCTTGAACAGTCTGGGGGAAATTTCTAGATAAAAGTCCATGGAGCAAGGCTTCTAGAAAGGCAGGTTCCTATAGCTGCCTACCCTATTCTGTGAACATAGCAGCGGTGCCACACATTTGGAGACCAGCATGGTCTTCAAGTAAGATAGTACCATGCTAGTCTCCAAACGACCCCCGGGGAGATGGATTTCCAGCGGAACCTCTTCATTCTCTGGCTGCAGTGGGTCCAAAAGATTCCTTTCCATGATGCATCCCAGCCTTGCAGAAGAAATGCATGTTAGATCCTTCCATCATCCTGAGAATTTGGACATGTGAAAATAAGCAAGAAACCCAGAACCAAATGTATAGATTTGGAAGCTGTTGATCTGAGAAGTATCCGAGCCTGTTAACTTAATAAGGATCAACTTTTTGACATTCGGATTAATTATATCAATTAGAGCTACTCTTTAAAGAATAATTACTGATCTTTTTAAAACAAAAAGAGAAAGATAATTTTTGTTAGTATAAATGGGTTAAACAAAAATGAATGTATACTATAGACAATGAAGTTCGATTTGATATATGTGTACTGTATTCATGTAATCTTGCAGAAGTCAGTATATATAGAGTATACCATTCATTTAATTGTTTACTCATTTTTTCCATCAATGATTTATTGAAGGTGTATTGTGTGCTAAGTGCTGGGAATAGAGAAATGAATCACACATTCCTTGATAAGTGGGGAGGGCCATTTTGTTGTATTAAAAATTTTGGATTTATCTTTCAGAAAGTGTTATTCTCACTGGCTCTGGCCTGGACCAAGAAAACGCAGGTTTGAAAGTTTGAGATTTTTTTTGGAGGGGGGTGGTGGCAGTAATCTTTTGGAAAACATGAAGCCCAGTAACTGTCTGAGGCTAAACTGAAAACACTGGTAAAGGGTTTAAGATTCTAACGATTCTTCCAGAACAACCAGCCTGACAATGAGTAATATGCAGTTTGATGTGAAAATTAGAAAACTGGCAGATGAACCTGCAAAACGGAAATTGGATTTCCAGAGAGACGAATGGGAGGCCATGCGGCTGAATAGAGTTCATAAGATGCAAACACATGCAGGGAGCTGCAGCCCTCCTTCGTTCCCAGTGTGCAAAGGAAGTCCCTGCATCGCGTGCCTATTATTTATTTATTTATGGGCAAAAAGCGAGAGTTCCATAGTGTGGTGTTTATTATCAAAATGGATGGATTCAATATCAAGCAATGATGTGTTCAAAATGAAAGCCACATCATTAACTGTTACAGGTGTTTATTAACACAGTTTCCTCCTTAGTCGAATAAAACAGCCATTATCCCACCAGGTCCCACACTCTCTCTTGCCTTTTTTCTTTGTCTGGCTTTGGCAGAGTCTCCGTTTCTGGAGGCAGCTTGGCCGAAAGCAAATCTGGGCAAAGCAGAGATATCCAAGGGAAGGTGATGAGGGATGGAAAACTCCTAGACAGTAGTTTTAACAAAGAGGAGTCCATCCTCTAAAAGTACAAGCATTACTTGTCAACTGACTGCACTGTCACAACCATCTATGCCGTTAGCTTGTCCATTTATTGTCTATCCCTTTTCTTCTCTCTCTAACCTCTTCTCTCATTGCATATTATTAAAATCAAGAAATGGCTTCCATTCTGTGAGCTGTGACTTCTAACGTGGCCACATAGCTGGTGGACAGGTGGCAACCTTCATCTCCAAGGATCCCCTGCACTACTCGCTTTATGCCCAGAGCAACCTCATGCTGACAAGGACTGCACAGTTTTGAACACCCATGCTCCAATCAAAAGAAACCAATTTGTGAGAGACGATATAAATCCATGATTACTGCACTGAAACCTCTTTCTGCTCCAGGCAGAGAAGCTAAATTACCACCCGAGTGATATAAAGTTAGTTTGAATATTTCATTGGATCAAATGCAACATGTCTCAGAACCTCTCCTCTTTTAAGTCAGAATTAAAGAATTGTTATCAGGCATAATAATAGACACTATCGTTTGCATACATTTTATCTCAAGAGACTTTTGAAGTTATGCAATACGCCAGTGGTTAATTGTTCTTCACACTCCTGACATATCAAATTACAGCTCAGATGAGAGAGCAACCCATTTGTGATTGGAATGATTGGCAGGAGCCTACAAGGAGAGCATCTTCGAGGACTGAAGGAGGAGTATCTTTTCAGGCTTTTCCATGGAGACCTTGGAGACCATGGGTTCTGGATGGTTCTGTTATAACATGATGGAGACTTCATTAGTCTGGGTTCCTAGATGAGTGTGAAACACTTTCTCCACTGATTGAATTACAATTATAATGTGAAAGAAAAATAAATCTTTATTGTGTAAAACTACTGAAATATCAGAGTTACAATACTGTAGTGTAGCAAATTCTGGCAAATACTTCCCAGCAGATTTTCAATTCCATTTCATTGGCCAAACCTAGATGATATGGTCGCCTATAGCTGGAAGGAAGGCTGGGAAAGATGGAAGAGGATTGTTAATTTGGCTTAAAAGAATCATGGTCTGCCCCCTGAGGCTGTTCTGACCCAGAAAAAAGTTGAGGTCCTATTACACGGAAGAAAGATATTAGGTAGGCAACTTTCAGTGTCTGCCAAATCACCAGACACTATTCAGGCTAAACAAGGAAGAAGCTAAAGCCAAAAAGGCAGAGGTGAATATCCAGGTATTTCTGTAATGGCATGCCTCAGACTAAGTGTCCCAGAAACGGCTGATCCCAAGTGGCTCCTTCTCCACTGTTTGAGCTGTCAAGATGCCTGGTTAAGTGACTGTTAAACGGCTACTGCCTCCTGCCTCTCACCTCCCAAAAGGCTGCCCTTGAGGTAGGAAGGGAAGTGATCCCACTATCCCTTTGCAGAATCTCTCAGAGAGGTTATGAGGCTGAACAGATTTGTGTTTGAAAGGAGCTTTGAGGCTGTGGCTTGAAAGGTACCACAGAAGTGCAAATGCCTGCAATTCATCGGCCTGCTGAATGGAACAGGAACTGAATCGCTTTAAACTAGAATTTCAGGGTCTATGGCTGGTGTCTGGGATTTGCACAATGGTTTTTTTTGAAAGTACTTTCTTCTGTGAATGCTGCTGTCTGTCCCCTCAGTTCCTCACCCAAGTTAACCCTCAGCACTCTCCTGTCCAACTCCTGCTGGAAGAGGCAAAACTGCGAATTGTCCAAAGTTTGGCTCTCAAACTTTTATCAGCTCTTTCCCTGACCTTTTCTGGTATTCAGCCCTTCCACCATTCCACAGTCTTCCCCTGCCTCAGGCCTTTTCTGTTGGGAGAAATTGAACTCCTACCAGCCAGACCCAGGGATTGGCCCCATAGGGACAGGTGGGTGGGTTCTGAGGATCACGATGGTACCCACCAAAACAAACTACCTGGAGGGTTTGTTAAAAGTGCATATTCCCAGGCCCAGGCCCAGCCCAGAGCCACTGATGCAGGATCTTCATGGGTGAGTTTCAGGAGTCTGCATTTTCCCAGGCCTGTGAGTGTTTGCTAGAAAGTGTTCCAAGAAAGATTCCCTACACGATGCAGGAATTGTGAACACTTGTATTGTCCTGGGTCCTGCACTGAGTGTCTTCCCTTTAAGCTGTCATTTTATCTTCTTAGGACCCTAGGAAGTACCTGTAATTCTCTGCATTCCTCCATTTTCCAGATGGGGAAACTTGACTAAGGAGCTCAGCCAGGATAGGGACTCAGGCTCTACAGTAGCACTCTAGCCTGATTGAGTTATCTGTTTCCCCTCCCTGAAAATTACCATTTTAAAAAGAATTTCAGGGCGAGAATCTAGTGTAATGGATCTGCAGTGGTGATGTCTCTGGCAGCAGAACTGGTGGGAGGCTATTACCCAATGCCATGGTGTCAGGAAGAGTTAAATCCTTTTGACAATTCAATGGCTCCCTTTAGCTTTGCCCAAATGGCACCTGTTGTTGAAGTCAATAGAGCTTACAATTTAATTTCATCTGCTTGCAAACAATCTCTTTCATTAGAGGGTGGAATGATGATAGGATTCTCCCAGCCATGCGGTTTCACTTTCTACAGGGGCAATGTATGAATACAGTCATTGTTTTCTGCAGAGAGAGAGAGAGGGGGAGAGAGAGAGAGAGAGAGAGAGACACTCCCCACACTGCCTGTTACAGGAAGTAGGTGTCTGGGTAAAGTGGGTGGGAATGAGTGAGGATGAGAAGGGATGGGAAGGGGTCAAGCTGCACATTGAGCCCCTAAAAGACTGCTCAGTCTTTTCCCTCTGTGAGCTGTCAGCCGTACCCTTGCAGGCTAATCAGTATGCTCAACAGAATCTGAATGCCTCCATTATCCAAATCACAAGGAGGTGGCTTTTACATCTATTATAGATGAACTCACAGCATGGGCATGAGGGACTCTTTCTGTTCAACTCTGAGCTAAATGGAACCTTTGGTTCAATAATAAAGGTGATGAAGAGAATAATAACTAAGCAATAGCAATGCTAGTAATAGTTACCATTTACTCGCTACTGTACTAGGTGCATTGCATACATTTCTTTCTTTAATTTTCTCTACAACTCTGGGAAGTAGGACTCTTGTGCCCATTTTATAGAGGAGGAAGCTGAGACAGAGCTAGAAGAGGTAACTGTCTGACATCACATAGCCAGTAAAAAGAGCTAGGACTGGAACCCACGTTTGTCTGAATTCAAATGTATACTTTTCTACCACGCCCGTGACACTCATCCTCCACCTGAGTCTCAGTAATGAGATAAAGGGCGCATCATTTTCTGTGGATCAGAACCATTTCCATGACAACCACGAAACATTACTCATTATGTCCAGAGTATTGAAGGTATTTAGAGACTCCCTTCTTTTTTCCCTGGGGAATTTCTTAGAGAAATTGGCAGGAGGATACTGTTAGAGATTTCATTTTCTTTTATGAGTTATTGGTGATAGAGTGTACGTGTGTGTTTGCATGTTCTGGCAATACTGGTGTCTGGCGTGTGACCTGTTTTTTATTAAAGTTATAGTTTTTGCAGGGAGATGGGGTTATTACTGGTGCTTTGGGAAAGCAGGTGTCAATGCTGGAATGACTCTGGCATTCAGAAGGTGATTTCAAGTTCTTTGTGCAAGAGATGTACATGCTAATAGGAAAAATACACTTTCTTCTTTGCAGGCTAAGTTCTGAAAGATTATACTAGCTCTGCAGATTGCAAAAGGCAAATAAAAGTACAGACATGGCCCTGGGAGGCAGACTTGGAAGGGAAAGGAAAGGAAGAGAGAGCAATGTCTCTGAAGAAGGCAAAGGAAGGGCACAGTCCCTTCCTGCAGTGCTGTGGAGTCCATGTTGCATGGGGCAGGCACCTGGCCTATTTCCACAAGTGCACCTTTGTCTCTTCATCTCACCTGAACATCATCTTTTCCCAAACCCACTTCCCTTCTTCTCATCCAGAACACTCCTGTCCCCTTGAGCCAATGTTCTTATCCTTGGCCTCAGTTGGGGTTCATACTTTATTTATTCTCTGTTGCTTCCAGACTCTGGTTCTGCTACTGTGACTGGGCAACTCCTCTTCTCTTGAAAACTCAAGAGAAACCTGCTGCCTATACCCTGGTCCCTCATCCCTACTCAGTGCCTTCCAAGGCCTCCATGCTCTGCCTCTTGGTTGAGACCCCCTTTTCTCTCAGTCAGTACCAGCTCTCATCCTCAGTGTCTTCAGTATCTACATTACTGACTCCTCCAACATCTAACCTTCTCCATTGCTTATTTTTTTATAGACAGGGTCTCTCTCTGTGTTCCAGGCTAATGGGAGTGCAGAGGTGCAATCATAGCTCACTGCAGCCTCGAACTCCTGGGCTTAAGCAATCCCACCTCAGACACCCAAGTTGCTGGCACTACAGGTACACACCACCAGGCCTGGCTAATTTTTTTTTTCTTTGTAGAGACCCATCTCTACAAAAGATGGTCTTGTTATGTTGCCCACCATTGTCTCAAATTCCTGGGCTGAAGTGATCCTCCCGTCTCAGCCTCCCAAAGTGCTGGGATTACAGGTGTGAGCCACCGTGCCCTGCCCATCCCGAATTTCTTAACTTCTTCAATCTCAAAGACAGTCCTATCTGCTCTTTCAGTCACCCACAGGCGCTCTTATTCTAGATCTTGCTACTGCTTAGGACTCTGCTGCTTCTTATTTTACCAGCTATTTTGTGAACACCTTGAGGGTAGGAATGTAGTTTAACTTGGATTTACTCATTTTTGTCCCCTGACCCATCACTGAATATGGAATTATGTACCTAATGAGTGCCAATGTACAATGAATGAATTGTGGCAGTGAATTCAACAGGTTACTAGAGCTTAATGCTACAAAAAAAAAAAAACAAAAAAAAAAACTGTCATATACATAACTTCCCATTCTCTAACTTCATGTTGAACAACTTTCTGATGGTGTGACAGAGTCAGCCGATCTCCAGGTCAGTCCTCTGATGTGCAGTGGTCATTTGTCATAATCATGGACACCCTACATCTTTTGGGCTCCCAGCTTATATTTTGGTGATTTTTTCTCTTTGAGATTTGCAACTTTGTACCCAGGTTCCAAGCCAGCCTTAACACTAAGGCCAGACATGTGATACAGGTTCCACCAGTGAAATGGGCCCCATGACAAAGAAGGTCACATTCAGCATCCACCTTTCCAGAGAGAATGGCAGGAAGTAACTGGGCTTTCAGGAGCAACAGAAGCAAAATACCTAGCAGTAAAATCCTGTAGCCACCACACAGTGTGTCATGCATTGTGTCCACTGGGCAAGCTGTGTTGCTGCATCCACAATGACAGCGAGACTGACCTGTGAGTGATCCAGCATCTGGGTTTACTTCTTGGCTGTGGGGTCTCTGAGCTTGATACACTGGCTCTGAATTTCTGGAAATTCTGTGAGTTTAACATTATCTTTAATGATTTTCTTTTATGGCCTAAACTAGATAGCATAGGTTCTATTGTTTGCAACTGAAAATCCTGGCTTACGTGGGTAGGCATTTCTGTTTCTTACTGTGAATTGAGAAGTGGCATTCTATCATACCTATAATGCCAGCACTTTGGGTGGCTGAGGTGGGAAGACTGCTTGAGCCCAGAAGCTCAAGACCAGAATGGGCAATGTAGTAAGACCCTGTTTTTATGGAAAACAAACAAACAAACAACAGAAAAACGAAGTGGGCATTCTGGTTTCCCTGATTCTAGCCTGCTCTGGGACAGAGACAAGATCCACGTTACTGAATCTGCAAAGCAGTGAGTGTCAGGTCCTGGACCCTGGACAGTGATGGATTTTCCAAGGTTTCGAAGTGGCAGATATTCCAATGCCATTGGAGATGTGTCTGCATGACAGTCTGGCTTTCTCTAGGTAGCACTTTCAGCATTGCTGTATTTCACACTGATTTTCCATTTGCAATCACATCATATAGTTGTTAGAATTTAGAGGTCACATTTCTGTAGGAATAATAGTGGTCTTTGTTTTCTATCGCCTTGATTTTTTTTTTTTTTTTTTGACAGAATCTCACTCTGTCGCCAGGCTGGAGTGCAGTGGCACAATCTTGGCTCATTGCAACCTCCACCTCCTGGGTTCAAGCGATTCTCCTGCCTCAGCCTCCTAAGTAGCTGGGACTACAGGCATGTGCCACCACACCCAGCTAATTTTTATATTTTTAGTAGAGATAGGGTTTTTCCATGTTGGCCAGGCTAGTCTCAAACTCCTGACCTTAGGTGATCCACCTGCCTTGGCCTCCCAAATTGCTGGGATTACAGGCATGAGCCACCATGCTCAGCCTCCTCTTTGCTTTTATACTGTTTTGATGGTTTTGTTACCCCATTCAGGAACCCATAATGGCTTCCTGTTGTCTGTGGTCAAAATTCCAGACCTCAAACTCTGGTATTTGAGGCTTTCCACATCATGGCTTCACTTTCCAGCTGTATTTCCCAACAGTCTTATACCACTTCCAAAGTGCAACATTTGTTTTTCCATTTGATTAAAAAAAAAAAATCTGGTCACTTCCAAGATGGCCCAATAGGAACAGCTCTGGTCTGCAGCTCCCAGTAGCAAGATTGATGCAGAAGACGGGTGATTTCTACATTTGCAACTGAGGTACCTGATTCATCTCATTGGTACTGGTTGGACAGTGGGTGCAGCCCACAGAGGGTGAGCCGAAGCAGGGCGGGGTGTTGCCTCACCCAGGAAGTGTAAGGGGTCAGGGGATTTCCCTTTCCCAGCCAAGGGAAGCCATGAGTCACTGTACCTGGAGGAGCAGTACACTCCTGCCCAAATATTGCTCTTTTCCCATGGTCTTCGCAACCGGCAGACCAGGAGATTCCCTCCAGTGCCTGGCTTGGCAGGTCCCACACCCATGGAGCCTTGCTCACTGCTAGAGCAGCAGTCTGAGAAAGACCTTGGACACTGGAGCTTGGCAGAAGGAGGGGCGTCCACCATTGCTGAGGCTTGAGTAGGCAGTTCTACGCTCACAGTGTAAATAAAGAGGCATGGAAGCTTGAACTGGGCGGAGCCCACCACAACTCCGCAAGACATACTGCCTCTCTAGATTCCACCTCTGGGGGCAGAGCATATCTGAACAAAAGGCAGCAGACAGCATCTGCATACTTAAATGTCCCTGTCTGACAGCTCTGAAGAGAACAGCGGTTCTCCCAGCATGGCGTTCGAGCTCCGATAACGGACAGACTGCCTCCTCAAGTGGGTCCCTGACCCCTATGTAGCCTGATTGGGAGACATCTCCCAGTAGGGGCTGACAGATACCTCATACAGATGGGTGCCCCTCTGGGACGAAGCTTCCAGAGGAAGAATCAGGCAGCAATATTTGCTGCTCTGCAGCCTCTGCTGGTGATACCCAGGCAAACAGGGTCTGGATGGACCTCCAGCAAACTCCAACAAACTTCTCCGAGCTAAAGGAGCACTTTCCGACCCATCGCAAGGAAGCTAAAAACCTTGAAAAAAGGTTAGATGAATGGCTAACTAGAATAACCAGTATAGAGAAGAGCTCAAATGACCTGATGGAGCTGAAAACCACAGTACGAGAACTTCATGAAGCATACACAAGCTTCACGAGCCAATTCAATCAAGCGGAAGAAAAGATATCAGTGATTGAAGATCAAATAAATGAAATAAAGCGAGAAAAGAAGATTAGAGAAAAAAGAGTAAAAAGAAATAAAGAAAGCCTCCAAAATATATGGGACTATGTGAAAAGACCAAATCTACGTTTGACTGGTGTGCCTGAAAGTGATGGGGAGAATGGAACCAAGTTAGAAAACACTCTTCAGGATATTATCGAGGAGAAGTTCCCCAACCTAGTAAGGCAGGCCAACATTAAATTTCTGGAAATACAGAGAACACCACAAAGACACTCCTCGAGAAGAGCAACCCCAAGACATATAATTGCCAGATTCACCAAGGTTGAAATGAAGGAAAACATGTTAAGGGCAGTCAGAGAGAAAGGTGAGGTTACCCACAAAGGGAAGCCCATCAGACTAACAGTGGATTTCTCGGCAGAAACCCTACAAGCCAGAAGAGAGTGGGGGCCAATATTCAACATTCTTAAAGAAAAGAATTTTCAATGCAGAATTTCATATCCAGCCAAACAAAGCTTCATAAGTGAAGGAGAAATAAAATCCTTTACAGGCAAGCAAATGCTGAGTGATTTTGTCACCACCAGGCCTGCCTTACAAGAACTCCTGATGGAAGCATTAAACATGGAAAGAAAAAACCGGTACCAGCTACTGCAAAAACATGCCAAATTGTAAAGATCATCGATGCTATGAAGAAACTGCATCAATTAACAGGTGAAATAACCAGCTAGCATCGTAATGACAGGATCAAATTCACACATAACAGTATTAACCTTAAATATAAATGGGCTAAAAGCCCCAGTTAAAAGACACAGACTGGCAAATTGGATAAGGAGTCAAGGCCCATCAGTGTGCTGTATTCAGAAGACCCACCTCATGTGCAAAGACACATATAGACTCAAAATAAAGGAATGGAGGAAGATCTAGCAAGCAAATGGAAAGCAAAAAGAAAAAAGCAGGAGTTGCAATCCTAGTCTCTGATAAAACAGACTTTAAACCAACAAAGATCAAAAGAGACAAAGAAGGCCATTACATAATGGTAAAGGGATCAATTAAACAACAAAAGCTAACTATCCTAAATATATATGCACCCAATACAGGAGCACCCAGATTCATAAAGCAAGTTCTTAGAGACCTACAAAGAGACTTAGACTCCCACACAATAATACTGGGAGACTTTAACATCCTACTGTCAACAATAGACAGATCAATGAGGCAGAAAATTAACAAGGATATCCAAGACTTGAACTCAGCTCTGGACCAAGCAGACCTAATAGACATCTACAGAACTGTCCACCCCAAATCAACAGAATATACATTCTTCTCAGCACCACATCACACTTATTCTAAAATTGACCCCATAGATGGAAGTAAAACACTCCTCAGCAAATGTAAAAGCACAGAAATCACAACAAACTGTCTCTTAGACCACAGTGCAATCAAATTAGAACTCAGGATTAACAAACTTACTCAAAACCGCACAACTACATGGAAACTGAACAACCTGCTCCTAAATAACTACTGGGTAAATAATGAAATGAAGGCAGAAATAAAGATGTTCTTTGAAACCATTGAGAACAAAGACACAACATACCAGAATCTCTGGGACACATTTAAAGCAGTGTGTAGACTGAAATTTATAGCACTAAATGCCCAAAAGAGAAAGCAGGAAAGATCTAAAATCAACACCCTAACATCACAATTAAAAGAACTAGAGAAGCAAGAGCAAACAAATTCAAAAGCTAGCAGAAGGCAAGAAATAACTAAGATGAGAGCAGAACTGAAAGAGATAGAGACACAAAAAACCCTTCAAAAAATCAATGAATCCAGGAACTGGTTTTTTGAAAAGATCAACAAAATAGACCATTATCAAGACTAATAAGAAAAGAGAGAAGAATCAAATAGACGCAATAAAAAATGATAAAGGGAATATCACCACCAATCCCACAAAAATACAAACTACCATCAGAGAATGCTATAAACACCTCTACACAAATAAACTAGAAAAACTGGACACATACACCCTCCCAAGTCTAAACCAGGAAGAAGTTGAATCTCTGAATAGACTACTAACAGGTTCTGAAACTGAGGCAATAATTCATAGCCTACCAACCAAAAAAAGTCCAGGACCAGATGGATTCACAGCCGAATTCTTCCAGAGGTACAAGGAGGAGCTGGTACCATTCCTTCTGAAACTATTCCAATCAATAGAAAAAGAGGTACTCCTCCCTAACTCATTTTATGAGGTCAGCATCATCCTGATACCAAAGCCTAGTGGAGACAAAACAAAAATAGAATTTTAGGCCAATATCCCTGATGAACACTGATGCGAAAATCCTCAATAAAATACTGGCAAACCAAATCCAGCATAACATCAAAAAGCTTATCCACCATGATCAAGTCGGCTTCATCCCTGGGATGCAAGGCTGGTTCAACATATGCAAATCAATAAACATAATCCATCACATAAACAGAACCAACGATAAAAACCACATGATTATCTCAATAGATGCACAAAAGGCCTTCAACAAAATTCAACAGCCTTTCGTGCTAAAAACTCTCAATAAACTAGATGTCAATGGAACATATCTCAAAATAATAAGAGCTATTTATGACAAATCCACAGCCAGTATAATACTGAATGGGCCAAAACTGGAAGCATTCCCTTTGGAAACCGGCACAAGACAAGGATGCCCTTTCTCACCACTCCTATTCTATATAGTATTGGAAGTTCTGGCCAGGGCAATCAGGCAAGAGAAAGGAATAACGGGTGTCCAGTTAGGAAAAGAGGAAGTCAAATTGTCTCTGTTTGTAGATGACATGATTGTATATTTAGAAAACCCCATCATCTCAGCCCAATATCTCCTTATACTGATAAGCAACTTCAGCAAAGTCTCAGGATACAAAATTAATGTGTGAAAATCACAAGCATTCCTCTACACCAAGAACAAACAGCCAAATCATGAGTGGACTCCCATTCACAATTACTACAAAGAGAATAAAATATCTAAGAATCCAACTTACAAGGGATGGGAAGGACCTCTTCAAGGAGAACTACAAACCACCGCTCAATGAAATAAAAGAGGACACAAACAAATGGAAGAACATTCCATGCTCATGGATAGGAAGAATCAATATCATGAAAATGGCCATACTGCCCAAGGTCATTTATAGATTCAATGCCATCCCCATCAAGCTACCAATGACTTTCTTCACAGAATTGGAAAAAACTACTTTAAAGTTCATATGGAACCAAAAAAGAGCCCACATTGCCAAGACAATCCTAAGCAAAAAGAACAAAGCTGGAGGCATCACACTACCTGACTTCAAACTATACTATAAGGCTACAGTAACCAAAACAGCATGGTACTGGTACCAACACAGATGTATACAGCAATGGAACAGAACAGAGTCCCCAAAAATAATACCACACATCTACAACCATCTGATCTTTGACAAACCTGACAAAAACAAGAAATGGGGACAGGATTCCCTATTTAATAAACGGTGCTGGGAAAACTGGCTAGCCATATGTAGAAAGCTGAAACTGGATCCCTTCCTTATACCTTATACAAAAATGAACTCAAGATGGATTAAAGACTTAAATGTCAGACCTAAAACCATAAAAACTCTAGAAGAAAACCTAGGCAATACCATTCAGGATATAGACATGGGCAAAGACTTCATGACTAAAACACCAAAAGCAATGGCAACAAAAGCCAAAATAGACAAATGGGATCTAATTGAACTCAAGAGCTTCTGCACAGCAAAAGAAACTATCATCAGAGTGAACAAGCAACCTACAGAATGGGAGAACATTTTTGCAATCTACCCACCTGACAAAGGGCTAATATCCAGAATCTACAAAGGACTTAAACAAATTTACAAGAAAAAAACAACCCTATCAAAAAGTGGGCAAAGGATATGACAAACACTTCTCAAAAGAAGACATTTATGCAGCCAACAGACATATGACAAAATGCTCATCATCACTGGTCATCAGAGAAATGCAAATCAAAACCACAATGAGATACCACCTCATACCATTTAGAATGGCGATCATTAAAAAGTCAGAAAACAACAGATGCTGGAGAGGATGTGGAGAAATAGGAACACTTTTACACTGTTGGTGGGAGTGTAAATTAGTTCAACCATTGTAGAAGACAGTGTGGCCATTCCTCAAGGATCTAGAACTAGAAATACCATTTCACCCAGCCATCCCATTACTGGGTATATACCAAAAAGATTATAAATCATGCTACTATAAAGACACATGCACACGTATGTTTATTGCGGCACTATTCACAATAGCAAAGACTTGGAACCAACCCAAATGTCCATCAATAATAGACTGGATAAAGAAAATGTGGCACATATATACCACGGAATACTATGCAGCCATAAAAAAGGATGAATTCATGTCCTTTGCAGGGACATGGATGAAGCTGGAAATCATTGTTCTCAGCAAACTATCACAAGGACAGAAAATCAAACACCACATGTTCTCACTTATAAGTGGGAGTTGAACAATGAGAACACATGGACACAGGGAGGGGAACATCACACACCAGAGCCTTTTGGGGGGTGGGGGGCTGGGGGAGGGATAGCGTTAGGAGAAATACCTAATGTAAATGATGAGTTGATGGGTGCAGCAAACCAACATGGCACATGTATACCTAAGTAACAAACCTGCACGTTGTGCACATGTACCCTAGAACTTGAAGTATAATAAAACAAACAAACAAACAAAATCTGGCTATTGATCATGATATTCTGTCTACCTGAAGGAATCTGGCCTCCATCTCTGTCTACCAGAATCTTACTCATCGTTCAGCACGCCATTCAGGTTCCACTTCTTCAATGAAGGCTTATCTAATGTCCTTCTCCAGAAATATTTGCTTTATCTTCTGAAATCTTCTCTGCCATTGAGATAATCTATTCCAGTATGGCTTGTAGAATAATTAGTTTGTCTCTTTAGACATCTTCCAAAGTCAACTGTGGACTCCTTTAGGACAGGGCCATGTCTTACCACTCACTATGTTTCTTGCATCACTGAATATTGAGCCTTGGATACTTTTGGCTCCAAGAGTAGTAGATGTCATCACAGTCAATGCATAAATAAATAAATTAGTGAACCACTAACAATAGATACACTAGCTGTCAAAACAGAAAAAAAAATAGTTTTTTAAAAAAAGGAGGTATCTGCAAGTTTCACTAGATCTTCAGGACTGGGGTGTTCTTGGATTGAAAGGACCACATGGGATCACAATTCTTTAGCAGCACAACTTATAAACCTCGATTATGACACATAGATTTGTAGTACTGGTGGAATCTCATGTTCAAGAATAATAGTCCAATGATAACTTGTGGGTGAGAGAAAAACTTTCTCCATCCTTTTACACATCCCTTCGCATGTAGACTCGGTAGTGGGTGGGGGTGCCTTCAGAAGAGTGGGAAGAACAGAAGTCTTTTTTTTTTTTTCTTTTATTATTATTATTATTATCATTATTATACTTTAGGTTTTATGGTACATGTGCGCAATGTGCAGGTAAGTTACATATGTATACATGTGCCATGCTGGTGCGCTGCACCCACCAACTTGTCATCTAGCATTAGGTATATCTCCCAATGCTATCCCTCCCCCCTCCCCCCACCCCACAACAGTCCCTGAAGTGTGATGTTCCCCTTCCTGTGTCCCTGTAAGAACAGAAGTCTTAAGAGTCGAAAGTCCTAGTTTCCTTAGTTTCGAATCTGCCTCGAACTAGCTGGGTGACCTTGGGCAAGTGATTTATTTTCTCTGGTCCTCTGTTTCCTCATTTAAAAGTTGGACCATAACAATGCTTCTGTTTCATTTGATTGCTGGTAAGTACAATTAATGTATGAACACCTTGAAGTAAAGGAAGGGAAGTTGGGGATAGAAGTCAGTGGGGAGGGCAGAGAGAGAGGAATCCATAAGAAGCAGGGAGTAAATAAGGTAGGAGAGACAGTGGTACAACAGAACCAGAAATTGGCCTAGAGGTACTGGAGGTGGAGGGGCTCTACTTCATGGAAAGGCATCGGGGGGGCCTTCCGAATGTGTTTCTCAGGGCTGTAGCAGAGACAGCTATTTGCCTACCAAAATTTCATTGTCCTTTCTTCTTCACCATCAGACCCCTATATTGTTAGGGTTAGCCACCTTGGGAAGGGCAAAGGTTCTCAAACCTGGGTCTAGGGCCTAGGAAAGCACTTGCATTTTCTAGGCATTCTGCAGACCTTGGAGAATCAGTGCTGTTCAAAGAGGCTTATGAACTTCCTTGTAAAAAACTAGTTTGGAACAGAGCTTCAATAATAGCATGAGGCTGGGGCCTCTTTGTGGCTTGGGATAGTAAAAGATCTCTTTTTACCTGTTATCTTCTGGGGAGATATTCTCCCTCCCTCCCTCCCTCCCTCCCTCCCTCCCTCCCTTCCTTCCTTCCTTCCTTCCTTCCTTCCTTCCTTCCTTCCTTCCTTCCTTCTCTCTGCCTGAAGGAATCTGACCTACATCTCTGTCTACCAGAATCTTACTCAACATTCAGCACGCCATTCAGATTCCACTTCTTCAATGAAGCCCTAAGTCCTTCTCTAGAAATATTTGCTTTATCTTCTGAAATCTTATCTGCCCTTCCCTCTTTCCTTCCTTCCTTCCTTGCTTCCTTCCTTCCTCCCTCCTTCCCTCCCTCCCTTCCTCCTTCCCTCCCTCCCTTCCTCCCTCCCTCCCTTCCTTCCTCATACAGTCATGAAGTCAGTGTTAAGTAGCAGATAGCAATGCTAAGATTTTCTAAAAGATCTATCATGAAAATAACCTGAGTGTATTCAGGGAGCCCAAGCCAGCACATTTTAATTTACACTCTTATCTGTGCTCATTGCTGCTGCAGCCTCTTCCTCCTCTTTTTCATTCTGATGATGAATTTTCATCATGCTGCTTATCCCAAGTGAAGAAAGATTTTAAAACACCCAGGTACAGTCTCATCCCTGTGGTCCTGCTTTGCCCCAGCCTGGCCCGGAACAGGGCAGAACATTTGATCCTCATTATCACCTCATCACTCGGTTCCCCTTGTCTGAGTCAGGTCAGGAGGTGGGGCTCAGAGCTGAGCGCAGGAGCTGAAGTGCTAATGAGGAGAAAGTGTTCAAGCATGAACCCTGCCCTCTCACTCAGGCCCCATGGAAAATGGTAACACCGTGAGCTCATCTTTCTTCTTACTCCTGAGTTCAAATGGATTTTAATGCAGCTTTTTCCTGGAGTAAGTAGAATGTAGAGTGCTTTAGTTATAAGCTATAAATTGTCTGTCCCAGGGGAAAGAAAATTAATCAAATATTAGATTGATACAGAAGGTTATTTTCTCTCTACCAAAAGAAAGACGTCATTTACGTGGGGGGAAATATTTTAGAGAACAAGGCATATCAGTCAATCTGGTATATAAACCAAGTTTCTGTTAAACACACATTGGTGGGACACCTGCTATGTGACAAGCTTTAGGCTAGGTGATAAGAATATTTATACAAATAAATATTTAATATTTATTAAATGCTTTCTTTAAAACAAGAACCATGAGGTTAGAGCCTTTGTGATGGTTTTACAGTTTGTTGACTAGGCTAACCTGAAGCCCTGTTTCCCAGGTTCCTTTCCTGGGACGGTTCTGGGTTAGGAATGACTGCAAGAGAAATCTGCCTGAGACTTGGAAGGTGGAACAGAAGCCTCAGCAGGTCTGCTCTGGAGGTGGGGTAGGGCATCAGGGGCTGCTGCAGCTCATGCAGTCCTGACTGATCTGCCACTCACCTTGTCAGCATGGGGCAGCAGCGGAACCTGCAGGTCCTCCGAATCCCACACAATCTCCCCTTTCTGCCTCCTGAACCAGATGCACGTGTGTCTTTGTGGTGAGGGAACCTACATCTTTGAGGTAGAGGTGATGAGAGACAGATATGGGTTGCGGTTTGCCCAGTGGGTTCAGGTTTATGAATTCTGTTTCCCCTCTGTCCTCACTTTGCATCCTGACCACTGGCCCTGCTGACCTGCAGTCACTACACAGGCTCTACCAGCTCCTACTGGAGTCCCTCTTGGTAACTCTTCTCTGATGCTGCAGATATCCCCTTTGGGACTTCTACTTTACTAGTTTCTCCCACAACTGTGCAAAGTGTAATCTGTATAATAAATCCCTTGTTCACATCACTCATATGGCATTGGTTTGGGGACTGACAGCAGCTTGAAAAGTCTCATGGAGACTAGTTGTGAAGACTTGAAGGACAGTCAGGAAGCTGATTTTGGAGGCTGGAGAAAGGGCAACTCGAGTATATGGTGGTGAAAAGTTTGGGAACACAGTTGGATTAGTGTGTTCTCAAGCTGCTAACAAAGACATACCCAAGACTGGGTAATTTATAAAGGAAATAGGTTTAATCGAGTCACAGTTCCGCATGGCTGGGGAGGTCTCACAATCATGGTGGAAGGCATGGTGGTGCAAATCACATCTTACATGGTGGCAGGGAAGAGAGAGCTTGTGCAGGGGAACTCGTCTTTATAAAACCAACAGATCTCATGAGACTTATTCACGATCATGAGAACAGCATGGGAAAGACCCACCCACCTGATTCAATTACCTTCCACTGGATCCCTCCTATGACACATGAAAATTGTGGGAGCTACAATTCAAGATGAGATTTGAGTGGGAACATAGCCAAACCATACAAACAGTTAACTAGAATAATGTAAACAATAGCAAATATATCTAGTAAACTGGTAGATTTGGTTAAGAAGATTTCCAGGAAGAATATGGAAAATGCCAACTGGTTTCTTTTAGCAATGTATGATAAGGTAGAGATAGAGTTGAGCTTAAAAGGAAACTATTATATTTTCAAGCACAGTTTAGAAGCAATCAATATAGAGGGCCCAGGCAAAAGCCAGCAAAAGGACTTCAAAGCGAAAAATGGTCTCAGGGAGAAGATCAAACTCAGGGCAGTAAAACATGGTCTTAGAGTAAAATAAAAGTCCAAGGCATGACTGTGAAACCCAATGTTGAGAACTCTGAAGTACGTAATTAATTGTGTGTCTTGTGGACATCAGGTACAGACAATAGTGCTTCTAAGAATCGTAGTGCTATGCCTCTTACACATGTGCTTGACAGCAGAACTTCTAAGACTTTGAAGGGCTTTGTCCTGCGGTTTCCTCACACCTGGCACAAGATAGAAGAGGGCCTATCTCAGAAAGAAATCTAGATGTGGCATTTGCCCAGTGGAGAGGAATATAGTTTGATACATAAAAAAACATATATTTTAAAAGGAATTGTATTAAATTGAAGTGAAATGAGCAGAGATAATTCAAAATGAAAAGATGCCTGTGGGTCTTTCAACTTCTGTGGGCAGGATGTAGGCTGAGAAAGCTACTCAGCTGTAGATGCAAACCAATTCTAATTGAAAAGGAAGATGACTGGAGGGTGGAGTTGAGAGCCCGGGGGCAGAGTCAAGAGCGGCCTTATGGGCTTACAGCTCTCCCTTGCCAGGACCATGCAGATGCTCAGCCCATTCAGGAGAGCCAGGAAGTGTTGCAGACTTAATGCACTGAAAGGCAACCCTCAAATGATAAGGAACAGGAATCAGTGATAAATATGCCAGTTTCCATTTTTCCCGGTAAGCATATTCTTCATGGTTTCTCAAGGGCTTCCCTGTGGGAATGAGCCACAGTTGTAGAAAGTAGTTACCTTCTCATGAACATACTTCACTGGCTTTTCTCACTTTACTACCTCACTTTCACCATTTCTTTATTTGTGCTTCCTGGGGACCATCCCCCAAATGGGCCACCTGCAGCCCATCCTTGTGTTAGGGCTTGCCTTTGGAGGAATCTAAATTTAAACCAGGAGGAAATGATTACCTCTGACTAGGAATGTGTGAGGATGTATCTGAAAAGGGTTATCAAGGATTAAGAAACTTTTACCATGCCAGCAGGATGGGCCGGGTGGGGTTGGCATTGGTAGCAGAGGGACAGCATGTGTCAATGCCTGGAGGTGGGAGAAGGGATGCTCAATTTGGAGAACTGCTAGCTGCCTATATTGCTAGCCAATATAAAGCCTTTGTGTGGAATAGAAAAATATACCCCTTTCTGGGTGAATCCAGCTTCCTGAGTGTAGAGTGAATTTGTCTGAGTTAGAAAAACTTGCTTAGAGAGAAATAGGCACCCCTTCCTCCAGAAGCTGCCGCCTATTACCAGAAATCAAGCCTTGGCAAGTGGAGATGGGTGGGATTTCCACTTCCTCTTGACTCTTGGCCAAGTCCCTGCGTGTGACGTGAGGAGATGAGATGGGATGGGTAGGCAGGGCTGATAATGAGATGGGCTTATGGGTCATGCCAAGAGAGGTATCCTGTAAGTAATGGGGATCTGTGGAAATGTTTTAAGGGGGTGACTGGCATCACCAGATTTGTGCTTTAAGAAGATTATTATGTCTGATGAGGATAGAGGAGCTTTGGTTTGGGGTCACCATTAAAGGAAATGGTGATGAGGGCTTGAAATCAGTAATATCTTTGGGGATGGGAAGGAATGGGATGTATTTTGTAGAAATGGGGAAGGTTCAGTGAGTAGGCATTGTTGACTGACTGGTCAGGGGTAGGAAGCTAGGGGTAAAGATGAAGGGGAATGTAGCTGATGTTTTTAACAATGGTGTTCACTTCAAGTTCCACTTGATCCCTACATTTCCCAGCCCCTGGCAGTTAGGTGAGTTTCTGAGGCTAATTTTATCTTATGGGCGATAGTTAGAAGTGATGTATAAAATATTTATTAGCCTTCCACTGATCCATGATGCAGAAGTAGTTAAATGAAAAATAAACCATTTCAGTCAGGCCATTGTGGTTTGCTATCACAGCATAGACTAGACTATCCTGAGTGACCAGGAGTCCTCAGGATCATGAGGCACATACAGAAGAAAGAATCAAATAATCAAGGCAAGTGAGTGGCCCAAAGTGGGAGAGAGATAGCCACTGCTGCTGGATGCAGGGAGGGGGAGATGAGTGAGTAGAGAGCTAGGTTTAAGGTTCCTGTGTTGGCAGTAAGGAGAAGGAAGCTCACTGGGACATGCTACACTCCAGTAGGAAAACCAAGCTTAACATATGTGTGGCTACAAGACTGTAGAAAGTCACTGAGAACTAAGAAATAGAGCGTAAGCCTGATACACATTTGCCCCAATAAAGACAGAATGAACATGAATCCCATGCAAATTAGGCAAGGTAGATTTGTCACGGCTAGGTCAGACATTTAAAATTTCTTCCAGGTCATCTGTCCCATATCCCCAAAGATAGGTTTCTGGATACTCAAGTGATGAATGCCTCCATAGGCCAGGGGTAGAAAGGGGTAGTAGTGCTCGGATGCAGAAAGGCTGAGAATGGAGCCGTTCTTTTTAATGCTCCTTTTATTCCTTCTCCCCATCACCAGTCCTCCCCTCAACATAAGCACATACACAACACACACGTACATAATCACACTCACACATGCTCCTGTACCACTTCATCCACCTCCCAGTCAGTAACACAGAGCTCCAGCCACAAAAGAGCACAGAGACCAATGTCTTGAATTCCTTCACTCATGTGAGGAATCACTTTATAGGAAAGCATGGAAAGGCAGGAGATTTTCCCTGGAGGGGCATGTTTGCTAATCAGATGTTAACAGAAGATTCTCCAGAATTTGTAATCTATGTGTTTATTTAGCGCCTGGATGTATGGCTGCATCAGCGCTAACTTTCCTCACTTGGGTTGTCTCTCAGCTTCATTCCCACTCCTGTGAACATCCGAACACCCGGCTCCCCAGTGCTATGGAGGCTATTAAATTAGTCTAGACAGCAGCTGGGCACTAAAGAAATTGGAAAACAACAGCTGATCTCAGTCACAGTGCACTGTGGACTCCTGTGAAGGGGATGTGAGATATTGACTCTATCATGAGAGCCCATTCAACAAGGGGCCATCTCCCCCCACTCAGCCCCGGAAACACTAGCTCCAAACCATCGCTTACAAGTGGGAGAAAGGAGTGCTTGGCTCCATTATCAATGCCTCAGCATCATCTCTACATGGAGTTGTCCAGCCTCTGAAGGCTGTCTTGGGCAGTGTGTGTTTGCGTGTGTGCGTGTGTGTGTGTGAGTGTGTGCATGTTAGGGATGGCTATAAATGGATAATTTTTTCTCCTTTTGGCATCACAATTCAGGTTCAATTTTACAAGAATGTAGATGGGAATGAGTGAGGACAGAAGAAAAGAAATAACAAAAAGAGCTAAACTTTGTTGAGTTTCCACCTATAAGCCAGACACTGTGCATTACCTGCAATGCTTACCTGTAAAGTTTCACTTAGTTTTCCTAACAACCCCATGATGTAAGCACTATAATTTATATGCGTTTACAGAGGAGAAGGCCTGATCAGTAGTTGAACCTCAGCAATCTCACTCCAGAGCGTGTACTTTTCACTTCTATGTTGGCAAGCAGCTAAAATGGCGAGGAGATCGCAGAAAATAAAGAAGTGCCTTGAGTGAGCCACCGTTAATGGGCAGGGAGAAACCAGATCCTAGTCCGGGGAAAACACCAAGCAGCACCTAGAAAGTTTAGCTGAACTGACTGAAGACAACTGCTGCAGCCTTTGGGTTTTTGACTCAGAAGAAGGATGTAGATAAGGGCTTGCTGGCTCTGCAGAAATGATTCTGCCCCTAAACTCTCTGCTTACTGAAGATAGCTTCCTTGGATTAGGTGGCTGGGGAGAGGAGATAATTTTCCCAGACTCTTCAGAATGGCTGGCTTGGAAGAAGATGAAACTGGACCAGCAGCTGTAGAAGCATGGGGAGCAGTTGTAGGGGGCCATGGAGAGCCTGGTCCTGTTCGCGTTTTGTAGTCATTTGCTCTTACAGGTATCCAGCTCCTAGTGGTAAATACGGTTAATAGTAGTAAGGCTACTATGTGTATAGTGCTTTCTTAGATGCTGAGCACTAAGAATGTCCTTTTTATGGCAAGAACTACGTGTGTATTGTTGAGTGTTTCACTCATACTTAATCCTGAAAATAACGCTATGAGGCAGGTATTGTTGGTATTATTTCTACACTATAGATGAGGCAACTGAGGCATAGAAATGTTAAATGACTTGCCCAAGGTCGCCTTGCTAGAGAGAGGCAGGCTGCTAGGGTAGTCTAGCACTAGAATCCAAGCCCTTCACCACTGCAAGCCATCTTCATGGGCTTGTCTTCTGAGAGATGTCACAGATGCTAGTGGATGTGAAGTCTTTGCATCTAGCTAAAGAGCTGGGTACAGTGGCTCATGCCTATAATTCCAGCACTTTGGGAGGCTGAGGTGGGCAGATCCCTTGAGCCCAGGAGTTCCAGACTAGCAATGGGCAACATGACAAAACCCCATCTCTACAAAAAATAAAACAAATACCTGGGCTTGGTGGCACATACCTCAAGTCTAACTACTTGGAGGCTGAGGTGGGAGGATTGCTTGAGCCTGGGAGATCTAGGCTACAGTGAGCTATGATTGTGTGATGGCACTGCAGCCTGGGTGACAGAGTGAGACCTCATCTCAAAAAACAAACAAAAAAATGGACAACAACAACAACAACAACAACAACAAAAGTGCTATTCACATGAGGAGAGGAAACATTGGTTTTGCATTTAAGTCAAGAAGAATATTGCTGGAATAGGGCATGACACATGAGTGGAGGGTTGTGGCCTGAGCTTTCCATGGTTCCTGGGGATCCTCATGTGTGAGTAATCTCTGCTTTCTGGAAAAGTCTGGTTCCTTTCTTTCAAGATTCTACTCTGGTGGCTGTCAGAGGACATAACTTCCTTTGGACCAAATGGGCAACACATACTGCCAGTTTGGAGCAATGTCATGATTCAGCTTTAAATGCACCATCCTGCTGCACTGCTCTGAGTCTCCCACCCCCATTCTCTGCCCTGCTGGGGAATTCATTCAGGCATAGAAGCCTGAGAGGCTGAATGGCTGAGTCCCATCTGATCTGTGCCATGGGAGGTATGGGGCTCACCTCCAAGGGAGAAGGTTCAGGGTAGCATTGCAGGGACCCTGGTGCACCAGGGAAGTAAAAAGGAGTGTATGAAACAAAAGGGCTCCTGTGGGAAGTGGAGCAGAGGGGCAGGGTGAGCTACCCAGAGCTTAGGGCAAGCTCACTTTAGGTGGAAAGATACCACTATGCCACTATCCATGGAGCAGGAAGGGAACTAACACTTCACTGAATGTCCTTTTTATGGCAAGAAACATGTATATATTGTCTCATCCAATATTCTCAACTCCTGTGTGAGGATAGTATTTTGTTGTTCTTATTATATATAAAGAAACTGGAACTCAGAAGTTAAGAAGCATATCTAAGAATGCCCAGATAAATAAGGGAAGAGCTGGAATTTCAGACCACTTCAGCTTGCCTTGCCTTTAAAGCCTACAGTTGACTGTAGATGCTAACTCAGTGCAGCCCACTGGACTGTACATGTAAACCAGCGCATCCACTTCTCTGTGCAGGTAAGCCAGGGCACGCCACCACTCTGTGCAGGTAAGCCAGGGGACCCCACCGCTCTGTGTGGGTAAGCTGGTCTTGAACTCCTGGCCTCAAATTATCCTCCTGCCTCAACCTCCCAAAATGCTGGGATTACAGGCATAAGCCACTGCCCCTGACCCAACTAGGTTTTCTTAACCTGGGGTTCATTGCTGCCTTCAACATCACCAGGAACCCTGTAAAACTGAAGATAAAATTCTGTATATTTTTTTGAACAGAAGGTTCATTATAGTCAGATGTGCTGAGACACCTATGATTAAAACAGTTTAAGAACCTCAGCAGTATATGTTTTGACAGCTTTTCTGAGCTCATTTAAGATCCTTATAAGAAAAAGAGGTTGATTGATTTATAGATACACTTTTGGTTGTATGTGTGTGTTTGTATGTGTGCCTATATATTGGTATGTTTGGTGAAGTGCAAAATACTACACAAACTACTCAAGGTGTTCAAAACATTTAGCTCACATTACTTAATAAAAAATTATATCCAGTAAAAAAAAAAATCTAATTAGAAAAAAAGTAAAACATGAACCAACATTTCACTGAAGAAGATATACAGATGGCAATAAGCACATAAAAAGATATCCGACATCATTAGCCATTAGGGAAATGCAAATTAAAACCACAATGAGATATCACTACACACCTACCATAATGCCTAACACTAAAAGGAGTGAGACTAGAGAGAGACTGGATCAATAATTCTTTGCTGGGAAATGAAAATGGATACAGCCATTCTACAAAACTGGCATTTTCTTATGCAACTAAACATGCAACTACCATACAACCTAGTGATTGCAATCTTGTGCACTTATCCCAGAGAAACTAAAACATATGTTCATACAAAAACCTGTACATGAACATCAACAGTAGCTTCATTCATAATAGTTCCAAACTAGAAACCATCCAGATATCCTTCAATAGGTGAGTGATGAAACAAATTGTGGTACATCCTTACTATGGAATATTACTCAGCAATTGAAAATATGAAACTATTAATAAATGCAACAAGTTGGATGACTCTCCTAGAAATTTCATTGAGTGAAAAAAAACCAATCTTAAAGGTTCCATACAGTATAGTTCCACATATATAACATTCTGGACATGAGAAAAACTATAGAAATGAACAGATTAGTGGTTACCCAGGGTTAAGGATGGAGTAGGAATGTGTGTAACTATAAAAGGGATTATGACAATCCTTGTGGTAATGGCAGTGTTCTGTATCTTGACAGTGTCAATGTCAAGATCCTGGTTATCATATCCTACTATTGCAAAACATTGCTGTTAGGGGAAACTGAATAAAGTGTAGACAGGCTCTCTTTGTATTATTTCTTATAACTGCATGTTAATCTATAATTATCTCAAAATAATAAGTTAAAAAAATTTTATCCACCCAAAAAGGAGAAAGTTTTACCACTCTCAGGGATATTACAAAGAATGTGCTCTGTAAGGAGAGTTACATAAGTGACTGGGGCACGAGTGGCAATACCAGGACAATGTACAGGCCCCCCAGGGACTGTGGGAAAGGGTCACTAATCATCTGGGTATAGAAGCTGTGATCTGCTGGTTAAATAGTCAACCTCATCACCTAGCATAACGTTGTGTAAGAGAGAAGAATATGGGATCTCATGCATTGTTTCAACAGACTACTGTCAAGCAATGTCATTGAATACTGATACTATTTACCTGGAGTTAGTGTCAGGTCCCACAAATTGAAGGTGCAAGGTTAGCCGAGAGAAAGGAAAAATAGACCCAAAGTTAGGCAAGCAAGTTTTATTAACCTGCTAGCTGCCCCCTTAAACAGTCAAGGGAAGCAGCCCCAAGTTTACAGAATGAGGGGTTTATTTTGGGGAGGAGCGTTTGAGGGAGTTCTTTGCTATGGCCGCATCCCGGGGTTGTTTGCTGGTTAATTTTGCCACATATCACCTTGTGATGTTTATTACAGGAGGGTGTAGGTAAAGTTTGTTTATGCTTCCCATGACCTCCCCGATGCAGTCCGGATGGTTTGTAATTGGGGTTTGCTTATTGCAGCAAGATCTGATAAGTGAAGTCTGCTGGCTTTACTGGGACGCCTAGATAAGGGCTTAGAAAAGCAAAGAGGCTTAGTCTTGGGAAAGTGAATGTGTCGAGGTATTTATCCATTTCTTCTAGATTTTCTAGTTTATTTGCGTAGAGGTGTTTGTAGTATTCTCTGATGGTAGTTTATATTTCTGTGGGATCGGTGGTGATATCCCCTTTATCATTTTTTATTGCGTCTATTTGATTCTTCTCTCTTTTTTTCTTTATTAGTCTTGCTAGCGGTCTATCAATTTTGTTGATCCTTTCAAAAAACCAGCTCCTGGATTCATTAATTTTTTGAAGGGTTTTTTTGGTCTCTATTTCCTTCAATTCTGCTCTGATCTTAGTTATTTCTTGCCTTCTGCTAGCTTTTGAATGTGTTTGCTCTTGCTTCTCTAGTTCTTTTAATTGTGATGTTAGGGTGTCAATTTTGGATCTTTCCTGCTTTCTCTTGTGGGCATTTAGTGCTATAAATTTCCCCCTACACACTGCTTTGAATGTGTCCCAGAGATTCTGGTATGTTGTGTCTTTGTTCTCGTTGGTTTCAAAGAACATCTTTATTTCTGCTTTCATTTCATTATGTACCCAGTAGTCATTCAGGAGCAGGTTGTTCAGTTTCCATGTAGTTGAGCGGTTTTGAGTGAGTTTCTTAATCCTGAGTTCTAGTTTGATTGCACTGTGGTCTGAGAGACAGTTTGTTATAATTTCTGTTCTTTTACATTTGCTGAGGAGAGCTTTACTTCCAAGTATGTGGTCAATTTTGGAATAGGTGTGGTGTGGTGCTGAAAAAAATGTATATTCTGTTGCTTTGGGGTGGAGAGTTCTGTAGCTGTCGATTAGGTCTGCCTGGTGCAGAGTTGAGTTCAATTCCTGGGTATCCTTGTTAACTTTCTGTCTCGTTGATCTGTCTAATGTTGACAGTGGGGTGTTAAAGTCTCCCATTATTATTGTGTGGGAGTCTAAGTCTCTTTGTAGGTCACTCAGGACTTGCTTTATGAATCTGGGTGCTCCTGTATTGGGTGCATATGTATTTAGGATAGTGAGACTAAACCAGGAAGAAGTTGAAT
The DNA here is from genome assembly GCF_028885625.2 of Pongo pygmaeus. NCBI lineage: Eukaryota > Metazoa > Chordata > Mammalia > Primates > Hominidae > Pongo > Pongo pygmaeus. Next base: position 50,490,382 of record NC_072386.2, on the reverse strand, counting down.
CTCTGAATAGACCAATAACAGAAGCTGAAATTGTGGCAATCATCAATAGCTTACCAACCAAAAAGAGTCCAGGACCAGATGGATTCACAGCCAAATTCTACCAGAGGTACAAGGAGGAACTGGTACCATTCCTTCTGAAACTATTCCAATCAATAGAAAAAGAGGGAATCCTCCCTAACTCATTTTATGAGGCCAGCATCATCCTGATACCAAAGCCGGGCAGAGACACAACCAAAAAAGAGAATTTTAGACCAATATCCTTGATGAACATTGATGCAAAAATCCTCAATAAAATGCTGGCAAACCGAATCCAGCAGCACATCAAACAGTTTATCCACCATGATCAAGTGGGCTTCATCCCTGGGATGCAAGGCTGGTTCAATATACACAAATCAATAAATGTAATCCAGCATATAAACAGAACTAGTGACAAAAACCACATGATTATCTCAATAGATGCAGAAAAGGCCTTTGACAAAATTCAACAACCCTTCATGCTAAAAACTCTCAATAAATTAGGTATTGATGGGACATATCTGAATTTAATAAGAGCTGTCTATGACAAACCCACAGCCAATATCATACTGAATGGGCAAAAACTGGAAGCATTCCCTTTGAAAACTGACACAAGACAGGGATGCCCTCTCTCACCACTCCTATTCAACATAGTGTTGGAAGTCCTGGCCAGGGAAATCAGGCAGGAGAAGGAAATAAAGGGTATTCAATTAGGAAAAGAGGAAGTCAAATTGTCCCTGTTTGCAGATGACATGATTGTATATCTAGAAAACCCCATTGTCTCAGCCCAAAATCTCCTTCAGCTGATAAGCAACTTCAGCAGGGTCTCAGGATACAAAATCAATGTACAAAAATCACAAGCATTCTTATACAGCAATAACAGACAAACAGAGAGCCAAATCATGAGTGAACTCCCATTCAAAATTGCTTCAAAGAGAATAAAATACTTAGGAATCCAGATTACAAGGGACGTGAAGGACCTCTTCAAGGAGAACTACAAACCACTGCTTAATGAAATAAAAGAGGATACAAACAAATGGAAGAACATTCCATGCTCATGGGTAGGAAGAACCAATATCGTGAAAATGGCCATACTGCCCAAGGTCATTTATAGATTCAATGCCATCCCCATCAAGCTACCAATGACTTTCTTCACAGAATTGGAAAAAACTACTTTAAAGTTCATATGGAACCAAAAAAGAGCCCACATCGCCAAGTCAATCCTAAGCCAAAAGAACAAAGCTGGAGGCATCATGCTACCTGACTTCAAACTATACTACAAGGCTACAGTAACCAAAACAGCATGGTACTGGTACCAAAACAGAGACATAGATCAATGGAACAGAACAGAGCCCTCAGAAATAATGCCGCCTATCTACAACTATCTGATCTTTGACAAACCTGAGAAAAACAAGCAATGGGGAAAGGATTCCCTATTTAATAAATGGTGCTGGGAAAACTGGCTAGCCATATGTAGAAAGCTGAAACTGGATTCCTTCCTTACACCTTATACAAAAATTAATTCAAGATGGATTAAAGACTTACACGTTAGACCTAAAACCATAAAAACCCTAGAAGAAAACCTAGGCATTACCATTCATGACATAGGCATGGGCAAGGACTTCATGTTTAAAACACCAAAAGCAATGGCAACAAAAGCCAAAATTGACAAATGGCATCTAATTAACCTAAGAGCTTCTGCACAGCAAAAGAAACTACCATCAGAGTGAACAGGCAACCTACAAAATGGGAGAAAATTTTCGCAACCTACTCATCTGACAAGGGGCTAATATCCAGAATCTACAATGAACTCAAACAAATTTACAAGAAAAAAACAAACAACCCCATCAAAAAGTGGGCAAAGGATATGAACAGACACTTCTCAAAAGAAGACATTTATGCAGCCAAAAGACAGATGAAAAAATGCTCATCATCACTGGCCATCAGAGAAATGCAAATCAAAACCACAATGAGATACCATCTCATACCAGTTAGAATGGCAATCATTAAAAAGTCAGGAAACAACAGGTGCTGGAGAGAATGTGGAGAAATAGGAACACTTTTACACTGTTGATGGGACTGTAAACTAGTTCAACCATTGTGGAAGTCAGTGTGGCGATTCCTCAGGGATCTAGAACTAGAAATACCATTTGACCCAGCCATCCCATTACTGGGTATATACCCAAAGGACTATAAATCATACTGCTATAAAGACACATGCACACGTACGTTTATTGCGGCACTATTCACAATAGCAAAGACTTGGAACCAACCCAAATGTTCAACAGTGATGGACTGGATTAAGAATATGTGGCACATATACACCATGGAATACTATGCAGCCATAAAAAATGATGAGTTCATGTCCTTTGTAGGGACATGGATGAAGCTGGAAACCATCATTCTCAGCAAACTATCGCAAGGACAGAAAACCAAACCCCGCATGTTCTCACTCATAGGTGGGAATTGAACAATGAGAACACATGGACACAGGAAGGGGAACATCACACTTTGGGGACTGTTGTGGGATGGGGGGAGGGGGGAAGGATAGCATTAGGAGATATACCTAATGCTAAATGACGAGTTAATGGGTGCAGCACACCAGCATGGCACATGTATACATATGTAACTAACCTGCACATTGTGCACATGTACCCTAAAACTTAAAGTATAATTAAAAAAAAAAAAAAAAGAAAAGCAAAGAGACTTGAGGGAAAGGTGGGCGGCACGGAAAAGTTGCAGAGCATTGGGGGAGGGGTGGGCAGCACTAAGAAGCTTTTTTGGGGTGGTTTGTCCCTAACAGAAGGGCTCAGTCCCACAAGACTGCCCCCACTTCAGATGCCAACTGCAAGTCTAAGTTTTCCATGTTTCTGACTGACTGATTATAAATCGGAGATTTCTGTGATCCCCTCTTTGGGTTCAATAATTTGCTAGAATGGCTTACAGAACTCAGGAAATGCTTTAATTATGTTTACTGGTTTATTAGATACAGCTCAGAAACAGCCAGGTAGGAGAGATGCATAGGGCGAAGTATGGGGGTGGTGCACAGATGTGGAGCTTCCATGCTCTCTCTGGGCAAGCCACCCTCCCAGCATCTCTTTGTGTTCACCAACTCTCTTTGTTCAAGAATTTTTCTAGAGCTTAATTTCCATTCAGCCAGTTCCGAGCTCAGGTCTGTAGGTGGGGCTGAAACTGATTAACTTGTTTTTTCTGGTGACTAGCCCCATCCTGAGGCTGTCTAGGAGTCGCATTCTAAGTCACCTCATTAGCATAAAGTTAGGTGGCAGTCAAAGGGTGGTTTTTCCTTTTGTTTTTTTTTTTTTTTGTAGCCCAGGCTGTAGTGAAGTGGCATGATTATAGCTCATGCCTCCAACTCCTGGGCCAAAAAATATTGGAAGTAAATATTGCCTCCAATCCCTGGGCTCAAGCGATCTTCCTACCTCAGCCTCCTGAGTAGCTGGGACTATAGGTATGAGTCACCATCCTCAGCTCCAAAAGGGGCTCTTACGAAGAACAAAAGGCACTCTTATCTCTCAGGAAAACCCAAGGGTTTTAGGAGCTTGTGCCGGGAGCTAGGGACAAAAACCAAATGCACTTCTTGTTAGACCACAAGGTCACATGGTCACACGAAACCGAAGAGACTTATTGAGTGAGTGAGAGTGTTGTGTGCAGGCATAAAAATCATACTTGAGAGTGCCCACTGGGGCCAGCCAGCTGCCCCCACATGCATTATTTTGCTAGATCCTCATGAAGGCCCTACATTTTGAAGATCAGCAAACGAAGTCTTGGAACGGTAAAATGACTTGCTTTAGGTCACGTAGCTAGAAGGTAGCCCAGGTAGTATTGAAAGCAGCATTTGCTGACCTTAAAAACCAGGTGTCTCCAGCTTTTTTGTGTAAATCTGCACAAGACCTCTTATGGGAAGGGGCACTTGCAGGAAGCAAGATGGGGAAGGAAAGCAATAGGCCTTTTCCTTTCTAAGCCTTAAGCTGCTGGTTTGAATGACAGTGGAATTAAAGAAAAGCTGTGGCAGAGAATCTTTCTGAACTAAAGGAAAAAGGGGTGATTATTCAGAATCTTTAAGGGAGAGGCAGACTGATTTCTCTGGCCTTTATCTGAACCTTTCTGGAAACTAAAAAGTTAATTCTGGTTCTCCCCATGGTCTCCCAATTGTCTGGCACTTGGTTCTATGGCCTAAGGGGAGAGTGTGTGTGGGTGCAATGAGTATGCGCTGGCCAGTCTCATCTGTGCTCAGTCTGCTTCCCATCCTGGGCTGGCCTCTAGGGCTTACACCAGGGGACCACAGGGGACTTGATGCTACAGACCAGTCTGGGACAGACAGGATAGGGTGGCAACCTCGCAGCAGTAGCCTCGGGTCCCTTTACCCCACCCTGAGAACTTGGTTGAACAAATAAGCAGGACCAAGACATAACAGTGCGGTAATTACTTAAAAACAAAAGGATAACAATGCAGCAATTATATGACAGGAAATCCAGGAACAAAAGTAAAAGCTAACAGTTAATAAAACAACAATTGATGCAAGAATAACTGCAACTGGAAATGTCATGGATTCACAATTTTATTGATTGAGCATTGTGTGCTAGTCACTATGCTAAGGATTTCATAAGAATTATGTCCTTTAGTCCACTCAACAACCCATGAGGTGGGTACTGTTATTATTCCCACTTTACACACGAGGAATAAAGACACAGAGAAATTGTCACTTCTCAAAAGTCACATAGTTAGTACAGGAGGGAGCCAGAATTCAGATGCAGGTAAGTTGACTCAAAAGCCTACTCCTTTTTTATTTATTTTTATTTTTTTGATACAGGGTTTCACTCAGTCACCCAGGCTGGAGTGCAGTGGTGCAATCTTGGCTCACTGCAACCTCCACTTCCCAGGCTCAAGTGATCCTCCCACTTCAGCCTCCAGAGTAGCTGGGACCACAGGTGCACACCACTCGCCGGGCTAATTTTTGTATTTTTTGTAGAGATGGGGTTTTACCATGTTGGCCAGGCTGGTCTCCAACTCCTGAGCTCAAGAGATCTGCCCCCCTGACTTCAGCTTCCCAAAGTGCTGGAATTACAGATGTGAGCCACCACGCTGGGCTGAAAAACTACTCTCTTAACTACACTGCTACCAACTGAAAACCATATTTGTAATGCCTGGTAACCAAACATCCTCCTTACCGATGTAGCAGTAGAAGCTTTATGATTTTTCTAAGAGTTGCATGGCAGCCACACTTCTCAGAATGCTGAGTTAGTGTGTTTCATAAACTCCAGTGATCTGCTAATTTAAATTTGTGAATACTAAACTTCAGTCACCCTCAGCAACTCATTCAGTGAATTATTTTTAAGGAGCTCTATCCCACAGGTAAATATTGGAAGTCTCTGAAATTGAGCAACGTTCTGAGGATCAAAATGGCTTGCATTTTGGCATTTTGAGCAGTCAAGGAAGTCCTAGAAGCCCCAGACCATACTTTGAGAAATCTTGATATATAGGACCTAGTCAGAATTGCCGGACAGATAATTTCTTCTGGTACTCTCTCTGGTGAGATCCCTTGGGACGTGGTAGATGCAACTCCCCAGAAATTTTACTTCCACTTAGAAGTCTGTAAGAATTTGCTCAGCTTATAAAAATAAGACAGTGCAACCAAGTTGCTGGCTGCAGTGATCAGAAGGTCCAGCCAATCTCCCTGTAAACTCTAATTCAGGACCAGGTCTTGTAAATCAGTTAGGGTTACCCCTTGCAGCCTGGAATCTTCTGAATTTGCATGCCTGGAAAAGGACTGAGGACAATGGCTCACCAATAACTTAATCATATTTCCCCCAAAGCCTGGAGAGACTCTTGTGACATACAATATTTAAATATAGATAGTTTCAGGCTCTTGTTAGGAGAGGGTTTCAGTGATTAAAGAAAATAGGAATTTTATTCAGATTCAACATTTCCCATTTGTAATTATCCTCTTGAATTCCCTTTGTAATTCTTTTTAAAAAAGGATCATCTGTGTTAGCATATTTAATCTACAATTTTTAATTAGATGATGGTTTGCTCAAATTAGAGATGAATAAGTTTCCTATGTAACCCTCAAAAAAGATTTTGTGCTTTGATACACTGATGGAGAGAACACTCAAAAAAGCAAGGGAGGAAGGTGTGATTGCACAGACATTGCCAGATAATGATGTAATTTCATATCCGTGATTTAAACCCCTCCAGCTTCATGTTATAGGCAAACACCAAGCTGACCACTTTGCATTTTTCCATCTACCCCTAGCTAGCCTGTTCATTGATACATTAAATGCCTACAATGTGCCAGACAGCTAATGGGAGCTGGGGTGTGATGGAGCAAAAATAGCACGTCTCATAGTTTTTATGAGCTTACAGTTTTGTGGCAAGACAGACATTAATTGAACAATTACACAAGTGAGTGTTTACTTTCAAACTAAAATCAACACTTGGAAGCAGAGTAACAAGAGAGAGTGTGGCAAAGCAGTATTTGAAGATAATTCTGTATGGGCCTTTCTTGTTTCTGCATGTCTTTTGTCAGCTTGTTCTGGACTATCTTTTCAAGAATATTTGTACAGCAAATAGCCTTAGGAGATAGATATAGTATCTCCCTCCATGGCAGAGGGCAGCTTTGTTTTCTGACAAGTATAACAAGATAATGTCTCTCTCTGGGGTGAAGATTGGGCAGGTTTGCTAGCAGCGTCTTTATAAGATTGAAGGTTTCCTAAGATCAGGGTTCCTTAGCTGTAATAAAAACCCACCGCATGTGTAATAACCATCAAGGCATGTGTAGTATCCATCTGGGATGGTCCACATCTCCTCATGGGACTTGTGGCTTTGTGGGGAGGAGGGCAGGGGAACTGATGCTGATACAAAGCCTGTGCTGCTTGCTGTGCTGTGAGTAATAAAATCTTTTGTCTCTGATCCAGGAATCTTGTGTCTCTTGCCAGCATCCATGAAATGGTGGCAGGCTAACATGTTAGCTCACAAGTAGGGTAAAATCCCAGATCTTTCACAATTCTTGACACAGCTGGGAGATGGACTACAGTCCAGTATCATTCACACAGAGCTGCTTATAGGCTCATCAGTACTGAGATAGAAAGTGAGGATTGGTCACTGGTGAACACTTTTCTTCTGGAGAAGGGAGGAAATGAGGCCCAGAGCAGCCGCCCTGACAGCTTCCTCACCTACACACCTACAGCAGTGGAAGTCCTGTGCTTTACTATTGCTACAGAGTATGTAGAAGACAGAAAGCACAGGTGCTAGACTGCTATCTATTGTTGTTTATACTAACCTAAGAGGTGGGAGCAGATCTCACCTCCCCAGCCTTCGTCAGGAAGGCAACAAGTTCTTAGGGGCCAATGAGAGAGTTATTTACCAATAAAAGATACAGGATCTGGGACTGCTCCCTAACTTCTGAACTCAGGGCCTGGCCACACCCAAACTGCCAGTTTCTTTTTTTGGTAAAATGTGAAGCTATTTGTCTCTTGCTCTTACTGCAGGCTGGGTAGGACCATGTGACACCATCCTACCTTAATAGCTATATAAGGTAGTGAGGGAATAAGGTTGTGGGGGAAGGGAAGACTGGCTGAGTCAGGTATTAGGGTTGGGTCTTTGCTTGATTTTCTCACCTTGGCAATCCCTGAATGCCCCTTTTTACAGTAGTTTTTCTTATCTTTTTTAAATGACAGTTTCACAAGATAATTATGTATTTCAAAAATAGGTAATGTTAGCAGACAGAAGTGAAGGAACCTAGAATGGTGATGGGTATGCAAAACTCCTCTTAGCCTCCCTCCTCACACGTGGCCACTCTTCAGAAGCCAAAGCAGGCACTCAGAGCTGGAGCTGGCCCCTTCCTTCTCAAACCCCAAGCTCTTGGGATACCTCAAACCTGTACCCCAACTATGGCACAGACAGAATACATGACTGTCCTATTTGAAGAAAGACATTTGGAAAAAATAAATATCTTTGATTATAAAAAGCAGAGACCATCCCCTCTGAAGGATGTGCAGTAAAATAATAGAGTTTCTGAAATTGTATGGAAACATTCTTTGAGCAAAATTCTCTTCTGAGGAGAAGATGAAGGAGACAATGAAACACATACCTCCAAAGATAAAGGCTAGGGGTGGAGACAGTATCCTGAAGTTCCGGCATCATTGGGCCTCTCTGATGGGTCCTGGCCTTCATCTATGAGTGAGGGGTCAGAGAGAGGATTAATGATACTGAGTAGAAAAAAAATTGATAATATTGTAATTATGACTTTACTTCCATATAGTCCTGGAATCTGAACTTACATCACTTGCAGTCTGAGAAACCTGTAATCCAAGAAATTAATTAGAAATATTTTCCGGTTGGCAATTGCTTCCAAGCACCCAGCAGAAATCATGACAAATCATCTCAATCCAAGCCTTTTGGGATTCCCAAAGTTAAATGGTAATGATAAGCTCAGAATAACATCAAGCAAACTTGAGGAATCAGACACATGAGCAAGAGTCAACACTAACTGCAATTGCAGAAAAACATAGGCAAAGACTGCAGAAAGAAAATTACAAGCTACTGTGTACAAAAAAATGTGTGTTTTAAGTGTTCAAAAAGTAAGAGATTGAATGTGTACACAAAAGAATACAGTATCCAAAAAGACTAGGTAGTTCCACTTCCAAAAAGATGGCATATAAGTACTTTTCCTTAATCCTCCTGCTAAGTGCAACTTAAAACTCTGGACATTATATGTAAACCAAACATAAGAAGACCCTGAAAGGTGGACAGAGAAAGTCAGATGGACTAAGGACCTTGGGACTTGAGGAATAATATGGCATGAGGACAGCATCAGCAGAAGCTTAATAGGGAGCCAGAACTCTCACCCTTGCACAGCAGTAATGACGGACCTTCCCACCCACTGACTATTAACAGAGGCTGAGTGGAATCTGACCTTTCACCCAGTCAGGCTGCAATGTGGTGCCCCTTTCCTCAACCTGCCTGAGTGGTATTAGAGAAGGCCTGCCAAAACAGGAGATTTAATTAAGATCTGGTCTCAACTTATCCCAAGAACTTGATAGGAGAAAAGCCAGTCAACAGACGCCAATGCCAATCTGGCCCAGATGTTAAAATTACCTGAGAGGCCGGGCCCATAGTGCTCATGCCTGTAATCCCAGTGCTTTGGAAGTCTGAGGTGGGAGGATTGCTTGAGGCCAGGAGTTTGCGAGCAGCTTGGGCAACACAGTAAGAATCTATCTTCATAGAAAATTTAAAAATTAGCCAGGTGTGGTGACATGCACCTATAGTCCTAGCTACTTGAGAGTCTGGGGCAGGAGGATTGCTTGAACCCAGGAGTTGGAGGCTGCAGTGAGTTATAATCATGCCACTGCCCTACAGCCTGGGTGACAGAGCAAGACTCCAGCTCTAAAAAAATACAATAAAATAATCTGAGAATGATTTTAAGGTAGCCATCACAAAAATGCTTCAACAAACAATTATAAATATGCTTGAAACAAATAAAATGGAAAGTCTCACCAAAAAAAGAGAAAATCACAGTACAATAAAAATATAAGATATAAAAAAAGAATTAAATGGAAATTTTAAAACCAAAAAATACAATAACAAAACTCTCCATGGATAGGCTTAACATCAGAATCCAGGGAATAAAAGAAAGAATAAATGAACTTGAAGATAGAAAAACAGAAATTTTGAACACAGAGAAAATAGCCTGAAACAAAACAAAAAAGGGACAGTGCCTTAATGACCCATGGAACTATAACAAAAGACCTAACATTCATGTCATCAAGTCTGGGAAGGAAAGAATAAAGGCAAGAAGCTGAAAGGTATTCAAAGAAATAATGGCTGAAAACGTCCCAAATTTGACACACAACATAAAGCTGCACGTTAAAGAAGATGAGTAAACCCAAAACAGGATAAATCAGAGATCTATGCCAAGACACAGAATAAGCAAACTTCTGAAAACTAAAGACAAAGTCCTAAAAGCAATGAGAGAGTTTTACTGAAAGGGGGAAACAATGGGAAAGATAGTGACTTTCTCATGGGAAATCATGAAGGCCAGGAGAAGCAGCGTCTTAAGGTCACATGCTGAATCAGTTTGTTCTTTCTAACAGTAATCTGCTCTTTAGGCAGCTTTACTCCAGATCAGCACCCCATGGGAACCTCAGAACTTACTCTCAGGTGGTGGTGTCTAGCATTTGCTATATTTGTTTTTGCCTTTAAGGAATTACGATTCTTTGATCTAGAGAAATAAAAATGATTAGAAGTTCTGTTATTAGGAGACAGCTATTCATTAGCCCCTCAACTGCAAATTATCCTGCGTTCTGAGAACTTCCGAGAAGCCTCCAGAACACATTACAGCAACACAAAAAAAGCTAAGCCAGCTGCCTTTTGGGTTCATTTCATTCTGGGCCTAACATTATTTCCTTCAGCTCACACTCTCCTTGCTCTTCCCTTTCAAACAGTTCTTAGTTTTCTGAAGGCCATACCCCTTCCTTCTCACACTTCTTTCTTTTCTTTTTTTTTTTTTTTTTTTTTGAGATAGGGTCTCACTCTGTCTGTAGTGGTGCAGTCCTAACTCTCTGCAACCTCTGCCTCCTGGGTTCAAGGGATTCTCTCACCTCAGCCTCCCGAGTAGCTGGGGCTACAGGAGTGCACCACCACACTTGGCTAATTTTTGTATTTTCTGTAGTCTTTAAACATTTTTTTAACACACACACATCTCCAAAAGATTTTTTTACAAAAGGAATGGATTTTGGGAAGAGACAAACATGGGCCAAGGGAGAAGTATGAAATAGAAAATGAATATATGGCTGACCCTTGAACACCACAGGCTTTAACTGCTTAGGGCAAGAAAAGTGACACCAAGTGTGCCTGCCTCCCCTTTCACCTCCTCCATCTCCTCTGCCTCCTCTGCCTCTGGCACCCCTGAGACAACAAGACCAACGCCTCCTCTTCTTCCTCCTGCTCGGCCTACTCACTGTGAAGAAAATGAGGGTGAAGACCTTTATGATGACCACTTCCACTTAATGCATAGTAAATATATTTTCTCCTCCTTATGATTTTCTTAATTTTTTCTCTAGCTTACTTTGTTGTAAGAATACAGTATATAATACATTAACATATAAAATATATGTTTATTGATTGTCAGCTGGTAAGGCTTCCAGTCAATAGTAGGCTATTAGCAGTTAAGTTTTGGGGGAGTTGAAAGTTATATGTGGATTTTTGACTGTGTGTGAGATCAGCACTCCTAATCCCTGCATTGTTCCAGGGTCAACTGTAGATGTAAGGTAGTTTGTTCATTGTTTTATCACTCAAACTAGTACAGAGAATGCCCTGTACAACATAGTGCAATAAAGATTTAAAAATGGAGGTATTTCCTTTGAAAGACTGAAGATTTCGGTCTCTGCTATTTGGGACTGAGGCTGCAGTCCTTGATTTTGGATGGATCATTGGTAGTGTGGCATCCAATTTGCTGTTGTTGTGGCTTTTTCTAAGAACAAGTGGAAAGCCCTCAGGGTCCAGTCATGGGGGAAGTCACATGATCTACTGATGGAATTACTTTTCTTCCCTTCTTTTTTTTCTTTTCTTTTTTTTTTTTTTTTCAGATGGAGTCCGGCTCTCTCACCCAGTGCAGTGGAGAGCAGTGGCGCCATCTTAGCTCACTGAAACCTCCGACTTCCGGATTCCAGCAATTCTTCAGCCTCAGCCTCCCAAGTAGCTGGGACTACAGGCACGTGCCACCAGGCCAGGCTAAGTTTTGTATTTTTAGTGGAGATTGGGTTTCACCATGTTGTTCAGGCTGGTCTGGAACTCCTGAACTCAAGTGATCCAACTGCCTCTGCCTTCCAAAGTGCTGGGATTACAGTGTGAGCCACCCCGCCCGGCCTTCTCTTCCCTTCTGAGGAGAATGCTCAGCAGGCCCATTTTTCTGATGTGCCTGGAGAAAGTTTGCTCTGGTTTCTAAAGCTTAGTTATAGAACTTTGTAGTCATAATGCCTGTTCATGGCCTCTCTCCTCTTGGTAGTAGGATCCATAAGTTTCTTTCTTGTAGGGTAGAGCAGACATTTGGTCTTTGCCAGAAAGAACCTGAGTGTGGTAGCAAGACCTTTCTAGAGAGAACTTGGGGCAGGATGATAAAGAAAACTAAACTGAAATTAATCCATAGTGTCTGTAGCTGAAAGCTACTTCTAGGACCTTTTGGTTAAGTCCTTCTGGTATAAAAAGCATTGGACAGTTGGGGGTCCTGGGTTCAAGTCTCATAGCCTATGAAACTTTGGGAAAATCACTTTAACTTCTCTGTGATTCAGTTTCAAAATCTATGAAGTGACCCTCTCAACAGGGGTGGATGCAATGAGCTGAAATGTACAATATTAGACACCCAACAGTAGACAGCCCCAAGTTGTTATGGCAGTGCCTCAAGGGAGTCTTGAAGGACTTGGGCTCCCTGCCTTTCTGCTCTGTCTTCTTGGCATGTGGTTGCTATTTCCAACATCATCTCATGGCCTCAGATGGCTGCTGGAACTCCATTCCTCTTCTCTGACATTTTGGTGTTACGAAAGAGGGAAGAACATAAAGGTCATATCTCACTATAGAGTCAGCTTTCCTCAAGCATATTAGCTACAAGGGAGGCTGGGAAATGTAGTCTTTGGGTTAGGCCCACAGCTGCATCCAATGGTGCAGGTGTTCTGTTGTTAAGGAATGGCAGCATGGTGGGGAGGAGATGGTACTGGGTAGATGAGCAGCAGTTCCAAAGGCAACAGTTGCCCTGGATGGGGATAGGAAACAGTCATCAGGGATGAGGTGGAGGGGGAGGAAAGTTGTCCAAGAGAAGGAGAGTCTTCTTCTACAGACATTTGGTATTTTGATTTTCATTTTGTCAGTTAAGCATGAGCTTATTTTGCCCCACAGAAGGGATTTTTTGAGGCTGTGTTTGGCTCAGTGTGGAGATAGGAGGTTTATATGGAAAACAAACAACTCAGCCAGCAGCTGGGCACACATAATAAATTACTGCCAGGTTGTGGGAAACAGCAAAGTTTCTCTGAGCAGTAATTCTCATCTCTTTTCCTCTTTGATGAACACAAGGCCACAAAAAGTCCTTCACAATAACAGTTGTTTTAGCATCAGGGTTCTTAGTGGCTGACTTACAGAGAATTTCAGAATAGGATGTTATTTGCCATTTTTCTTATCTGGAAGATGAAACTGGGACAAGATAGTGACATTTTAGGTAGGAAGTTTCAACTATAAGGACTCAAAATCTTTTCCACTTCCTTTTCTTTTGTCCTTTATACCCAATCAGTCAATAACATTGGCAATTTTTTTTCCTTCAAGTATCTCCTACTTTCATCTTTTCCTCTCTGGTCACATTGCACATGGATCTGGATTACTGCCCCATCCGCCTCCCAACTAACCTCCCACACTCACCTTCTCATCCTAACTAGGCTACCCATCTTGTAGAGCAGTAATTCTTCATTAAATCTATTTCTCATTCTGTTTTCTATCTGCTCAAAACCCTTCTACTACCTCCTTTTTTTTTACATGAAGTTATCCATTTCTTCATGGGCATAACAGTGAGAATTGTTGGGGGGTAAAGGAGCAGATTACTCAGGCATTGGAGGTTAGATTCCTCTGTAAGATAGCATGCCTAGGCTTTATTTTCTATGTTGATAAAACTTGGTTTTATCAACATAAAACATTTGCCCCAAGATAAAATAATTTCCTGTTTTGTCTTTCTATCGCTTATTTTGTGTATTTCATACAGTCCTATAACTTTTCTGATGTGTCTGTGGTGGATGTGTTTGCTTCTTGGCAGTTGGGTAAGCATCTATTTCTACTCCCTATACTATATTCATTCCCTCATTCATTTACTTATTAATTATTCTAACAACTATTTTTTGAGGATTTTCTTCTCACCAAACATTACAGTAGCTGCTGACTTTATATTTGTATTGCAATTGCAGGGTCATTACTCAAACTGATGTGGATTTCTCTCACCTCTTCATTTCACTTATAAAAATTTTATCATCTTTCAAGTCGCGATTCTATGTCAAATGTTACCAAGAAGTAATCCCCCCACTCCTCTAGCATTCATGGATTGATTCTGAATGTCTATAGGCATGTGATGCAGCTATGTTAGTCAAAGCTCTTTGAACGTCAGTGACAGAAACCCAACTCAGGTTGTGCAGACCCTCACAGCCAAATTGCAGGAGGGACAGTTGCTTACATTTTGGGTTATTTGGAAGATGGAAGTTGAGGGCTCTCAGGGCTCCCTCCTCTCTTTCTGTTTTCCTCTCTTTCCATTTCTTTGCTTCCCTTGGCCCTGCTTGTTGCCTTCCTTCACCCCTGGAGGACACTGGTGGGCCATAAGGTATAGTTGGAATGTGATCTATACAACCTTTGGGCTTATATCCTATAGCTTTGTAATCATAGAGGATTTGTAATAATAAAGGATCCCAGGAGAGGATTCCAGCTGACCCAACTAGAATCCCAAAGCCACCTCTCTGTGGCCTGTTGCTATAAGAAAGGGATGGCACACTGAATTGGCAGAAACAGTAGCTACTACAAAGTCTGCCCTAAAAAAATTGACCTACTCTTGTTTTGGGAAAGATAAAAAATTTTGTGTTGGCCAGTCATGATCCTTCTGTGTTCACTGTAGGCTGTGATTCAATGGGCAATCTCTGAGGACAGCAATCACATCTTGTATTCTGTTAGATCAGGTCTAGTCCTAATTAACATGAGGAAGGGTGAGGGTAGGGCTCATTAGACACCCATTCTGAGGAAAGAGACAGATCATGAAGACCATTGGGGCATCTTCCATTTGACAGTCCCAGAGCTTTTGGGAGGCCAAGGTACAAGGTCTTCCAACACTTTCAAGAGCAGCATGTACATGAGGCACATGGAAATTGCTGCCTGTCCACCCTGAGTTAAGTTGCTGTTGGTAAACTTGTATTCTAATCCACTGTATTAGTCCATTTTCACATTGCTATAAAGATACTATCTAAGACTGGGTAATTTATAAAGAAAGGAAGTTTAATTGACTCACAGTGCTGCATGGCCGTGGGGGCCTCAGGAAACTCACAATCATGGTGGAAAGGGAAGCAGGCACCTTCTTTACAAGGTGGCAGGAGAGAGTGAAAGTGAGCACAGGAGAAATTGCCACTTTCAAAACCATCAGATCTCATGAGATTCACTCCCTATCATGAGAACAGCATGGGGGAAACGGCCTCCATAATTCAATCACTTCCCTCCCTCCACGAGTGGGGATTACAATTCGAGATGAGATTTGGGCGGGGACACAGAGCCAAACAATATCATCCTCCCAGCTCTGACCTGCAGCCTGAGCTGGGGATGTGGCACACTGAACCCAGACTGATAGTGGTTGTTACATCCCAGTGTTTCTGCCCTGAGGGCTAGGTGAGGAGACTGTTTACTCAGTGTCCCTCATGGGGGCTTCCTTCTGGTTACAGTCACCCAAAGGCCAGTATGTGTTAGGACAGTTCACAGAGCTGGTCACCAGGGCTAGTCAAGGCAGACCAGGAGGACAATCTGGGATGAGCCTCACATTGAGAATTTTGATGTTGAGACCATGGATATAGTGGTTATGTATGAGGTCAGAATACTGAATTCAAATCTTGTTTCTGCAGCTTATGAGCTTTGAGATCTCTGATAAATTACTTTGTGTCTCTCAGTTTCAACAGTAAATCGGGGATAATCAGGCATGCTGTTAAACTGTAATAATCTTCACAGATACCCAGTTAGACCAATCACAGTGGACTTGGGTGCTGGTCCTGGAGCAAGGAGCCAGGGGCCCAACCTAGTTCTTTAGTTGATGAACAAGGAGAGATGCAGAGGGTCCTAAGGGAAGTGCCCGGATGACTGCAGTGGCTGAGTTTTGACCACAGGGAGCTTGAGTTTGGATTTTTTCCCACTTGTAAATATTTCAATATTTTAAACCACTGCTATACGTGTAGGACTGGCCAAACATTACCCTGGGGATAGTAATTGTGCTTCACAGGCCTTTTGTCAGGGCTATCAGTTAATGCGCAAGCCATGCATTGCTCAACCCCAGCAGTGTCATTTACTTCTGAGCCATGTAGAAGTGTGGAGTTATAATGACAATTTTCCAGCAGACAGTAGTAAAGTGTCTCAAGGAAAGAGTGTACTCTAATTTGCAGTATATTGCCATATGGATTAGTGGAGGGTCTGGCTGCTGTGAAGATTAAATGAGGTAACCCATCCCAAGTGCTTAGAATAATGCAGGAGGGGAGTAAGACCTCAGTGTAAGTTAGTTATTACTCTCTATAAATGAAGTAATGCTGACTCATCAACAGCATGCTAAGAAGTAATTATTCATCATTCAACTTCAAACTTGTTATACCATGTTGCATGCTGTGTAAAATAAGTTCACTTTAAAAAATTAGTTCTGCCTTTATCTTTTTCCCCAAACATGCAGAATTTCAAACATTCAGAAAAATGGAAAGAATTATGCATTGAACATCCACATACCCACGGTCTAGATTTTAAAATTAACATTTTTTCTGTATTTGCTTTGTCACACATCTCTGCATCTACCTATCCCTTTGTTTAGCCATCAATTTATTTTTAAGTGAATTTCAAAGTTTGTTGAAGGTATCACTATACTTAATTATTGAACTTCAGCATACATATTATACTTAATATTGAACTTCAGCATACATATCATTAACTAGAGTTCAATATTTGTATGTATTTTTTAAGGTAAAGTTTACATGTAGTGAAATGTACAAAGTTTAAGTGTATCACTTGAGGCTGGGTGCAGTGGCTCACACCTGTAATCCCAGCACTTTGGGAGGCCTAGGTGGGCAGATAACCTGAGGTCAGGAGTTCAAGAGCAGCCTGGCCAACATGGTGAAACCCCATCTCTATTAAAAATATAAAAATTAGCCAGGGGTGGTGGCGCACCCCCATAATCCCAGCTACTTGGGAGACTGAGGCAGGAGAATCACTTGAACTCAGAAGGCGGAGGTTGCAGTGAGTTGAAATCGCACCACTGCACTCCAGCCTGGGCAACAGAGTGAGACTCCATCTCAAAAAAAAAAAAAAAAAGTGTATCTGTAGCAGGACGAGTCGCAGACAAAACTCCTCAGACACCAGATTAAACAAGGAAGAGGTTTTTTTTATTAGGCCGGGAGCATCGGCAGACTCGTGTCTTAAGAGCCGAGCTCTCCGAAAAAGAAACTCCTAGCCCTTTTAAGGGCTTACAACTCTAAGGGGTCTACGTGAAAAAGTCATAATAGATCAAGTAAGCGTGAGGAACGTGACTGGGGGCTACATACATTAGCTAACAGAACAAAAAGTTTTACAGTGCTTTCTTATACAATGTCTGGAATTTACAGATAACACCAGTAGTTTTGGTCAGGGGTTAATATTATTATTATTATTTTAGCCACCAGGGCCAGGTGGTGGTGCCAAGGTCGTCTAGCTATTTATCTTACTCCTGTTTCTTTCCAACTTTTTGCTTTCTCCCTTTTCTCCTGTCTTATAAACTAGGGAAAAGGGGAGGTTGGGGAGAAACTGAGAAGGACAACAGGAGAAGTGGTGGCCTCATACCATATATCAATTGATAAATATTTATTCATACATCTGTGTAACCCTATCAAGATATAGAACATTGGCCGGGCGTGGTGGCTCATGCATGGCTCCCAACATTTTGGGAGGCCTAGGTGGGTGGATAACCTGAGGTCAGGAGTTCAAAAGCAGCCTGGCCAACATGGTGAAACCCTGTCTCTACTAAAAATACAAAAATTAGCCAGGAGTGGTGGCAGGCGCCTGTAGTTCCAGCTACTTGGGAGGCTGAGGCAGGAGAATGGCATGAACCCGGGAGGCCAAGCTTGCAGTGAGCCAAGATCGTGCCTCTGCACTCCAGCCCTGGTGACAGAGCAAGGTTCCATCTCAAAAAAAAAAAAAAAAAAAAAAAAAAAAAAAAATATAGAACATCATCATGGCCTAGAAAGTTCCCTTAGGCCGCCATGTAGTCAGTGACCACTGCCACAACCCCTAGGCAACCACTCTTCTGATTTTTTTTCACTCTATATTAGTTTTTCCTGTGCTAAAACTTTATATGAATGGACTGTTACAGTATTTGTTCTTTTATGTAAGACTTCTTTCACTCAACATAATATTTTTGAGATATATCCACAACATTGAGTGTATTAGTAGGTCTATTCCTTTCAATTGATGAGTAGTATTACACTGTATGAGTATAACACGGTTTCTTTAGCTATTCTCCTGCTGATGGACACCTGCAATGTTTCCCATTTAGGGCTATTATGAATAAAACTGCTGTCATCATTCTAGTACAGGTCTTTTTGTGGACATATGTTTTCATTTTGGGGGATAAATATGTAGGAGTAAAATTAGTAGAGTGGGTATATGTTTCATTTTATTAAAAACTGCGAGACCCTTCCCCAAAGTGATCATATCATTTTATGTTCTCACCAACAAGGTATGAGTGTTACAGTTGTTCTGCATCCTTGTCACTATTTGATATTATCACTCTTTTTCATTTTAACTACTCTATGAGAGTATACTGGAATTGTGTTTTTAATTTGTATTTCTCTAATGACTAGTTACTTGAGCACTTTTCATGTGCTATTGGCCATTCATATATATCCATTTCCAAATTATCTGTTCAAATCTTCCCCATTTAAAAAAACCTTTTTATTTTGAATTAATTTTAAGCTTACAAAAAAAGTTTCAAAAATGGTGCAGAGTTTCTATATATGCCTCATCTGGTTTCTTCTAATGTTAACATCACATATAACCATAGTACAATAGTCAAAACAGGGACATTAACACTGGCACAATACTATTCATTAGATTAGACTTGATTCAAATGCACCAGTTTCCCATAGTTTTGGTGTTCCAAGATTCTATCTAGGATCTCATATTGCATTAAAATTAAAAAATAATTTTTTTTTTTGAGACAGAATCTCACTCTGTCCCCTTGGCTCACTGCAACCTCCTCCTCTGGAGTTCAAGCCATTCTTGTGCTTCAGCCTCCCAAGTAGCTGGGATTACAGGCGCGCAGCATGAGGCCTGGCTAATTTTTGTATTTTTAGAAGAGATGGGATTTCACTATGTTGGCCAGGCTGTTTTTGAATTCCTCACCTCAAGTGATCGGCCTGCTGTGGTCTCCCAAGGTGCTGAGATTACAGGCGTGAGCCGCCGTGCCCAGCTCATACTGAATTTAATTGTTATTTCTTATGCTCCCTTCCCTTTTAAAAATTGAGTTGTTCTTTTTGTCATTAAGTTCCAGGTGTACTTTATATATTCTGAATACAAGTTCTTTTAGTGTTTTGCTTTGAAATTATTTTTCCCAGTGTTTGACTTGCCTATTCATTTTTGAAATGTTGAATTTGATGAGCAGACATTTTTAATTTTGATGGTCTAATTTATTAAATTTTTCTTTTATGGTTATTGCTTTCTGTGTTCTACTTCAGAAAATTTTCTCTCCTTAACTTGGGAAGATATTTTTCTGTTTTCTTACAGAGAAAACTTAAAGTTTTAGCTTCTGTATTTAGATTTATAGTTCATCTCAAAGTAATTTTTATGGTGTATAGTAGTGGTTGAGACTAATTTTCTTTTCCTCATATGGATTTTCAACTGCTCTAGGACCATTTGTTGAAAAAGAATTTTCCTTCTCCATTGGGTTTTTTTGGTTCCTTGGTTGCAAACCAAGTTATTTTATAAGTGTCTGGCATTGGTCTATTTTTCTATTTTGCCAGTACTGCAGTGTCTTCATGACTATAGCTTTAGGGTAAATCTTGAAGTTAGTTAGTGTAAATTCTCTAAAGTTATTTCTATTTTAGGTTCTTTACATTTCCACATTAATTTTAGAATCAGCTTGTTGATTTCTACAACAAAGACTGTGGCATTTTTGCTGGGATTTGGGAAGAAATGGTATAAAAATGTAGTCTTCCAACTCATGAATATGATAACATTTTCAACATTATTTCTAAATGTTTCCAAAATTTCCAAAAGACCTTGTCAGTTTTTTTTTCTTAGTTTTTCTGGGCAATGTTTTGTAGTTTTTAGTCTTGTACATCTTTTGAGGCATTCATTTCTAACTACATTATGTCTTTTGAAGCTATTGCAAATGGAATTTTAAAACATTTTATTTTCCAATTTGTTTGCTACCAATACACAAAAATGCAATTGGCTTTTGTATGTTGACCTGGCAAAATTCTCTTAGTAGTTCTAATAGATTTGTAGATCCTTAGAATTTTCTAAGTAAACAATTATGTCATCTGTGAATAGAGATGAACTGGTTTTACTTCTTCCTTTTTGATCTTTATGCCTATTTTCTTGCCCACTGCATGAGATAGGATCTTCAGTACAACACTGAGAAGAAGTAAAAAAAGTGCTTTTTAAAAAATTTTATAGGGAAAGCATTCAATATTTTACCATGGAGTTTAATAATAGGTTTTTTTCTTAGATGCTGTTTATCAGATTGATGTAGTTCCTTTCTATTTCTAATTTGCTAAGAGATTCTAGCATAATGGGCATTGCATTTTATCAAATGTGTCTTGTGTATCTATTGAAATGCTTGAATAGCTTTTCTCCCTTCATCTGCTAATATGATGAATTACATTGATTTTCCAATGTTAGAACAACCTTATATTTCTGGGATAAACTCCTATTGGAGTGTGTATATATATATATCTATATATAATAGATATATAAATTTTTATATATTTCTATATTTGATTTATTAATATTTCTTTGAGGATTTTTTTGTCTGTATCCATGAGGGATATTCTATAATTTTTTAATTTTTTGTAATTTCCTTATCAGGCTTTGTATCAAGGTTATATGAGCTTCATAAATGAGTTGGAAAGCAGTCTCTTACTTTCTATTTTCTGAAAGAATTCGTGTTAACATTCATATTAGTTCTATAACTTTTAGCCAGAAGCCACCAGTAAAATCAGCTGGGCCTGGAGTTTTCTTTGTAGGGAAGTTTTTGATACTGGATTCAATTTCTTTAATAGATATGAGAATTTTCATATTTCTATTTTATTTTACTCCATCTTGGTAAGTTGTATTTCTCAAGGAATTTATACTTATACTAAAGCTGCAAAAATTATTTCCATAAGGCTGTTCATAATATTTTTTGTCCTTTTAATGTCTATAAGTTCATTAGTAGTGATAGTCCCTCCTTCACCTTCATTCTTGATATTAGTAATTTGTGGTCTCTGTATCTCTGTTTTTAAAAGACTTCATTTTTTGGAGAAGTTTTAGGTTCACAGCAAAATTGGGAGGAAGATACAGATTTCCCTTATATTCCCTGCCCCAACACACACATAGCCTCCTCCATGATCAACATCAACCACCGGAGTGGTGCATTTGTTAAGACTGATGAACCTACATTGACACATCATCATCACCCCAAATCCATAGTTTACAGTAGGGTTCACTCTTGGCATTGTACATTCTATGAATTTGGACAAATGCCTAATGACATACATCTATCATTTTAGTGTCATACAGAGTATTTTCACTGCCCTAAAAATCCACTATGCTTCACCTATTCATTCCTCCTCCTACCCTCAACCCCTGGCAACTACACCTCTTTTTACTGTTTTCATAGTTTTTTTGTTTTCTAAAATGTCATATAGTTGGAATCTTATAGTATGTAGCCTTTTGAGATTGGCCTCCTCCACTTAATAATATGCATTTAACCTTTCTCCATGTCTTTTCATTGCTTGATAGCACATTTCCTTTTAGTACTGAGTAATATTTCATTGCCTGGATGTACCACAGTCTATCCATTCACCTACTGAAGAAGCAACTTGGTTGCTTGCAAGTTTTGTCAATTATGCGTAAAGCTGCTATAAACATTCTTGTGTAACTTTTTGTGTGGACATGTTTTCAACTCCTTTGGGTAATACTAAGGGGCATGACTGCTGGATCATATGGCAATAGTTTATTTAGTTTTGTGAGAAACTGCCAAACTGTCTTCCAAAATGGCCGTACAATTTTACATTTCTACTAGCAATGAATGAGAGTTTCTGTTACTCCACAGACTTGCCAACATTTGGTGTTGTCAATGTTTTGGATTTTGGCCATTCCTATAGGTGTGTTGTGGTATCTCATTATTGTGTTTTTTTTTTTTTTGAGACGGAGTCTCGCTGTGTTGCCCAGGCTGGAGTGCAGGGATGCGATCTTGGCTCACTGCAAGCTCCGCCTCCTGGGTTCACACCATTCTCCTGCCTCAGCCTCCCAAGTAGCTGGGACTACAGGCGCCTGCCACCACGCCTGGCCAATTTTTTTGTATTTTTAGTAGAGACGGGATTTCACTGTGTTAGCCAGGATGGTCTTGATCTCATTATTGTTTTAATTTGCATTTTCCTGAAGACATATGACATGGTGCACCTTTTCTTTTCTTTTTTTAATTATACTTTAAGTTCTAGGGTACATGTGCACAACGTGCAGGTTTGTTACATATGTATACATGTGCCATGTTTGTGTGCTGCATCCATTAACTCATTATTTACATTAGGTATATCTCCTAATGCTATCCCTCCTCCCTCCCCCCACCCCACAACAGGCCCCAGTGTGTGATGTTGCCCACCCTGTGTCCAAGTGTTCTCATTGTTCAGTTCCCACCTATGAGTGAGAACATGTGGTGTTTGGTTTTCTGTCCTTGCAATAGTTTGCTCAGAATGATGGTTTCCAGCTTCATCCATGTCCCTACAAAGGACATGAACTCATCCTTTTTTCTGGCTGCATAGTATTCCATGGTGTGTATGTGCCACATTTTCTTAATCCGGTCTATCATTGTTGGACATTTGGGTTGGTCCCAAGTCTTTGCTATTGTGAATAGTGCTGCAATAAACATACGTGTGCATGTGTCTTTATAGCAGCATGATTTATAATCCTCTGGGTGTATGCCCAGTAATGGGATTGCTGGGTCAAATGGTATTTTTAGTTCTAGATCCTTGAGGAATCACTACACTGTCTTCCACAATGGTTGAACTAGTTTACAGTCCCATCAACAGTGTAAAAGTGTTCCTATTTCTCCACATCCTCTCCAGCACCTGTTGTTTCCTGACTTTTTAATGACCTCCATTCTAACTGGTGTGAGATGGTATCTCACTGTGGTTTTGCTTTGCATTTCTCTGATGACCAGTGATGATGAGCATTTTTTCATGTGTCTGTTGGCTGCATAAATGTCTTCTTTTGAGAAGTGTCTGTTCATATCCTTCACCCACTTTTTGATGGGGTTGTTTGATTTTTTCTTGTAAATTTGTTTAAGTTCTTTGTAGATTCTGGATATTAGCCCTTTGTCAGATGGGTAGATTGTAAAAATGTTCTCCCATTCTGTAGGTTGCCTGTTCACTCTGATGGTAGTTTCTTTTGCTGTGCAGAAGCTCTTTAGTTTAGTTAGATCCCATTTGTCAATTTTGGCTTTTGTTGCCATTGCTTTTGGTGTTTTAGTCATGAAGTCCTTGCCACATGGTGCATCTTTTCATATGCTTGTTTTCCATCAGTATGTATTTTTTGGTGAGGTGTCCCTTAAGGCCTTTGGCCCACTTTTTATTCATGCTGTTGTTTTCTTACTGTTGACTTTTAGGAGTTCTTTGTATATTTTGGACAACAGTTCTTTATCAGATGTCTTTTGCAAATATTTTCTTGCAGTCCATAGCTTGTTTTCTCATTCTCTTGACATTGTCTTTTGCAGGTAGAATTTTTAATTTGACTGAAGCCCAGTTTATCAATGATTTCTTTCATGAATTGTTACTTTGGTGTTTTATCTAAAAAGACATCACCATACCCAAGATCTTCTAAGTTTTCTCTACTGTTTTTTTCTAGGAATTTTATAGTTTTGCATTTTGTATTTAGGTCTATGATCCATTTGTGATAATTTTTGGAAGGGTGTGAGATCTGTGTTTAGACTGATTATTTCACATGTGGATGCCCAGTTGTACTACCACAATTTGTTAAAAAATTTTTTCCACTGACTTTACTCCTTTGTCAAAGATCATTTGACTATATTTACAGGGGTCTATCTCTGGGCTCTCTGTTCTGTTCCATTGACCTATTTGTCTATTCTTTTACCAATACCACACTGTCTTGATTACTATAGCTTTATTGTAAGTCTCAAAGTTAGATAGTGTCAGTCCTTTCACTGTATTCTTCTCATTCAATATTGTGTTGGCTATTTTAGGCCTTTTGCCTCTCATGTAAACTTTAGAATTAATTTGTTGATATCCATAAAATAGTTTGCTAAGATTTTGAATGGGATCGCATTGAACCTATAGGTCAATGGGAAGAACTGACATCTTGACAATGTTGAGTTTTCCTATCCATGAACATGGAATATTTTTCCATTTATTTAGTTTTTCCTTGATTTTTAAAATCAGATTTTGTGTGGTTTTCCACATGTAGATCTTATACCTATTTAATTTTTTGGGAAGTGCTAATGTAAATGTTAGTGTGTTTTAAATTTCAAATTCTACATATTTACTGCTGGTATACAGAAAAGTGATTAATTTTTTTTTTTTCTTTGAGACGGAGTCTAGCTCTGAAGCTCAGGCTGGAGTGCAGTGGCGTGATCTCGGCTCACTGCAACTTCTTCCTCCTGGGTTCAAGCAATTCTCTTGTCTCAGCCTCCTGAATAGCTGGGACTACAGGCACATGCCACCACAGCAGGTTAATTTTTTTTGTATTTTTAGTAGAGACACGGCTTCACCATGTTGGCCAGGATGGTCTCGATCTCCTGACCTCATGATCCACCCGCCTCGGCCTCCCAAAGTGTTGGGATTACAGGCGTGAGCCACTGCGCCCAGCCAATTAACTTTTTATATCAGCCTTGGATGCTGCAATCTTGCTATAACTATATATTAGTTCTAAAGGTTTTTAAAAAATCAATTCTTTTGGATTTTCTGCATAGATGCTCATGTCATCTGCCAAAAAAGACAGTTTTATTTCTTCCTTTCCAATCTGTGTACCTTTTATTTCCTTTTCTTGTTTTATTGCCCTAGCTAGAACTTTCAGTACAAAGTCAAAAAAGAGCAGTGAGAGACATTCTCGCCTTGTACCTGATCTTAGTGGTAAAGCTTCTAGTTTCTTACTGTTAAGTATTATTTTTAGCTGGAGATGTTTTGTAGATATATTTTATTAAGTTGAGGAAGTTCTAATTTATTCTTAGTTTTTTGAGAGTTTAAAAAAAATCATGAATGAGTGTTGGATTTTGACAAATACTTTTTCTGCATCTATTGAAATGATCATGTTATTTTTCTCTCTTAGCTTGTTGATGTGATGGATTACATTAATTGAGTTTCAAATGTTAAACAAGTCTTGCATATGTGAGATAAATCCCACTTGGTCGTGGTGTATAATTCTTTTCATACATCGTTGGATTCAATTTGCTAATATTTTGTTGAAGATTTTTGCATTTATGTTCGTAAATATATTGGTCTACAGTTTTCTTTTCTTGTAATATCTTTGTCTGGTTTTGGTTTGAGGGTAATACTGGCTTTATAGAACAAATTAAGAAGTATTCCTTCTGCTTCTATCCTTTAAAAGAGATTGTAGAAAATGGGTATAATTTTTTTTCTTAAACATTTGGTAGAGTTCTTGAATAAACTCATCTGGGCCTGATGTTTTCTGTTTTAGAAAGATATTAATTATTGATTCAACTTCTTTAATAGATATAGGCCTATTCAAATTGTCTATATCTTGTGTAAGTTTTGGAAACTTATGTCTTTCAAGAAATTCACCATTTCATCTAAGTTATCCAATTTGTAGGCATAGAATTGTTTATAGTATTTCTTTATTATCCTTTTAATGTCCATGGAATCAGTAGTCATATCCCTTCTTACCCCTTCGATATTAATGATTTATGCCCTCTTTTTTTCTTAGCCTGACTAGATGCTTATCAGTGTTATTGCTTTTTCAAAGAACCAGCTTTTGGTTTTCTCCACTGATTTTCTGTTTTCAATTTCATTGATTTCTGCCTAATTCTTATTATTTATTTTCTTCCGTTACTTTTGATTTAATTTGCTCTTCTTTATCTGGTTTCCTCAGGTAGAAATTCAGATTATTGACTTTAGATCTTTTTCTTTTCTATAAACTTTCTTCTAAGCACTGCTTTTGCTCTATTCCACAAATGTTGATAAGTTGTGTTTTCATCGTCATTTAGTTCAGGTAATCAATCAAAGTTTTGACTTTAAAATTTTTCTCAATGTTTATTGTTTTTTATTTACCTTTGCTTTTTATTATTTTCTTCATTTAAATTACTCTGGGTTTATTTTGTTTTTCTTTTTTAGCTTCTTATGATGGAATCTTAGGTCACTGATTTTTGTGACAGATTGCATTTTCCCTAGATGACCGTAACAATATCTTTCATCCTAACTCTCTTCTAGAATTTTACCACACTCCATCAAGAGTAAAGTATAATTTTTCTCTTCTTGACTTTTAGGGGATTGTGAGTCACCTGTAACCAGTATAATGCAGCAGAAGAGATGCTGTGTGGCTTTCCAGTTAGGACATGAAAAGTGATGAAGTAACCTCTGCCTTGCTAGCTGTAAGTTTTATTCTTGGAACCTAAGTCTTCATATAAGAAGCTCAACTACTTTCAGGTCACAATGCTGGGAGAAAGCCAAGCTATGTGGAGAGGTATGAGTAGTGGGCAGTTCTAGCTTTTGAGTCCTCCAAGTCCAGGAGCCAGAAATATGAGTGAATGAGCATTGAGATGAATCTAGTCCCAGCCATTGACTTCTCATCAGACTGGGTTGTTTCAGCAGATGCCCCTTCACTCTCCAGATACTGTAGGAACCCAAAATGTAGGACCCTGTGTTGCGCTTCTTGAGGTCTGCGCTCCAGCAAAAAGACTGTACTGAAAAAAAAATATCTCATGCAAAGCAAGTTCCTTCTTCCAAGTGTCAACTTTCTCCTCCAATTTCTGCTTCTTTTGGTGACTCTAGAGCCTTTGAGTAGGTAGCTCTGATAGAAGCTCCTCAGCACTTACCAGAAGTGAAACTCAGCATCTATCTTTCAAATCCATGAAATTATATTATCTATATATTAACAGAGCATTAATCTGTTTAATACAAATACTTTGTATTGTCAAAGTTTTAGTACATTTGTTTAGGATTTTTCTCCTTTTAAAATATATAAGAAGTCTCACTTTTGAAAGTCCAGTCTCTTAGTTCCCAGAATGAGGAGAACCTGAGCTTAACTTTAGCTGCTCTCTCTGCCTCTGAGTTCACACTGGAGGTTCACATGTCCCATCTTAGATTACAGGCCTGGGAAAGCTTAGCAGAGTTACCTTTCTCTCAAGGTATAATTTTAGGATATAGCCCAATACACCCAACAAATAAACAAGGAGGAAATAAGAAAAGTGAAGGCTTCTAGGACTCAAGGAAAAAGAAATCAGAAAATATCCTCAGCATGAGATTCTTTCGTTTTTTTGAGGTGGAGTCTCGCTCTGTCACCCAGGCTGAAGTGCGGTGGCACGATCTTGGCTCACTGCAGCCTCTGCCTCCCAGGGTTCAAGTGATTCTCCTGCTTCAGCCTCTCTAGTAGCTGGGATTACAAGCACCCACCACCATGGCCGGCTAATTTTTGTATGTTTAGTAGAGGTGGGGTTTCACCGTGTTGGCCAGACTGGTCTTGATCTCCTGACCTCAAGTGATCCACCTGCCTCACCCTCCCAAAGTGCTGGGATTACAGGTGTGAGCCACCAAACCCCACCACAAGAGATTCTTAAAGCTACAGATGGGAGGGGCTGGGGCGGTCAGAGAAGACCTCACCTCTGGCCTATGCTTCTATACCGGGGAATTTGTGTCTGCATTCCCATCCCCGTCTGGGCTGCACTGAGCTTGTTTCAGCGGCACTGAATGCCATCCACTTCTTTGTAATGTCTAGCTTTTGCTTGGAACATTTTTGCCTGTGGTAGAACATTGCATTCAGCTCTTCTCCAGGAAGTAGGGACAAAGATGGCTTTGCTGGAAACAAAAAGTGAGGCTTTTCCTCTTAAGTCGATTGGAGCCTATTATAATTTATTAAAAGTGCAATTCTGGTCTGAACCTGAAATGGTGATAATCGCTTAATGGGCACATAAATGAGTGTTGAAATATACACAGCTGAAAAGGGACTCACAATAAAAGTGGAGAAGAGGTAATGATGCAGAAAGAGGACCAAAGTTTCTGATTAAAGTCATACCTAATCCACTGTGGAGGTTATCACCAAAAATTCGAGAAACTATTTGCTTACAGGGAGATTGGTAGTGTGGAGTGTGTGTGTGTGTGTGTTTAGGGGGAAGGGTGGGTGTGGGAAGATGTGTAATATGAAAATGGGCTAATCAGAGAGACTGGAGGAAAATTCAGGATCTTCCCACTCACTCGTTTTCTCTTCAACTTCTAAGAGAAGTTGAAGAGAAAACTTCAACTTCAAAGCACAGACCCAACTTATAGTATATTGCAAATAGTCAAGATTTGGATTCAAGCAGCCCTACCACTTTCTATCTATGTGGTCTCATTTTTCTAATCTGAATAATGTGAAAATGATAAGCAAAGCTGAAGGATTGCTGTGACAACAGCAGATAAGATAAACTGAATGAGATAAACTGTCCAAACATACCTAATACAGTGCCTGGCAATAGTAGCTGCTGAAGCTGGCTTAGTTTACTCTCCTATCACCCTTATCTCCTGCTCAGCCAGGCCAGTTTCTTTTACCCCTAATTCAAGTGGTAATTGAATTTGTTGTTATGGTTCTAGCATTTCTGTGTTGCATAAAATTACAAACTCGTATAATATGTAACGTGGACGGATCATAAAGTTCAAGGGACTTGCCCACCATCTTTCAATGTGTTATTGAATCAAGAAGTATTTATTTAACTCTATGTGCCAACCATGCTAAGCATTTGGATAGGGCAGTGAACGATATCGACCCATTGCTTGTTGTTTGTGGAGCTTATAAACCAGCAGAGAGAAAGAAACTTTAAGCAAAATATTATTACAGATGATCCATGAGAACAGTGCTCCGTGGTAAGAAGGAGAAGGGAAGAGCTCAGCAAGTGAGCACAATGGTGAACTTGATATAGACTTTGGTGTCAGGGAGGAGAGCCCCAGAGAAGTGGCTTTGGATTGAGCCCTGAAGGATGAGGAGGAGTTAGTTTGGTGAAGAGTGGGAGGAAAGGAGAGAAGAGACCTTTGAGGAGCTGAAAGGTGTCAATGTAGCTGGATAGGGATGGGATGAGTGGGGAAGGGTTGAGGGAGTTGTGAAAGTTGGCTGGCTGGGAGCTGTTGGGAGGAGAAGCTCAGGAGAAGTTGAAGAGGTGAGGTAGGCAGGGGCCAGATCATGCCATAGAGGCATGTGAAGGCATCTGACAGCATAAGACAAAAACAATATACAGAACAGGCCTTCCTTTCCTTGGGTCTTCTGGATGGTTCTCTGCTGCCCTCTATGGTAATCCAGGGCTGTGAAATTCTCTGTAGGGTAAGCGTATGAAACTGGTTGAGAGTCTTAAGCTAACATTTTAAAGGAATCAAAATTAAGAAGTCATTTTTCTCCAGATGGATTAATGAAATGCCAAATAATGGATCTGAGTGCTGTTGGAATGTCGGAGTGCTCTTGCTCCTTTCTAGTTGGCAACAGGCCGGAGTTGAATGTTGACAGCAAATTGTACAGATTTTTATTTTCTTAAAAAAACAACTTACTTAACCTGCTTTTGAGAATGTTCTCAGAGAATGCTTCTTTAGAATCTCTATACACAGTGCATGTTAACTGCAGGGAATCCCTCATAGAAACCCAAATAAGCAACTCTGGAATTAAATTAGCCCCCAGCTATCTTAAGCAAATATCCTACAAGGGAAATTATGTTATCTAACTGGCCAGTTGATTCTTGACTTTTTCAGCTTCAAGAAAGAATTTAAATGGCATCCCTGTGTGTTACTCTCATTTCAAATCCTCTGGAGCAGATAAACATTATCATGAAACTGGCCAAGGATGAAATTTAAATAAGTAGTGATTGGAAAGGATGACAGTAAGAGTTTCCAACCCACAAAAACAGACAAATTAGTTTAATTAACTGCAAAATTTGGAGGACAAAGATATGGGGAAAATTATTTATGTCGGTGTGTAATGCATGCTCAATATTTTTGTAAACAAACGTGTTAGGAAAAAGAAATCCTACCAGTATAATTAATCCTTAAAAATATACCACCAAAGAGTGACTTGGAGCCAAGAACATGTTTTTGTCCTTGTAAGTTACTGTCCCTTTAAATGGCAATACAGATGGAAGACCTGTCCTCACCAAAGAGGGTCTTCCTCTGTTGTGCCATCACACTGCACTGCCAGACTGTGATTCAACCATCGTGTGTATTTGTATGGGGATCATGATGGTTTCTCATGTGGCTGAATCATTGTCTGAATAGAGAAAATAGAGGCTGACTTCATGTTGGA
The DNA here is from genome assembly GCF_028885625.2 of Pongo pygmaeus. Taxonomy (NCBI): domain Eukaryota; kingdom Metazoa; phylum Chordata; class Mammalia; order Primates; family Hominidae; genus Pongo; species Pongo pygmaeus. The sequence continues at coordinate 50,459,920 of NC_072386.2, read as the reverse complement.
AGCAGCCATGTTTTACTGACAATTGGAGGGAAAAGAACTTTAAATAGATAGCAGGGCATACCGTGCAGTAGTAGAAAGCCATGACATTGGCCCAATAGTTAGCAAGAGATGTCTGCAAAACCATGTGGATAGCTAATTCTACATCTCTCCTCCCTCATTATGAAGCCAGGGTGTTCTTTTCAAAAATTCTTTAATCTCAATAGATACAGATGTTTTTTGGTTACGTGGATAAATTGTATAGTGGTGAAATTTGAGATTTCAGTGCACCCATCACTGGAGTAATATACACTTTACCCAACATGTAGTTTTTTAAATTCCTTACCCTTCTCTCACCTTACCTCCTTTGTGAGTTCCCAATATTCATTATACCACTCTGTATGGCTTTGCATACCCAGGTTGTTCTTTATGTAATTCTATTATGCGTGCACACACATGTGCACATTTAAACTCTGATTTGCTCTTCTGTTACTCTGGTTGTGCAGATGAGGACTTACCCTCATGTAATAAGTCAGAGATGGGTGTGTTTTAAATCTGGAGAACTAGGAAAACATTTTGGCAAGGCCAGGGTGCAGTGTAGTTCATAGGGAAGATCTGTTGATTTTGTCTGCCCAGCAATCCTTTTCTAACTCCCCTGGCTTTTCTCCCTCCTCCCCTCCCTGCCTCTCCTTGCACCACCCTCCTACTAGTCTCTATGGAACAGGTAGAGTTGCCAATCACAATGTACCCTGGTTATGGACTGTAATTCTGGCCCTGGCCAATCATAATACCCTATTTCTCTAAACAGAAGGATTAGTTCCATAGTAAATTTTATAATTTAAACAGAGCCCATCAGAATTCATTCCTGGGAGTGGTATACAGATATTGGGAGAGGGAGTATCTTTCTGCTGGAGAAGATAAGTTAGGAGGAAGTAATTCTAGGGCTGCTGCTTCCATCCTTTTTCAATCTGCAGGTGCCAAGCTGAGAAGAGTGAGACACACAATTTTGGCATAGTTGAATCCCAAATTTCAGGTTCTGAGGCTCAGGTTCTTACAGTTCTTTCCTCCCCTCCCCTCCCCTTCTCTCCCCTTCTCTTCGCTTCCTCCCCTCCCTCCCTCCCTCCCTCTCTCTCTTCTTTCCTTCCTTCCTTTCTTCCTTCCTTCCTTCATTCTTTCCTTCCTTCCTTCCTTCCTTCTTTTCATTCAACAATTATTATTGAGGATTTATGATGTTTCAGACAATTTTTTAAGGGTGCAGGAAATTATGGTGAAAAAGATTGACAAGATCCTAGTTTTCTTGATCCTGATATACTAGGGAGAGGAAATTGACAACATATTAGTGAACAAATAATTACAATAACTGCAAATAGGGATAAATACTATAAGGAGAATAAAATGAAAGGTGATGTAATAAAGTCTGGCTCAGGGTTGAGAGGATAGATAATTTAGCTGAAGTGTTCAGGGAAAGCTTCTGTGAGAAGGTGATAATTGAGCTGATGCCAGAAGGACAAGAAAGAACTAACCATGCAGCAATCTGGAAGGCAAGAAGATCAGCAGAAGGCATAGCCAGAACAACAGTCTCACAAGGAAAAGCTTAGGGTGTTAAGAGCAGAAAAAGTAAATGATGGCAGAAAAAAGGGAAGTAGGAAGGAGAATGTGGAAGATGAGTTTGGAGACTGTGTAAAACTTACAGTCCCTGGCCAGGAATGAAATTTTATTCAAGTCCCTGCAGGAAGATTTTTAAAAGAAGAAGATGCCATGATCAAATTTGAATTTGAAAAGGATTACTGTGTCTACTATATGAAAATAATTACAGGGAGGAAAAAGTGAAAGCCAGAAAGCCAAGTCAGTGTTTTGCTCTTATATTAATTAGGATGATTGTCAGTATAACAAAGTTAAGCAGACTAGGATTGTATTATTATTAATACACAAACAGTCCCACAATGACTCTCCAGCCTCACAAGACCCATGCTCTTTCTGTCTTTTAGTGTGTTATGCTCAGCATGTTAACTTGGCTTTTAGGCGTCTACGCTCTTGTTTACAAGATGGCTGCCTTGGATGGTTCTAGGCTTCTGAGGTAGATACACAATATCTAGATGATGAAGGGACTGTCCTCTAGTGATCCTCTTTTTCCTGGCAGTGACAACCCTCTCCAAAGCCTCTTCCCAACCCAGAGATCAGGAAAGGGTCACATGCCAAAGGCGCATAGAATCACTATGTTTGTATTAGACCCATTGTGGTTCATTCCTTTCCAGGAACACATGGAAGGGTGAACATCAAACAAAATAAGGATTTATCAACAAGGAGGAAGGGATGCAACTAATAGTGTCTGCCATGATTGATTTGATTACTCTGAATAATCCAGATAACTTAAAAAATACTTAAAAAAATTCCTACCATCCCCAATCTTTTTCCATGTTAATCTCTGATAGGCAGGAGAGACCTCATGATGCTAGAATCTATGATGCTGTTCTAAATACCATTATCATCGTTTATTGACCCTTGAGAACTATAATCCATAGTAGACTTCTCTGAATTGTTATTTAACAACTCTTCTTGACCAAGGAGCCTTGTTTTTTGTCATCTCTGAGTTGCATGGGGCCAAAGATGGTGACTGGCAAATTTAGGTCACATTGTGGCTATTTGTGGGTTGGTGCTTCTGGCACTACTTTGAGATTGTTTCGGATCATCACTCTCCTGGTCCATTCTCTCATTCTCTTTGTCTCTTTCATGTCACCTTCAATGCTGCTGCTGATCCTCCTTCACTGCATTGTTTATCCTCTATTTAGCTGCAAGAGAGTTATTTCTTAAGGAGCCCCCATACAGCAGTTCTGGTTTCCCTTCCAAAGCAGTACTGCTACTTCTATCCTAAGGGCGATCTCATTGTCCTTCATAACAGAGCCAGCATAGTCATTTCTTGCTGAAGTTAGTCTGACTTTGATTTCTGTCACTTGTTACCAATGTTCTGACCTAAATATATTTGTCTGTATATATTGCATTCTAGATAGGGATAGAAAGATAAGTATAGATAAGCAAGGCTTAAAAAGGAAGATTGCTGTGTCCTAGTTAATCAGCTGAGTCAGGGACAGTGCCGGGCAGAATTTTTTTGGTTGTCAGTTTTGTGGTCTTTCCACTTTCTTGAAGCCATTTTTGTGAAATTTTCTTCTCCAGCCAGCCTCAGTCTTTATTTAAAATTACTCAAGTCAGTGTCACCAGGCTCTCCCTAGGGAAACAGGCAATGGCAAAGTCCACTCTTGCACAAAACTCCTGCAACTCTAGAGTCATGCTGTGCTGAGTCTCCAAACCAGAAATCCCCTTTAACTGGACCCTGTGTCTGACTTGATGCAAAGTCAGGTAAATAGCTACTCAGTTGGAGAGATTCAAGAAGTTACAAGACCTTCTTGCTTTCCATCTCTCCACAAGCAGCTGAAGTTACAATACCCCTAAAGGAAACAAAAATCCAACTGTCATCTGGGGAGGAGGGAGAAAGGATGCCCAATAACTCATTATCATGTTAGCTTGAATTTGTTTATCACATTAGCCGATAAATGTATCACTCAAAGTGGCCAGTAAATGGGCCACAGACTATGCGCATTTTTAAAAGGCTGATGTTTGAGTAAAACAGAGTCTGGGACAAGACCACAGACTCTTGGGGTTAGAAGGAGTCCTCAAGTTTGTCTCATTTTCTGTTCGAGACTTCGTAATCCAGGGATGCGTAATCTGAGGTATAGGCTTTAGAAGGTTCACAAACGCCCTAGAATAACATGGAAATTTTGTGTGTCTGAAAAATTTTTGTTACAGTGGGTTTGCTATGGCTTGAATGTGTCTCCCAAAGTCCCTGTGTTAGAAACTTAAGCCCCAGTGTAACAGTGTTGGGAAGTGGAGTCTAATAAGAGGTGATTAGATAATGAGGGATTAATGTCAGTGTTGAGGTAGTGGGTTAATTATCAAGAGTGGCTTTGTTATAAAAGTGAGTTCAAGCCTTTCTGGCTCTGTCTTGTGGGTGCTCTGCTCTTTTGTCATGTGAATCTCTCCACCATGTTATGATTCAGAAAGAAGGTCTTCACCAGATGCAGCCCCTTGACCTTGGACTCCTCGAACTTCAGAATTATAAAAAATACATTTCTTTTCTTTCTAAGTTACCCAGTCTGTGGCATTCAGTTATAGCAATACAAAATAGACTAAGCCAGAGTTAATGAGTTTCATTAGATTTTCAAAATGCTTCTGTGACTAAAAAGGGTTAATGTCACTGAGGCCCAACTTCAACCCCTGCTTTGTATGAATTCTTATACATCAGAGCCCAGTGCAGGAAAATTCCAGTAGCAGAGAATTCCTCCCTTCCTCTCTCCTTCCCTCCCTGTCACTTTCCTCACTCCCTCTCCCTTTCCCTTTTGGATAGCAGCCAGCCTGGTGCCAGCTTCTCAAATTGGAGTATGCAGGCCCCTAAGAAAATGTGAAGGGAGATGGGAGGCTTCAGGATAAACATGGACCATTTTCCCAGAATGATACTTTTGCTTGAAGATTTTGATGAAAACTTTATTCTAGTACTTAAGAAAAAAACTAATCTAAGATAATAGAGCAAGCATGTAAAACTGACATGAATTTGAGAGCCAAAACATTATACTGAGTTACATTCAGCAACTCCTTTGGGCTCTGTCTATTCACCTTAATGTATCATTTCACTCTTGCTATGGGATATTTAGGAAGACTTCAGTAGAAAATTTGCAGAGGCACTGGCATATTAAAAAAGGCACAGTTTCAGGCTGGGTGTGGTGGCTCATGCATGTAGTCCCAGCATTTTGGGAGGCCAAGGTGGGAGGATCATTTGAGCCCAGGAGTTCAAGACCAGCCTGCATACCATAGTGAGACTCTGTCTCCATAAAATAAATAAAAATATTAGCCAGGTGTGGTGATGCATGCCTGGCTACAGGGGAGGGTGAGATGGGAGCCTGACTTGAGCCTAGGAGGTCTAAGCTGCAGTGAGCCGTGATTATACCACTGCACTCCAGCCTGATTGACAGAGCAAGACTGTCTCAAAAAAAAAAAAAAAAAAAAAAGGGACAGTCTGTAGAGTAGAAGAACCTAGCTCTACCTCCTGTTAGCTCTGTGTCCTTGAGAAAATAGTTTTAGCTTCTGGGAGGCATCTTTTCCTCATCTATTAAATAAGGATAATAAAACCTCCCTTACATAAGAGTTGTGGGTTTCAAGGAAATGAGGACTGAAGGGCCCTTGGCTCACAGTAGGCCTGTTCTAAATGGCACTTTCCCCTCTATTTACATGATAAGCTGTAACCTGCCTCCTGGAAACTCTCTCACTGGTCTTAGTTTTTTCTTCTGGGATCTTGGGAGTAAGTATATCCAATTCCTCCCCTTGCAACCCAATCCTTCAGTCATATTTTAAAAAATGTGCTAAAATATGCATAATATAAAATTTACTGTTTTAACCATCTTAAGGTATACAATTTGGAGACATGTAGACATTCACAATGTTGTACAACCATCACCACTATCTAGTTTTAGAACCTTTCCATCACAAACAGAACACCAGTGCCCAAACAGAAGCCCCAAACCCATGAAGCCATCACTCTCCATTCCCCCTGCCCCAGCCAGTGGCAACCAAAAATCTGCTTTCTGTCTCTATGGATCTGCCTTTTCTGGCTGTTTCATATAAACAGAATCATAGAATTCATGGCTTTTAGTGTCTAGTTTCTGCTTTCCTCAAGCTCTCAGAAATGCAAGACCAAGAGGAGCTCAGGCTAGAGGAAGGCAGTGTGCATTGAGAGAGGCAAAGACAAGCATATTTCACCTCACAATGTAGCCCCGGCCCCCTACCCCTGCTCCTACACCTGGTAGTCAAAGTCCAGCCATGTTGCAGCAGGCCACAGGGCCTGGCACCAGCATCTGCGTCATTCATCTGAACGACGAGTCTGAGGCCAGGGGCACTGCTAGATCCAAGGTCGGCTTGGGCAGCAGGTGCCTGGGAAGCGATCGTTCAGGCTGGCAGAGTCCAGCTGGATGCTGTGCGCTGTTTATCCTTGTATGGCACAACAGAGCCTCGTTACAGGAGCAGCACTTGGGCACACATTCACAGGAAAGACAAACCAGCCTGGCCTGGCCGTGGCCTTTGGAAAGACAGAGTCTGCTAATGTGTGCAGCCAGTGAGCTGCATGGGTAATTAAATCACTCCCAAGGAAAACCTTGTTTCAGCACTAAAGGTCACAGCTATGATTTGTCTGTGATTCTTTGTCAATACGTTTTTCTAACCAAGTACCACATAAAGAGTCCATTATATGGGCTTTGGTGCTGCCTGCACGCCCAGGGATGGGAATGGAAAAATTTGTGGGCTGGCCCTGTTAAATGCACCATTTAACACGGTACAATCGCTCTCCAGCCTCAAGTCTGCCTTTTGTTTACTCAAGACCTAATTCACGTGAGGGGCTGGGAAATTAGTGTAACTAGAAGTTTAGGGTCTCATAAAAGGCTTTAACTAGTTTCACAAAGATATTCACAGATGGCTGCACAGTAAACATTGTAAAGGACCAGAGCTGGGTGAGAAGTTGAGAGAATGGAGCCCTAAATTGTGCTTGTGTTCTCTCTCACGGTTTTGAGTTGGTTACAGTAAATCACTGGGATAGGCACCAGGATTTCTTTTTTCCCCTGGGCCCTTTCCTGTCCTTTCTCACAGAGAGGACCTGGAGAAACCAATGCATCAAACACCAGCTCAGGGCTTGAGAGTTGCAGGCACTTTCACAACCTCTTTTAGGAAGCCAGGTGTTGAGTGATGGCTCAAGCAATTGGGCCCCATCTGTGGCAGCAGGAATGCTCCAGAATCACAGGTAGCATTGACCATGGTTATCAAAACTCCATAGAAACCAAAGAGAGTTCCTGGTGGCTCAAGGAACAGCCCAAGTAGAGAAGAGTCTCCCTCAAGCTGATGGAAACTCTAACTCAGACCCCATCTCCTCCAGGAAGCCTTAAATAATCTAGAAGCTTTATTTTTCTCTCAAGTAATGTTAAAGCAGGGCAGCTTCATGATAGTGTCAGAGGCTGAGGCTCCTTTCATCCTTTCGTTCTTCTACTTTTTAGTGCATGTTTTTTGTTTTAGCTGGGACTAGGTTTGTTGCATTTAATGTAAAAAATGAAAAAAAAACAACCAAAAACAATCCTTTTAATTTATCGGTTATGTGAAAGAAGTCTAGAGGCAGGCAGTCCAGTTTGGTGAGTCCTTGATGTCATCAGGGACCAGATTCCTTCTAGATTATTACTCTGCTGTGCCTGGAGCTCTTATTCTCAGGTCTTGGATGGCCGTCCCCTCCATTAGATCTGAGTTCCAGGCAACACACAATGAAGGAAGGAGAAGGGGACATTCCAACTTTGTTAAGGAGACTTCTCAGAAGCCTCACATTCATTGGCAGAACTTAGTTCCATGGTTACACTTTACTGAGAGAGACGCTGGAAAAAGCCTTGTAGCTGGACACATTGTTGGATCCAACAATATGTGTTCTTTGCTGAGGAAGACAGTGAGAATGGATTTGGGTAGGCAACTAGCAGTTTCTATTTCAACCCTTGCAGTCTGTCCCACTAGCTTGCCAAACCTTTTTAGACATGTCTGAATCATTAGGAGTGAGCAGTAGAAGGCTTTGGCTCAAAATATGATGCTAGCTATATGTATAACGCACAGATCATAATGCCTGGCTCAAAGAAAACACACAAAAAATGTAGATTTCCTTCTCATTTTCACAGTACCTGGACCAGAGGTTAATCTTCAATGCCCTGCTTTCTGGTTGATTGATTCCCCTTATTCTAAGCAAGCTTTTAAGATAACAATTCTTCCCCGAAATACTTCCTGTGTTAGAAAAGTTCTGTGTGTGTGCTGCAGACCCATGAAAAGGAGGGGAATCCAGAAGAGCACCCATTGCAAACGTGTCAAGGGCCAGAGCTGGTACTGAGATTAGGAAAAAAAAACCCCACAGAGTTTGGAGACAGGGAGATAAGGATGAAGGTAGCCAATGGTTGAGATCAAACTAAGGCAAAGTGGTAATTTCATTGATTTGTCCTGAAATGTGTGTAGAAGAATAAGCCCATGATTTGGAGCCAGGATACAAGATTCAAATCTTGTTCCATCATAAACTTGACTTTTGGCTTCAATTTCCTCATTTATGCAGCAAAGAGGTTAGACTTTCTAGCAACCAGCTCATGAGGCTGGCTCTCTTGGGTCAGGGATGTTGGGGGTTTCAGGATGATCCCATATGGTTCGTCTGGCAGGGCTCACTGGCAGGTTAGGAGTCCATTGAGAGGATGAGTCTGAAGGAAAATTCTGGGTGGAATTTAGGAAATGGAGCATAAAAGCTGACAGCCACCAAGGCAGGACAAATAGAATGTGGAGCTGGAGAAGGTCAGCCTCAGAGGAAATGGGAGAAATAAGTTTGGAAATTGAGGTAGTCAGAAATCAAAGTACTCAGGGGTCAAATAAGCTGTAAAAATGAGTTCAAGGCAGGTGATCCATCTTCCCAACGTCTGTCTTACATCTGAGCTTCTTGGACCTGGGATACGTTCTGGAAGTGGGGAAGCTGTCAGGATAGGACTATATGTTGTTTGGGTCTCCTGTCACTCTAAAATTGCTGTGATTCTAGGTTGAATGAAGAGGAGATACAATTCTGCGAGAACACGAGCTATTTCCTGGGAGCTGGTGCCTCTTCACTTTCTAGTGCTACCTGCTGTTGGGTTGGGCCACAAGCTTCTCTGACTCCAGAATAGGAATGGGCAGTATTAATTTCAGGATATTCAAGGTCTCTGTCAGGTTGAGATGAATGGGTTGGTCCAAACCAAAAGATTGTGGAGAGTAGTTGTGCTCCTTTAGCTTTTAGGAGGATAAACCGTGTGTTGTGTTTCTCTGGTTTGGGGAAAGAAAAGGCGGAGGTGAAGAGGTAGGAATGAGCAAAGACAAAGAAACTTGCAGAACAATTTAAGTATTAGATTTTAAAGTTCTAGGTAGGCAAATCTTCTTCATTGGGAAAGGCAGATGATTATATTTCCTGAGGATAGTGAGAATTTTTGAGATACTCTCAAGTAAGCAAGCAGAATCAGGTGTGAGCTTCCAAATAGTGTTTTTTCAACTTTCCTTAGGCTAGGATTTCAAAATACTGCTCCAAATGCAGAAATCACTGGGCTCTTTATCCAAATTCTCAGGAACTCTTCTGCACAGAATCCCTCCTAGTTTCTGACGCTCTGGTGTTTGGTTTGATGGATGGCATGTGTAATAGAGAGGCAGGAGCAGGAGGATAAAACCAAGGACTGTATTTCTCCTGCAAGAAACAAGAGCAAGCCTCTCATGTTATGGACATTTATTCTATCATGGGAGAAGATGGGAAGACAGGGCTTTTGAAGCAAATCTGGTCCAACACCCTGCTGAACTGACCTGCGCCCAGCTCGGCCTGAAGGGATTTCTTGATATGATGAGATAAAAACTGAGAGGAATGTGTTTTAGACAAAATGAAAGGCATTTCTGTTTGCTTCTCTCTTGTATGTCTTGTGATGCTATCAAAAAATAGAATCAGGATGTGCTTTGGCAGTTAGACATTTATATTTCCAGCTGGACTCAAATAATTTTTAGAATCTATTTACAACAAGTATAGAGTCATACTTTTTTTTCATGTTAGGAGAAAACTACCTTGTTGGCATGGTAAATAGCAAATGAGTCAAAGGACTCTGAGAAATAATATTTTGAATGTTTAGAATAACATTTTGAAGGTTAAATCATTAACACTAATGATTTGTTATATTAATTTCACCCAAACTATAGCTTAAGATACGTAGTGAAGAAATATGTCAATTTTCCATAATCTGCAAGATTTTCAAAAGTAATTTGAGAAAAATATAGCAATCTACAATTCTGGCAATATTTTCTTTAATGAAGAATAGCCAGTGAGCAGGTCAAGGAATACCTTTTGTGATGAATTTTCAGATATTACAGTATATGTTGATTATTTCCTTTAAGGTTGCAAGGAAGATACATGGATAAGTAAATGAATAAAAAATGATCTCTTTTCAAGAAGGCAAGATATATACAGAAAAATATAACACATGGCTGCCTACAATAAATGCCAAACAAGAAGCCTCAGAACTTCTGAACAGAAGTTCTGTTAATAGCTTCACCATCTGCCTGATAATCCAGGAATGGAATTTTGGGGTCATCTTTAACTTCCCCCTTTCCCTTGGACCATGATATGTGTTCCCAACTCTTGGCTTTTATTTGTGCTGATTTCTTCCCTGGAATCCCCTCTGCTCATCCTTCACATCCCTTAAGACTCAGGTCAAATGCCAACTCTTGCATGAAGACTTCCCTGATGTCCTCTGTGCAAAGTAACTTCTGAGGCTTAAACCTGCTTGCAAAATTCTAGTGATCTAGAGGAGACCACATAGAAACTATCTTTTGTCTAAGCTGGAGAAAGAAACCAGAGAGGTTTTACTTTTCCCCTGCAGGATTCACAGCTGAGCTGGCTCTGCTAACCCTCTACCATAGGCATTTTTAGGGGCAGTTCATATGTTGCTCCATGCCTTGGTTGCTTAGCAGGAAGAATAAGAAGTGGTGGTTGTGCCTCTTCTCAGAAGAGTTCTGCACCTCTGAACCACATTGCAAGCAAGAGGGGTGAGGGGAGAAGGAGAGGGGGAGAGAGAGAGAGAGAGAGACAGACAGACAGACAGAGAGAGACAGAGACTGAGCTGGGGCCTCTCCTGGGTGGGAACAGGCCCAGAACCATCCTATATCTTTAGCTTCATGACAGCAACCAATGTGGTGGTGTGATGTACATTTAGATATATCAACCGCTTTGTTTTGTATTCAGCTAGTTCTTGTGATTTTTTGGCCTTTTTTCATTCAGTCAGTGGCTGCCATCGGTTTAGGGGTGCAACAGATGGGAATCTCAAAGAACAAGAAGAGTACTTGGCTTTTTGAAACTCATGACAGAAATAAGAGTTGTGAGAGGTGGAGGTAGGGGAAATTTTATTGCTCTAGGAACCTGGCCTTTGTATGTGCCAGAAACATGAGGCTGGGGAGTGTGAGCTGGCTTTAACTATCCATCTAGCCCAGAGAGAGTCTCCTGGGCAGGAGGCAGCAGAGTTGTAAGGAAAGCTGGGCAGTTGGATGCGGGGCCATGACTGAAGCCTCACAGCTCAGTGGGGGCCCTAGGGGAGAGCAGGTGTGTGTCTTGCTTTTCAGGTGAAGCCCAGGAAGGTGCTTCGCTTCTCAGGTCTCTTGGCTCATCCAATTTGGCATATGGCATATCTCTCAGCAAAGAGAACCTGAGATGGCCCCATTGACTTTCCCATAGTCCTAGGGTAGCATGGGAGAACATCCAGAAGCCCCTGTACCACCAGGGAGAAGGCCTCTAACCTATCTGAGAGAGGACCAATGGACCAGACGAGGACTCGGATGCAGTGGCCACATAGGGACCTTGACACCTCCAGGACAGATGTAAAAAGACACAGGCTACTGGCATCGTTGGTGAGGCACATCCATCTAGGGGATGCCTCTGTGGAGAAGCGGCAGTGATGGAGGACGAGACACCTTCTCCTTATCAGAGGAGCACGACATGGCTCAGTGGGGCAAAAGCTCTAGACAAAGGCACAGACAGAACATTCTGGGTTGCCTGAGTTTTTATTCTAAAAAGTCCAAGATGGAGCTTCTATTACCAAGCGAAAAGGGGGCTTGAGATAGAAATGATATAAAAATAGAGGCACTTTATTTATTTATTTTGTTAGCACTTCACCTAACATTCTCCCCACCCCCAGCTTTAATTTTAGATTCAGGAGGTACATGTGCAGGTTTGTTACCTGGGTATATTGCATGATAATTAGGTTTTGGGTACAAATGATCCCATCACACAGGTATGAGCATATTGCCTAGTAGTTTTTTTTAACCCTTGCCCTTCTTCCTTCCTCTCCCCATTATAGTCCCGTTTCCATTATTGCCCTTTTTACGTCCATTAGTTCCTGATGTTTAGCTCCCACTTAAAAGTGAGACCATGTGGTATTTGGTTTTCTGTTCCTGAGTTAATTTGTTTAGGATAATGGCCTTCAGTTGCATTCATATTGCTGCAAAGGACATGATTTTATTCTTTTTTTATGGCTGCATAGTATCCCATGGTGTATGTATACCATATTTTCTTTATCTAATCTGCCATTGAGGGGCACCTAGGTTGGTCCATGTCTTTGTTATTGTGAATGGTGCTGCAATACAAGCGCATGTGTCTTTTTGGTAGGACAATTTGTTTTCTTTTGGGTACATAGCCAGTAATGGGATTGCTGGGTTGAATGGTAGTTCTGTTTTAAGTTCTTTGAGAAATCTCCAAACTGCTTTCCACAGTGGCTGAACTAATTTACATTCTCACCAACAGCGTATAAGCATTTGTTCTCTTTTCTCTAGCTTCTCTTGTTTTTTGACTTTTTAATAATGGCCATTCTGACTGATGTGAGATGGTATCTCATTGTAGTTTTGATTTGCATTTTAAAGATACATTTATTTCCTCACCTCAGCTTGTGGCCTAAGGAATTCCTACCTGCTACACAGGTATTGTAAGATCAATCTATCGATCGATCTATCTATCGATCGATCTATCTATCTTACCTTGACTGTTATCTTACCTCCTAACTTATTAGCAGAGTAAAGAGCCCCATCTATTAGTGTAACTGTTAATAAAAATGTTCTTAAGCCTGATCAACCCTGTTAATTGTCTTTGAATGAGAACTGAACTTGGGGGTGGGGCCTCCACTAGAGGCCAGCACACACCGCAAAGCAGCAAGCTCTGCTGTCCAATTCAACGTTAGCCACTTCCCTAGCATTCCTACAAGCCACTTAGCAAAAAAGAACATCATACGGAGTCCTAGCCAGAACTAGCCCCCTACCCTGTGTTTGCACTAAATCTTTTGATGTGGGTGTGGGGGGACTTTGCTTTTAGAGAGCTCTGGTGAAAGATTCCCCAGAATGGAGTGAATGCTTCGTTGCTGAAAACGGTTTTTTACTTCTAGTGGTAAAATAAGGACTGTTTTATTCTTCTGGTGGTAGAATAAGTTGTTCTTCTCTTTCAGAGAAGCTGATGACTTCGAAGACACTTGGCATAGTGTCCGGTTTCCTCTGTGATCTATGGGATGGCTGAGTCTGCAGTGGGAGTCCAGCAGCAGTGCCTTTTGCATTGAATTCCTGATTGATTCTGTTGAACTCCTATCAGGTACCAGGAGAAGTTCCTGGATTGGGGAACGACTGGGAAGGTGCTTTATGTTTGCCTATTTCCAGGATATGTGAGCACTTTAAAAGCCATCCCTTCAGCACTTGAGGACCTAATCAGCGATCTCAATTTTGCTTTTTTGATATGATCTCTGAGTCTTAGGTGTTAAACTCAGTGAAAGCTTGGAAATGTTCTCCTGCTGTAGTGAGCAGTCAGCTGCCCTTCTATGGCAGACACGGGGCTGACATCCTCCTCAATAGTCACCTGATGTTAAAACCAGATGAAAATCCCTCTGGAGAGCTCCGTTGAGTTTAAGACCTTAGCATGGCACCTGGGGTTTTTTTAGTCTAAGTTTTCCTTGATGTCGGCTCCCACCTTGCGTCCTGTTATAGCCCATACTCTAGCTGTGGAAAATACTTGTCGTTCACGGAGCACACTAGATTATTCCACAGCTTTGTGCCTTCATTTGGTGAATACCTGCTCCTATTTCAACACTCACCCCTTCCCCGAGTTTTCTGAGCTTCTGGGAAACCCCCATTCTATATCCCTCATGCCTCCACTGCACCTTGTTTTATGGCCTCTTTAGCATTTTATTGCAGGAGGTTTAATCCTGTGGCTGTCACTCTTTCTAGATTGTAAGGACTTTCAAGGCAAAGACTATGTCTCAGCTAGCTCTGTGTTCCTAATGCCTGGGGTCTAATAGCCCCTCAGGAAATGTTTATTGAGTGAATAAAATCTACTTTGATTTCTTGCAAAAATCTTGTGGTACTGATAGTTTAATAATGGTGCCAGGAAGTTCTTTTACAGTAAGCAGAATGTGGTTGTGTTGAGGTGAAAGATTCCAGCTGAGGATTGGTAGGAACATGCTATCCAATCCTGACTTCAGGTCAAAAAGACCACTGAATCACAAAAATATTTCTTAAAGCGAAGAATACATCAACCAAAAGTGGGTAAGGGATTTTATTACAGTTCGTCATTTATGGTCTCTTTTAACAGAGTTTATTGCCATCAGGGATTCAGCAGACAAAGACCACACATCATGTGAGGGGCTCCAAAGAAGTTCTTGAAATTAGCTCCTGGAGAAATTTTGCTTGAACGGCAGGTTCCAAGCAAACTGTGACACAGAGAAAATTTGTCTTTACCCAGCTCTTTTTCCTCCCTCTGGTTCCCCAGATCTCTCAGTTTGTAATTAAGAGATTCAAAGTGTTCCATTCACCTCCTTTTAAAGACTACCAACTGCCTGAACACCTTTGATTACTAATCTACATCACAGTAGATTACATGCTCATGTGGTTATAGCTCTTATAAAACCCTGGGCTTCTGGAGGTCAGGCAAGTGTATCCTACTTACCCTTATATCTTTGAGCACTGTTATGGTGTTACAATAGTCAGCACTCAATAAATGTCAGTTGAATACATACATAAATAAAAAACATATAGATTTCCTACCTACTTCTGTTTTTGAAATTTCATTGAACAGAGAAGCACATGTTTCCTAGAAAAGACTATACTCTTTGCGATTTTTTAGACCAACTGGAAGCGTAGAAAACTTAACACACACCTCAAGATTTTTCTGATTCAGTCATGGAACCAGAAGAGTTCTTGCCCTATATTTGTGCCATACTTTATAGTTTAAAAGGCACAGGCACTACCTTTTCTCTTATTTGACATTTCTAATGAGCTTGTGAGATAAGTGTTAATCTCAAAATTTTACCCATGAGAAGACTGGTGCTCAGAGAGGTTAAGTGACATCTCAGACAATGCGCAGATAGCAGTATCCCAAGTCAGCACTGGAGCTTTAGTGTTTTGAGGATAACTCAATGTTTTTAAAATTATCATTCATAGACTGCCAGCTCTGTCACCTTTGGACCTAGTGAAGTCTCTGATGGTAATGCAATGCCATTTTGGATGCAAACTCAATTGAAATGTTTTAAAGCATGAGACTTATGTTAGTGTCCCATTGTTCTAAGAATTATGCAGTAAATAACTGGAAAAATATGCCTGTATTTCAGACATTATGCTAATAGCACACACTGCAAAACAGAATCACTAAAATACTGTTAACTCTCTTCTGATACAGTTTATGCAAAACATACTATACACTCTAAACTTTTCACTTAAACTCAAAGTGACATAATAGCAATACAAAAATTCAGTAAGTGAAGATATCTGCAGCCTATTCAATTTATGTATTTGCTCTATCTATAGTACTAGGCAAATAGGAAACTTTGTCATACCTATGTAGTGTTTACAAAGAAATGCTTGGCAAACTAGCAAACCAAATGTGTGTTGTGCCATAAATTTGGAAATTTGACTTTTTATAACCTTAGGCATTGTGAGATTCTCTACAGTTCTTCTAAATCCTTTTGCTTTATGGTTTTCATATATCTGAAAAGATAAATACATGCAAAATTGGATATTTTCCAAGCAATGTGTCTTTCATTTGTATTTCCTGAGGAACTCAGCTATATGCAGTAATGTACTCCTATTTTAGAATGCTGACTATGGAATAAAGTACTACACTTAAATATACAATGTCTCTACCATGATTCCCTAAAATATTTGGGTAAATGTGATTGTGACTTGTATATAATTTATTATTTTCTGTCAAGTCATGCTTACAACTTCCACTTTGTATTTCTGAAATTTGAAAACATATCTTATTCTACCACTAGAATATGGACTTCTTGAGGGCAGCATTTGTGTCATTTAAGAATGTGTTTAGCAACAAGTAGGAGAAAACTTTGGTAAGAGGTTGAAACAAATAGGGGTTGAATTATTTCATAGAATAAGAATTCCAGAGGTAGGCAGCTTCTGGGGTTGGTTGGTTGGCTTAATGATAACAGGGCAAGTTTCTTTTCTTTTCTTTTTTTTGAGACAGAGTCTTACTCCTTCACAAAGGCTGAAGTGCAATGGCAAGATCTCGGCTCACTGCAACCTCTGCCTCCCAGGTTCAAGAGATTCATGTGGCTCAGCCTCCCGAGTAGCTGGGATTACAGGGAGTAGCCACCACACCTGGCTAATTTTTTTGTATTTTTCATAGAGAAAGGGTTTCGCCATGTTGGCCAGGCTGGTCTCGAACTCCTCGTCTCAAGTGATCTGCCCATCTTGGCCTCCCAAAGTGCTGGGATTACAGGCATGAGCTACCATGCCCAGCCTCAGGGTGAGTTTCATTGCAATTCTCTCGGTCTTTTCCTCATGCTTGTTGCTTCATTGTTGCAAGAGGGCTGCTATCCCTCCAGCCATTGACATTAAGGGCAGGAAAGAAGAGGAAGGGGAGCAGCAGCCATTTCTATTCCTTTTGATTCTTAAAAACCCGCTAGTAGACTTTTGACTTACCATCTCTTTAGCCAGAGCCACGTACCTGGCTATTCCCCATTGAAGCGAAGCCTGGTAAAGTGGGTATTTAACTCTTCTAGCTTTTTTTAAATTAAATTAATTTAAATTTTATTTTATTTTTATTTTATTATTTTATTTTTATTATACTTTAAGTTCTAGGGTACATGTGCACAACGTGCAGGTTTGTTACATATGGATGCATGTGCCATGTTGTTTTGCTGCACCCATTAACTTGTCATTTACATTAGGTATTTCTCCTAATGCTATTCCTCCCTCATCCCCCCAACCCATGACAGGCCCTGGTATGTGATGTTCCCCGCCCCATGTCCAAGTGTTCTCATTGTTCAATTCCCACCTATGAGTGAGAACATGTGGTGTTTGGTTTTCTGTCCTTGTGACAGTTTGCTCAGAATGGTGGTTTCCAGCTTCATCCATGTCGCTACAAAGGACATGAACTCATCTTTTTTTATGGCTGCATAGTATTCCATGGTGTATATGTGCCACATTTTCTTAATCCAGTCTATCATTGATGGACATTTGGGTTGGTTCCAAGTCTTTGCTATTGTGAATACTGCCGCAGTAAACATACGTGTGCATGTGTCTTTATAGTAGCATGTTTTATAATCCTTTGGGTATATACCCAGTAATGGGATGGCTGGGTCAAACGGTATTTCTAGTTCTACATCCTTGAGGAATGGCCACACTGTCTTCCACAATGGTTGAACTAGTTTACAGTCCCACCAACAGTGTAAAAGTGTTCCTATTTCTCTACATCCTCTCCAGCACCTGTTGTTTCCTGACTTTTTAATGATTGCCATTCTAACTGGTGTGAGATGGTATCTCATTGTGGTTTTGATTTGCATTTCTCTGATGGCCAGTGATGATGAGCATTTTGTCATATGTTGGCTGCATAAATGTCTTCTTTTGAAAAGTGTCTTTCATATCCTTTGCCCACATTTTGATGGGGTATTATACTTTAAGTTTTAGGGTACATGTGCACAATGTGCAGGTTAGTTACATACGTATACATGTGCCATGCTGGTGTGCTGCACCCATTAACTCGTCATTTAGCATTAGGTATATCTCCTAATGCTATCCCTCCCCCCTCCCCCCACCCCACTACTGTCCCCAGAGTGTGATGTTCCCCTTCCTGTGTCCATGTGTTCTCATTGTTCAATTCCTATCTATGAGTGAGAACATGCAGTGTTTGGTTTTTTGTCCTTGCGATAGTTTACTGAGAATGATGATTTCCAATTTCATCCATATCCCTACAAAGGACAAGAACTCATCATTTTTTATGGCTGCATAGTATTCCATGGTGTATATGTGCCACATTTTCTTAATCCAGTCTATCATTGTTGAACATTTGGGTTGGTTCCAAGTCTTTGCTATTGTGAATACTGCCGCAATAAACATATGGGTGCATGTGTCTTTATAGCAGCATGATTTATAGTCCTTTGGGTATATACCCAGTGGGTAAAGGGATGGCTGGGTCAAATGGTATTTCTAGTTCTAGATCCCTGAGGAATTGCCACACTGACTTCCACAATGGTTGAACTAGTTTACAGTCCCACCAACAGTGTAAAAGTGTTCCTATTTCTCCACATTCTCTCCAGCACCTGTTGTTTCCTGACTTTTTAATGATTGCCATTTTAACTGGTGTGAGATGCTATCTCATTGTGGTTTTGATTTGCATTTCTCTGATGGCCAGTGATGATGAGCATTTTTTCATGTGTCTGTTGGCTGCATAAATGTCTTCTTTTGAGAAGTGTCTGTTCATATTCTTTGCCCACTTTTTGATGGGATTGTTTGTTTTTTTCTTGTAAATTTGTTTGAGTTTATTGTAGATTCTGGATATTAGCCCTTTGTCAGATGAGTAGGTTGCGAAAATGTTCTCCCATTTTGTAGGTTGCCTGTTCGCTCTGATGGCAGTTTCTCTTGCTGTGCAGAAGCTCTTTAGTTTAATTAGATCCCATTTGTCAATTTTTGCTTTTGTTGCCTTTGCTTTTGGTGTTTTAGAAATGAAGTCCTTGCCCATGCCTATGTCATGAATGGTAATGCCTAGGTTTTCTTCTAGGGTTTTTATGGTTTTAGGTCTAACATTTATGTCTTTAATCCATCTTGAATTAATTTTTGTAAAAGGTGTAAGGAAGGAATCCAGTTTCAGCTTTCTACATATGGCTAGCCAGTTTTCCCAGCACCATTTATTAAATAGGGAATCCTTTCCCCATTGCTTGTTTTTCTCAGATTTGTCAAAGATCAGATAGTTGTAGATAGGCGGCATTATTTCTGAGGGCTCTGCTCTGTTCCATTGATCTATGTCTCTGTTTTGGTACCAGTACCATGCTGTTTTGGTTACTATAGGCTTGTAGTATAGTTTGAAGTCAGGTAGTGTGATGCCTCCAGCTTTGTTCTTTTGGCTTAGGATTGACTTGGCGATGTGGGCTCTTTTTTGGTTCCATATGAACTTTAAAGTAGTTTTTTCCAATTCTGGGAAGAAAGTTATTGGTAGCTTGATGGGAATGGCATTGAATCTATAAATGACCTTGGGCAGTATGGCCATGTTCACGATATTGATTCTTCCTACCCATGAGCATGGAATGTTCTTCCATTTGTTTATATCCTCTTTTATTTCCTTGAGCAGTGGTTTGTAGTTCTCCTTGAAGAGGTCCTTCACGTCCCTTGTAAGTCGGATTCCTAAGTATTTTATTCTCTTTGAAGCAATTGTGAATGGGAGTTCACTCATGATTTGGCTCTCTGTTTGTCTTTTATTGGTGTATAAGAATGCTTGTGATTTTTGTACATTGATTTTGTATCCTGAGACTTTGCTGAAGTTGCTTATTAGCTTAAGGAGATTTTGAGCTGAGACAATGGGGTTTTCTAGATATACAATCATGTTGTCTGCAAACAGGGACAATTTGACTTCCTCTTTTCCTAATTGAATACCCTTGATTTCCTTCTCCTGCCTAATTGCCCTGGCCAGAACTTCCAACACTATGTTGAATAGAAGCGGTGAGAGAGGGCATCCCTGTCTTGTGCCAGTTTTCAAAGGGAATGCTTCCAGTTTTTGCCCATTCAGTATGATATTGGCTGTGGGTTTGTCATAGATAGCTCTTATTATTTTGAGATACACCCCATCAATACCTAATGTATTGAGAGTTTTTAGCATGAAGGGTTGTTGAATTTTGTCAAAGGCCTTTTCTGCATCTATTGAGATAATCATGTGGTTTTTGTCTTTGGTTCTGTTTATATGCTGGATTACATTTATTGATTTGCGTATATTGAACCAGCCTTGCATCCCAGGGATGAAGCCCGCTTGATCATGGTGGATAAGCTTTTTGATATGCTGCTGGATTTGGTTTGCCAGTATTTTATTGAGGATTTTTGCATCGATGTTCATCAAGGATATTGGTCTAAAATTCTCTTTTTTGATTGTGTCTCTGCCTGGCTTTGGTATCAGGATGATGCTGGCCTCATAAAATCAGTTAGGGAGGATTCCCTCTTTTTCTATTGATTGGAATAGTTTCAGAAGGAATGGTACCAGTTCCTCCTTGTACCTCTGGTAGAATTTGGCTGTGAATCCATCTGGTCCTGGAATGTTTTTGGTTGGTAAGCTATTGATTATTGCCACAATTTCAGATCCTGTTATCGGTCTATTCGGAGATTCAACTTCTTCCTGGTTTAGTCTTGGGAGAGTGTATGTGTCGAGGAATTTATCCGTTTCTTCTAGATTTTCTAGTTTATTTACGTAGAGGTGTTTGTAGTATTCTCTGATGTTAGTCTGTATTTCTGTGGGATCGGTGGTGGTAAATTTGTTTAAGTTCTTTGTAGATTCTGGATATTAGCCGTTTGTTAGACGGGGAGATTGCAAAAATTTTCTCCCATTCTGTAGGTTGCCTGTTCACTCCGGTGGTAGTTTCTTTTGCTCTGCAGAAGCTCTTTGGTTTAATTAGATCCCATTTGTCAATTTTGGCTTTTGTTGCCATTGCTTTTGGTGTTTTAGTCATGAAGTCCTTGCCCATGCCTATGTCCTGAATGGTATTGCCTAGGTTTTCTTCTAGGGTTTTTATGGTTTTAGGTCTAACATTTAAGTCTTTCATCCATCTTGAATTAATTTTTGTATAAGGTGTAAGGAAGGGATCCAGTTTCAGCTTTCTATATACGGCTAGCCAGTTTTCCCATCACCATTTATTAAATAGGGAATCCTTTCCCCATTTCTTGTTTTTGTCAGGTTTGTCAGAGGTCAGATAGCTGTAGATGTGTGGTGTTATTTCTGAGGCCTCTGTTCTGTTCCATTGGTCTGTATCTCTGCTTTGGTACCAGTACCATACTGTTTTTGTTGCTGTAGTCTTGTAGTATAGTTTGAAATAAAGCAGCATGATGCCTCCAGCTTTGTTCTTTTTGCTTAGGATTGTCTTGGCAATGCAGGCTCTTTGTGGTTCCATATGAACTTTAAAGTAGTTTTTTCCAATTTTGTGAAGAAAGTCATTGGTAGCTTGATGGGAATGGCATTGAATCTATAAATTACCTTGGGCAGTATGGCCATTTTCACAATATTGATTCTTCCTATCCATGAGCATGGAATGTTCTTCCATTTGTTTGTGTCCTCTTTTATTCTGTTGAGCAGTGGTTTGCAGTCCTCCGTGAAGAGGTTCTTCACATCCCTTGTAAGTTGGATTCCTAGGTATTTTATTCTCTTTGTAGTAATTGTGAATGGTAGTTCACTCGTGATTTGGCTCTCTGTTTGTCTTTTATTGGTATATAAGAATGCTTGTGATTTTTGCACATTGGTTTTGTATCCTGAGACTTTCCTGTAGTTGCTTATCAGTTTAAAGAGATTTTGGGCTGAGACGATGGGGTATTCTAAATATACAATCATGTCATCTGCAAATAGGGACAATTTGACTTCCTCTTTTCCTAATTCAGTACCCTTTAGTTCTTTCTCTTGCCTGACTGCCCTGGCCAGAACTTCCAACACTATGTTGAATAGGAGTGGTGAGAGAGGGCATCCCTGTCTTGTATCAGTATTCAAAGGGATTGCTTCCAGTTTTTGCCCATTCAGTATGATATTGGCTGTGGGTTTGTCGTAAATAGTTCTTACTATTTTGAGATACGTTCCATCAATATCTAGTTTATTGAGAGTTTTTACCATGAAGGGCTGTTGAATTTTGTCAAAGGCCTTTTCTGCATCTATTGAGATAATCATGTGGTTTTTATCATTGGTTCTGTTTATGTGATGGATTACATTTATTTATTTGCGTATGTTGAACCAGCCTTGCATCCCCTGGATGAAGCCGACTTGATCTTGGTGGATAAGCTTTTTGATGTGCTGCTAGGTTTGGTTTACCTGTATTTTATTGACGATTTTCACAGCAATGGTCATCAGGGATATTGGTCTAAAATTCTCTTTTTTTGTTGTGTCTCTGCTAGACTTTGGTATCAGGATGATGCTGGCCTCATAAAATGAGTTAAGGAGGAGTCCCTCTTTTTCTTTTGATTGGAATAGTTTCAGAAGGAGTGGTACCAGCTCCTTTTTGTACCTCTGGTAGAATTCAGCTGTGAATCCGTCTGGTCCTGGACTTTTTTTGGTTGGTAGTCTATTAATTATTCCCTCAATTTCAGAGCCTGTTATTGGTCTATTCAGTGATTTAACTTCTTTCTGGTTTAGTCCTGGGAGAGTGTATGCGTCCAGGAATTTTTCCATTTCTTCTAGATTTTCTAGTTTATTTACATAGAGGTGTTTATAATATTCTCTGATGGTAGTTTGTATTTCTGTGGGATCAGTGGTGATATCCTGTTTATCATTTTTTATTACATCTATTTGATTCTTCTCTCTTTTCTTCTTTATTAGTCTTGCTGGTGGTCTATCAATTTTGTTGATCTTTTCAAAAAACCAGTTCCTGGATTCATTGATTTTTTGAAGGGTTTTTTGTGTCTCTATCTCTTTCACTTCTGCTCTGATCTTAGTTATTTCTTGCCTTCTGCTAGCTTTTGAATTTGTTTGCTCTTGCTTCTCTACTTCTTTTAATTATGATGTTAGGGTGTCAATTTTAGATATTTCCTTGCTTCTCTTGTGGGCATTTAGTGCTATGAATTTCCCTCTATACACTGCTTTAAATGTGTCCCAGAGATTCTGGTACATTGTGTCTTTGTTCTCATTGGTTTCAAAGAGCATCTTTATTTCTGCCTTCATTTCATTATGTACCCAGTAATCATTCAGGAGCAGGTTGTTCATTTTCCATGTAGTTGTGCGGTTTTGAGTGAGTTTCTGAATCCTGATTTCTAATTTGATTGCACTGTGGTCTTAGAGACAGTTTTTTGTAATTTCTATTCTTTTACACTTGCTGAGGAGTGCTTTACTTCCATCTACGTGGTCAATTTTGGAATAGGTGTGGTGTGGTGCTGAAAAAAATGTATATTCTGTTGATTTGGGGTGGAGAGTTCTGTAGATGTCTATTAGGTCTGCTTGGTGCAGAGCTGAGTTCAAGTCCTGGATATCCTTGTTAATCTTCTGTCTCATTGATCTGTCTAATGTTGACAGTGGGGTGTTAAAATCTCCCATTATTATTGTTTGGGAGTCTAAGTCTCTTTTTAGGTCTCTCAGGACTGGGTTTACGAATCTCAGTCCTCCTGTATTGGGTGCATATATATTTAAGATACTTAGCTCTTCTTGTTGAATTGATCCCTTTACCATTATGTAATGGTCTTCTTTGTCTCTTTTGATCTTTGTTGGTTTAAAGCCTGTTTTACCAGAGACCAGGATTGCAACCCCTGCTTTTTTTTTTGCTTTCCATTTGCTTGGTAGATCTTCCTCCATCCCTTTATTTTGGGCCTATATGTGTCTTTGCACATGAGATGGGTCTCCTGAATACAGCACACTGATGGGTCTTGATTCTTTATCCAATTTGCCAATCTGAGTCTTTTAATTGGGGCATTTAGCCCATTTACTTTTAAGGTTAATATTGTTATGTGTTAATCTGATCCTGTCATTCTGATGTTAGCTGGTTATTTTGCCTGTTAGTTGATGCAGTTTCCTCCTAACATCGATGGTCTTTACAATTTGGCATGTTTTTGCAGTGGCTGGTACTGGTTGTTCCTTTCCATGTTTAGTGCTTCCTTCAGGAGCTCTTGTAAGGCAGGCCTGGTGGTGACAAAATCTCTCAGCATTTGCTTGTCTGTAAAGGATTTTATTTCTCCTTCACTTATGAAGCTTAGTTTGGCTGGATATGAAATTCTGGGTTGAAAATTCTTTTCTTTAAGAATGTTGAATATTGGCCCCCACTCTCTTCTGGCTTGTGGGGTTTCTGCCGAGAGATCTGCTGTTAGTCTGATGGGCTTTCCTTTGTGTGTAACTCGACCTTTCTCTCTGGCTGCCCTTAGCATTTTTTCCTTCATTTCAACCTTGGTGCATCTGCTAATTATGTGTCTTGGGGTTGCTCTTCTCGAGGAGTATCTTTGTGGTGTTCTCTGTATTTCCTGAATTTGAATGTTGACCTGCCTTGCTAGGTTGGGGGTGTTCTCCTGGATAATATCCTGCAGAGTGTTTTCCAACTTGGTTCCATTCTCCCTGTCACTTTCGGGTACACCAATCAAACATATATTTGGTCTTTTCACATAATCCCATATTTCTTGGAGGCTTTGTTCGTTTTACTCTTTTTTCTCTAAACTTCTCTTCTCACTTCATTTCATTAATTTGATCTTCAATCACTGATACTGTTTCTTCCACTTGATCAAATCAGCTACTGAAGCTTGTGCTTGTGTCACGTAGTTCTTGTGCCATGGTTTTCAGCTCCATCAGGTCATTTAAGGTCTTCTCTCCATTGTTTATTCTAGTTAGCCATTTGTTTAATCTTTTTTCAGGGTTTTTAGCTTCCTTGCCATGGGTTCGAACATCCTCCTTCAGCTCAGAGAAGTTCGTTATTACCGACTTTCTGAAGCCTACTTCCATCAGCTCATCAAAGTCGTTCTCCGTCCTGCTTTGTTCCATTGCTGGTGAGGAGCTGTGATCCTTTGGAGGAGAAGGAGTGCTCTGGTTTTTAGAATTTTCAGCTTTTCTGCTCTGGTTTCTCCCCATCTTTGTGGTTTTATCTACCTTTGGTCTTTGATGATGGTGATGTACAGATGTGGTTTTGGTGTGGATGTCCTTTTGGTTGATGTTGATGCTATTCCTTTCTGTTTGTTAGTTTTCCTTCTAATAGTCAGGTCCCTCAGCTGCAGGTCTGTTGGAGTTTGCTAGAGGTCTACTCCAGACCCTCTTTGCCTGGGTATCACCAGCGGAGGCTGCAGAACAGAAAATATTGCAGAACAGCAAATATTGCTGCCTGATCCTTCCTCTGGAAGCTTCATCTCAGAGGGGCACCCGGCCGTATGAGGTGTCAGTCAGCCCCTACTGGGAGGTGTCTCCAAGTTAGGCTACACAGGGGTCAGGGACCCACTTGAGGAGGCGGTCTGTCCATTCTCAGAGCTCAAACACCATGCTTGGAGAACCACTGCTCTCTTCAGAGCTGTGAGACAGAGACGTTTAAGTCTGCAGAAGTTTCTGCTGCCTTTTGTTCAGCTATGCCCTGCCCCCAGAGGTGGAGTCTACAGAGGCAGGCGGGCCTCTTTGAGCTGCGGTTGGCTCCACCCATTTTGAGCTTCCCAGCATCTTTGTTTACCTACTCAAGCCTCAGCAATGGTGGACGCCCCTCCCTCAGCCAGGCTTGCCGCCTCGCTGTTGGATCTTGGACTAGCAATGAGCAAGGCTCTGTGGGCATGGGACCCGCTGAGGCAGGCACGGGATATAACCTCCTGATGGGCTGTTTGCTAAGACTGTTAGAAAAGTGAAGTGTTTAGGTGGCAGTGTCCCGATTTTCCCACTACAGTTTGTCATGGCTTCCCTTGGCTAGGAAAGGGAAATCCCCCAACCCCTTGCACTTCCCACGTGAGGTGATGCCCCACCCTGCTTCTGCTCGCCCTCCATGGGCTGCACCTACTTCTGACCAGTCCCAGTGAGAGGAACCAGGTATCTCAGTTGGAAATGCAGAAATCACTCATATTCTGCATTGATCACCCTGGGAGCTGCAGACTGGAGCTGCTCCTATTTGGCCATCTTCACTCTTCTAGCTTTAACAGTGGATGGTGTCAAGGTAGAAAGTGGTTGAGAGTGACTGTCATTGGGTCAGTCAGCCAGCAGCTTACCATGGTGTCATTTTCATCTCTAAGTCTCCTGCAGTCCTGAAACAATGCCTTGAATAGCATAGTCATTTCAAATGATGAAATTCCTTTAATATAATCCAATTTAGAGATGATTACATTGGCCTTGTAGATGGTGGGTTTTTAAGGGATAGGAACTAATGTGAGTGCCTATGACATAAGAGTAGGTGTTTTAAAGACTTTGAATCATTTTATTCCTTAGAACAATCTCCATTTTACAGGTGAGCAAGTGGGAGTTCTTGTGGATTAAGTAGTTTGAGGTTGTAGCTAATGAATTAAAAAGACCATTTTCAAACAGTGTTCTTTCTGATGCCCAAACTCATGCTGTTTCTACTCTACCACCCTGACTACTGAATGATTCAAATTATCCTGATATAAAGATCAGTCTAGTAGACCGGCATGTTCTTGATACTTCTTAGAATTTCAGAATTGAAAGTCTGACTCAGTACTGTCAGTAACCTTCTATGATGAATTTTTTTTTTCCATGATAGGCTGTGACATCATTAATTAGGTGTTCTGAAATGCAATTGCTTTTTAAAAAGGAGGTTCACTTAAGTGGGGGTTAAGTGGGGTGTCTGGGTTGGGATTGGGTGAGAATTAGGGCTTATGTCATCCTCTGCTGCATCTGATGGTAGAGAAAGCAGACCACTTTTGACTTCCCTTGTCCAAGAAACAGTAATTTGCATAAGCCCTCTTTGTTATGCAAACTGAAAGTAAATAAATATTCCTTGCATACCTGGCAGCTTCAATGGGGCTGCCAAGCCTGCAGAGCTGATTCTTGTGGAGAATTTGCCTGAATCAAGAGCCTTCAGAGTAGGAGGGGTTGAGACCCTAGCCCCTGCTTCCTGAGATTTTGTTAAGGAAATCCGTTGGGTAGGTCAACTGGCAGAAGACACACAGAGATACAAAAGGAACTCCTCCAAGGAAGCCTGAGGTGGTAAGCAGAGCTGATCAGCTTGTGGACCATTCAGGAGACCTCTGGCAGTATGTCCCAAGCTGGATAATAAGAGCAAATATTAGGTTGGTACAAAAGTTATTGTGGTTTATGCTATTAAAAGTAATGGCAAAAACCACAATTACCTTTGCACCAACCTTAACTGATTGTAGAGTTGGTGCTCTAATATCCCACTACAGTATGCAAAGGCATCACTGCATCACTAGGCATCACTATAGCATGCAAAGCTCTGATAGAACTGTCAGGACTGGTCCTCATCTGTGATATCCTGTGGCTGTGGGAAGTGACAGCAGAAATGGACTGAACTCTTCAGTTCTCTGCTCGCCTGGAGTTTGGTCAAGACAACTTCTCTGTGGACTGAGTGGGCTTAGGGGCTTTGGGGTGGAGTATGAGAATCCAAGAGGGAAACAGCCAGTTTGTAGCTTTGTAGGGCCAATATAAGGCTCTGAAGTCATGTTTAGGAGAAGGAATCAACTATATTTTATAGTGAGTAAGTAGCTTATACTCCAAAGGTCAGTGACATAAAATCACCGCTAAGCTGAGGCTCTGCTGAGTTATTTCTGGACCTTCAGGTGGACATAATTAAAACCATTGCTAGGTGATTTGATATTAAACTGTCAGGTTGGAACTGAGAGGCACAGAAAAATATTAATGGAGATATCTCTTTAATGAGAAGTGATTCCTGATGCAGATAGACAAGACAGAAATGAAGACTACAGAACAACCTGTGGATCATAGTGTGCCTGCACACATAGAGAAACTAGAGTGACTAAATTGATGGGAAACAAGGGATGTGAGAGCTGGGAGCATAGATTAAGGGGGCTAATGAGGCAATTTCTTTGCTTTTCAATAGGCAATATATTCGTACATTCAAAATGCAAAAGGTTTGAAAGTGTATAATGAAAATAAGTGTCTCCATCCCTGTCCCCATCCACTCAGTTTCCCGCCTTAGAGGCAGCCAAGGTTATGAAGTCCTTACGTTGTTTTTTGAGAGATATTTTATGCATATATAAGAAGTATGTGTGTGGGTAGCCACAGTTTTTTAATACAACTGGTATTATAGTATATACAGTCTTCTGCACTTCGCTTTTTTTTTAAAAAAACCTTGACAATATGACTCGGAGATACTTTCGTATTAGTATAGAGAGATCTTTGTTATTTCTTTCTCCTTTTTTTAACACGTATTAGAATCTCATTGCTGGCTGTACCGTACTTATTTAACCAGTCCTCTCTTTATGGACATATTAGGTTGTTTCTAATATTTTGCTGTTGCAATGGTAATACAGTGATTCATCTTTTATGTACATCACATGTGTGTGTATGAAAGAGAAAGAGATAGAGAGAGAGAGGCAGAGAAAGATTCTATTGCTAGAATAAATTCCTAGACAACCACATATTCTAATACGTGAGGACGTATTTATAAAAGTATTGGCCATTTGTGCTCTATAGCTACCAAACAGACCAAGAGGGCACCAGCTTTACTTATGAGGTTCAGTTGAATCTACCTTGCTCCAGTATATTGAACAATAAGAAGTGCTGGAGAGCCATGTATGTTTCCCATTTTGCCTCTGTGAGACTTCCTAATTTTGTCTCACGTTCTTAAACATGGATAGCATTATTTTCAGACTTCAGTAAGTCATCAGCCTAAGTAGATTCCTCTGATCTTCTAAGATTGGTATATCTTATTCTCCCATAATCTCTGCAGACAAAGAAGGTAACCAAATGTTTGGTTTTAAATGCTCCATCTCTTTCATGCAGCTGCACTTGGTATAAGATTGTACATAGAGGCAAAGTAGAGATTTTGGTAACTAAGGGGGTTGGGCTGGCAGAGCAGATAATCAGGGCAATGGGGAGCAGAGATTGAGATTTGTTATGGTAGATCCACTTGTAGATATTTGAGAGTTGGCTGTAATTGAACTTTTATTGTTCAAAAGGAATGCAATACAACCACTGGCCTTTTAAATTTTTAATTGAGGGGATATGTTTAAAGTTTTAAATTACTAGATCTATTTTGCTTTGACTGGCCACTATATAAAACCAGACAGAGTCCATCCATAGTAGCACCTAATAGTTCTGCACCATCCATCAAAGTGTGTTTCTCCATTTTATTTCCTGCCTCTACTATTAACTTGTCATTACCAACCTGCTTGTATTCTTTCACACGGTGTGTGATGGATTAAACTAGTTAGCTGGCCAGATAGATTATACAGGGTACATTAACACTTAGTGTTTTTGATGGAGCACTGGGCAAAACAAAAGCCATTCCTTACGAAAGACAATTAAGCCTGCTGCTTGCTGTGTTTTGAACTTTGTGGTTCTCTTTCTCTGAGTGGGCAGATAATAGCCATGTAATCATTTTAGTGCAGGTGCATTTAATTAGTTTCTTTCTTAAGAGGCTTCTATTAAGGCAAAATGGTCAGTCCGTTGAGTAGCTGGTTTCCTTGCATCAGGCTTTTCTCTCCCTTTCCTCCTGTGTCTATTTTTGGCAAAATGACTGAGAAACTCCTGACACAAACTATTTCCATAAGGTCTTTGTTTCTTAGAGAGGAGCTTTTGAGATTCTGGGCAGATAGCTCAAGAGATCTTCTCCAATTTTCAGTGTTTACTTAACCCAAGTTCCTGATATTTTATTTTCTGCTATTTGGAGGCCGAATCATCCCAGCCTCATGTTCAGAGAGGCCTCCCCTGGCCAGTGTCCACCGGGTACACTGTGTGCTACCCAGACACCCTGATACCCATACCGTGGGTCTGGGGCCCAGCTTGTCTCTGCCTCACCAAATAAGACAGGTGGCCTGTTGTTGGCCCCCCAACCAATCTACCCTACTGCTTAGACCCTCACATGTGTGCACCTGCTGCTGTTGCCTGCTTAATCTGTGCAGGTTGAATTTGTAAATATCCATGGAAATGCCATAAGTATTCTCTAATTCTCTCAGCACTTCCACAGGAAGGACAAAGAGCATCTCTCTCTGGTTCCCTGACATCCTGTTACTGCTCCTGAGGGATTCTAATACCTCCAGTCACCTTGACCCCATGTCTTTGGTAATGTCTGGTGTCTGGGCTCAAGGCTCAGCTGTTTTCTAGTTTTCTTACTTCCCTGTTCATTCTAAACTCCTGGGGTGGCTGGTGGGGCTTGCTGGCTCACTTGGGTCTAGGAAAAACTGGGAAAGGAACAGAACAAAAGGCTGGTTTTCTGTTTCCTTATCACCCCTGTAGCATGGGGAAGCCATCCTGCTTAGGGGGCTTCGTGCTGTCAACCTCCTGCTGACCCTCATTGTTGGTAGGGTGCCAATTGCTTGAACGAAAACTGACTTCAAGCAAACTCTCCTAAAGGCTGGCTTAGTCCCCATTGGCAAGCAAGATAGGGTAAATAAGGACTGGGAGTGGGCAATGAACCCAGGCCTTTCTTCCTGCATGCACCTTATAAGCAAGATCTGGGCTACATCTATCTCTATTCACCCACAGAATATGTAACAATACCTGGCATAAACTGCTGCTCAGCCATCATACCATATTACTGCTATTTCTGCTGATAATACTAATAAGAGTAACAACAGTAACACATGATATAGGAATCAGAATGAGGCCTCTTGCCAGGATTTTAAAAATCACCAGCTGCCCTAATCCTGCCTCAGTCTCTAACATCATCCATAACTTCCCTGAGAAGCAAAATGATAGTATCTCTTATTATTGATCTTCTACCGTGTTCAGGACTTTACATACACTATTACGCTATTACTAATCCCCCAGCATTAACAGCCTGCCTTCACTTGTCACCAATATGTCAGGTACTCTTTTAGGTCATATGTATCATTCAGTCCTCACAGTAATCGTGTGCTCTAGGTGCTCTTATCTCCCCATCCCAGCATGTCCAAACAACCTTTTTAGATCAAAGATGTTTGATTAACAGCAGCAGCAGCAGCAGCTGTTAACATTTTTTGGGTACTTACTATATACCGGGCACTGTTCAAAGCTCTTTGCGTATATTAATTCCTTTAATCATCAGAAAAACTTTATGAGCTATAATGTAGGTATTATTATTTATCTTCATTTTGCAGATGAGAAAAATGAGGCAAACAGATAAATATTTTTGCTAACCTCACACACTGATAAAGCTTTCTAGCAAATGCTACAAGATAGGTATCATTATTCCCATTTTTAGTATTAATAACAAGAAAACCAATGATATTTTAAGAGCTGGCTGAATTTGAGCAGATTGACCTAAAAGGAAGTCAGAGTTCCTCTTTCAGAGGCAAAATTATTCTTTGTTTAGGAAAATGCCTTCATAAGCTTGTTTGGTGTTGAAGGTATATGGGCATCACTGGAATAGAAGTTTAAACAAAGACCAGGTAACTTTTCTGTGGAGTAAAATAACATGAGGTTTGGAGTGGTCCACTAGAACCTTGAGATGGCAAAAGGACCTGGGAAAGAAGAAGGTAGGTACAGTAGAGAGAGAAAGAGAGAGAGAGAGGCTCAGTAACATGGTGGGAAGTTAGGGTCCCTGAAGGAATGTAGTCGGTGGTAAATTCCATGTGGAGGGAATGAGCAATGAATTCCTTGGGATAGGAATGGCTGACATTCAGTGTGAAGTTGTTTTTGTATATGTTGCTGTCTGTTAACCCCAAAACTTCAATAAAAGTTTGATACTCAGAAATTAGCACTGCTGCTTTGGAGGAGTGAAGGGAGAGGACATTTATGGCTGGGGCTTTCCAAGCAGTGACCAGCAGGGAAAGGACTTAGAAACTTGGGCCAGAGCTAGGAAGGAGTCCAAGTCAAGTGGCAGCAGAGAAACAAGCCGAAGTATAGACCCATTAGAGAAGTGAGTGTAATAAGAGCCCCTGCAAACTCCCTTCCCCAAATGTACCCACAGGAAGTGAACAAAACAAGGCAATGGGGGAAAGAGGGAGCAATTAATAACTTGTGTAATCATCAATTATTTTCTAAATTTGTGCATATGTATCCTTTAGGGACTCAGCTGCAAGCAGTGGAAAGTATCATCTCAAATGGAACTAGGCAACAAGGAAATGTATTATCTTGCATATGAAAAGGCTCAGAAGTTGGGTACTTTCAGGGTTGGTTGATTCACTGGCTCAGCCATATCATCAAGGATGCAATTTCTTTCACTTCTTTCTGCTATCTTCTGGGTTGGTTTCATTCCTAGGGTTACAGCAAGATGGCTGCAGAAACTCCAGGAGTCACATCTATATATTTCAATATACAGAAGAAATGCTTTCTATTCCAGTGAAGTATCTTTTTCAATAAAATTCCTAGAAGACTTTTTCTGTGTCTCATTGGCTAGAAACACAATCATTTCTGAACTAATCTCTTCCAAGGGGATTGGAGTTGGCCTTAGATAAGCCAGGTTTATCCTCAGAGCTGGGTATGGGGTCAGCTTCCTCTGAGGCACATGGCTACGAATGGGAGAGGTAGAAACTCTGAAGACAGCCAGGACTTGGGTTGCTGGGTAGAAATTGTGAAGTGCGTACTACACAGTGGGGACAAAGGAGGAAAAAAAAATGGGGAGAAATACGTTTTGAGGTTTCTGACTGCATGTTTCTGTTGTTTCTAGCCCTATAAATGAAGCTGTAGCTCTCTGGCCTTACATAAGTAAAAGAATCCGCTGGGGTATGGCACTCCTACACAATGGAATACCATGCAACTGGTAAAGCAATGAAGCATAGTTCTGCATATTGGTCTAATATGATCTTCAGGATATATTTTTAAGTGATAAAATCAGGTGCAGGGTATTGTATGTATCTGTAAAAGGAGGAAATACAAATGTAAACATAAACCATAAACTAATAAAAGTATCTCTATGTATTGTTTTTGTAGAATTGACTTTAAAATCATGTAAATTGAAACAGAAAGCAATTCTTAAAAATTAAAAAAATGACAGCCGGGCGCAGTGGCTCACGCCTGTAATCCCAGCACTCTGGGAGGCCGCGGCGGGCGGATCACGAGGTCAGGAGATCGAGACCATGCTGGCTAACACAGTGAAACCCTGTCTCTACTAAAAAAAAAAAAATACAAAAAATTAGCTGGGTGTAGTGCTGGGCGCCTGTAGTCCTAGCTACTCGGGAGGCTGAGGCAGGAGAATGGCGTGAACCTGGAAGGCGGAGCTTGCAGTGAGCCGAGATCGTGCCACTGCACTCCAGCCTGGGCGACAGAGCCAGACTCCATCTCAAAAAAAAAAAAAAAAAAAATTAATTAATTAAAAAAAGACATAAACTTAATTGTGAATTATGTAGGTGGTTTAACTGTAACAAGAGGAATTATTTAGAATGACATTAAAAACTCAGTAATTTGGATTTCTCTTGTGGGATATATCTATCCTAAAGAGAAGAAGAACTGCAACGAAATTTAAATTGTTAATGTCATTAGGAACCAAGATTTTTCAACATAAGAGAAACATATACCATGGTAAAATCAAAGAAGTTAAATTAAAGCTCTGTAATTCTAAATTTGAATTGTAAATATCAGTATAAATATTTGATATATTTTCTAATAAATATTTCCGAGCAATTTCTACTAAAAAGGCCTAGAACAGGCCATTAATAGAGCACCCAGACTGTGGTCTGTAAATACAAACACTCAGAAAATGAAAACAGTTTGTGGTGAAATAGTGAATTCCAACTTTGGGAGAGCAACTGTGCAAAGTAAGCCTGGAAAATCTTGTCAGATCAGAAAGCAAGGAAAACATCGAGATGATGGAGATTGTGTTAAAAAGATTCAGAAGCTGGTCTGAAGAACTCCCATTGGCCAAAGATGGAACAATTTGAAAATCAAAAGGAATAGAACTGTGAATGGATTGATATATATATAACATATAAATATACATGGATTTGTAATCATATAAAAATAATTGGTCACCTTTGAAAGATCCTAGACAACTAATCCATGATTCTGAAGAAAGGTAAATAAGAGCACAGAATCCAGTCTTTAACTTGTTGTTCCTATGTGACGTGTACCTCAGAGCAAACAAATATTTGCTGAAAATTTTTCTTTATAGAAAAAATCCTAGTTAATGAAAGAAGAAGGGTAGATTTAAAATATTAACATTTCAATTCTTTTTTTTTTTTTTTTTGAGATGGAGTTTTGCTCTTGTCGCCCATAGAGTGCAGTGGTGTGACCTCGGCTCACTGCAACCTCCGCCTCCCAGGTTCAAGTGATTCGTCTACCTCAGCCTCCTGAGTAGCTGGGATTACAGGTGTGTGCCACCATGCCCGGCTAATTTTTGTATTTTTAGTAGAGACAGGGTTTCACCATGTTGGCCAGGCTGGTCTTGAACTCCTGACCTCAGGTGATCCAACCACCTTGGCCTTCCAAAGTGCTGGGATTACAGGCATGAGCCACCGCGCCCATCCCAACATTTCAAATCTTAATGAGATAATTGATCTAAGCAATTCACATCAATGCCTGCTAAGACCTTTAGTTGAAAAGCTGATAGGGAACTTTATAATAGATGAGCAGGCTGGTGACACCCGAACTCCTTGATCAATATTAACATCAAGCATTAGTTACCTCCTCATGTGATGTAATAGGAAGTACACAGCACCACCTATGAAGTCTTCTTGCCAAAAGAACTGAAACTAAGTATAATCAACACTTTCTGTTTACAAGAAATGTTGGGACATAGAAATGAAATATAATATATTGACTTCTTTTGGATTTGAATTTAAACAAGCCTACTACTTAAAAATATATGAGACAATAAGAGACAGTTGAGCACTGACTGAATATTGGATGATACTGGGGAATTATTAACTTTTTCAAATATGGCAATGGTTATATTTTTAAAAAACTATTTTTTTGTAGCTACAAATGGATATGTTTATATATGAAATAGCATAAAGTTTGGAATTTGTTTCAAAATAATGCAGTGTATGTGTGATGGGAGTGAATGGGGATGGATTGACAAGCGTGAAGCTGGGTGATGGGTAATGGAGCTCACTGTAGTGTTCTCTTTGGCTTATGTTTGACAGTTTCCATAATAAACTGTTTGAAAAGAATGAGCTATGGTCAACCACCTTTCAATCAATGCAATTTTGGCTTTTGCTGCTCTGGCTGTAGGCAGGCGCCTTGATGTGAAGGTTCTGGCAGACAAGACATGGCTGTGTAGAAGCTGCCTTGGGAGTGAGGAATTGCATTGTCAGGGCCTTTGAAATACCTGGGACCATGGTTTTCCAGGTCTCTGCTGTACTTGTGTATTGATCTTCCTCTTCCCCTTCCTCTCACTCCTGCCGGTTCCTCTCAATCACCGGAGTGGTGACAGGATTCAGTGGAATGATCTAGATGAGATGAACTCTGGAGGATTTGCTCTCAGGAATGGTGGCATTGGCTGTTAGTTCCATGCCTCTTCTTGCTTACACTGTGATTTTGGGACTAACCACAGACCACACGTCAAAAACCATCCTCTTCTACTGGTGCCTGAGACTTGACATTACTTCTCCATTGCCAAACATAGAGTCTTGGATCCTATTGAAAGATAAAGTCCATGTAAAAGGGCTGACTCTGTAACTGATCAGTTTTCAAGTTAAGGTGCCAAGAAAAAAACTTATGCTCAGAGGGTTCTGTTACTCATTTGGGTATGACTGTTTTCATCTACTCTAGTAAAAATGTTAAATAAAGAGATGGAATAGTATTAATCGTAAAATTTTCTCCATTCAGATGTTTTCATGCTCTTGGTGTATGCTATTGTTTATATATATTAGAATCTAAGATGGTATCTGATTTAATACAGAATTATTATTGATTTTAATTTTCATATGGTAACTTTTCATGCTATTCCAAGAAGAACACTATGATTTTTAGGGGGTTCTGCTACTAGGTAAAGTTTGAGAACAGAGCACTGCAGAATGACTTATATTTTAGTGTGAGTGAAGGATTTGAGGGTGGGTTTGATGAGAGGCAGAATAGCTTTATTCTACGTGAGAACTGAAATTGGAAAAACCTCAACCCAACCCTTGTCTTGTTTAAGAATGTGTTTCCTTGACAACACCATTTAAGTACAATAACTTAAGTGAAAGTTAAATTCTTAGGAGTAACACCCAAGCAGGGAGAGATGATATTTCAGCTTAGCTTTTCCTGGGAGTTAGTGACTGAACCTGCTGGGTCATAGGCTGTAAGATGTATTTCTTACTCTAGAGAATATAGTTGTAATGACACAAGAATAGAAATTAATCAGAGTTTTTTTTTTTTCATTCCTTCTAATCTTTGTTTAAGTAGTTCAAGATCTTAGCCAAGGGATGGGGACAATTGCTGGCAAGAAAGGAAGCTTTCTGAATGGGCGTGAACCTTGAAACTCGGAATAAAACCGACTGGAGAGGGACACCTTGAATTTAATTCACATTTTTAATCTGAAAAATTAGAGGGAAGGGCAGGAAGCATTTAGACTATCAGCAAATTAACTATTACTTTCTCCAGCCTCTCCTTCAATTTAAGGCAGCTGGGGTATGTGTAAGCCAGATGTTACCAAAGGGAATCATGGTAAGATGTGTAACTAGAAGCTTAAAGATTGTGATTTCTAATCTTCGACGGTTGATGTCTTCTGGGATATAGAGTGTCTACAATCATGCTCTATAGATAGATTTTGTCATTTATTGCTCAAGGATGAAAACAAGCATCCAAAAATTCTTTAAGTCTGTGTTATTTTTCCTATTCTATTTGGATCAAAATCTGTATTATCACTCTCCCCCTCTCTCTCTGTCAAATCATCTTTCTTGCTATCTCACATCTCTCATTGTATGCACCAGAGTTGTGCTGTTCACCAGCCACATGTGGCTACTGAGCACTTGGCATGTGGCTAGTCCAAACTGAGATGTGAGTATTAAATAAACAGTGGATTAGGAAGACTAAGGATGGATAAATGAATATAAAATATCTCACCAATAGTTTTAAAATGTTGACTACATGTAGAAATGGAAATAGATATATTCAGTTAAATAAAACATTATTAAAATTAACTTCAATATTTATTACTTTTCTAATATGGTGATTAGTATGTTCAAAATTACTGTGTAGCTCACATTATATTTCTATTGGATAGAGCCACACTAGAAAATATTCATGACATCTTTAATTTGTGCTAGAGACCAAAGGTATGAGATCAGAAGCTGGATCCCTCAGTTTGAATTGTGGTTCTCCACTTTATACATATGTGGCCTTAGACAGTTCTAAAAATCTCCATGCCTTTGTGTCCTATTCTATAAAATGCAGAGAGAAAGAGTTGCTCTTGCATCGGGTGGTTATGAGATTGCCTGAGACAGTGGCTGGTTCAGAGCAAGTTATGAGTATTACTACTTCTGATCATATTCCTACTCTGTTGCCCTAACCCAGAGCTAATCTCTTGTGTTGCTGAAAATCAGAGACTCTGTTGCAAGAAGGGGTAGGCAGCAGCCTCCCCACTCTTCCCACTATTTACTCATTTTTACTTGCCGTCAACTTCATACCCATATGCCCTTGTATGATCTGAATGTGTCCCCCAAATGAATGTGTGAATGTGTTGGAAACTTGATCCCCAGCACAGCGGTGTTGGGAAGTGGGATCTTTTTTTTTTTTTCCTAAGATGGGGTTTCACTCTTGTTTCCAGGCTGGAGCGCAATGGTGCGATCTCGGCTTACTGCAACCGCCACCTTGGGTTCTCTTTTTTCAGCCTCCTAAGTAGCTGGGATTACAGGTGTGTGCCATCATGCCTGGCTAATTTTTGTATTTTTAGTAGAGACAGAGTTTTGCCATATTGGCCAGGCTGGTCTCAAACTCTGGACCTCAGGTGATCCGCCCACCCCGGCTTCCCAAAGTATGGGGATTAAAGGCATGAGCCACCTCGCCCGGCTGGAAAGTGGGGTCTTTTAGGAAGTGTTTAGGTCATGAGGGGTTTGTCCTCATAAATCAATTAATGCTCTTATAAAAAGGGTTTGTGAAAGCGGGTTCTTTCTCTCCTGTTCTTCGTCTCTATTAGCTCTTCCGCCTTCCACCATGTAAGGACACAGTGTCTTGGCCC
Source organism: Pongo pygmaeus (assembly GCF_028885625.2). Lineage (NCBI taxonomy): Eukaryota > Metazoa > Chordata > Mammalia > Primates > Hominidae > Pongo > Pongo pygmaeus. Next base: position 50,422,238 of record NC_072386.2, on the reverse strand, counting down.
ACACCAGATACTGGTACATTGATCTTGGACTTTCCAGCACCCTGAACTGTGAGGAAATAAATTTATTTTCTTTATAAATTGCCCAGTCTGTAGTCTCCTGTTATACCAGTGCAAAACAAACTAAGATGTGCCCCTTTAACATTTGAGGACAGGGACTGCACGTTCGATTCCTTCATTTCACCCACAGAGTTCTACATGTGGATCATGCACAACAAATAATTGTTTGTAACAAAAAAAGGAGAACATAACTTGTCTAGGAAATACAGATTTGGTGATTGGAACAAGTTTAAAGAATGTCTTTGGAAACATGCTGAGAGCCTATGACATCACCATGTAATATGTCTTTTGTTTCTCATGGCAACCTGAAAGATTATTAAATTGACTATTGACTGCTGCTTTTAAGCAATATACAACAAGAATTTCCTTCCAGAAGAAAAGCTGTGCATTTTTCAAAAAGGAAGAGAATGTGTAATGTCTGAAGATCTTCATTATAAGTCATTCTTTGTTTCAAAATTATACTTGCTTGCCTTTCTGTTTCTATTAAAAATAAAAACACACTCCTTCATGCCTCAAATGAGGTAAGATAATGGTGGTAGGATGTCAGTCCTAAGCCTGTCCCAGGGAAGTAAAGGGTTATAATTAGGTGGCCCATTGAGCCTCAACCCTCACTCTGAGGAAATATTCAGAATCAGGGAACACATCTTTTTTCTTCTGAAGTGCTGGTGGAAGCTTAGCCGGAGGTACTGGTGCCCCCCTCTTTTAGCTGTCCCCAAAGGTCAAATATCCTGATCACAGTTTCAGGTTGAGGCCCATCTGGATAAATGAAGACCACAAACTACAGGTGGAGAGAAGCCAAGCATGTACTATCCAGTGGCTTAACTATGCATTCTCTAGGGGATCAAAAGATAGCAAACCTCCTTGGTCAATCATTGTGTATAACACCCATCTCCCTAAGATTCAATCAATCTGAATGAGTGCTGTCCCAGACCGAGGTAGCCTCTCTGATTTAGCAGCTTTTAAAATTGGCTACCATAACATCCTATAGGATGTTGTTCATCCAGTATCACAGGGTCCAAGAAAACTATCCTCAGTCATTTTACTTAGAGGCAACTTACATGAAATCTGCCTGAGTGAGCTATGTGGTAGAATGTGAGAATGGTCCCAACTCCAACTCAGAGAAATCTCTCTGTAAGGAATGTTCAGGAAGAAATGTAGAGATTGAATCCAAAGATTAATTAAAAGATCTCGGCCGGTTATGGTGGCTCATGCCTGTAATCCCAGCACTTTGGGAGGCCTAGGTGGGTGGATCACGAGGTCAAGAGATCGAGACCATCCTGGCCAACATGGTGAAACCCCGTCTCTACTAAAAATACAAAAAATACCAAAAAAAAAAAAAAAAATAGCTGGGCGTGGTAGCGCACGCCTGTAGTCCCAGCTACTCGGGAGGCTGAGGCAGGAGAATCACTTGAACCCGAGAGGAGGAGGTAGCAGTGAGCTGAGATCGTGCCACTGTACTCCAGCCTGGTGACAGAATGAGAATCTATCTCAAAACCAAAACCAAACCAAAACAAAAAAGATCTCATTTATTTGTAGTGTCTGTGCTATAGGATTTATGTTTCCTGAATTATGGAGCTAGTAAAAATACTCCATCCCTCTTGGCAAAGCACAGAGAACAAATAATTTTACACAAACCTCAGAAGCCACATTGCACAAAGTAACAGGTGACCAGAGGACACTTGCTTCTGGCAATTCCCTCAGACAAATTTGTAAAACAAGTAACAGTTGATTCAACAACCACAGGCTTTGGTCTTGTTTCAAACCCTTCTTCTCTGGAACTGGCCTTTTGCCTGAAGCCAGCTTTGGACCTATCCTGTACTATCCTGTCTCTACTTTCCTCTTCTGGGTGAAGGAGAACATCCATTTTTTTGTTCAGATAAAAAGTACTCTTGTGAGAATGAAACTAATAATGCTTCAGTGACTTTCAGAGGCTTCCTGGTTCCCACTGTATCAATTTAAACTCCTTTGTCAAGATTTCAGGATCCTCCAGTATTGTCAAACACATCTTGTTTTTCCCAGGAGTGCATGCTAAGCCTTTATTCCTTTTGTTCATCTCATCTAAAATTGCCTTCCTGCTTCTCATGTTCTGGCTGACATTTAAGGCTCCGTTTAAGTTCTATTTCCTCTGTAAAGATTTCATTGTTTCTTTTAGCCATTCTGAGGACATTTACTCAGTACCCACACCATGAAGACACTACCCTGACTTGTTCACTCTCACTTCTGGTGTGTAACTCATATCTCCCAGCTAGTGGCAAACCACCGCTTGACACTTCACTTTCCATGCCCAGAACTTAGCTACTGCTGAGGTTACTGGGGGCTCTTTCTACAGAGAGAGGAAGAAGTTTCTGACATCGAAACTACCTCAAATGGAATGAGGTCATTTAGGATGTAATGAGTTCCTTCTCAGTGGAAGCTATCAACTAGAGGTCACTGGAAGGGGCCTTCCCTAATGCATAGATCTTAGTTGATTCTTTATAGACATTTGATGAATGAATGAATACAGGCTGTTGGGAAAGAGATTCAGATATTCAGTTGGCATGTGACAAAATTCTCAACACCAAGTTTCTATTATTATATAAAATGGTTGCTCATTAAAGAAAAGCATTTGTCACATCATAAGTCTTTTCTCATTTCGAAACAATTTCACATTTGTTACCTCACTTGATTTTAGCAAACTTGTGAGAGGTGTGAACTTTCACCATTATCTAAGTGTTACACATGAGGAAAGTGATGGAAACATAACAAGGATGTGTAGAAGGTGCATGAGGAGATGGGGACACAACAATAACCAGGAAACAATGGTTGCCATGCTCTGGCCTTGGGCCATTTAGTGGTGGAGGGTTTGGGAGACAAGTCAGGGATAACGATGGGAAAATAAACCATAGTTAAACTTACTTATCCAGTTTGTGCTTGGATCCCCTGGACTACCTATTAAACCAGGACTCTGTGCAGAAGCTGCTGGTTTCCTCTTCAACAAAGAAGTTAGAATTGCAATTTGGGTGAACATTTTTAAGTGAGTCATAGCTGCTCTTTTATTACCTTGTGATAGGGTCCAAAAACACTCAGAAAATTTGAAAATTCCAAACTGTGGGGCTTCAGGAGATGTATATGAAATTTATTTTCTGCTTTAGTGGAATGGTGGATATGAAGTCATCACATAACAAGGAATGCCTTTTTTTTTTTTTTTTTTTTTTTTTTTTTTTTTTTTGAGACAGGGTTTTGCTCTGTAGCCCAGGCTGCAGTGCAATGATGCGATCTCAGCTCACTGCAACCTCCACCTCCTGGGTTCAAGTGATTCTTGTGCCTTAGCCTCCTGAGTAGCTGGGACAACAGGCATGTGTCACCATGTCTGGCTAATTTTATATTTTCAGTAGAGACGGGGTTTCGCCATGTTGTCCAGGCTGGTCTTGAACTCCTGGTCCCAATTGATCTACCTGCCTCAGCCTCCCAAAGTGTTGGCATTACAGATGTGAGCCATGGTGCCTGGCCAGGAATACCTATTTTAAGAGTAGAATGTGTTAAAGGGCTGAGGTAAATCATAGTAGTATTTTCCTAATGCTGTCTTGTAAACCTTGACAGTATAATATGAATTCAGCAACACAGTTATCAGTCAGATACAATGTTCAAATCATTTTGCTGAACACCTGTCAAAAGCTTTGGTTATGCTCCCTGTTGAAGAGGACATCATGAAAAGACTTGGGCAGTATCGTAAGTGTGAAGTAAGAGAATGACAAATTGATCAGGGTGTATTATATGTGGCTGTATTTGTTTTCTATTACTACCTAACAAATTATCACAAATGAAGCAGGTTAAAATGACTCACAGGAGTCGTCAGGACTCAGCTAAGATGTGCCCAGTGCACATCTTAGCAGGGTCCTCTGCTTAGAATTTCACAAAGCTGCAATCAAAGTACTGGCTGGATTGAATTGCTTTCTAGATCTCAGGATTCTCTTTTAGGTTCCCTCAGGTTGTTGACAGAACTCAATTCCTTGTGGTTGTAGGACTGAGGCCCCCGCTGTATTGCTGGCTTCCAGCTGGGGCTGCCCTTAGCTCCTAGAGCCACTCAGTATCTTGCCTCATGGGCCTTCTCACAACATGGCAGCTTATGATTTCAAGGCCAGGAGGAGAATCTCTGACCTCCTCTGTTTCTGACTTCTAGACCCTCTTTTAAAGGACTTTCCTTATTAGGTCAGGCTTACAAAGTATAATCTCCTTTTTGATTAACTTGAAATCAACTGATTAAGAATTTTAATTACATATATAAAAACTCCTTCACTTTTGCCAAATAACATAACTTAATCACTGGAGTAAAATCCTACCATATTCACAGGTCACTAAAGGAAGGGGATTATACAGGGCATGCAGATCAGAAGTGGAAATCTTCAGATCATCTTAGAATTTTTCCTACTATACTAGTGAATCAGAAGGCAAAACATCATCTTGTTAGTGACGTTTCTCTAATACCAACTCTCCCATACCAGTTGGGTGTCCTACAATTCAATTCTGACACTATCTGAAGTGAGCATCAGATCCTACACGTTAAGGGTGCAGACTGTTCTCACATCAGACAGCAGATGTTAAGTCCCAGGGGCCGTCTGTACTTCTGTCTCATGAACCACAAATTTGAGGGTTCCTATGACCACCTCTCAGGTTCAATAATTTGCTAGAATGACTCACACAGCTCAGGGAAGCACTGTAATTACGGTTACTGATTTGTTATATAGGATACAAATGAACAGCCAGGTGAAGAGTTACATAGGGCAACAAGGTATGTGAGCAGAGTTGAGGGATGGGGCACAGTGCTACATGATATTTCCAGGCACGTCACCATCCCAGCACATCCTTGTGTTCAGCAACCTCCAAATTTCCCAAATCTTGTTGTTTCAGAGTTTTTTATATGGGACTTCATTACATAACATTCAAGTGTTATGGACTGAATATTTGTATCCCCCGCCATGTAAATTCACATGTTGAAGCCCTAATCCTCAATTTGATAATATTTGGAGATGGGGTTTTTGGGAGGTAATTAGGATTAGATCAGGTTGTGAGAGAGGGGCCTTCTTGATGAGATTAGTTGCCTTAAAAAAGGAGGAAGAAAGATCCTTCTCTCTTTTTCTCTGTCTGGCTCTGTGTGTGTTGTGTGTATGTGCACTGAGGAAAGGTCACATGAAGACATAGCAAGAAGGTGGATATCTGCAAGCCAGGAAGAGAGCCCTTATCAGCAACCAAATTGGCCAGCACGTTGATCTGGAAGTACCTAGCCTCCTGGGAGAATAAGTTTTTGTTGCTTAAGACATCCAGTATATGGTATGTACTTGTGACAGCCAAGCCAACTAAGACAGTAGGCGCATGTAATTAAATTATTGGCCACATGATTGACCCTGTTCTCCAGCCCCTGTTCACTTCTGGGGACCTCCTTGGTAGATAGGGGCTGAAAGTTTCAACCGTGTAATTAGGTAGGAGAATGTGCGTAGGTTATATGCAAATACTATACCATTTTATATAAGGGACTTGAGCATCTGTGCATTTTGGTATCTGAGGGCGGTCCTGGAATCAATCCTCCATGGATACCAAGGGAAGTCTGTATATGTGTATGTGCATATAACACACACACACACACATGCGTGCGCACACACACACATACACACCAAGCTACAATATATATTCAGCACCAAGCTACGATATATATACATATCTAACATCAGTGTGATTTTGGTGTTAATTCTCCAAACAAGGAAATGCTTAACCAGTGTCACCAAGGGGTTATCTTTTTCATTGTTTAATTCTAGACTTTCTTTCTCTGTGCATTTATGGTTATTCCTGATCTCACCTCAGTCTACCTCTGACATGGATACATGGTAGATTAAAAGTCTCATTTGGGAACCAGGACTGATAAAGGACTACTGGATTCTTAGTCTTCCTGGATGCATTTGCACTATGCTTTGCTTGTTTGTTTTTGGAGATGGAGTCTCAATCTGTCGCCCAGGCTGGAGTGCAGTGGTGCAATCTCAGCTCACTGCAACCTCCGACTCTCGGGTTCAAGCATTTCTCCTGCCTCAGCCTCCCAAGTAGCTGGGATTACAGGTGCACACCATCACACCCAGCTAATTTTTGTATTTTTAGTAGAGACGGGGTTTCACCATGTTGGCCAGGCTTGTCTTGAACTCCTGACATTGCCCGCCTCGGCCTCCCAAAGTGCTGGGATTACAGGCGTGAGCTACCGTGCCTGGCCTGCACTATGTTTTTAAAATTTGTATTTTATTTTTATTTTTTCTTCTTTTTTTTAATTTGTACAAATTTGTGGGGCACATGCAAAGTTTTGTTACATGTATATAATGTGTAGTAATCAAGTCAGGGCATTTAGGGTGTCCATCACCTGAGTACCAAATATTTTTGTTAAGTATTGTCACCTTACTCTACGAAACACTGAATTTATTCCGTTTTACTGTATGTTTGTATACTTTAATGCACTTCTCTTATCCCCTTCACTCCTCTCTACTCACCCTTCCCAGTCTCTGCTATCTTTCCACTCTCTACCTCCATCTGATCAAATTTTTTAGCTCCCACATATGAGTGAGAACATGTGATATCTGTCTTGTTGTGCCTGGCTTATTTCACTTATGATAATAACCTCAAGTTCCAACCACGTTGCTACAAATGACATGATTTCATCTTTTATAATGACTAACTAGTATTCCATTGTGTACATAAGGCACATTTTCTTTATTCACTCATCCATTGATGAACACGGGTTGATTCCATATCTTTGCTATTGTGAATAGTACTGTGATAAACATGGGAGGCAGGCATACCTCTGATAATGTTGATTTCTTTTCCTGTGCATAGATAACCCATTTGTACTATGTTTAAGCTTTGCAGGGGAGTCTTCATCAGCTGAATGTCTACAGGTGTGATTTGCCCTGTTCATATTTATAATTGCAGTCCTTGTCAGTGCCAAAAGTTAGACATATTCCTATCACCTGTTGCTGATAGAGGACAGCACTGCTTTTCCTCACTGTTATTCTAGTAGGGTTTTGCAATCTATTCTTAAGTTGAGGACAAGAAGAACAATCTTGATTAATGCACACAAATGCCTTCAAATGTTTTCACAATTTTCCTCTGCATATGTTCTATACTGCACTCCAAAATGTATCCCTTAGCTGGAGCTGTGCTTACTTTTCCATGTCACCATTTCATTCTCATGTACGCTCATGCTACAGCTATAAATTGCTTTAAACTGTTCCTCAGTAACTTAACACAACTTTGAACTGACACTTGAGATTATTATAATAATAATCTCAAGTTCCAACCATGTTGCTACAAATGACATGATTTCATGTCATTTGCATGCATCCAGGAAGACTATGACACTGTGGGCAGAGCAATGAGCGTCTTCTTTATTCCTAAGTGTCACCAAGCAAGTAAGAAATGCCTGTGGGTGTCAGACACAGGTTCGTGTAATTGTCAGGGGTAAGGAAGGAGAGGAAGAAGAGAGAGGGAAAAGACATGGGAAGGAAACATGGAAGAAGGTAGAGCAAAAGAAGAGAAAAAGAAACAAGTCCATTTTGTAGCAGAAGACACACACACACACCAAGATTACGTCAATGGTGAAACCTAGTTAAAATAGTTCTAAAGGTAATTTAGGTTTTTGAAGGATTTTCTTGTGGAAGGAGCCTATACCATGCCCCAAAAGGGCTAACTGAAGACCAGGAACCAAGATACAGGACCAAATGGGGCAGAGAAACCAGGAGGAGTAGAGAGGTGAAGTCTCAGTGAGCCTGGAAGAATTTCCAAAGTGGAATGCAAGACAATCAGAGTGTTTTTAACCAGGGCAATTTGTTTCAGGTCCCAGAGTTAGGGATGACAGGTCAGTACCTAGAAGCGGGTCTCCTGACCCCACTGTGGAACACACTCATCTCTGAGGCCCAGACCCTGCAGCAGGGCAGCACATCTGATTATGTGACTCTGACAAAATGTCAGAGAAATGAAAACAAATGGCTGAGTAGTCCCTGGGGGTATAAAGAGTTCAGTTATTAAGCTCCTCGACCAGAAACATCAAGATTTAGTCATCTAGGATGATTTTATTCCATTTTCTATTATGGGCTGCACCACATAAATCTGTGTTTTATTGCTGGAGTGAGATGCCAGATAATTTCGAGATTACTTTTGGCACTGTCTGAGTTGGCTCACTGCTGTGCCGACAAGTGCTTGTGGAAAATTAGCAGCAATGATATTAATCACTTTCTTTGGGGCTTCCCCCACCCCAGCCCTGCTAGAGCTTTGTTTTGTCCTTCTTCCGAAAAACAAAAACACAAAAACATTTCTTCTAAAATACAGATATCTCAAGTGGAATTAGAGAGTGGGCTGAGGTCAGGAGAGGGAGGTAGTAGTCACGTCTGAGACACAGGAGAGGTGGGACGTAATGAGGCATCCATTGTGTGATGCTATTGTTATGTCATATTTCTCATGCTGGAATCCTCTGTGATGAGACTGCTGGGAAATGGAAGGAAAACAAGGAAAACTGATATTGAAGAATATAAAAGTATAGCCGGTTTCCTCCTTTGATCACCACATTCAACTGGTGCAATACAGGGATGTAAAGGAAGGCAAGAAATGGAGGTGGATGAATGGATGGGTGGATGAATGGATGGGTGGATGAGTGAGGGATTTTAGCACACACACAACCTCACACCTGTACACATACACATACTCATTTTGCTCTGAAAAAGGCAGTTTATTTTGGGGCCAACCGCCTTGACAATTGATACTTTCATTCTCTGTCTCACAATGTCCCCATTAGTCATGCTAATGCCCTCAAACACTCTCCTATCAAAAGCTGTTTTCTTTTTGTTTTTTTTTTAACTTTTATTTTAGGTTTGGGAGTACATGTGCAGGTTTGTTACGTAGGTAAACTCATGTCACAGGGGTTTGTTGTACAGATTATTTTATCACCCAGGTATTAAGCCTAGTACCCAATAGTGATTTTTCTGTTCCTCTTCCTCCTACCCTCAAGTAGACCCCAATGTCTCTTTCCTTCTTTGTGTTTGTAAGTTCTCATCATTTAGCTCCCATTTATAAGTGAGAACATGCAGTGTTTGGTTTTCTGCTCCTGTGTTAGTTTGCTAAGGATAATCACCTCCAGCTCCACTCATGTTCCTGCAAAAGACATGATCTTGTTCCTTTTTATAAAAAAGGTGATTTCTTGAGAATCTCTGAGCTTAGGTCAGAAATTGTGTTAGTTTAAGTTACTGCATTGTCCACCCAAGGAGGTTCTGCTTTTGATAGAACAGCAACTTTGTCATCTCGGTACCTATACATATTTATTGAATTAAATGTAAGTCTCACATCCAAACTTACGTAGAGAACAAAAAGTTTTGCTTCCCACTGCAGAAATTCCTGGTATTAAGCAAACTATTTCTGGGGGGCAGTATGGATAAGCAGACAACTGGGATTTCTTGGGAAGCCAACTTAGATGTTACCAAGCATTGCCTGTGAGCATTTGGCTCTAATTGCTATTAATATGTACACAAATCCACATAAACAGTCCTCATTGTGGACCAAGAGCCCCTGAGAGTTCTTTTAAGCCATTATTCGCAAACTCTAGCCATTCATTTTAAGCCATTATTCGCAAACTCTAGCCATTCACAGCCCCTCTCTCCACTACTTTTCTATTTCTTTACTTTACCTCATGCTCCCGTTATAGCTATTCTGTCCTAAACTTTCCCTCTCATTCAGCTAGATATTTCCCTTCTGCTCACTCCCCGACTCTGAATGTTCTCTACTCAACCTACCTCCCCTGCACACCCAGTGTTCACCTGTTCTCTTCAGTGACTCTGGACAGCATCACCTGGTTGGGCTCATCTTCTGGTTGGGCTCAGCTGATGGAGGCATCAGTAGGAGACAAGTCTATGGGAGGAGAGTGAGGAGTTGTAGTGTTCCCGGCTACTCCTTTCCTGTGCTGCTGTGGTTCTCACAGTGGCTATGACACTTTACAACACAGTTTCTGCTGGGTGGTCCCTCTTTCATGGTTTCAGCTCTTATTGTGTTTACCAACACCACTTGTTTTCCTTGCCCCATGAAGTGTATAGGGTAATGGTTCCCCGCTAATGCTGGTTGTTGGGTACCTCATCATCTATTGTTGATACTTCGAGTATTTTGCCTATTTCTAGCTAGAACCCTGATTAATATAACCATTTTCTAATCATTTCCATTGTGTCTTTTAAACTTCCTTCCTTTCATTGTCAACAAATTCCTGTGTCGTTTCCCTTTCTTCTTAAACACGCTCTGTCTTTTCACTTAAGCTAAAGCCATTTTCTCCACTGCAAATATCACATGCTTTGCAACTCACTTAAATGAAAGCTTCTCTTTCTCCCATGTACCCTATGTCTTGGGACTAAGTGTGGGAGTTTATGGCTGTTTTCGTTGCATCATTCTGCAGCTTCTAGAACTTTAGTCTACCTTAGACATTCTGCATCCCCTTACCCTCTGATGCCACACTTCCCCTTCATAGTGACCGATTTCCCTGCCCTGCTCAAATCACCACCCATTCCACAAGCTAAAGACATTCTTCTCGAGGATTCTAGCTCTGACTCATGGTCTTCCCATTCACTCATCTCTTCATCCATTCTTACATGTTGTAGGAACTCAATAAATGAGAGCAAATATCATTATTTCCTTCAATCAATCCCCCAACCGTCTGATATATTTTCCATTCTTTTAATAAAAACTTCAATCTTCACCTTTGCCACCTCATTTTTTTTTTTTTTGCTTTCTCTTCATTCCTTTATTTCCTAAAAATCTTACTTCTTTCCATCATTCCATTGAAAGTTCTCTCTCTCTCTTTTTTTTGAGATGGAGTCTCTCTCTGTCATTCAGGCTGGAGTGCAATGGCGTGATCTCGGCTCACTGCAACTGCCGCCTCCTGGGTTCAAGTGACTCTCTCTCTTCAGTCTCCTGAGTAGCTGGGATTACAGGCACCCACCATCATGCCTGGCTAATTTTTGTATTTGTAGTATAGATGGGGTTTCACCATTTTGGCCAGGCTGGTCTTGAAGTCCTGACCTCAGGTGATCCACCTGCCTTGGCCTCCCAAAGTGCTGGGATTATAGGCATGAGCGCCCGGCCTGAAAGTTCTCTTTAAAGTTCACCACTGAGGTGTCAGTTACTAAATATAATGATTTCTTTTCAGTTTTATTCTACTTTTTGCTTCACTTTAATTCAACATTGCAAATATTTTTGAATGTGTTCTAGGTGCCTGGTACTGTGCCAAGTGACCTTGTGGGCCAAAACTCCTCATGTAATTTTTGTAATCTGTATATATTTTTTGTGTGTAGTTATTTAGAATATTTTCTATTTATTTATTTTACTCTTATTGATACATAATATTTACATATTTATGGAGTACATAAGAGTGTTTTTTACTTGCATAAAATATGTAATGATAAAGTCAGAATATTTGGGGTATCTGTCACCTTAAATATTTATTATTTACAGGTGTTGGCATCAAGTCCTCTCTTGTAGTTACTTGGTAGTATACAAAGTTTTCTTGCTAGGTATAGTCACACTAGTCTGATATCAAACATTAAAACTTTTTTCGTCCATATAACTGTATGTTGGCACCCATTAACCAACTTCTTTTCGTCTCCCTCCCATATACACTCATCCTTCAGAATCTCTGGTATCTATCATTCTATTCTCTATGTCCATGAGATCAAATTTTTTAGCTCCCTTATATGGGTGAGAAAATGCAGTACTTGTCTTTCTGTGCCTGGCGTATTTCACTTAACACAATGATCTCCATTTCATCCATGTTGCTGCAGATGATAAGACTCAATTTTTTATGGCTGAATAGTATTCCATTGCATATATATACCAAATTTTCTTTATCTATTTGTCTGTTGATGAACATTTAGGTTGAAGTCATATCTTTGCTATTGTGAATAGTACTGCAATAAACATTGAGGTAAGGGAACCCTTTGATATACTGATAAATACCTAGTAGTAAGATTGTTCACTGCTGAGAGATCTCAGTATTGTTTTACATAGTGGTTCTGCTAATTTACATTCCCACTGACAGTGTATAAGAGTTCCCTTTTCTCTGCATCCTCATTAGCATCTGCTATATTTTTTCTTTTTAATAGTAGCCATTCTAATTATCTATATCATATCATATATCATATGTGATAGCATATCATGATATGATTTGCATTTTCCTGATGATTAGTGGTATTGAGCATTTTTTCCATGTAACTGTTGGTCATTTGTATGTGTTCTTTTGGGAAAGGTCTATTTAAGTCCTTTGCTAATTTTTAAGGGGATTATTATTACTATTTTTTAATGTTGAGTTGTTTGAGTTGCTTTTATATTCTGAATATTAGTCTCCTGTTGGATGAGCAGTTTGCAAATATTCTCTTTTCCAATTTGAATGCCTTTTATTTATTTCTCTTGTCTGATTGTTCTGGCAAGGACTTCTAGTACTATGTTGAATAGGAGTGGTAAAAATGGGCATCCTTATATTGTTCTAGTTCTTGGAGAAAGGGCTTTCAACTTTTCCCCATTCAGTGTATTAGCAGTGGTTTTGTCATATGCGACCTTTATTATTTTGAGACATGTTTCTTCTACCCCTCATTTTGTTGAGAATTTTTATCATCAAGGATGTTAAATTTTTGTTTTTTGCCCTTCATTATGTTGCTGTGGTGTGTTGCGGGAAGTCAGGGACCCCGAACAGAGGGACTGGCTGAAGCCATGGCAGAAGAACATAAATTGTGAAGATTTCATGGATATTTATTAGTTCCCCAAATTAATACTTTTATAATTTCTTACGCTTGTCTTTACTGCCATCTCTGGACATAAATTGTGAAGATTTCATGAACACTTATCACTTCCCCAGTAAATACTCTTGTGATTTCCTATGCCTGTCTTTACTTTAATCTCTTAATCCTGTCACCTTCATAAGCTGAGGATGAATGTTGCCTCAGGACCCTGTGATGATTGCGTTAACTGCACAAATTGTTTAAACAATATGAAATCTGGGCATCTTGTAAAAAGAACAGGATAACAGTGATGTTCAGGGAACAAGGGAGGTAACCTTAAAGTCTGGCTGCCTGTGGGCCGGGTGGAACAGAGCCATATTTCTGTTCTTTCAAAAGCATATAGGAGAAATATCGCTGAATTCTTTTTCTCAGCAAGGAACATCCCTGAGAAAGAGAATGTGTTCCCAAGGGGAGGTCTCTGAAATGGTCACTTTGGGAATGTCTGTCTTTTATGGTTGCAGATAAGGGATGAAATAAGCCCCGGTCTCCTGTAGTGCTCCCAGGCTTATTAGGACGAGGAAATTCCTGCCTAATACATTTGGTCAGACCGGTTATCTGCTCTCAAACCCTGTCTCCTGATAAGATGTTATCAATGACAATGCGTGCCCGAAACTTCATTAGCAATTTTAATTTCAGCCCGGTCCTGTGATCTCGCCCTGCCTCCATTTGCCTTGTGATATTTTATTACCTTGTGAAGCATGTGATCTCTGTGACCCACACCCTATTTGCACACTCCCTCCCCTTTTGAAAATCACTAATAAAAACTTGCTGGTTTTGCAGCTTGGGGGGCATCACGGAACCAGCTGACATGTGATGTCTGCCCTGGACACCCAGCTTTAAAATTTCCCTCTTTTGTACTCTTTCCCTTTATTTCTCAGACTGGCTGGCACTTAGGGAAATAGAAAAGAACCTACAAATAATTATCAGGGGTGGGTTCCAGAGCAATCCAGTGATTGCTCTGGCAAGGACTTCTAGTACTAAGTTGAATAGGAGTGGTAAAAATGGGCATCCTTATATCCGTTCTAGTTCTTGGAGAAAAGGCTTTCAGCTTTTCCCCATTCAGTATATTAGCTGTGGTTTTGTCACATGCGACCTTTATTATTTTGAGATATGTTTCTTCTATGCCTCATTTTGTTGAGAATTTTTATCATCAAGGGTGTTAAATTTTTGGTTTTGCCCTTCATTATGTTGCTGTGGTGTATCTTGTTTATTGATGTATATATGTTGAACTATGCTTGCATCCCTGCTACAAATCCCACTTGCTCATGGTGTATTATCTTTTTGGGGTGCTGTTGGATTCAGTTTGATAGTATTTTGTTGAGAATTTTTGCATCTATGTTCATCAGGGATATTGGCCTGTAGTTTCATTTTTTTGTTGTGTCCTTGTCCAGTTTTGGTATCAGGGTAATGTTGGCCTCATAGAACGAGTTAGGGAGAATTCCGTTCTCTTCAACTTTTTGGAATAGTTTGAGAAGGATTGGTATTAGTTGTTGTATTAGTCCGTTCTCACACTGCTAATAAAGACATAAGAAAGACTGGGTAATTTATAAAGGGAAAAGGTTTAATTGGCTCACAGTTCTGCATGGCTAGGGAGGCTTCAGGAAACTTACAATCATGGTGGCAGGGGAAGCAAACACGTCCTTCTTCACACTGTAGCAGGAAGGAGAACAATGAGTGCCCAGTGAAGCGGGAAGCCCGTTATGAAACCATCAGATCTCATAAGAATGAACTCACTATCACGAAAACAGGAAGGGGGAAACTGCCTCCATGATTCAATTATCTCCACCTGGTCCCTTCCACGACACATGGGGATTATGGGAACTACAATTCAGATGAGATCTGAGTCCAGGGACACAGACAAACCATATCAGTTATCCTTTATACATTTGGCTGAATTCAGCAGTGAATCCATGTTGTCCTGAGTTTTTCTTTGTTGGGAGGTATTTTATTACTGATTCAATGTTGCTGCTTGTTTTTAGTCTATTCAGGTTTTTGGTTTCTTCCTCATGCAATCATGGTAGGTTGTATTTGTGTAGGAACTTATCAATTTCCTCTAGGTTTTCCAGTTTGTTAGCATATAGTTGTTCATAAGAGCCTCTGATGATCCTTTGCATTTCTGTGGTATCAGTTGTTTATTGGATCTTCTTTTCTTGTTTAGTCTAGCTAGAGGTTTATCAATTTTGCTTATCTTTGTGAAGAACCAACTTTTTATTTAATTGATCCTTTATATTTTTATTAGTCTCTATTTCATTTAGTTTTGCTCTGATCTTTATTGTTTCTTTTCTTCTGCTGATTTTCCATTTGATTTGTTCTTAGTTTTCTGGTTTCTTGAGGTACATCATTAGACTGTTTATTTGAAATCTTTCTCTTTTTTTGATGTAGGCATTTATTGCTATAAACTTTCCCCTTAGCACTGCTTTTGCTTTATCTCACAGTTTTTGATATGTTGTATTTCCATTTTCATTTGTTTCCAGACATTTAATTTCTTCATTGACCCATTGCTCCTTCAGAAGCATGTTGTTCAATTTGTATGTGTTTGTGTAATTTCCAGTGTTCCTCTTAGTTTCAATTTCTAGTTTTATTGTGGTCTAAGAAGACACATGATATAATTTTGATTTTCAAAAATTTGTTGAGACTTGCTTTGTGGCCTAACATATGGTCTATTTTGGAAAATGCTTCACGTACTGATGAGAAAAATGTGTATTTTGCCAATGTTGGATAAAATGTTCTATAAATGTCTATTAGGTCCATTTGCTGTAAGGTCCAATTTAAATCTAATGTTTCTTTGTTGATTTTCTGTATAGATTATCTGTCTAATGCTGAGAATGGGGTGTTGAAGTCCAGATATTATTGCACTGGAGTCTCTCTCTCTCTTTAGATCTAGTTAATATTTGCTTTATCAATCTGGGTGCTCTGGTGTTGGATGCATATATATTTAGAGTTGTTATCGCTGGGCATGGTGACTCACTCCTGTAATCCCAGCACTTTGGGAGGCTGAGGCAGGCAGATCACTTGAGGTCAGGAGTTCAACACCAGCCTGGCCAACATGGCAAAACCCCATATCTACTAAAAAATAAAAAAATTAGCTGGGCATTGTGGTGCACACTTGTAGTCCCAGCTACTTAGGAGGTTGAGGCATGAGAATCACTTGAACCTAGGAGGTGGAGGTTGCAGTGAGCTAAGATTGCCCACTATACTCCAGCCTGTTATTTTTTTTGAACTCCTGGCCCCCCCGCCAACAAAAAAAAAGAATTGTTATATCCTCTTGCTGAAATGATCCCTTTATCATTATATTATATAATAACTTTCTTTGTCCTTTTTTATACTGTTTTTGATTCAAAGTTTGTTTTATCTAATATAAGTAAAGCTACTTCTGCTCATTACTGGTTTTCATTTGCGTGGAATATCTTTTTCCATTCTTTTACTTTTAGTCTGTATGTGTCTTTACGGGTAAATTTTCTTTCTTGTAGGTAGCATATAGTTGGGTTGTGTTTTTTTTTATAATTCATTCAGCTAGTCTATATCTTCTAAGTGGAGAATTTAATTCATTTACATTCAAGGTTATTATTCATATGTGAGGTTTTGTTCCTGTCATATTGTTTATTGGTTTCTGGTTGTTCTGTATATCAATTATTCCTTTCATTTTCTTTTATTTTTTGCCTTTGTGGTTTAGTGATTTTCTATAGTGGTACCATTTGGATCTTTTCATCATTTGTGTTTTTGCTTTAACAGTGAGTTTTAGACTTTAATGTGTTTTCATGATGGTAACTCTTGTCCTTTCTCTGCCAGGTTCAGTACTCTCTTGAGCATTTCTTCCCTGGTCTAGTGCTAATCAATTCTCTCAACATTTGTTTGTTTGAAAATACTTTATTTCTTCTTCATTTATGAAAGATAATTTTGCTGGTTATATCCTTGGGTGGCAGTTTTTTTTCTTTCAGTACTTTGAATATGTAATTCTATTATCTCCTGGCTTGTATAGTTTCTGCGGAGAATTCTGCTGTTAGTCTGATGGGGGTTTCTTTATAGGTGACTAGATGCTTTTCTCCTGCTGTTTTTTTTTCTCTCTCTCTCTCCTCTTTTCATTTCCCTATTGTCCCACTAGAAGATCTTGCTGTTTTTAGAATTCTCTTTTTCTTTGATTTTAGACAGTTTGACTATAATGTGCCACAGAGAAGACCTTTTTGCATTTTATCTGTTTGGGAATCACTGGGCCTTTTGTATCTGAATGTTTAAATCTCTTGATAAACTTGGGAAGTTTTCATCTATTATTTTATTAAAAAGGCTATTGAACTCTTCTTTGGTCTCTTTGCTGTCTGGAGAACTGATAATTTATTTATTTGGTTACTTTATGGTGAACCATGTATCACAAAGGCTTTATTCATTCTTTTTAATTCTTATTTATTTATTTATTGAGATGGAGTTTCGCTCTTATTGCCTGGGCTGGAGTGCAATGGTGCAATCTCAGCTAACCGCAACCTTTGCCTCCTGGGTTCAAGCGATTCTCCTTCCTCAATCTCCCCAGTAGCTGGGATGACAGGCATGTGCCACCATGCCTAGCTAATTTTGTATTTTTAGTAGAGACAGGGTTTCTCCATATTTGTCAGGCTGGTCTCGAACTCCTGACCTCAGGTGGTCCACCTGCCTTGACCTCCCAAAGTGCTGGGATTACAGGTGTGAACCACTGCCCCCAGCCCCCTTTTCTTTATTTTTGTCTGAATGAGTTATTTTAAAACACCTGTCTTCAAGTTTTGAGATTCTTCAGCTTGATCTAGTCAATTGTTGAAGCTTTCAAATGTGTTTTGTATTTCATTCAATGAATTCTTCAGCTCCAATATTTCTGTTTGACTCTCTTTGATGATATTTCTTTAGTACATTTCTCATTCATATCCTGAATTATTTTTGTGATTTCTTTGTGTCATTTTTCAGAATTATCTTGTGTCTCACTGAGCTGTTTGGATATCTAAATTTTGAGTTCTTTTCTGGGACTCCATGAATTTCTTTTTGATTAGGATCTGTTGCTAGAGAATTATTGTGTTCATTTGGAGGTGTCATATTTCCTTGCTTTTTCATGATTGTTGTGTCTTTATATTGCTATTTGTGTATCTGGTGCATTAGTTACTTGTTCCATTTTTTGGAATTTGCTTGTATAGGGGATGATTTTTCTTGAAGATATATCAGTGATGTTGGTTGGGTGTGTGCAATGGTGTAGTCTCTGTATGATTTCTTTGATTATAAATAATATTGGCGGTATCTGTGATTTCCTCGGTGGCTTAGGGTATGGTTATTAGTAGAGGCTGTGATGAAGTTTTCCTGGGGACTGGGATGACAGGCGGGCCAGTCTTCAGGCTTCAGTGGTGGCAGCAGAGGGCTGAGCATGCCAGTTCTTGGGCTCCAGGGTGGTGTATGATGGCAGTGGTGTTAGTGGGTCCAGGTGGGCCAATCTTAGGCATCCAGGTGGCTTGCTCAGCTGCCAGTAGTGGCAGCGGTAGGCTGGTCATGCAGGTGCATTATTGGGCCCCTGGGTAATTGGCGTGGTGTGGGGGATGTCAGTAACAGTGACAAGATGATCCTCTGGGTCTCAAGAGGTGCATGCTGGTGTTGGTGGTGCCTTCAATGGGTTGAGCAGGATGGTCCCCAGGCTCCTGGGTGGTGCATGTGGGTGGGTGAGTATTGTCAGTGTCATTGGCAGCAGATTGGGTGGGCCCATCTTCACCCTGGAGGGAGTACACAGATGCCAGAGGTGGTAGAATGTGTGGAGTGTTCTCCACGTCCTCAGGCAGTATGCTTGGGTTCTGGGGTTGCGGGGTGCCAGGCCGGGCAGGTCTGACCTCAGGTACCTGGTGGTCTACAGGGGTGTCCTCAGCACTGTGCAGAGAAGAGAAGGGACCCTGCTGTCTGCACACAAATCTGAGCACAGAGGCCACACCACCACCACTCGTAGCCTTATATAGGCAGCCCTCCAGCTTGCCCACCCCAGCCCCAAATGGCAGCAACAACAGCTGCAACTGCAGCAGTGTGCAGAGTGGGGAAAGGGCTCCTAGTCTTTATGTACAAGTCTAAGCACAGAGTGCACTTTGCCAGTGGGGGCTAGGGACTCACCTGTCTGAGCTCCTTGCGGCAGTAACTGCCATGGCAGTGTGTGGAAGAGGGTAATGGAGTCTACTCTCCATTTATGAGCCTGAGTACAGAGTCCATGCTGCTGCTGGGAAAAGACTGCTTTTCACAGCCTGACAGGGAGCGCTTGGAGTCTGGAAAGCACGTGCTGTGGTTTCCCTTGCCAAGGGGCTGCCTCCTTGGTTTGTTGCACTGTTCTTTCCCCAGAGAGTAGTACTTCTTGTGGATAGAGTACTGGGGACCCTGCAGAACTTTTGGGTCCAGCCCACACTGTGCTGTTGTAGCCTTCCAAGTGGACACTGGAAGATGTCAGTCAGGGCTCTAGAAATGTGGAGATATGGGGTCTGTGGTTTCCAGGGAAGGATGCTGTCTGGTGACAGTTACACTCTCCCAGTGGTGCTGTGCTGCAGCTGCTTGGGTCTTGGGGTTGTGAGTGATCCAGCCAGCACAAGTCATCTGTCTGCTAGAGAGCCCTTGGGCCTCTAGACTACCTGCCCGTGCTAGTCCCAGGGTTTGTGTGGATAGAGGAGCTCTCTCTTGGTCAGGATTGCAGCAGATTGTAGTGGGAATGTGACTGCTGAACATCTCTCTCTTACACTTTTTCCACAATAGGAGTTGCTCTGTGTCCCTACCAAGCTAGCCAAGCTAGCTGCTCACCTATTTCTCCTTCTGTGCCTCAGGTGTTTCCTGTGGCTTCTCTGTTGAACTCCAGTGTTCACTCCTACGTGTTCTATTTGAGGTGTGATTATCTATTCACAATTTTGGTTCTTTCTGGAGAGGGTGAGTGTTCAATGTCTCCAGTCAGCCATCTTGAAGCTAATCTATAATTTAACAAAATCTTCCCTTTTCTGCTAGTGCTCCCTAATCTTTACATAGTCCCAATTTTACTTTTTCCTCCAAAATTATCTCCTCAAGGCTTTGCCTTGCCCCTGCTAGCCTCTGTGTTTGGGCAGCTGTCTCTATTCACTTGGTTTCAAATGTCATCTGTTAACAACTTCCAAATTTATGTATCAAGCTCTGCTCTTACTCAAGCAGGATTAGATGTTGCAATTCAGCCCTGGGTGAGATAAAGGGAGTGCAGCAAAGTATAGCTAATTCTTGCAGTTGCTTACCTGGGTTTGTTGGCGGCAGGTTGCTGAGATATGTGGAGGGAACAGGTCTAAGCTTTTTCTATGTTCGAATGCTCTCTGTGCCCTAAATATGCTTGATTTGGTCTGACCAAATTAAATAAGTTTGGGGTGGCAAAGAATTGGAATACAGGGTAGGAAAAAATCAGTTCAGTGCAGTGAGTCACATGAGCCTGGGAATCAGAATGCTTAGATGCAAATCCTGACTGTACCAGACACTCACTGTGTGCTCTTGCTCAAACTTGGTGAATAGCTCTCTCTGTCTCTGGTTCCTTATATGTAAAAGGGAAAAAAAATAGAATCTTTTCCCTAGAGTCACCATGAGAACTAAATGAGGTAATGCATGTAAAATGCTGAGGCCTGCACATAGTAAGGACTCACCAAATCTTCGCTATCTCAAGCCCTTTGGCTTGTTTTTCTCCCAAAATAAAGAAGAATGTCTTTTCTGAGAAGTCTATGACAGAAAGCAAAAGGCATTAATGTGGAAAGCTCTGTCTTTTGTGAAGCAAAATGCTAAGCCCAGGTCTGGGGCTTTGTGGCCGGGATTCATTTATTGCTCATTATGAATAGGTTGATGAGAAGTAGGTGGGTAAAAGATGAGGGAAAAGCTTTATGATGAAGTTTATCCTGTTTTCTGGGCCCGGCTCTAGGAAAGCTGATTAAATGAGGTTGGGACTGAACAGGGCTGCCCTACTTAAGGCTTTTGTCAGCACTTTCTTCGTAAAGTCTAATTTCCAGGACCTAGAAATGGCTGTGTTGAAAATATTCTCTGAGGACTTGAGGTTGGTGTGGAAGATCTTTATCAGGCACCAAATAATCCTGTCAAGTTTCAAAAGAAGAACAGAGAGAGAAAGAAAAAAAAATGTTGGAAAGAGAATGAAAAATGCAGACAGGGAAAAAGAAACAAAGGAAGCAGAGAGGTGGAAACGTTAAACGAAAAGGAGAAAAAGACAAAAAAATTATTTTTAGGGTATCTTAGAAACTCCCCTGAAAATGGCGCCTCTATCTCAGGCTTTTCTCCTTGCCCAGGCTTTCTGCTCTTATAATTAACTAGAAAGAGCTCTGCCACAGAGCTTCGTGCTGTCTGTCTGTTCCTATGGCGAGGTCCCTGCTCCCACAGGCTGACATACTCTCAGCCACCTGCCCTTCTTCCTGACTGTCAATGTCTTTACTCAGCTCCTTTTCCATCAAACACTATACCAACCCGATCTCTGACTTCTTTCAAATTTTAGGCCAATGTTGGTTCCCTAAAAGGATCTTTGATTCTCTTCTTGGAGGCTACTGAGTGGGCTCAGAATTAAAGATGAGGCTTGGGCCAAAAACTACAAAGGAAAGTGAGGCCACAGTTAGTTCTATCTGAATACCAACCCCAGTAATTCCAGATTGTTAGGTTCCCTTAGCATGAGGACTCCCAATCCCTGTGGCAGAGGCTATGGTGATGACTTGAGAGGGTTCAAGTTTGGGTTTGCCATGTCAGGGCAGGCATGTACCAAAGAGGTGTGGGTGGCCATGCCTCCACCTCTACAGGAAAGGTGGAGGTTCTTACCATGCACTAAAGGGAGTCACTGCTGTCTGGCTCCCCTGCTCTGAGAACTGTGGATACAACTGGTTGTAATATATAGGGCCATATTTGGGAGCTCCCTTGTTGCTTTCAATTCTTGGTCTACTCCCTCAACACTGGAAGTAATACCTGTGAAAAGGCAGCCTGAAGACTGAGTGCATGTGACTAATTTTCTCTCCCTTCCCAAACCCCATGAAAACAATTATACAGGAATAAAATATATATAAACCCATAAGCATAGAGAGAAGAGCAAAGGAGACAACTGCTAATGAAAATTTTCTATATATTTTAGGAAGATGGAATGTGGAGACGGTGGCTGACTGAACAAGGTAGGGACAGTAACAACCTGAGTGTCCTCAGATGGGGGGAGCTTCAGTCAGTGCTGCAGAACTCTAGAACGTCCCAGGACCTGGAGGGAGGGTGAAGTGCAGAGCTGAAACCAGGTGCATTGGTTCAAAGTCTGAGAGCAGAGTGCCTGCAGACTTCCCAGTACTCTTCTCCCCTCACCCAGCCAGGCCATCACTGCACTGGCTATGAGGTACAGAGAGGCAGGGTGTTAGCGATAAAACACAAAGCTGAAAATGGGAAAGATTTAATAAAAATATACACATCGAATAGAACACCACCACCCTCTCACCCCCACCTGCCCTTTCTTACAGAGCTTGTAGAAATCTTATGTATAGGCGTAAGAGTAGATCCAGCAGTGGATTGGATAATTCTTCTCTGGAAGAATTTGGGGTCACACCAAATAAAAGAGCCAGTTTTTAAGATGTTCACCCAGTATTAAGAATCACAAATGGACAAGTCTCATATACATATACAGTATATCCAATCAACTTTTAATAATTTGTTTCTAAATCTAAATGACCAAGCAAGAAACACAAGATATTTGAAGAACTCTTCCAATGTATAGTAAAGGAACCAAAACAAAAAACAGGATCTATCCACCCTCCAAGAAAAAGAGGCAATGCAGAGAGGAAAAAAAAAAATCGAAAATTTGCATAATCATATTTTAAGAGAGATGAGGAAAATATCGCAGTCTGGGTTCTCGGCCTTTAAAGCTGGTATCAAGGGACTCATGCGCAATGTCAACTTATCAGGATCTTGGAAGGAAGAGTAGTGATTGATTAGCACCTGCCTCTAACCCCTAACCTTTGGCCCTCAGGCTTAGGTATGCTCTAGAAAGCCAGATCAAAATATTAGCTTTATTAATGGGGGCCCCTTAGTTGCCAAAGGCCAGGGTAAAGGCAGGTCAGAGAATGCAATGGGGACCTACTGCCAAGGTGGAATCTGGACAAATGCTTCCACTTGTGGGTGAGCTGGCTCTGCTGAGCAGACTGATCTGTTCCTACAGTTGCTGCAGGGAGAACCACTGCTCTCCTCCCAATGTCTGATGCTGGCAGTGTCAAGAGCTGCAGGGAAGGTAGAAAGGCTGTGGAGGACTTTCATGCACCAGATAGTGAGCTTGCCACTTCTAGAAAACCAAGAAGGAACCCTGGAAATCCTTACTGCAGCATGCAGGAGGCAGTGTAGACAGAGGAAATGGAGATGATATCTCACTTTTGTTTCTTCCCCACACCGGTGTGTGGCTTGATGGATTGGGCTCTGCAATCACTGGTAACTCTTTTGAGGGGAGGTATGAATGAAGGGAGGAGAAAGAAACCATAAAGTTTGTTTGTCTCTTACTAACTTCCATAGACAGGGACATATAAACAGAATCTATGTAGATCTACAGAGGGTAGAATAAATGTCCCCAAACAAGAACTGTGGGGTATTATTCCTCTCTCATCAACATATAATTACATGTGAAGGAAATTCTATGACCAATCATTGGTAGAAGAGGATGCTGGGAAGAGGATGCTGTGGACATTTTGACCCAAACAATCTGGGTGAGGAGGCTAACTCCTGGTCTCTTAACAGCAGGTGACATCATTTAGGGTAACGTCAGCATAAACAGGATAAATTACCAGAGGTAGGAATTAGTGTGAATTTTAGAGTCAGAAAAACCCATTTCAATTTAAGCTCTTCCAACCTTAATAGCTTTGCGACTATGAGGAGTTCTGTAATGTCTGTGGGCCTTAGTTTCCCCACGTGTAAATTGTTACTTGGAATTGTTGCAAAATTTAATGGGAATTCATTCACCCCATTTATTAGACAAGTGTTATTTAAGCGTTGGATATTTTGGCACCTATCATGTGTCAGGTGCTATGCTATGGATGTAATTAAAGAACTTGGCACTATGCAGAAGTTAACAAATGGTAGTTTCTCCTTCAGAGTATTTTAGCTCTTTTAGTATTCAATAGTCCTAGTCAGGGCCGCATGAATTCAGAGCCTCACCATAGGGGAATAGGGCTGGCTCTATGGAAAGCAGGAGAAAGTCACTGTAGATCGTCACTCACTCTCTGACTTGCATTAAGAATATTCTGGCAATATTTCTATCCTTCAGACCTGTCTACATTTATTTAATTGTTCTGAACTCTGAAGCCTTCTATCAAGCAACAACCATTTCCGCCCAGCTTGCCCAGTCCTGGCATCTCTAACCAGGGCTTATATCCATCTTGGAGACACCATTTACAGTGGCAAGAGGCCCTTCAGTGTCGTGGCCTTTGCACTGTGGACAACTGGAGCTGAGGTCACCTCTTTTCCTCAGAGCAGAAATGGTCTGATGAGGTGCTCTGAGTCATGGGTTATGCAGCTGTCTGCTTAGGACTTGACAGAACGCAGCTGAATAAGGATGACTCGCCACTTAATGGACATTAATTACTGCTCACAGCATCCCTGTAGGTCAGAGGACAGAAGGATTCTGATGTCAGATCTGACATGCTGTGGCTGGTGGTAGGCTGGCACTTACATTTGATTAGGGTTGTGGTAGTTTAGCACAGCCAGAGGGACCCAGAGGGAAAGTCTTGCCAAACTTCCAGGACATTCACAGTTACTTTTTTTTTCAGTGACGTTTACATCATGAACTTTGGTCTTGGTTTCCCACATCCCAACTTTGTACTCCATTCCCACTCCACACCAATTTAAACATGTACTGCTGAGAGGTGCAGAGTCTAGTTTCTGAGCTCTGCCTTCTTTGATGGAATTAAAACCAGTACATCTAGAGAGTGTGGGTTTATCTGAAGTCTTCACTTACCAAATCCCTGTATTGTAGCTTTGTGATGCTACTAAGTGTAGAGCAGATTAAAAAGCAAGAATAATTAATAGCATTACAAATTGGAGAAGCAAATGGCAGTCTTCTTAATGCTAACCTCTGGTTCCTGCAATAAAGCAGAGATTTGTAGGAGCTCCTACGCAGTGCATCATTTTCAAACATCATCTCTGAAGCACTCGTTTGTTCCATTTTAGCCTGTGTGGCATATGGAAGGTGTCAGCTGTGGATATTTATTGGGATTAAAATGCACTCTTAAGAGGTGAATGCTGAGGGGAAGCATCTTGTGATATTAATAGAGCACATATATGTCATCCAGAAGATGGCTGATGGGCCGGACCTCTCTCTCTACAGTAGCTGGGTAATGATTCCTTCCGGAGGTGGTGCAGAACAATGTGGACTGGAATAGCCCTGCATCATCTTCAGCTGTTTGGACTTTAGACCCTTGAATTCAAGTGCAGGTTAGGGAAAAGTTATCTGGCAGAGAAAATAAGAGGCAGGTTTTCCCTCTTGTCAAGTGAGGAGTTTAACATTGAGAACAGAACCTTCAGCTTTGGCATTGCCAATAAGAAATGCATGGCCTCTCTCCATTTAGGTGGCAAACCCA
Source organism: Pongo pygmaeus (assembly GCF_028885625.2). Taxonomy (NCBI): domain Eukaryota; kingdom Metazoa; phylum Chordata; class Mammalia; order Primates; family Hominidae; genus Pongo; species Pongo pygmaeus. The sequence goes on along the minus strand of NC_072386.2, from coordinate 50,396,809 downwards.
TCAAGATAAAAGAGCGCTTGTCTCAAGAAGGCTGTAGAGGTGAACACATTCAAGCCAAAGGAAGGGTTTTCATTTTTTACTTCATAAATGCACGAAGGTGGCATTTATGCTGGTGTCTTGGACTTTTGAGTTTAAAACAGTTGAAAGGGCCACAATTTACATGCTTATCAACAGATAAATCATATTAAGTATTAATTCCTATTTAACTCGCTGTTGTTCATTTTGGAGATTTTCCTTTAAAAATATTCCAAAGTTTCATAGCAAAAATCTTAGTTTTTTACCTTTTTGTTAAGATATAATTTAATACTGTTAAACCTACCCTAGTGTACAGTTCTGTGAGTTTTGATAAACGTGTACAATCATAGAAGCAACACCCAACCAAAATATACAACAGTCCCATCCTCACCCTCCAAATGTGTGTGTCCCTTTGCATTCAATTTCTCAGTCACTGAAAACCACTGATCTGTTTTCTGTGTCTGTGGTTTTGCCTTTTCCAGAATGTCCTATAAATGGAATCATATGTAGCCTTTTTGATCTGGCTGCTTTCACTTAACATATTGCATTTGACATTCATCTATGTTGTTGTATGTATCAGCCATTTTGTTTCTTTTTTGCTGCTAAGTATTCTATAGATGCACTGAAGTTTGTTTATTCAATTCTTAGTAGGGAGATGTTTGGATTGTTTCCAGTTTTTGGCAATTATATATAAAGTCACCTCTGTACAGGTTTTCAAGTGACCATAGTTTTCATTTCACTTGGGTCAATAACAAGTAGGAGGCCAAGCTGTGTGGTAAGTGCATGCTTCACCTTCTAAGAAACTGCTGCAAAGTAAGTTTACATTTTTCCAAATTTACTTTTCCAAAGTAAGTTTACATTTTTAAATTTTCACCAAAAATGGATGAGATTTTCAGTACTCCACATTCTTGACAGCACTTAATATTATCGATTTTAATTTAGTCATTATTATAGATGTTTATTGGTATATCATCATTGTTTTAATATGTATTTCTGTAATGACTGTTGAGGTTGAGTGTCTTTGCGTTATTTGCCATTTGATGGAGTTTCTGTACATCTTTTACCCATTTGAAAGCAAATTGTTAATTTGATAGAAAAGTAGTGTTTTGTTTTGTTTTAATTTTTTTTGGTTAGGTTGATGTTGTCAATTGTTATCTATACTCTCCTCTACACCACAAAGGCTTTAGCCACCTAAAAGATATTGAGATCAACATTTAGTGTGAATAGAGCCACATTTTCTTTAAGTCAGATAGCAGAAAACTATATATGGAGCAGTTTTCTGAATGTCTTTGGAAATAAAAAATAACTACTTCCATTCCCCTTGGAGGAGCCTACCCCATCCAGTAAAATGGGGTCATTAAGCCAAGTTCTTCTTTATAGGAGAAGAAAAACCATAGGCACTTCTTTAAGAGGGTAACTTGTTTTTCCTAGAGCTATAAGACACCAGAGGATTATAGAATTCTGGTTTTTAAAACAGCCTGAGGATTCCCTCAGGGCAAATATTGATTATTTGTAACTTGAAATTTTAAATCAAGCTTCAAATGTCATTTTAAAGTATAAGAAATTGATGTACCTGTAAAATTGACATAGTTACTTTAGATATGATACAAATAGAAGCCACAGCAACCTTCACTATTTACCAGATTGAAGAAAAAAATAAGTAAGACCTTGAAATATTTTACTGTTTTAGTGGAATATACTTGCAGTGAACTTCTGTTAGGAATTTTTTTTTTTTGCAGCTCCCAGTGTTTCCTTTCTTGAGGACCACCTTTCTTTTCCATGCCATTTTGCATCTTCCACTGGGATGGGCCCTCAGCAGCCGTGTTAATAGTACCTCATCCCACCCCTTGGCCAGAGCTGATGTGACCAGAGGTAGGCAACTGATTCATTCTGGGCCAATGAGATCCCCTTGACTGATGCCGAATCTGACATGATGCGAATTTGGGAGTCATATTTCTTGCTATGTAGACATGGAATTAGAGAAACTGAGTATACAGAAAGAACAAGCAAATAAATAAATAAAAATAAGGCTGATTCTTGGAAAGACCAAGATGACAGACGCAGAAAGGCCACTACCTAGTTAAACTCACTTTCCCAGATGGCCCAGGCCTCTGTTTCTGCCCCTTTACTACACTTTTCTATGATTGAAAACCATGAAAAGTTTAATATGCTTCCATTTAATTCTCCCTTAGATTAAAGGCAGATTAAGTTGGTTTATAATATTACAATCAAGAGAGTCTCAGGCTGGGTGTGGTGGCTCATGCCTGTAATCCCAGTACTTTGGGAGGCTGAGATAGGAGGATCACTTGAGCCCAGGAGTTCAAGATCAGCCTGGCTAACATAGTGGGACCCCATCTCTACAGAAAGTAAAAAATTAGCCAGGTATGGTGGCACATGCCTGTAGTCTCAACTACTCAGGAGGCTGAGGTGAGAGGATCGCTGGAGCCCATGAGTTCAAGGCTGTAGAGAGCCATGATTGCACCACTGTACTCCAGCCCAAGTGACAGAGCAAGACCCTGTCTCAAAAAAAAAAAAAAAAAAAAAAAAAGAGAGAGAGAGAAAGTCTCAACTGAGATAGCACTGGATGATCTTGGTTAAGAAACCCATCTGATTTGGCATCCTGAAAGAATTCCAAGTGGCAGTTGTTGTAAATATTGAGCTTTATAATGCCAGGTGAATAACCGGAATTGAGAGTGGAGACAGTCAATCTGAAGATAGGTTTCAAGGAAGAAATGGAATTACTTCTTTGTTTTGAGCTCTAGTTAGATTTCTAGAGTCTTAGATTGGGAATGAATCTTAGAGGTTATATAGTTCATTTTGTTCAACTTTTCACACAGGGTGGAAGGCTTCTCTCTTAAATTCAGACAGTTAGCCCATCTGGCCTCTGATTATGTCAGTTGGCTTAATTCAGGCTCTACACAGGCCTAGGAAGACAAATGTTATTTTCTGTTTTAAATTTCACATTTCTCCCCACAAGTCTTCGTCCAAATATTTCAAGACAGTTGTTGCTCTTGGGATTCCTCCTTCTTATTCACTTCTGGGGCCATCCATAGATAATGAAGATATTTTTGCCAGCAGCATTCCAATTTGGATTCAGAAATACTAATAAAATTTGCTTTTGGTTTCCTGTTGTCTGTTGATGAGTCATGCTCACAAACTGCCTCACTTCCTATCTTTTTCAGTGCATTGTAGTCCACTGAGTGTTTGGGGCAAGGACATTTTCGACAATACTGAAAGACTTACCTCACACAGGTGCTGCTTGCATCAAAAGAGTCAGCCCTGCTAGCTGGGAGCCCACAAAGATTTTGGTGGACAGAAGAAAAAGTAGCATCTAGGTAGCTGTACCTAACAAGTGATCAACCTATTGGGTGAAATGAGTGAATTACTTGTGATCAAGTCATAGCTATTTTATGTAGAAAGGGTTTGTTTGTACCATTTTCCCAAACTAGAAAGAAAGTAGCCTGGAAGTTTGTAATTATATTTCCCTCCCCTCACTTCAGAACAGTAGCAAATGTACTGTCTACAAGAAAAGTGCCATTTTGCAGCTAGTTTTAAAGTGTCACAGACCAGCTGGAATTGGAAGTTCTTGGAACTTTAGAGGTGTTGGGCTGTGTCAGACTGATAAATGATGTAAAACCTGTTTCCCTGAGTATTATTAATCATCCTCAAGCAAATGAAGACATGCTAATTAATTTGTGGTGGTTTTCACCTGCAAATGCCAAAGGAACTAAACCAAATTAAATCTTCTATTCTCTTTAAGACCAGCACCCTGTTAAATACCCTATGACTTATCTAATTCCATTTGAAAGATGTGATTCTTTGCAGACTTAGTTTGCCTGTGGTTTCAAAATCTTAAAGACTTTTTCTTGAATGTGTACCCCAAAGTTTTGCACTTAGGGACTTGGAAAATGAATGGAGAGAATTCACTGCTATGATTTATAGAGGACCCAGCATATACAAGATTCTGTATTAGATAGTTTACCTAAGCTCTCTCATGGGTAGGTATTAAGAAAGCCTATAGGAAGTAGGAATTATCATTCTAGTTGTATTAAGAAGGAAACAGTCTCAGAGACTTTATATAAATTTCCCAGGCCACAGAGTTTATTAATATGGAGCTAAGATGCAAATCCATGGCTGTCCAACCTCACAGTTCGTGCTCTTTCCAGTATACCATGCTCCTCCCAAGGAGACAATCTATGGTGTGTGTGAAATCTCACCAGCTAGACACCAAAGCACAATGCATTGTAGGCTTTGCATGGTATTTTAAGAATTAGGATTCCTCATTTAATTTCCTCCATTGGAGAAAAGTCTCAAAGAAAATAATTTTAGAGTCTTCTAATGATTTTCACAAGAACAGCATCATGCATGATACTACTTCATTCTCACCCTCAACTACATGTGTACTTGGCTATTTCTGAGCCAGGTCATTTCTCTTTGGTAACAATTAAAATATTATCGCTCAGATGAGAGATGCCTTTCCACTCATGATGCCTTTCCCCTCATGGCTATAGATCTTCCTTAGGAGCCATGTTTAATGTGCCTCTGAAAGCAAGTGGTCTCTGGACATCCAAGAAGGACTCTGGGGAGACTGAGAGAAAGTAATAGACTCCCATTGGCCACAGATGGTTTGCAAAAGATGGAGCTGGGCATCTTACATCCCTGTCTAGATCAATGTTCCAGAGTTCTTCCTTATCACTGTGACTGTAAAAATTAAATTGAAGGCTCACTTGTGGGAAGTTCATTGCCATTACTAGCATTTTTCTTGGCAATTACTTGGCATACCCACAGAGGTAAGAATGCTGGCGAAAGTTCCACAAGACTGTTTAGATGTCAGAGTGGAGTCCTCTAATGTATTTCCTGACAGCAAGCCCCATCCAGATGAATGTGCTTGGCCAACATCCAGAGCTGGGCACACTCCAGGGAAGAACCTAGGAAGTAGGATTCTGGCCAAGGTGTCGTGGGTCTTTTTGTGGGGGTTTGGAGCTACTTTTTCTTCATGCATGTTTGGCTAGTTACCAGCCCTCTTTCAAGGACTCAAAGGCACTGAACTGTTAGAGGAGGAAACCCTATGGAACACTTTGCTGAAGACAAAGATTATGTAAACTGATGTGCACTCGGCCCTCTTTTAGGAAAATGTATAATTATCTTCACTTTTACTTCTTTTGTGTATTTCATTCTCTCCCAGTTATAGAAATACTTGTGGTCTCAATAAAGATTTCAGATTTGGGCATCTCTCTTCTTCACCATTTCAAGTAACAGACATTCCTGTTTTGTCAAAGAGCTAGCAAGATGTACAAGAGCATGTACTTCTGAATATTGTGTCTGTCACTAACTGTCACGTAGGGCAAGTCACATTCTCTCCAAGCCACATTTTCCTTTCTCACCTGTCAAATGGGGTGATCATGCCTGCCTCACAAGGCTGTCCTGAATGAAAATTCAATGTGAATGGAATTAGCACAGAGTCTGGCTTATGGAAGATGCTCAAAAATGTTTGATTGCTAAAATGAAGACCATTGCTTTTTATTTTTGAGTCCCCAGAGCCCTCCCTTATCACACACAACATGCTGCACATACACAATATTTCTGTGTTTTTTTTCCAGGCAAACATTTCCATATTATGTGTTATTGCTTGCAAGTTGCAGTCAGCATTAAGTTAAATTTTCCTCACGTTTTTTCTCCTGCCCTGTCCTCCTGCATAGTATAGAACAAGAGAAATAAGAATTAGAATTGCATTGTGTATTGCTTATTCTTCCCTGAATCCTAGTAGAACCTCCTTTCACGTGTGCACACACAGACACACACCCTTTCCATTTTGTTACCCCCCATCTTCCTTTTCAGATGTCCTCATTGTACATGTTTTCCATTGTTAGACATGCTTCTTCTGGAATCAGAAATAGTAAAAGTGTCCACTTGGATACAGCACAGTAATGTGCATGTTGGGTGGCATTGGCAAACCCTTATGCAAAATGAGAAAAATGCTCCCACCTTTATAGGGAGGTCAAATGAGAAAGTGGGAGAGCTGTTGTGGGAGGAGCTGCTTTCCTCAAGAAGAAAGAAGGGAGAATAGGTGGCAATGGGTGAGTCTTTATTTTCCTTGAGACTGAATTGAGGATGTCAACTGTCTTAGAAAGAAAATCGAAGCAAATCCCTCTGTTCCATTGCCCTTCATAGGGAAAACATACTAAATTGGTCCTCTCTTTGCTAGGCTCTTCCAAAGGTTTATATCCTTGCTGAAATAATCTCTTCAGGAATCACTTCTAAATTTCATGACCTTGTTCACTCTTTTTTATTAGCCATTCTTACATCAGTTCTACCCTCCCCTAGCTGTAAAGCATCTGGTAAAGCCAGCTAAATTTCTTGTGGATTACTGTGGTGCTTACCCAACAACATGGGTGTGGTAGACAGCCTCCAGGATGGCCCCAAAGACCCCAGCCTCATGATATGCACACACTTGAGTAGTTCTCTTCCACAATGTGCTGTGGTTTGTGGAAATTCTCCCAACAGAATATGGGAGAAGTGATGGTATGTCATTTTTAAGATTACAAAAAGATGCTGCAGCTTCTATTTTAACCACATCTCTCTTGGATCACTTGCTCTAAGGGAAGCCTGCTGCCATGTCTTGGGGACCCTCCAACAGCTCTGTGGAGAAGCCCACTTGGTGAGAAACTGAGGCCTTCATGCAACAGCCATGTGAAAAAGTCTTCATGGAAGTGGGTCTTCCAGCCCAATCAGGTCTTCAGATGACTGCAGCCCCAGCTGACAGTTTCACAGCAAACTAATGAGAGACCCTGAACCAGAGCCACCTGGGTAAGTCAATTCCAGATTCCTGACTCTCAGAAACAGTCGGAAAATAAATGTTTATTGTTTGAAATCCTGTCAAAAACTGAGAAGGATCTGAGATTTTACTCTCCTTGCACACTAACAAATTTTTATTTTCTACTCAAAACAGTTTTATGAATATCAGTAGAAGTCATGACTCCTGAGTCAGAGAAAAAAGACTTGTATTATTTACAGCACAGCGGTCAGCATGAGCTCATGTTTACATTGGTTTCTCTTGCCCCTAAACCCTAAACCCTAAAAGGGTGATGTGAGGGTGGGAACAGGTGGATGCTATATACACAGTGGGTTTGCCTCACAACTGAAGACCCTCATCTTAGGAAATCCCAATCTTCTATAAAAGTACTTCAAGAAAATCTGCTCAAACATTGTCCTGGCAGGAGACATTAACTTTATGATACTGGATGGCAAACAAATCTGGCCTCTGTCCCAAAGGGATACACTATCTCTATCTTCCAACATTGTTTGCTGTGTAAATATTCTGGAAAAGAGTCTGGGCCAAAAGCTGTCAGTGTCTCTGCTCACAACACACACAAGGTGTCGAATGGAGACTTGTCTGCTGGCAGCCGCTGAGTTTCAGAATGATTTTCTGTATAGCAATAGATAAGTAATCCAATGGGAGGTCTGTATCTAGGCCTCACCTGTCAAAGTCACTGTACTGAGGGCATGTGTAGTAGAGTTGTATCTATTGATAGAGAGTGAGTGCAAGGGTTTTAGACTTAAGAAATAAGTGAAGGGACAAGTAGGTCCTCTGGTTTTAGAAGATGATAAAGAGGGAGAAAAGGAAAAAGCAACAGAGGGAAGGAGCCAAAAGGTGGAATTTACTAGAATTGACAAGTGTAGCTTTCTCTTGTAGCAAATATTTTTACCTAGAGAATAGATTTGTAAAATGAAAGAATTCACTACTTAGTATCTTGCTGTGTTTAAAAGCCTCTTCTCATCTTCACTAGCAAGTTGTCCTATGACAGGGTGGGGGTGTTGCTAGTGGATATTTTTCACATTTTTTGGTCCCTAGTGAAGGAAAATGAGGTGCAGTTAATTTTGAGCCAATCCGTAGAGAACCCAACTTAGATAATTCTATTTAAAAGGCACATCAAATAAAGCACTTAAAAGATGATTTTTGTTTACTTGCTTTATTCTGTGAAAATGAGGAATCAAAGACCTCTTGGGTTTTCTGCTGTCAGGCAAATATCTTCTATTCTCGTCGTGAAATCAATTGAGGAGGTAAAGAATTAAGAATGATTTTAATTTGAAATGATACTTGGTCTTATGTTTCATTTGATTTTAGAAATATTTGAACAGCCTTCCCTTAATGAAATCATTTTTAGACACCCAGAATGAGTATAATTTACAATTAAAAAGTAAAACCAAAAGTGCGAATGAGCTTCCATCAGCCCATAAGAAAAAGAGGACCTAAGATGCTTGATAGATGACATTACTTCAGGTTTCACTCATCTGGCATCTGTTGATAGGACAGGGCTCAGGGATACTTTATTAGTTTTCCAGTATGTAATGCCATAGCTGTTTATTGACATTTGCAGGAGCATCTCTCAATAACAGCACCCAGGGCAAGTTATAGCCTTGATTATAGCTTGGGGAATTTAAAAGCAGGTTAAATGTGAGCTCTCTAATTTCTCTCCTAATTTCTTCATCTCTTAAATGGGAATACTTATCTCAATGTTATTGTGAGGTTTAAATGTGCTAAAGCAGATAAAGAGTGTAGCAATGTGCATGGCTTATAATAAATGCTCAATACATGAAAACTTTTATTATTATTATTTTTATTATTTTGAGACAGGGTCTTGCTCTATCACTCAGGCTGCAGTGCAGTGGCACCACCATAGTTCACTGCACAAGGTTTGTATTGTTAATCCTCAAAGATATTAGGCATGCTCTTTCTTGGGCTACATTATGTCGTTTCAAATGCAGTAGAGTTCCATTAGATGACATCTGGCTCTATCATGTTCTATTTGATTGTATTACAGGTCAATTCGTAGTTCTTATTTATACTATGTTAGCTATGTGCCTCTCTTTCCTGATGTATGGAAAAGTCTCTGAATGAATACTGGCTCTTGGTCTTGTCATTTGATATAGCAAAATAGTAAATACCACCCAATGACCAAACTTAGCAAAGCCTGGTTATTTTCAAAGCGTATTGATTTCAACTTTTTCTTAAGCAGAAAGGCTGTTTATGGAAAATTTCCCTAGAGGTGGAATTCCTAACAGGTTCAAACTATTTGTGTTTAAAAACGAGGAACCTGGTCCAAAAGGAGGCCGGGACTATGAGTTGTCCTGCAGGTGTGAGTAGAGATGTTGTGCCCACACTTTTTGTCCTTCTGGAAGGATCTTTTCATGGGGCCCCTGGTGGTGTAGTCAGTGGGCATTATCACATGTAGCATTCCCAGGGGTTGTCACAGACTGGAGAAAATCACCTTGCAGTTCAGACAACAAAAAGGTCTTTCCTATCCAAGGGGCCTCACAATATGCTTGAGAAGGGACTGAGGTTATGGCAGATGCTTCCAGAGCCCAGCCACATCCGCTGGGCACCCACCATTCCTGTACCTGCCTATCCTTTGGCTTCTATCTGCAAGGACCTGTGACTCTTTGCTTAGAGTTTTCTCTGGCTATGGAAGATGTCTCAGCCCAAGGGCAGGGCAGGTTGGAAGTAAGGCTAAGTACAGAGGAAGTATAGCCCTTGGGACTGAGGGACTTGATGGGTAAACACCAAGCCCCCTTGCTCCCCAGGTGGGAAAAATCCAAGGTGTGTTCTACACTGCTTTCCTGTATTCCCTCATGTGATTGAGCCCCCATTTGCCCATAGTGGTATCATGCTTCATAATATTCTCTTGACTGGCTTCTTTCCCTTTCCTCTCTTAGTTCTCTACTTCCTTAATGATGCTTCTTGGGATATCTCCCAAACAAACTACTGCAACTCATATCCTTGTTTCAGAGTCTGCTTTGGAGGAAGCCAATCTACAACAAAGGATATGCTCCCATTGCCTCCCTTATCCCATCAGCTCTGCAGGTTCCTCAGATTCCCTCCTCTGTGTACCTGTCTCTTGTTCTTTGTAGGAATGAGGGAAAGAAAGAGGGACTTGACATTCTGACTAACACTATATGGGGGATTTTAAATCCTTCATCTCATTTCAGTACTACGATGTAGTATTTCCATTTTACAAATGAGAAAACTGAGACTGGAGGACTAAATATCTTGATTGAGGTAATGCAGCGTCTAGATGGAAGAGATAGGTCTTGATTCCAGGTTTTCTGACTTTGTTCTAAAATATTCTCATTCTAGTTTATCTCTGAAGGCATGAACAGATCAGAGGAGGAATAAAGTTTATCTCCTTATTGTGTTATAAATTTTTAAAAGGCACATCAATCACATCATATTACTCCAAAGGTTTCATATAACAAGTAGAATAAGATTCCAGCTCTATCCTATGGCCTGCTCTGCCCTACATGATCTGTCTCCTGCTTAAATCTTTGATTTCACCTTCTAGCCCTTCCCCTTCTCTCACTCTGTTCTGTGCATACACCAGGCTTATTCCACTTCATGGTCAGCCTTTGTCCTTGCTGTTTCCCTGCATTGAATGCTCTTCTTCAGATCCTTTGCAGGCTACCTCCTTGTCATCATTCCAGTCTCAGTGCAAATGTGACTTCCTCAGAGGAAGTCCCTGAACATTCTAACTAAACTATCTGTCTTTGCTCCCCTCTCCCTGCCTGGCCCCAGGCATTTCTCATCCAGGTGTTCTTTTTCATTATTATTATTATTATATTCAATGTGCTTATTTGTTTCTGGTTTGTTCTCTCACCCCAGCCTCATATAAGCTGATTGAAGGCAGGGACTTTGCTTGTTTCATTCATTACTGTTTTCCCAGAGCCTAGAATAGTGCCTGGTGCATAGTTTTTGTCAAATGTATACCTGTATAAATGAAAGTGAGGCAGTAGAGAAGAAAAATTGTAGGCATGTATCTGATAGGACCTTAAAACATATTTGGTGTATAACTAAGATTTATTTACCCAACTCTTTGTAATCAGCAGAATTAATATAACTTGAAAGCAAATGCATCTTGCTGACATTTTGGAACCTTTGTGCATGCATTAATACCAATCAAATTAAGTGTGTGTTTCACAGCCTGCCATTTGGATGAGAGATGCTGGAAAGGGAGAAGGTGGACAGCTTCTTAGCCTCTTTTTTTCTGGCATTTTTAACGACATTCCGGTAAACTGTGCTCCGGGTTTGATTAAAGATTGTTTGGGGTATGGAGAAAGAGTATGGAGACAGTCTTAACAATCATTTACATTTTGGACTTTACTCAAAAAACAAAAATGTCATTGTTAAAAGGCTTACAGCTTAAGTCCTCTGAAATCTAGTTTTGGCTTTTTTATCTCTTTTATTTTGATATTTGTATTTTTGTCCAATGGTTTTTTTTTAGGGGAAGTGAGAGATAGAAAGAGACACGCCTGTGCTCCCATATTTGTTTTAATAAAATTCCCTGATTTTCCTGATTACAAAAGTTACTTATATTCCTTAGAATATTTGGAAAGTAAAACAAAGTAAAGAAGATAATAAAAATTATTGTGTCTATTTCTTAACAACTGCTAATATTTTTATGCATTTCATTCCAGTTGTTTTTCTATGATTATAAATATCTACATGTGGTATAGTTCTTCAATTCTAAGGTACTATCCGTTATAAAATGGGATATTGGTTTATTTATTACTTTCCCTCCCCTCCGCTCTCCTCCCCTCCTTTTCCTTTCCTTTCCTTCCCCTTTTCCCTTTCCCCTTTCCCCTTTCCCCTTTCCTTTCCCTCTTTCACAGGATCTCACTTTCACCCAGGCTGGAGTGCAGTGGTGCAATCCTGGCTCACTGCTGCCTTGACTTCCTGGGATCAAGTAATCCTCCTGCCTCAGCCCCCCAAGTAGCTGGGACTACAGGCACGCACCACCATGCCCAGCTAATTTTTATATTTTTTGTAGAGATGGGGTTTTGCCATGTTGCCCAGGCTGGTCTCGAACTCATGGAGTCAAGCGATCTGCCTCGGCCTCCCAAAATTCTGGGATTACATGCATGAGCCACTGTGCCTAGCCTATTTATTACATTTCAAGAAAAACAAAGTTAAAAGTATATTTCTTTTTTTCCTAAAAAAATGGCATTTGTGTACCATTTTCTTTGCACAACACTTGAGAATGAGTTTCCTTCTCATTATGAGTTTAAAATTTCTTCTGAATCACTTTGGGCCAGTCTTAATTCTGCATATCATCTCTGTTTTGTGCTGCTCCTATAATGTGTGCTTCAAATCCTGATCTCTTTGACATCTGTATCTATAGCCTAATGTCAAAGTATAGTAAACAGTGCAGTTGACCCTTGAACAACACGAGTTTGAACTGCATGGGGCAACTTATATATGGATTTTTTTCAGTTAAAATTACACCAAGAGTGCCTGCCTCTACTGCCTCCCCTTTCACCTCCTTTACGTCTTCTACCTCTGCCACCCCGAGACAGTAACCCCCACATTGTTCAAGAGTCAACTGTAATGGGATTTTATCCACATTCCTTATTTTGTTAAACTCATAATTTTTTCTTCGATTGAATTACACATCACAGGCCTCTCTTCAAATTTAGCCAGAAGCTTTTACTCATGGATTTTCAGTGCCCAAATAATAGTCCTTCATAATGCATGAATCAGTCACACCAAACTCTCCAAGCTTTTAAGATTTCATGATATATTTGGAGAGACTGGGCACCGTTCCCATATGCATTGCAAGAAATGACAAGTATGTCACAACTTAATCTATTTGGCAGCTTGCAAGTTCTTTTTGATGTAAATTATTAAATGCATCCTAATTTTAAAAAAATCAAGAGGTAAAAAAAATCAAGAGGTAAAAAAATGCATCATAGAATCGAAGATATATGGTATATGTGTAACAATGCGAATGCTTTTTATTTCAGCATTTTTTTTTTCAACTCTGCTGCACGCTAGAGTTGCATGGATGTTAAAGATGAATCTGTAACAAAGCCACACCCTCAGACCTTCTAAAGGGGCCTAGGAACTAATATTTATGTAAAAAATAAGACCAAAAAACTTCTCAAATTCCAATAAGCAGGCTGATTTGAGGACTACCATTTTAATAATTGGTATACTAGATTACTCTTACAGTGGCAATTGACTTTGGGAAATACCTAGTTCAGCAGCCTAGGATAGAAGGCAGGATTTAGAGAGAACTGTTGTCCAGGAATCTCAGCTACAAAAGAGAATGTCTAGTGGCTTTGCATAGGAAAATGAGAGAATTTATTTTATTGCTGTAAAGGAGGAGAGGTAGAGAAGAAAGAGAGGATGAGGAAAGATGTGCTCATGAAATATGAAACCGAGTGACTTAATGTGCAAATGGGCCATGGGAAGTTTTCCTGTGGTGAGGTAGCTAAGATAATTTTTGAAAATGATGATGTTCAGTTTGTAATGATTTGCACATTGTTATATGAAGTTTCTCTGCATCTTTCTTCCAAATGCTTGATTCTATTCTACTCCTGAATTCTTTATGTAATTATTTTCTTGGTAGAAATTGAATAGTGAGGTTTGGGCTGAGAAATAAAAACCTAAAGAAATTGAGGAAGGAGCTGAGCTAACACTCTAAAATCTGGATTGATGCAGGACCAAAAAGAGGATTGTGGAGCTGAGATGACCATGAATATATCATCCCTCAGGAAATCTTAGAAAGAGGTTTGCTTTGTCATAAGGCATGGAATTAGTAGCTTAAGCAAATTTAGTTCAACATGTAAATCCTGGGAATCTTCACTTGACATGCCATTCAACACACAAAAACATACTCCTATATTTTTGTATTCATATTTTAAAATAAATTGGGATCATACTTTGTATCCAGTTTTGTATACTAATTCCTTCACTTAGTATAATGCCATGAACATTTCCCTATATCATTAATTATTCTTAGAGACTGATATGGTTTGGCTGTGTCCCCAGTCAAATCTCATCTTGAATTGTAGCTCCCATAATTCCCACGTGTTGTGGGAGGGACCTCATGGGAGATAATCAAATCATGGGGGCAGTTTCCTACATGCTGTTCTCTTGGTGGGGAATAAGTCTCATGAGATCTGATGATTTTTTAAGGGGTTTACCCCTTTTACTTAATCCTCAATTCTCTCTTACCCCCACCATGTAAGATGTGCCTTTTGTTTTCTACCGTGATTGTGAGGCCTCCCCAGCCACATGGAACTGTGAGTTCATTAAACCTCTTTTTCATTATAAATTACTAAGTCTCGGGTATGTCTTTATCAGTAGCATGAAAACAGACTAATACAGAGCATGAATTTTAATAAATAGTCTATCTCACAATCATACTATGATCTATTTAAACATTATCTTATGGGATAGAGTAGGATACTGCCAGTATTCAGAATCTGAAGTCAGACGCTCTGCCTCCACTGCCCCAGCTGTGTTGCTTAGGCAGGCATTCCCACATCACCACCTTGAAGCTGACACAACATTATCCTTTACAAAAGGATATGCAGTTTCGATGGTTAAGAGATTGCTCTTAATTGTTTTAAATTTATGTCTCTTTGATTAGTGAGTTTGAACTCCATTTTACCTGCTATTAGCATTTTACCAATTCATTCTTCTGAAATCAGCTTTCCATGATTGGAATGTTAATTTATTTGAATGGATATGTATCCATGTGGATCTGCTGAAAAAAGAAGGTTATCGATCATGGTAGAGAAAGCAGATCTGCCTCAAGGAAGTGATGTTTCATTTGCATAATCACATAAATTACATACCTACTTCTTTGAGAGCAAATATGCCAAATTTACCTGCCAAGTGAGATCAGACTCATCTAAAGATATCCAGATGAGGCTGGGCGCGGTCGCACATGCCTGTAATTCCAGCACTTTGGGAGGCTGAGGTGGGCAGATCACGAGGTCAGGAGATTGAGACCATCCTGGCTAACACGGTGAAACCCCGTCTCTACTAAAAATACAAACAATTAGCCGGATGTGTTGGCAGGCGCCTGTAGTCCCAGCTACTTGGGAGGCGGAGGCAGGAGAATGGCTTGAACCTGGGAGGCGGAGCCTGCAGTGAGCCGAGATCACGTCACTGCACTCCAGCCTGGGGGACAGAGTGAGACTCTGTCTCAAAAAAAAAAAAAAAAAAAAAAAAGATATCTAGATGAATAAGGCAGAGAAATACTTATGAGAAAAAAAGCAGAAGTCCAATGAGCTCCCAGTTTCTAGGAAGTTCATATCACGATCTTATTAGGGTAGGATTTAGAATAACTGAGCATCATCATCTTCACAATAGTGATGAGAAAGGCACAAGAGGCCCTGGATACAAAATCTGCCAGACAATCTGGCCACGATTAATGGGTCATGCATGGAAACCATGGAAAACAGCCTAAGCTCGGTTCTAAAAGCCACTTGTCAGCAGACCATTTCATTCACAAAATTGACATAACAATTATAATTAACTTTTCAGTCGGAGGAATATATTGAAGAGATGGTGCTCATTGCTTTCATTCTCTAAAGGCAGCGAGATGATGTTTTTCCAAGGGCTTTGAAAGGCAAGTGTCCCTCCTGACAGCTGCCACAAGATAACAAGGAAGAGAACAGACATTAAGCAACTTGTTTATCTTCAGAATCCTGAGGAAGTCACAGGTCTCTGTAGGGATTGGGTATTGGTTGACGTCATGATGTTTTCTGAGAACTACAGTAGAGCAGCTGGGGCCAGGAGGTGTAATAACTCCTGAGCTCAAGCTCTTTTTATTGGTACTGCCCTTAAGTCAGTGAAACAAAGAAGGTGAATAAAGCAATTTCTAACTCTTCTAAAGTTAAACCAAGAGTTCACCCAGTGTATTTTCCCTGGGGTTGACAAACTACCAACTGTGTCCTGACAGCAAAGATTTTTTTTCTTTTTTACATTTTTAAGTGTAAAATGTAAAGGACTGTTAGCCTTTTGTAAGAACAGCTGCTTCATTTTGCCTTTTGGCTGCAAAGCCTAGAATATTTACTCTCTCGTCTTTTACATAAAAGGCTTGCCTATGCCTCTGTTACGCCATCCCAAGATATCTGTACCTGCGTCAGGCTGCAGGATATTCCTGTGGCTCTCTCAGGTCTCCCCACTGGAGGCTCCTGTTCACCTAGACCGCACCTACAGTAATGCCCTGATGAGAAAGGATCACTTTTGGTATGTCTGTGTTCCTGAGAGAGAAAAGGCAAGAGGAAAGGAGGTGAATTCACAGCTAAATTTTAGGTGAGACAGAGCAATGGAGGAGGGTCATATAAGGATGGGAAGTGTATGAGATGTGAGAAGCAAAACCCTCCCTGACCCAGCTGGCTGGGTAGCAGAGGCTGTGAGCTTAATGGAGGAAAAGATGGTGAATGTTCTTCCAGTTCAACAGGGAGGGCAGAAAGCTGAACGGGGAGCTTTTAAAAGAGAAGGTAGATGGTCTTGGAGAGGCCTAAATACCACTTGACTCTGTTAAAGATACTTGGAGAATATAGATTATACTTAAAAATAGCAAAGCTGTACAGGTCAGGCTTTGGCTCAGGGGAGAGGAATGAGAAGGGCAATGCCAGAGATCAACAGCCTTGGAAACAAATGCTTTCCAGGCAGCCGAAAGACATGATCAGAGAATATGAAATGAAGCAGAGAACTGCAAAGGGTAGAAACTCCTAAAACAGAACAGGAGGAAAATGGAGATGGGCCAGTGAAACCACAGCATCCAGCAAAAGGTCAGGAGATGGAGGTTGCAGGTGTACATGACGAGGGTTTAACAAAATGCATTCATTTTTATTTTGAAATCGTTCAAACTCTTTCAAATCTCTTTTGAAATTTCAGAAGAGATTCCTATTTCATCTTTCTTTCCGAATATACATATTCATTTCTCTTTTGCCAAAATATCCAAAATAAGTTTGCAGACATCACAAGTTACCCATAAGTACAACCGTGCATACCTGTCAAGAACAGGGGCAGATTATGAGACTAAAGCTCATGACTGCACCTGAGAAAAAATTACTATCTCAATTGTATTATCAACAGAGTCGAAGCTCAAATTTTCCCAATTGTTCCTAAGTGGCTGGGTTTCCCCCCCTCCACTCCCAATCCAGGAATTAATCAAGGCTCATGCATAGCCTTTGGCAGTTGTGTCTTCTTACTCTGCCCTGATTTAGAAGAGACCCGTTTCTTTCCTTTGTTTTGCCTTATTTTAAGGTCAAGTTTATTGAGGTATAATCTACATAATTATAAAAATACTTAAAAGCTTACTCTTTAATATACAATTCTGTGAGTTTTGACAAACACATACAATTGTGTTAGTACCATCACAGATTAGAAGCCTAGATGTAGAACAGTTTCATTACCTTCCAAAAGTCCTCATGTCTTCCTGCTGTCACCCCCTCCTCTAAACTCAGTCCCTGATAACCAACATTCAGTTTTCTGTTCCTATAGTTTTGCCTTTTCCAGAATATCATATAAATGAAATCATACAGCCTTTGGCCTTTTGAGTCTGGCTGATTTCATGTAGCATAATGCATTTGAGATTCATCTATGTTGTTACATGTGTTAGTCGTTTGTTCCCTTTTATTGTGGAGTGTTATTTCACTGCATGAATGTACCACAATTTGCTTATCTATTCCTTAGTTGAAAGACATATGGTTTGTTTTCAATCTAAATGATTAAGGGTAAAGCCATAATAAACATGCAGGGTAAGTTTTTTAGGTGAGCGTATGTTTTCATTTCTCTAGGGTAAATAGCTAGGAGTAGATCTGATGCATGCTATGGTAAATATATATTTGCATTTGTAAGTAACTGCCAAACTGTTTTCCCAAGTGATCATACCATTTCGCACCCAAACACACAGCCATTTGCTTTGTTCGCTCTGCAGAGCCTCTAAGTAGTCGTTATCTGTGTGAGAGTTGATCTATCAGTTTACTCCATCATGTCAGAAGGGGAATACTGCCTTGTCTTAATTAATATAATTATACTATCCTGAAAGCTAGCCTAAAAGTGTGATGCTACTGACATTTTAAAGTCTCAGAGCTGGAGATTTTTGAAGGGACCAAGTGTAACTTTCCTATTTACTAATGAGGAATTGGAGACCCCTTGATATTAAATGTATTTATCAATTCATTTAACAAACATTTTTTAAGCACTTACTATGTGCCATAGTCTGTGCTGGGTACTGGGACAGTAGAGATGACTGGCCCCTTGCTCTCCAGCCATTGGAAGAGCGGGTTTGGATTTTAGTTTTCCACTTTCTAGCTCATTGTTTTTCAGCTACTGCTGGGGAGAATGAGAGAGAGTGAAGGGGAGAAGAAGCCCCCACAGCCTAGGCTGTGGGCATAAAAAGGACCAAATTTTGGCAGCCTGAACCAGACACTGAACTACAGCAGCCTTAAGTTTTCACAAACTTTTTCTGCTAGGATCCTGGGGAATTGAGCCATATGTATAGAAAAGCTTCTCTAGGATCATTGTTGGTAGAGTGAAAGTGTGAGACGTCCCTAAACTACACCAACGTTAATCTTGGGGGGATCTCATTGAAGATGCCCATTGAAGAATGGCAGGCTTGAGGGTGATAGAGTTAGTGCAAAGTGCAGCAAAAAAATTGCCTGGCTATACACGTTTATTTCTTGGGCCTTGCCTAAGGAGTAACTGCCACGTTCCCTCTCCTAGGCCTGTGGATGACTTCGTGCGGTCATGAGCTGCTGATCTTGCTGAGTACTTACTGCCACATGGCTGGCTGTGGCTCCCTGCAGGCAATAAATGAACCCTCTTGGATATGGGAGTGGTTGACTTGGTTGCATTTGATTTTTTTCTGTAGGGAGACTTAGGAATTGGCTCTGTGAAAAATGGAGAGAAAGAGAGGGGTAGAGACAGGAGAGTTTAAACCTCTTTGTTGGGCATTTTCAGTTATTCATGGAAAATCTATACACTCTGTTATCAGCTCTAAGCAAAGCAACTTTGTTGTTTCTATTGATCATGCAATTTATTATCTTTATTTAAACTCTTCAGGCAATAAATAAATAAAACGCAGTTTGAGGGAAAGAAGCCTCTCTGGAGAAAGTAATTTTCCAGGAAAGTAGTTTAATCCTTTTAAAATTAGGCTTACCGACTTAAAGATATTATCTGATTATTCCATTTGATTCCCCTTTAAAAATGATACTGGTCTAGTTCCATTTGATTCCCCTTTAAAAATGATACTGGTCTAGTTTTCTCTTTTAGCTAAAATGTTTTCAAGTTTCACTTCTTTTCTCACCAAACCCTCCATTATACTCATACATTAATCTTCAAAGAAAACATAGTAAAATATATTACAACTAGAAATAAGACAGTTTCTACAGTGTTATTTCTCTATCACTTGCTGGTGAATAAATTTACTAAATCTCTTTAAATCTGTCATTGGTAAAATTGGGACACCAATGTTTGTGCTTTCTACTCTATGGTCAAATATGAAGATTACACAAGATGACGATGATGAAAACACTTTTGTATAGTGATTCACTGTTCATTACATTATTTAACATTTATCTTTTCTCTAGATCTTCTGATACCAAATCCAGCATTCTTTACCAGGCAGCATATGTAGTATGATAAAATTAGAGTGTCGAATGAGATTATCTCTAAGTTCCTTTTCAGATTTAAAATTCTGTGATTTTATTACAGCTTTTCATAGAGAGTTGTTTTCAAGCTGGAGACGCTCAATGATTTCTGTTAGGGCTCCCCTTGAATTCTGGGTAAAATGGTCACTTCTTGGGCAAGTGAGAATTTTACCACCTTCACAGGTTCTCGGCCTCCCTCTGTAGGTCTGCTTGGCTGCCTCCAGCTCCTCGAGTGCCTGTGTGTGTGTAGCAGACTGCTGCACTTCCTCATGCACCTCATCATTCTATCCCTGTGCTCTGTGTTGCATTCATGCGCCGCACCTGCTGCCATGTCGACATTCTTCTTGTTCATTTGTCTGTGCCTCCTGGCCTCACTCTCCATGGTTATGCTATGTTGCTGTTTCTATTCTTACACTTACTCTTTCCTTTGCCCTTACTAGATAAGTGTTCCTAAGTTTTCTTCATCAGTGAGAAATTCTTGATTTCTGAATTGAATCCCTTTTATTGAAAAAAAAGACAAAAATATGTCTCTTTCCTAATACCAACATTGGTTTGCTCCCCTAGGGTAATTCACATGAACTTTAATAGGTTTCTGTATGGGCATGAGAAAGGCAACAGCTGAAGATCTAGTTTTTTGGGTGGATGTATGTGTAGTTACAATTAACGTTCTTTACCCTTAGGAATACAACATGATACCCCCCGCCACCAATATATGCTTAGGCTTAATATCCTCCTAAAAGCTTCTTTTTTATATTATTATTTTTAATTTTCTTAACTTAAAAAATGTTTGCAACAAAAGCCACATTCAAATAAAGCCTCTATATTTTTGTCTTTATTTTTCAACTGCTTTTCTTATTCTAGGGCAATATAGGTGCTTTTTAATTTAAATGTATCTTAAACCAAAATTCTCATGAAGCTTAGTAATAAGTGACAGTGCTAACCACAGGAAGGCATGGCACACTTGCATGCAAAGGCAGTATGGTGAGGTTGAAAAATCGTGGGTTTTGGAGTTAGGTAGATAGATTTGAATCTTGGCTCTGCAACTTACTAGCTTTGTTAGCTTGGAAAAGTTATATTTAGCCTCTCTGTGCTTTAATGTCCTTATCTCTAAAATTGGGTGATAATAATAATAACAATCTCATTGATTCATTTTGATGGCTAAGAAACTTTGCCTGTGAGCAAGCTACTAACTTAATTCATGGTGGAGGAGAATTAGTTGCCATAGGATCAATTAGAGCTGACTGAGCATATAGTGAACAAAGACAAAAGAAAGGAAAGGAGTGGGAAAATGAAGAACAGAACAAGGCAGTAAAGAAACTCTTCAGCCTTCCAGAATATAGCCATGATAGAAAGACACTGAGGACAGCCCAGGAAGGACAGATTATGGTCTTTTACACTCTGAGACCTGGGCCAGTTCATCGGAAGGGAACTTTGAAAGAGAGAAAAGGGAGGGCCAAGCTGAAAGACTGGATCAAAATGGAGCAAAGGATGGGCAAAAAAGAGGAGGAAGAGGGAGAGAACAATGAAAACAGATGAGCAGAGAGGAAAGAGGAACTAAGAAATTCTCTGTGGCTCTTTGGGTCCAGAAGAGGGAGCTGGAGGCAGAAAGTGAGATATTTGTTGAAATGGAAACATTGTTTTATAGCTTTTCAGGAAGAGGCTATGCTGAACCCATGAAATATAAATGCATGAGTTGATATTCATGCAATAAGGAATTTGGGGTGAGCTGTAATTCAGCAGAAGAGCAGTTTATTTTTAGAATCTCTCACAAGAGAGATTAATTGTTGAGGGAATACTGTGAAAATGTTACTTGGGCTAATGACGTAAATAACCCATTTATTCTCTTTAAGAATAAGGGGCAGATGAAGGAGATGTGACTTGATTACTATTCTAATGAATGTAGTGCTTAAATTTAGCATTCTTTCTAAGAAGTGTGAAAGAGGACTCTGATAGTGAACAGATGAGGTTAATCGTCTGCCAAATGCCTTTCATTTATGCATAGCACAGGGTTTTAACCAGCGCAGGGGACAACCAAAAACACTTCACCCACATGAATTAAGTGATTTTCTGTACATGATATAGCTAGAGGCAACTGTTCTGTAAAGTGAACGAGAATGGCTGCTTAGGGGCACTGAGGGATAAAGGACTCCAGTTATCACCGTGAATGGACTAAAGTGGGATTGCAAAATACTCCATTGTTGTATGTACATAGGTTCCTGCTTCAGTCACAGAGTGCATAGAGTATAAAATAAAGTCTCTTTAAAACAAAAAGAAGAAAATCAGTGAATCTCATCCACTGGTTTGTGAAAAGCCCGTTCTTCTCTTGTTAAGTACAAGAACTTTTAGGTATTTCTTTACTCCAGCAGGACCATAAAACTAGAAAATCTGAGCAGATTACCCAAAGTCCGCATTTTATCTTTTTGTTTCTATCTTTGCCCAGGCCCCTGAGTTTCTGGCAGTTATGGTCAGGGCCCTCTGCTGAAAGAAGCATCCTGGAAACCTGGACACACATGAGAACCGGCCTTCCACCCAGGCAAGAAGCAGGAACCGAGTCTCCTTCTTCCCTATCATGAGGAATTTCTTCTGGAAGGCCCTCTGTTGACCTCTCTCGAGAGATGGCTTTGGTCTAGGTCACCCTAGGCCATCAGTCATATTCTAATAATTTGAACCTTAAAAAGAAGGGGTTCTGGTTTCTGTTTCCTCTTTTTGTGTCCCATATAAACTTCAGATGCAGATAGATGTATGGGCATGGGGCCTTGGCTAACTGCACTCATGACTCTTAGCCAAATTAATGAAGGATAATACTAAAGAGAACAAAACCCTCAGGGTATTACATATGGATTTCAAATTCCAGAATGAGTGTGAGATAAGGGAAATGAGGTAGTATTTAAGACAGAATCTCAAATAAGAGCCAACCAATACTGCCCCAGCCCTTTGACCCCAGTTCTAAATTCTCCTTTTGCACATGGAAAGGGAGAAAGAAGAGGAGCATGTGAGTGGTTTGAAGTACCCTGCCATTCCTTACACATCTGGGCAAAACTCATCATAATAAGGTAAATCAGTTAATGTCAAAATGCATGAAAGAGAAAATGCAGCAATTCTTACTAGATTCAATTTTTCAATTTTCATATAAGAATTAAAGCTAAATATTGACAAAGGAAATTTATTTCTTGCAAATAATTGGGGTTGAAGCTTTTATATGGGGTCAATAATTCATAGGTTACAATATGGCTGAGTTGGAAGGTATATGATCATGGATGTCAATTATGGAGGAGAAAATATTGATTTGGGAGTTTATAGTTCCACTGAAGAAGCATGAAAGAAAAAATACGTAGCCAGAAAAGGTGACATTACAAAGGGATTTTTCCACTGTAGTTCATGAAAGATAATAGACTTGGAAATACCAGAAAGTTGCTTGTGTCTTTAAACATTTAGTAAACATATAAGAATGTGTAAAATAATTTTCTTTAAAAAGGTACATTAATAATCTGGGTCAGAATTATAAAAATTAAAATTAAGAAAATTTACCCTTTAGAAAGAAGGGGAGTGGTGAAATGGAAAGTGAAATATTACATCTTTTGCAATGGTGCTCTCTAATTACTAAAATTAATTTCTCAGAAGTTGGGAGATCTGGCAGAAATTCATAAATATAAACAATTTCTTGTTTGAAAAGGAAGAAATGAAAATTGAGACATTATGGAGGCTGAAGGAGGAGCCCTGATTCTGTTTTTGGCTATCCACATGATGGGACATTTTATGAAAGGATTCAAAGGAAGCTTTCAAGGTGAGGGGTAGACTCAGTGGCTTTAAGGAGTAAAATAGGTATTCTGAATGTAGCAGAAATACCGAGAGGACACATAAAGAGGAGACAAACAAACCAAACAAAGACAAAGGTGAAGACAATGGAGTAGGAATAGAGGAAATTCAAGGACAGATGAGAGGAGTCTTCCAGTCTGAACCAGAGAGTTGTGTGAGACAGGTCAGGCAGCCCTCAGGGAGGGCAGGGGTGCAGCCAGGGAGGGGTGGAGGAAGGAGGGGAGGACTTACAGATGAGGGTGATGTGGAAAGAGAAATGGCTGATCATAGAACTGTGTCGAGATCCTGGGAAGTCAAGGGGGAAGGTGGAGAGGGAAAGAGAGGGATGGGGGCTGTGTGATGTGATAGAGAACTGCGTGTTTACCATAAATCAATGAAGTAGCAATCTGGCAGCAGCAGGTATCACAAGGGATGGAGATAACCTGGAGGGATGGAGATAACCGAGTTATTGAGGTGCAGGATACGTGGGAGCTTCATTCTCAGAAGGTTTTGAGGATTGCCTGAACTAATCATTGACTGCTGCTGTTAATGCTACATGGGAACAGTGCATTACTGCCAATGGAAAAAAAACAAGGAATATAAAAGTTATATCGTTAAAGCGTGGAAGGAGATAAGAATTAGACATTTTTTATAAAGGTCTCTAAGATGTTACTTATTTTAATAAGCTATGAGGTGTAAATGAGATAATACATGTAAAATACTTAGAACAAGGCTGAGCACATAATAAGTGCTCAATAAATGTTACTGTTATTTGAAATGTCATTATTTTATAAAACTTTATGAGGCTTTTGTTCTTCAATGAAGTATTTTCTCTTTTAAAAATTATTTTATTTTATCTTTATTTTTTAGTAGGGCTGCCTTCATCCTTGCCATGGATGACACAGACTCCTCCAATAAAATATTTTCTTACCTTTCTCTTTTCTCTCCTCTCATGGCTTCTTATAGATTCAATTTAATTAGATGTTTCCTTTTCCATTGCATATCATAACAGAAGAAAAAGCCCAGGAGAATTGCAAAATCTTGTCATTAGTGAGAGTAGACCTCCATCATCATTTATTGAAATTTATTTTTGAAACATGTTTTGCAACAATAACACAACCCTAAGATGCACTGTAAAGAAGAAATTTAAGAAAATGAGCTGTGGTATTAGATAGATTTAGGTCTGAATCCTGGCTCTTCATTTTACTAAGTCTACATTCATTAGGAGTTTGACTTTTATAAGTGTAACATTCTTCTTTACAATAGATGTAACAATATAAGTTACCAAGAAAAGTGGTACATACCTCATAGGGTTGTCTTCAAAATCAAGTGAGACCATCTGATATTGCTTTCACCATCCTCCTTTCCAGGAATGGCCTCTTCTAGTCTGCCCCCATCGCAGTCAAAGATTGGACCAATTGCAGTTTCCAGGACATCTGGCTAAAATTAATCAGTCCAAGTTTGAGCACTGGGTGTGGCCCAACCTGGGCCGATCATAGCCTTCCTCCAGGAGTTTTTGAATATTAATTGAAAAAGTGTGTGGAGGAGATCCTTTTGTAGTGAGAAAAAATAAAGCCAATACATGGAGATAAAGACAAAACTTTGGGGGAAGAGAGGATCAAACAGAAAGTAAATGTGGTGCAGATCCCTTTTTAACTGTCTGTGATTCCTTGAGTTCTACAGAACTCTGATCTGCTCACTTTTGTGATTCTCAACTTAATGAGCTCCACCCTGATGCAATTCAAAGCAATGGCCTTAGACGAAGAAGCACTGGCTCAGTTCGTATCTTTGCCCCTGGCTGTATTTTTTACAGAGAAAGTACTGTGTTCATTGAGCTGAGGCCTGAGCAGTCAAGCTTTCCTATAACTGTGATCTTTACTCCTTCTAAGGTTTAGTTTCAGTGTCTATGCTGGGCTGCCATTGGCTTGGAGTAAAGAATTTGGTTTCTTGAAATTTGAAAGGCTCAAAATTATTGGACTTTTGGGTAACTGAAAGCACTTTATTAGCAAAGTTGTATTTTCTTTACTCTTTTATACTGGATATTAAACTTATCTCTTGCTTATAGTACCTCACCGAAAGCTGCAAGAGATTGCCAAAACATGCCAAGATCTGAAATTTTCCCATTTAAAAAAATACCTCAGTTTTGGTGACTACATTTTATAAGTCCAAAGGTACACCAGGCAAACATCTAGCCACATATTTTGCATCTATGTGACAAGAGTTATAAACTAACCCTCTGGAGAGACAGGGATCCTCAGATCCCTCCATCTTTCTCCTCCATCCTCCATCCTTCAATCAGCTGATTCTACATTTAAGAGCAGACTGATGTCAGCTTCCAAGTTCCAGAAGTGAATAAGATAGGGTTCTAAAGTGGAAGTGATGAAAATCAATTCTGGCTTATTTACACAGAAAAGAGTTGCATTCAAGAGGTATTGGGGAGCTCAAACAATTGTTTCGAGGATTAGAGAGCTGCGCAAGGGAGCCTGGGAAGGTGAGTACAGTTGACCCTTGAACGACATGTTTTGAACAACGTGAGTTTGAACTCCATGGGTCCACTTACACAAGGGTTTTCTTCAGCCTCTGCCACCCCCGAGACAGCAAGACCAACTTTTCCTCCTCCTCTTCCTTAGCCATCTCAATGTGAAGATGATGAGGATGAAGACCTTTATGATGATCCACTTCCACCTAATGAACAGTAAATACATTTTCTCTTTCATATGGTTTTCTTAATAATATTTTCTTTTCTGTAGCTTACTTTAAGAATACTCTCTCTCTCTCTCTCTCTTCCTATATATATTACACATACCATAAAAATATTTGTTAACAGACTGTTTATGTTACTGGTAAGGCTTCTGGTTAACAGTAAGCTATTAGTAATTACGTTTTGGGGGAGTCAAAAGTTATATGTGGATTTTTGACTGTGGGGGGGCAGTCAGTACCCCTAAGCCTTGTGTTGTCCAAGGGTCAACTGTATGTGGTATTTTAAGGCTACAGTGGAGGCAGCTTTTGTGTTCTATTGACTCTCCATAAAAAGAAAAGTTTTCCCAATATAGGATGTGTTTCAGATGCTTGGTGGCCAAAATATGACAAATATCCAATACACAGGGTGATTGTGCTGATGAGGCACTTTCCTCTTCTTCCTTATGTTCCTGTTTATTCTTGCAACAACTTCCTGTTGTAAAGAATCTGTGTATGCCTTTTCTTTGTGACCCCAAGAAACCAGACCAGCTGGATTTTACAGACGAGTAAAGCATATTAGAGGAAAATAGGAGGGTGAAATCAGTGAAGCAAGATTCTGGGACTTTTGATTGTTTAAGAACTTGATTAATAATATCTCTTTAAATATTTCTACTAATGTAAAAAAACCTCAAAATATTTTATTTTAGTATTCTTTATGATAAAACTTTGAAGATGTAGGCAAACAGTATTTGACAACACTTTGTATTGATATATAAAGAATGCTCCTTAAAAATAAAAGTTGTAAAATAGGAAGTGTTTAAATATAGACAAGTCAGTGTAGGGTACACTATTTATCATTTAGTTTTAAATGTTTAAATAACTGCTTCCATTTCCCTAAATTCAAAGGCAACCATTTCAATGGCTTTCATTGACTAATTTAGTTTAGTATTTCATATTATTATATGAAATACATAAAATATGGCTATTTTAATTTTTTGAAGCATACATATGGACTTCCCACTATGTAAGGATGTGGCTTCCTTTCATTTTCCTTTTCTGTCACATTCCTCTGTCATCCTAATACGTTGTAATTTTTGAGATTAGGTAGCCATTGCTTATATTATGACCACGTAAATGCTGTCCACAGCTGAGGTATTGGGTATTCTGTGATTTTTTAAACTTTCTTGCACAACTTTTCTTTCCTCTGAGGTTAATAATTATCTTTTATTTTCTAAGTTTTTGTTACATTTATCTTTAAGTCCTCCCAAACTTTTGGCCATTTGTGTAAATCTCCTCTCAATATATTTAGTTGTATTAGGCATTCTATCAATTCCATCTTTTGGAAGAAATTTCTTCTAAAACCTTGAACCTGCTCTAATCTGGCATGGATTCCTTATCTGAGAGCTGTCTTTAGGACCACACTGTGGATTTCCTTCATCTTTCTCTTATTTGGTCCCAGATTTTGTAATGGCATTTTTTTTCTCTTTTCAACTTATGTTCTCCTTTTGGTAACACATATGCCTCAGTAGTGTTCTGAAAGATGGTGCTTAGATGAAATATTTTTGGAGAACTTATATGACTAAATATGTCTTTTTACTGTGAGATTAATGGATAGTTTGGCTGGGTATAGAGCCAGAGGTTGGAAATAATTTTCCCTCAGGCTACTGAATGCATTGCTCTACTGTCATCTGGCTTCCAGTGTTGCTGTTGACTAGTCTGAAGTCAGCAAACTACATCCCTGTGATGCAGGGCAGGCAAGCCCCAAAGTGGAGTTTAGCCTATGAGGGTTTTTGGCTTTGCCCAGAAAATAATTCAAGGGCAAGCCAGAAGTAGAAGAAAAACAGCTTTATGGAACAGGCAGTGTTACAGCTCTGGTGATATTACAGCTCTGGGACTGCCCTTGCAAAGCAGGGCTGACTAGTAGGCAGAGAGTAGCAGCTCAGGGCAGTTTTGCAGTCATATTTATACCCACTTTAAATTGCATGCAGACTAGCGGGCAGTTTATGCAGACATTTCTAGGAAAGGGGTAGTAATTTTTGGATCATTGGGTCATTGCTATGGAAAAGGGCAGTAATGCCCAGGTGTTGCCATGGCAATGGTAAATTGACATGGCACGTTGGTGGGCATGTCTGATTGACAGCTGCTTCTGCGCTGGATCTGTTTTAGCTAGTCTTGAATCTGGTCCAGTGTCTGAGCCCCACCTCTGGAGTTGAGTCTCACCTGCTACCTCACCTGTGGCCTATTTTTGAATGGCCTGTGAGCTAAAAATGTTTTTTACATTTATAAGGATGGTAAAAGCCAAGCAACCAACCAGCCAACTAACCAACCCACCAACCAACCAAAAAAAAAAAAAAGTTCCAAAGCAAAATAAAAAAGAAAATGCAACAGATTGTATGCAGCCTGCAAAGTCTAAAAATATTACTTACTATCTGGCACATGGCATGGCACATGTATACATATGCCATGCGCAATGTGCAGGTAAGTTACATATGTCTCAAAAGAGACAAAGAAGGCCATTACATAATGGTAAAGGGATTAATTCAACAAGAAGAGCTAACTATCCTAAATATATATGCACCCAATACAGGAGCACCCAGATTCATAAAGCAAGTCCTGAGTGACCTACAAAGAGACTTAGACTCCCACACATTAATAATGGGAGACTTTAACACCCCACTATCAACATTAGACAGATCAACGAGACAGAAAGTCAACAAGGATACCCAGGAATTGAACTCAGCTCTGCACCAAGCAGACCTAATAGACATCTACAGAACTCTCCACCCCAAATCAACAGAATATACATTTTTTTCAGCACCACACCACACCTATTCCAAAATTGACCATATACTTGGAAGTAAAGCTCTCCTCAATAAATGTAAAAGAACAGAAATTGTAACAAACTGTCTCTCAGATCACAGTGCAATCAAGCTAGAACTCAGGATTAAGAATCTCACTCAAAACCGCTCAACTACGTGGAAACTGAACAACCTGCTCCTGAATGACTACTGGGTACATAACGAAATGAAGGCAGAAATAAAGATGTTCTTTGAAACCAACGAGAACCAAGACACAACATACCAGAATCTCTGGGATGCATTCAAAGCAGTGTGTAGAGGGAAATTTATAGCACTAAATGCCCACAAGAGAAAGCAGGAAAGATCCAAAATTGACACCCTAACATCACAATTAAAAGAACTAGAAAAGCAAGAGCAAACACATTCAAAAGCTAGCAGAAGGCAAGAAATAACTAAAATCAGAGCAGAACTGAAGGAAATAGAGACACAAAAAACCCTTCAAAAAATAAATGAATCCAGGAGCTGGTTTTTTGAAAAGATCAACAAAATTGATAGACCGCTAGCAAGATTAATAAAGAAAAAAAGAGAGAAGAATCAAATAGATGCAATAAAAAATGATAAAGGGGATATCACCACCGATCCCACAGAAATACAAACTACCATCAGAGAATATTACAAACACCTCTATGCAAATAAACTAGAAAGTCTAGAAGAAATGGATAAATTCCTCAACACATACACCCTCCCAAGACTAAACCAGGAAGAAGTTGAATCTCTGAATAGACCAATAACAGGAGCTGAAATTGGGGCAATAATCAATAGCTTACCAACCAAAAAAAGTCCAGGTCCAGATGGATTCACAGCCGAATTCTACCAGAGGTACAAGGAGGAGCTGGTACCATTCCTTCTGAAACTATTCCAATCAATAGAAAAAGAGGGAATCCTCCCTAACTCATTTTATGAGGCCAGCATCATCCTGATACCAAAGCCTGGCAGAGACACAACAAAAAAAGAGAATTTTAGACCAATATCCTTGATGAACATTGATGCAAAAATCCTCAATAAAATACTGGCAAATCGAATCCAGCAGCACATCAAAAAGCTTATCCACCATGATCAAGTGGGCTTCATCCCTGGGATGCAAGGCTGGTTCAATATACGCAAATCAATAAATGTAATCCAGCATATAAACAGAACGAAAGACAAAAACCACATGATTATCTCAATAGATGCAGAAAAGGCCTTTGACAAAATTCAACAACCCTTCATGCTAAAAACTCTCAATAAATTAGGAATTGATGGGACGTATCTCAAAATAATAAGAGCTATTTATGACAAACCCACAGCCAATATCATACTGAATGGGCAAAAACTGGAAGCATTCCCTTTGAAAACTGGCACAAGACAGGGATGCCCTCTCTCACCACTTCTATTCAACATAGTGTTGGAAGTTCTGGCCAGGGCAATTAGGCAGGAGAAGGAAATCAAGGGTATTCAATTAGGAAAAGAGGAAGTCAAATTGTCCCTGTTTGCAGATGACATGATAGTATATCTAGAAAACCCCATTGTCTCAGCCCAAAATCTCCTTAAGCTGATAAGCAACTTCAGCAAAGTCTCAGGATACAAAATCAATGTGCAAAAATCACAAGCGTTCTTATACATCAATAACAGACAAACAGAGAGCCAAATCATGAGTGAACTCCCATTCACAATTGCTTCAAAGAGAATAAAATACCTAGGAATCCAACTTACAAGGGATGTGAAAGACCTCTTCAAGGAGAACTACAAACCACTGCTCAAGGAAATAAAAGAGGATACAAACAAATGGAAGAACATTCCATGCTCATGGGTAGGAAGAATCAATATCATGAAAATGGCCATCCTTCCCAAGGTAATTTACAGATTCAATGCCATCCCCATCAAACTACCAATGACTTTCTTCACAGAATTGGAAAAAACTACTTTAAAGTTCATATGGAACCAAAAAAGAGCCCGCATCGCCAAGTCAATCCTAAGCCAAAAGAACAAAGCTGGAGGCATCACGCTACCTGACTTCAAACTATACTACAAGGCTACAGTAACCAAAACAGCATGGTACTGGTACCAAAACAGAGATATAGATCAATGGAACAGAACAGAGCCGTCAGAAATAATGCCACATATCTACAAGTATCTGATCTTTGACAAACCTGACAAAAACAAGAAATGGGGAAAGGATTCCCTATTTAATAAATGGTGCTGGGAAAACTGGCTAGCCATATGTAGAAAGCTGAAACTGGATCCCTTCCTTACACCTTATACAAAAATCAATTCAAGATGGATTAAAGACTTAAATGTTAGACCTAAAACCATAAAAACCCTAGAAGAAAACCTAACTTACCTGCACATTGCGCACATGTACCATAAAACCTAAAGTATAATAATAATAATAATAATAATAATAATAAAAGAAAAATAAATAAATAAATAAATAAATAAGTTAAAAAAAAAAAAAAAGAAGTAGGAGAGAAATTTAGCCAGTAGGTCTCAATACTATGTGGAAAACTCTCCATTCAAGACTGATCTCTCTGGAATTAGGTTCACAAGAATTCTTTTGCAACAAGATACAGTAGCAGTTTATGTCAGACATAGCTTGTAAAAACTGCAGGTTTTAGAGAGTAATTAAAAGAAGTCTTTATATGCAAATTACCAGCTTCTCTTAGCTAGAAGCTATCTCTGGATAGAGTTGCCTAGAGGAGGAATTTTTAACTTTGTTTTAAACATTAATTGGAAAGTTAGCTACTTCTGACTAAGAAATAAGGCCAAGAAGTTTAGTTTGAGATTGTTGTGTTGTTTTTGTGGAGGAAATTGAGAAATGCATATTGCCACATTCTAATCCTCAATGCTACAATGTGATACTTTTTCTTTTCTTTAGCTTCAGTTACTTTTTTTTTTTTTGGAGACCCAGTCTCACTCTCTCGCCCAGGCTGGAGTGCAGTGGCTTGATCCCAGCTCGCTGCAACCTCTGTCTCCCAGGTTCAAGTGATTCTCCTGCCTCAGCCTCCTGAGTAGCTGGGATTACAGGCGTGTGCCACCATGCCCAGTTACGTTTTTTTTAAAAAGTTAGTGAGGGGTGGGAAGTAGAGGAGAGCTAGAGAGCTGGTGGG
Organism: Pongo pygmaeus; assembly: GCF_028885625.2. Lineage (NCBI taxonomy): Eukaryota > Metazoa > Chordata > Mammalia > Primates > Hominidae > Pongo > Pongo pygmaeus. Next base: position 50,364,924 of record NC_072386.2, on the reverse strand, counting down.
AAGTCTCTATTCCCACAGGCAGCTCTTTGGGAAGAGAAAGAGGCTAGGAAAGACTTAATAGTGAGATGAACAGCCCAAGCTGTCTGTCTTAGGTTCCTTGGTCTCTCCTGGCTTTAGAACACAGCACCCATGTGACAGGCGTGGCCAGCACCACTAAAAACTAGATCTTGGCTGGTGGAAAATCTTGGAGTTAAAGAGTAGGGCCTCACAGCCAACACTAAAAGTTCAAGTTTTTTGAATGCCCATATTTGTTCATATAGAATGGACATCAAACATATTGGGCATATCTGGTCATAAAGTACATTCCAGATTCGTGTTAGGAGAGTATTGGATGTGGAGCCTTCAGAGACCTACAGCACCTACAAGAGACACAAAGAGGCAAACAACAGGTCCTTCTCAGCCAAGCATGGCACTTTAGTGAGGAGCTCAGGGGACCAAGTTACAGGGGCCTCAAAGCTGTGGCAAATGGACTAGACACTATGTGCCCATGTAGATGGCTGAAAAGCCTTGAAATCAAAATAGTGCGTAGGTAAGAAGTGAACTAAATCCAGGATTAAGATAGATATACATCTACCTAGTATTAGGATAGAAGAGATACTTGGAGAGGGCCATACGGATGATTGAAACCACCTCTTTACAGATTATGACAGCGAAAGAAATGTAGCATTGCTGACTCTGTCTTTTTTCTAGCCTCACAGACTGGCTGTCCTTGCTCATTCCTAGATGTAGGCCAAGCGAACCATGGGAGGAATTTAGTTTATGGTTTAACTTTGAAGCAAGGATGATAGTAGTCCCTGCCTTAAACTGACCTCCTCCTTGTTTAGGGGACAGAAACAGCCTTTGTAAGACAAATCAAAGGCCACAAGATTAGGATTATGGGACAGACCTGAATTCTGCTAAAATGTAGATGTAATTTCTATAATCCCTTACTATTCAGGAGTCACGTGGCTAGAGATCACAAGATTTGTGACTTTCTCAATTGCTCCTATAGATAATGTCATTATTATAGAACCTAAGATTGGTTTTTTCTAAGGTTTTCTAGACTTTTTGCATTCTGATTTGCATTTTGATTTGAGAATTAACTCTCATCCTTCTGTTTTGCTGGCCCTGTGATTATTAAACTCTTTCCTGCAAAAACCTGCTGTTTTTTATGCATTAGCTTTTCTGGGCAGGAGGCTAGATGAACCCATCAGGCAATCACACTATTCTCATTGCAGGCTGACCAACTGCCCCACTAGCCACTAAGGACTGGGGACGGGAAAGGGAATAAGACTCTCATAGGAGCCTACAATATTAGAGGGCTGAGTGATACCATGTCTAAAGACAGAAATTTGATGGCTGGGACCTAGAAACCAGGCAGGCAAACAATATCAGTGGGCCAGGTATCCTATTCATTCACTTAACATATATTTAGTTTCAGTACTGAGGAATATAGTCACACCCATAGAGGACTTTATAGAGCCTGAAATCTATTAGGTGTTAGAGACTCCCTAGCATCTGTGAACAGGAAGAGGTTCCATAGGCAAACAGTATAAAGTGGCCAACCAGTAAACCAGTGTATAATCATGACAGGTGGAAGGGCTGTCACATTTATTGAGCAACTACAATAAGAAATCCACATAACAATCCCGTAAGTATATTATTATTACACCCTTGTGCAGATTAAAAACACTAATGGTCAGAGATATTAAACACAAGTTTTCACAGGTGAAGAGAAGTAGAGAGAATTCTACTACCTTTATGTCCAAAGCCTGTTCTTCCCTTCCTCTGCACTACACTTATCAGGGAAGCCTGGAAGCAAATGGTAGGGACTCACCCAAAGACTTTATTTGGGTATAGGATACCAGTCCCTGAGGCATGTGTAGGGAAGGATCAACCCAAGCCTTCCAAAGAACTAGGACATTAAGCAGAGAATCAAGGGTCACTCAGGAAAGAAGGGACCAGGCAGAAGTCCAGCCACTAAGCCTGGGGACAAACCCAGCAAAGGAGCCACAGTAAAGCTGAGCCACTGACCACCTGGCCCGTGTCTTACATCCCAACTGAGGGCACAGTTGTCTAGGGTGGTCAGATAAATGATGGAACATGGCCAGGCACAATGGCTCTTGCCTATAAATCCCAACACTTTGGCAGGCCAAGGTAGGCGGATCGCTTTAACTCACAAGTTTGAGACCAGCCTGGGCAACATGGCAAAACTCTGTCTCTACAAAAATACGAAAATCAGCTGGATGCAGTGGCAGGCGCCTGTAGTCCCAGCCACTCAAAAGGTTGAGATGGGAGGATGGATTGAGCCTGGGAGGCAGAGGTTGCAGTGAGCCAAGATCGTACCACTGTACTCCAGCTTGGGCAATAGAGCAAGACCTTATCTCTCTCTCTCTCTCTCACACACACACACACATGCACACACACACACAAAATGGAACACCTGTTAAGTTTGAGTTTTAGATAAATGATTTTTTTATTTAGTATTACTCATTTTTTATATTATTTGGGAAATATACTAAAAAATTATTTACCTGAAATTAAAATTTAACTGGGCATCTTGTATTTTTACTTGCTAAATCTGGCAGCCCTAGTGACTGTGCCACATGTGGGGATGAAGTCCCACAATCATGAAGGCAAGAGGGGTACAGGGATAAGGACCCTAGTACACAGCTATCAAAACAACCTCCCCCACCCCACCTTTTTTTTTCTTTTAACAAAAGTTTTCTCCCATGTAGTATTTTGTAATTATACAAAAGACGCTTGGTAAAATGAAAAACGTATTCTTAACAATTAGAAACAAAACAAAATTTGAAACAGGAAAAAACTACCCTGGTAGAATAGGAATGGCGCTTTAGCATGATAAGCATGATGAGGAACATCCTTCTGAAAAAGTCAACTCGTACTTGGAATTGCCAGGGAGGCACTCTGTGCTGGAGTTGGTGGAATGGTAAAGATAGGAGTCTCCTCACTGTCCAAATTGTAAGCCAATGCCTTTCCTTCTGAAACTATAACCTTCAGAGGTTTGGCTATTGAGATATTATAAGTTAAGTAGATCATTGCAGGCTAGACAGCTGACAATCATTTATAATATTCTTTCTGTGAGTAAATGTCTTCCAAGCTTCCTGCAGTGATCTTACAAATAGTTTTGGCAACACAATCTGTTAATTGGGGTTTTACTACACAACCCTGCAAAATTTGGTATGTGTCCCACTGTCCAGCCTCATCACAGACCAGCCTCCTCTAGCTCAGCCTACCAGCTCATGACTCCTCTTTCAGTCCTCGAATGCCACAAGCTCCTTGCTGTGTTGGGGCATTTGCCCAGAATATCCAGCTCTGTGGAACCCTCCACCTCTGACTCCTAGAACAGCACCTTCTCTTTCAAGTAGCCTTGAACAGGATTCCTTAATAACTGCATTATCTAAGTACTATCCATCCAAGAACCCTCAAAATTACTTTTACTTTTATTAACTTATAAATTGATATTTATTGTTAACTCTCCACCAGAATACAAATGCTCAAGGGAAAGGCCCATTACTGTTCTACTTTTCACACTTTTTTCAGAACCTAGCATACTGCTTAGCACAAAATAGAAAATTCACTTATAGAATATGTGTAAAATTAATAAATGAATGAATAATCTGAATGAGTTAGTAAGTAAATGAATGAATGTTTATATCTTATCTTTCCTCTGCAAATCATGTTTTGTTCCTAGTTTATTCCTATTGATTAACACAAGCTCTTTTGTCAGCTCATGTTAGCATATCTCAATTATAAGCAGACAGGCACCAATTTATCTACTTATTTATTTTTTTCATTCATTTGAGAGCCCTTAATATATCAGGCACTGTGCAGATTCTGGTTTTTTTGAACTGTGACAAACCAAATTCAACTCAAAGTAAAATCAGAAAACATGTAACATGATGACAAACATCACAAGCTATTGTGGGTCAACAATGTATTTTATATAAATCAATTCCTCTTCCCACATGAACTTCATAAGGCCCAAGTTCGCAAATCAGCCTTTTTGCCTCCAACCCTGTGTGCTTTCTGGCTCAAATTTGAAATCCTTTTGTAATATCTGGAGTTGCCAGAAAGGGCTTCAAGGTAGAAAAGTTACAAAATGGAGGAGGGAAGTTGGGATGAGATGAACAGTGAAAGGGAGGCAGAGTTCACATAGTTGTGCTGTCACTTCCTGGAACAAACCTGATCAAACTAGTCACCTTTCCCAAGCACTTCTCTGCAATCATAGTACCCGACTTTTCTCATCCTTCCTTTGTGGGTTAGTTTCATGGCAACCATTGAATGTCGCAACTGTCTCTAGCCTAATTTGTGGATGTAATTTGTGCTTACGTTCTCCCAGCTTTTCCAAACCTGCTAGCCCACAAGTACTGTTCCTAGAAGAACTCTAATGGCTTAGCTCTATCTAACCTGACATCTTTTTTTTTCCCACTGTTCCATTGAACAAAGCTCTCATCTTTCCCAGTAACCTGCCTCTGGAAGAAAGGACTCGGGTACACAAGACTGACCTCTTACTTTGTCTGGGCCTTTGTATCATAGAGTAGGTGATTCAGAGCAAAAATAAAAGAAAATTATCAGAAAGCAAATGAGAAGGGAAAAAAATACAGAAATGCTGTCAAGGTCACCAGTATACTTTTGTTGCAGGATCACCCTAGGTGAAATTATTTTAATTTACCAATTTGCAGAGATAAAAAATATCCCACTGTGAAAATCACAGTATTCACAGTAGTGTGTGGCACTGATGAGCTACACCATATGATAAAGCAAATTGAGATCAGGCATTTGCAAGACCACTTCATGATGGGGGAAAAAATCACATGAAGAGTTATAATATGGTTAATGGCATTGCAAGGCTGATCTCACTAATTTTACAATTCTCTTTTATGCATAGGTTATCATACTAATTAGCTGCCTCTGGAATATTTGTCATTTTAACAGAGCAATTTTGCATTTCCCTTTGCTTTAGTTCTGTGGCCTCCAACCTGACATTCAGAGGTTCCAACAAGTTTCAACACATCACATGTTCTGGATGATTTGAAACAAGTCACCTTGGAGCCGGAGAACCTTTGAGGATGGCATGGTGGAAAGAACATTCACTTGGAAATCACGTGTTGATAATAATGGCAATGTGGATGTTGGCAATTTACTTAATCTCTCTGAAAGTGTTTCATTAAAAATGAAAATGAGGAACCTAACTTCTGGGCTTATTGTGAGGATGGAAATCATCTCCCTCACATGCCTAACACGTAGTTCAATAAATGGTCCATATAGAATAGTAATAAAGCACAATTCATTTTTTTCCTCCTCTTTTGATGGTTGTGTGAAAGGAAAATAAAACTTGGAACCCCAATTTACTATGCCAAAAGGAAAAAAATTAAGCTGAAAGCTGAGTTATGTAAGAAGCTGCCTTTCCTTTTGTTTCTAAGCAGATAGCTACAGATAAAAGCTACATATCTCCACTGGCAGCTACTCTATATTCACCCTATCTTACATAAAGTGCTGATTTACTGACACCAGGCAAATACATAATTGACTATCCCCCTACCTGCTCCCTTTCTCTTGCAACATGTGAATTCGGAAACGTGACCATACCGTCCCTCTTTCTCGTCCAGCCAGCTTTTCCCCTTTAAATATTGAACTCCTCAAAAATCATCTTTGGAGAAAGGCACAGACCTGTCTCCCAGACACATCCTTGAACTTGGCAAAATAAACTTCTAAATTGGTTGAGACCAGACTCAGATACTTTTTGGTTTACAGTTCCACGATTCATGTGAGTAGATCTAGCAGGGAATAGAAAATTCAAAGCTGTGGGGAAGAATAATTTCATATCCCAGAAGCTTCAAGCATTCTTTTCCTTCCCACTCCTCTTGGACAAATCAGAAGGTTTGGAAATGGCAGTATAGTAGAAGCTGATACTTCTCTCAAAGATGTAAAACAGGAAGCCAACAATATGCTCTAATCAAGCACAGAGCCTTTAGGTGATAAAAATCACTGACCTTGGTTTCAAGTCCAAGTCACGTTTAAATGTTTTACTATGGCCTAGACACCTTGTAAGAACTAGATCCAGAACTTACATTTTAATTGCATGTACATGTAGATGACATGCATCATGGAAATGGGAAAAGTTAGAATGTTGGCCTGTGGAAGTATATTGTAATCTGTCAAGTATTATTATTGTCGTTGGTTTTGTTATTGTTAAAATATAGGTGGAATCTGGGAAATCTACCAACAATAACAATGATTATTGTTGCTAAAGTACTAACAAAGGCAGAAGAAAAAAACTGCAAAAATGTGGTTCATTCACATACAACTCATGCCAATTATAGTTATAACCATCAAGAAAGCTTATCATTTATCCTTAACATTCTCCTCCAGAAATTAATACCTGCATGTAATCTGAAAATTTGACACAATAAAATAGGAGCTGGGCTAAATTCTTGACAATGGTTACTTATGGAAATTATGGAACTTTCTGTTATTTTATCCTGAGAAACTCTACAACATCCAAAAGTTATTATTTCCATCTTTGTTTCTAGTCTCCACTAGATCTTAATTTCCTTTCTTGGAGAAGTGTTTAATTGATGTCCCTTTCCCCAAACCATTAATGCCAAACCTTCTTGCATTAGTGTAATCATGGACAGAGCTTTAGAAACATCATAGAAATAGTATGTAATAACCCCCAAATGGAGTATTTTGAACCAAATGGGATTAGGTCACATTCCAAGCACAGTGGAACTAAACTAGACACACAGAGCCTTTAGGAGTTTGCCCCTACTGCTGCTGCCTCACACACCTGAATGCTTGGCAGGTCCTGAGAGAGCTCCCCTATTCCACCCCCCAGATATTGAAACAGACTTTCAATACTAGAACATTCTCTCTGCCCTCTCTTCATCCAAATAAGTCTTACCTATCTTTTGTGTTTAATCTTAGATATTCCTCCAGAAAACCTTTCCTAATCACCCCCTCCCACCATAGCCAAGGCTGCTTTTAATGGTCTTCCTATGTGCTCCCATCACAGCTACAGGGAGAATTTGGATGACCTGTTCCAAAAATCTCTTTCTCCTTCTAGACCACCAGCTGCTGAGAATAGGGACTGAGCCTGCTTCACTGTTTTGTTCACAGCCCCTCACACATAGCAGCCACTCAATAAATATTAGCTGAATTAATAGGTTTTGAGAATCCCATCTCGAAAGCATTCACAACAAATAAACTGATTCCTCCAGAAAACAAAGTTAATTGCTCATTATCCAGCACATTTTAATAACATCAGCTACCTAAGTAGGTAATTCAGGCTTGAATTACATACTTTGCTTTTGAGAAAACCTATCAGTCATCATCGTATCACCACATTTCATTGCTGTGTAGACACCGCTCTGACATTATCTTCTTATGATTTAATTTCTGATCAAAGCAGGAACAACCAAGATATGAGACCAGAAATGTGTTGGCTCTGCCATTAACCTTGGTGGCTTTGTGGACATTCCCCAAGCCTCAGTGTGCTTCATCACTGTCAGCTCTACCCTATGTGCTCCAGGAAAGAAGACAAATGAAGAAATGCAAACGTCCAGAGTGGAGCCCATGGGACTATACATAGGATTGTTGAAGGAATAACTTGGGTATTTTTGCAACTAAATATGGTTGGCATTCAACATCACAATTTCTTCACATTCTCTCTTTCCGTCACTTTCCTTGAAATGGTCACATCGGCTTCTATTGTTTCCCTATGGGTCTGAGAGGCTCCATTGAGGTTTTATCGCCTCGTTCACGAACCCCTACTAACCAAACCCATAAGGTCAGTACCTTTTGAACCCAACTTTAGCTACTCCCCAAGCAGGCCAATTAAGGAGCCCACCTGCTGTAGATTGTGTTGCCTCCCAGAATATGATCACATATGGCTTCTTTAAAGGGGGTGGAGGAATGATGAATGTCAAAAAACACGTGTTTATACTTAAAGCTGTTATACACAAGAGCTTTCAACTCTTTGGTAAGAGAGTTTCAATGGGGTTATGTGTGTATCTGCTGCCTTTAAGAATGATTGTCTGTCAAGTGGTTTTGCAGACTCCACAGAATCCCTCAAGGCAGTAGGGAAAAAGCAGAGGGATTGTAACCTGGAAACCAGAACAAGTTGAGGATTCATTCTCACCTCGTGACATCTGCAATTTGGGAAATGGGAAGGCTACAGAATGATATCATTCACTTGAAGCCAGAGACTCACACCTCCTCCCCTGCCCCTGTGCCTATCATCTGTCTATTTTTAAAGGCAAGGAATTTTAAATGTGCTTCAAAAAACTAAAACTAAAGTGATGCTCACAAAAGCCAAAGTCCCTGGTTCAGTGACTGGATCTCCAGAGAGGAGGGTCAGAGCTTTATTTTTGCTTTCTGTCTCTTCCAAAGCATGCAGGAAAAACAGTTAACAGCCATTTGAGAATTGCAATTGAGTTTATCTCGGCTACTTTGGGTACCTTCCTTCAGTTTCCCAGGAGCAGGTACTTTTAACTAGAGGCAGAGGTCATTTGGTATCTTTTAATGAACCCTCTGAGGCTGACAATTCTGAGTGCTCTCTTAGATTTTTCTTCCCACACAAAATTCATTTCAGCATTTTACATAAAATTTGTATTTTTATAAGAGCCTAGGGACTGCAGCTGAGACAAAGCTTTAGTTTCTGCAATCAAATCTATAAGAAAACTGTAAGAATAGCTTTACCTTATTAAAAAACACCAGCATGAGGAACATTATAAGATTTAACAAGCCTTCAGTTACACATTTTTTTCCCAGTTACTTTTGAATGCAACTTGGAGTCTCTCCTTATAATGAGACCAGTATTGGCTAGCATAGGAAAAAAAAATTCTTCTTTAAAACATTCTAAAGAGAAGGTTAAATAAATGGGTGCAGGTGGAAAGATAAAATGTCTAGTATTCCCCAACCCTTCCATTTCCCCAGATTATCAGCTTAAAGCCTCAGACTCATGATGCCATTGAGGTCAGAAAATGGGTCTCATTTCTTTAATCTATAAAGCAGCGTATGTGAAGGTGGAATAGACTGGCTGATCTTTAAGGCAGAGCTTCCCAGCTGCTGTGCCAGGCACTCTGGTAAATCTCAAACGGATCACCAGTGTGCCAAGATATTGATCAACTTCCTTGATGACTAGGAACAGTTGGACAACAACAGCCCTTAAGCCAATCATTTCCAGCTGCAAGCATCTTTGTCTGTTTATTCCAATGTGCTATAAAAGTATTTTCACTGTATGTATCTGCTATGGTGTGAAGGTGTTAGAACACACTGGTTTAAAGTCTCTTCCAGTTCTGTTGTTCAATTATTCTAATTCGTATTTCCTTCAAGTAGGACTCCATTGGTGACCACTGCAGGGCTACTGAGTACTGCTGGGGATGTGGCACTTCATGTTCTGTGTGATGGTACCCCTGGAGGTATGCAATGCATGACATACACAGCCCTGAACAAATGAGCGGAATGTGAAAAGAAAAGAAATATGTGGCAGAGACATAGTAGGTACTGAAGTTTTTTTAAGCAAACAAGAGACTGTCCAATGAACTAATACTTAGGACAATCATTGGGAAAGGGAAAGGTCATGGTAAATAAAGGGACTCATTTTCCCTTGAGGTACTCACTTTTATGGAAACCTAACAGATCTCTTGTGGAAAACAAAGATAAAAACACAATAAAAGAGGAAATAAAGAGGAGATGCAAAGGCTCTCACTTAACTCTCAAAAAGGTTTTGAGTTAGGCAAGTATCCTGCCATATGACACAAGTGAATTGAGGAGCCTCTGTTCAGTGAAGGAAGAATGTTTGATTGCTGAGGGAAGAAATCACTGGGATGCAAAACTGTGGGGACCCTTATATTTTCCTCTGACCCAAGCGCCAGGGAGCTTGGTTTCCCCAAGAAACAGAGGCTATCAGAAATGAAACAAACAAAAACACAGCAATCCAAATTAAAAGAGTTGAAAATACTAGGCACATTTCAAGAAACTGAGAATGTGAGAACATCTTATTCTTTGCAGAAGAAAGGTACCACTGGTGGGGAAAAGGTATCTCCTACCATGAAACAAGAATTGGCAGAGTGGAGTTGTGAAGCTGGGAGAAGTGACATTAAGGAGGCAAAGTAGGTGTAAAGAGTTAGAAAGTCACATATCCACCAAAGGAATTGGGGTAAATTTAGCACCTTTGAAGGCTTTCAGATAGACACTGTAATCAACACACACAAAAAAAGTAAAGGCAAAGAAGACATTGATCATTATAGGAAATTTTTTCACCTCTTTGTATTTGTTAATTACTTACAATCTTGCTTAATTTAAAAGTCATGTATACACCTTACAGAAAGCCTTATGAAAATGGACAAGTATAAACAAGAAAAAACTTACCCTTAATGCTACAGACAGGGATTGTCACTGTTAATAGTGCATGAATAAATTAAAATGTACTTAGCTATTTCCTATGGTTGGACATTTAGACTCTATTTTTTTCATTATGATAAATCCTCAATAAACATATTTTCCCTATCTTTGATCATTAGGAAACAAATATTGTTTGTTCCTATTGCTGATTATTTCTTTAAAATAGATTCTTTTCTGAGATAGTCTGGGTAAAAAAGTATGAACATCTTAAGAATCTTAACACATACAAATAAATGAAATGCTTTCCAGAACCCTCGTACCAATTCCCACCAACATTTGAGAGCTCATTCAGTACCTCTGACTAGTTTTGATTATACTTTCTTATACTTTTGCCAAATTAATATGACATCTCCTTGTAGTTTTAGTTTGTGCTTCAGGTCAAATCTTTTTTATATGTTAATTACCAGCACTAAAATTTTTCCCCTAGCAATAGAATTTTAATGGCAGAAAAGAGATGCTCATGGACACCTTGACCGTTCTGGGAGATGAAGGGATAGAGGGACAGGGAGTGGCAGAGGAAGAACTCAGGTTTACAGATCAGCCAACTACAGACGGTGCACCAAATCTAGCTTGCTGCCTGTTTTTGTATGGCCTACATGTCTGTTCCCTTTTTAAATGCTTAAAAACAACACCCAAAGAATATTATTTTGTGACATGTGAGAATATGAAATTTTAATTTGTATCCATAAGTAAAGTTTTATTGGTTCCATGCTAATTATTTCTGTATTGTCTATGACTTTCACACTGCAACAGCAGGGTTCAGTAGCTGTGATAGAGACATTATGGATCATGAAGCCTCAAATATTTACCATCTGGCCTTTTACAGAAAATGTTTGGTGACCCCTGTTGTAAGTGATTACTTACCCCCTGCTGGGAGTACATAAATGCTCAGATTAGTAAGAAGTGGTTGGATTGCTCAAGTTTCTTTAGTAAGAGCATGCACTAATCTAAGATACTCATGCACTTCTCCTTTAGGAGTGTAGGATTGCAAGAGTGTCACTGAGCAGAGGTGAGCAACATTCAGATACACACCAAGGGAAGTAAGAGAAGTGAAGCACCAGATTGTTCTTACAAGGTAGTTTCAAAGCATAAAAGAATATGAAAATCTCTGTAGCCACTGAATTATTTGTTTTCCTTGCTAACAGCAAATGTTCAAATTGAATTGAAGCCATAAGTCTTCCTTGAAACTCACAAACACAGAATACTATATGTATATGTATGTGTATATATAAATGTAATAGATATTATATAAAATATATATGTTATTATATATGTATAATTATTATATTCTAGAAGAGCAAAGCAAATCCATGAATTGACTCAGTAGCAGAGGAAGGTAGAAAGGTCCTGGTCTGAATATGAAGAAGTCTAGAAATTTAGCATTTGCCATTAACTTGGCCATGTAACCCTGAGAAAATCACCTGACATGTCTGAGAGGTGAGCTGGAGGAGAGTTAATGTTTCTATCAGCTCTGGTATTTGCTGATTTTTCTTAGTCTTAATTCAGTGTTGCCTGGATCAACAGCAGCAGCATCACCTAGGAACTTTTTAGAAATGCAAATGCTTGGGCCCTGCCACAGGCTTACAAAATCAGAAGTTCTGGTGATGGGCCCCAGCATTTGGTCTTAATAAGTCCTCCAAATAATTACATTGCACGCTAAACTCAGAAGTACAGGTCTCTAAACTGTGTTTCTCTCTTGAAGGTTTTCCAATTCCAAAAAGCATTTAAGATATTTGATTTTAAAATCTCAGTTACACATTTTATATTTGCAAACACCTTGCCTCAAAAAACACTCCTCCCAATGACTCATTTTCTCCTTCCACTGGAAGTATAGGTTTGTTTAAAGATCATATTCATTAAGCAGGACCATCATCCCACCTGAATAAAGATCAAGAACCATGGGGAGGGGTGGGTGGAGAGAAGGATGCCCACCATTCAGCTCATCTACTTAGCACATGTGCCTCTGCAAAGCTGCAGCCTGGAAACAGCCCACAAAAGCAGAGACAGACCCTCTTAGTAATCGACCAGTATGGAACCTGCTGTTACTCAGTGTGGCAAATTATACTTAAGCTATAAAAGGACAACCTCGAAAGTTATGAGTCTTGTACCTTTGCATGGGTTTGAACTGAGAGTTGATGACAGACTGCATCTGGATGAATTTCTGCCTAACCACAAATGTGAATACCATCCTATCAGTTGGTGCTGTGGGAATGTGCTGTTCTAGAAACCTGGACACCTGGCCTCCTATCCCACTTTGCCAAAGACTGGTTATGTGATCCTGAGAAACTCATTTAGTCTGTCAAAGCTTCAATGAACTCATTTAGAAAATATGAATAATACCAGTTATTGTACTCACCTCATAGAGTTCTGGGGAAGATCAAGTTGTAAGAAGGGGTGCAAAGGCCCTTGAGCACTCTCAAAATGCAAATTATTGTTATTCATGAATGCGTAATAGTGTTCAGAATATACTGCTTATATCAGTTAGGATTATGTTCAACTGAATATAAGAAAAGCTCAACCAAGATGGCTTAAACCAGATAGGATTTTTGCTTTTTCCATGAAACAAGTCTAGAGACAGGCAGCCCAAAGCTGGGAGCAATTGCTTGAGGAATTCAAAGGATCCTGGCTCCGTCTAGCTTCCTGTTCTAGTATCCTTAGCATTCAGCTTTCACCCTCACAGTTCCAAAATGAAGATCCCTCCCCACCCTCCAGGCATCTATGTTCCAAAGAGGAAAATGTCTACCTGCTGAATCTGTGCCTTTACAACAACAAAACGGTAACTTTTTTGGAAGCTCCTTCTAACAGAGCATATTCAACCAGAATATTAATGAAAGCAACAATTGAAACAAAACATACAGTATAATTAAAATATATGTGTTAAATTCCTAACAGTAAAACAATTTAGTAAACATAGAAATTTACCTTTAAAAAGGGGGAAGGAGTGGAGGCATCATAATGTCAATTGGATGAGGCTGCTAAATGGTCTAGGCAAGAGCAAAATACACAAAGACCAGCAGATGGGCACAGGTCTGTGGTTGCAAAAGAGGCTGGTCACCTGCAAAACTGGTATTTTTATCCTCTAACGTGACATAAGGTTCTGCCATCGAGAAAGAAAGGGCTGCGAAGGACATCTAGAATGACTGCTGAATAAGCAATCAAGAACGTTTTTCATCTCTGGTTTATCTTTCTACCTTCTGTTTCAATCTCATTGTCATTAGCTTGCCTCGAGTGAGTATCTTGCTACTGATTTGGTTTCTCTTTTAGTTTTTATTATTGGCTAACCTAAGGAATTTTATTTTAACCTATGAATTTATACCATTTGCATCGTTGTGATTTTCAAGTATGGAAAATTTCAATTTTTATCTTTTAGAATGTTGCCACTTCATTATCTCTTTTCCGTTTTACCAGAACCCATATTTTGAAATTATTTCCATCATCTTATTTTGTGTTTTCTATTTACTTTTTCTTTGCTTTTTCTCTTTCCATTCTTCTAGTTGAAATAATGAAGTTTTATTTATGCCCCTTCATACTTCTTCTATTGGTACCAAAGCAAACATCCTATTTTTATTCTGTTACGAGCTGCCCTTAATTTCTATCATGCATATTTGACTCACTAATTTCTAAAAGTACCATTATCTTTTTCCCTCTCTTAAATAATACAGGTACCTAAGAACGCTTTAATTCAAATCACTTTTTTTCCTTCCATATTATTGTTATAATAATAATGTATATTTATTTTGGGGGAGTTCTTTAAAAATGGCATTGTATTAAAAATATTAAAATGAAGAGACAATGATGAAAGGGATGGAATTAGAAATTATAGATTGTTAGAACTGCTACAAACAACTGTAAAATTTTGCTCTTTGCTCTGGGAGAACATCCTATAACAGGTAATTTAAAAGTTTTTAAATAATATAAAAGGGGAGCTAAATACCTGAACATTTAAACAAAATGAAGCAAAAAAAGGAAACAAATTCACTGCAAGAGATGGAAATTACATTTTAAAGGCTGGAAATAATAAATAAATTCACTAAACAACAGGCCCTATTGTCCTGGCTCTTTCAGAAGGATTACTAAATGGAAACTGGGAAGTGGTTTGGGGAATAGCAGATTCTGGGATACAGTAGGAAGTTCACAGATTGGCAAAGGCTAGAACAGCTGAGTTTTGAAGGCTCTTTGCAGACACAGGGTTGCTGGTGGCCCTGAATCACAAATAATGAATATTTAGATTACAGATATATAGAATGTATATAGACATATCGATAATAATGCATATTTAGATCTATATATTTACACTTGTTTTGCTTTCTATTTTTTCTTGCTTCCCACATCTTCCTTTTTCTTTAATGAGAGCACCTTTTAGTAGTTCCCTGTAAAAGTATATGATTAGTAAACTGTCATTTTTTTCCTCTGAAAATTTCCTTATTTTACCTTCTTTATTAAGAAGTATAGTTTCCCTTGGATCTCAGAAGATATTATTCCATTGTGTTATGCCATCCATTGCCACTGCTGGGAAATATAGTAGTCTATTTGTGATTCCTTTGTTTGAGAAAATTTATTTTTCCTCTGATTCATTTTAAGATCTTCTTCTTTCATATTCTCCAGTTTCTCACAATGTGTCTAGCATGTGTTTTTTATTTATCCTATTCAGGACTTACTGTGCTTTGTTAATGAGATAATTCAATTCTTTTTTCAAGTATGGAAAATTTCAATTATTATCTTTTAGAATGCTGGCTCTTCTTCATTTTCTCTGCTCCATTTTACCAGAACCCATATTGGATACACTTACCTTTTCACACTCTGCCCCATGTTTCTTAACTGCTCTTTCATGTTTTTCAGTTCTGAGATCTATAGTGTGGATGACTTCCTCAGGTGGATCTTCCAATCACATCAGTCCTTTTCAGCTGTATCTAATCTGCCATTTAACTCATCAACTGAGTTCTTAATTTCAAATATTATATTTTTTATTTCTGTAATTTTTATTTAGCTCTTTTTGAAACTGATATTTTGCTTACAGACCTATTTTTATTATACACTTTCTTTTATTCATTAATTCATGTTAAACATATTAATGTATAATCTTTCCTGATATGTTTGGTTATGTCCTCTATTTAGAGTATTCGTTCTCCTCTTTCTTGCACATAAACTCACGTTTATAATTTTGGTATAATGAACTCAAACTCACTAAGTCTTGTTTATCTTTGGGAGTCCTATAAGCATTGCATTTTGAGATTGTATCACAGAAAATTCTCATTTTCTTCTGCCAGGATCTCTAAATTATTAATGATCTTGAATGTATTTTATGTTAATTTCTTATCCAGAATTCCTACACCATATGAGCTGTGTAAACGCTCATGTTTTCCTCACCCACGCTGGAGGTATTGGGTTTTGATTACTTGTGGATGACTGTTTTTACACAATAAAGCTCCTGGAACAAAATAACCCAGAAAACACCCACTACCAATGGGTAGTTTTTCAAGGCTCTGATCCTTATACATGGAACACAAATCCATCTTTCTCACCTTATCTAGGTCAAGGTCAAGTCAGTTGTCACCATGTGGGGCCTATATTTACACCTGCTTTGTTAATAGCTTTTCTTTCTTTCTGATAGTTATTCAAAGGCTGTAAAGTTACACCTTAACAAATAGGATTTTAACACAGGATTCTAAATAGAATAACAACATTTCTTCTTAAGCCTTAACATTTGCTAAACTGATTTTAAAGTGAAGTCTATTTTTAGCACTTGCTTCCCTTTAGTCTGGTTGCCAGTCACAGCAATATTTGACTCTGTTTTGTTACTTGGTCTCTAATCACCAGCAAATTTTTCTTGTTTCAATCCCCAATTCTCCTTATTCATTTTTGTACTCTATCTCATTCTCATTTTTTCTCATACACAAGTTCACAAGTGTGCCAGTTGTATTTCTTCCTTTAGTAATTAAGGATGTATGTCATTTCATAGAAGAGACTCCTCTCCCCTTCTTCCAAGGCTTATGCCATTTCTGATCCTACTTTCAGACAGTACTAAGTACTACTGCCCTTATCTTAGCCACCTGTCAATACCATCATATCCTTTTGTGTTAACAATGCATAAATGGTGCTGCAGTTCCTAATCAGCTGCTGGATCTAAGTTCTTATATCTCCATCAAAGTCAGAGCTCTTTCTGTTTCCAGTAGAAAGGGACTTATCCTCTGAATATAAGATAGATCATTTAGCTGCCTGGTGGCTCCAATTCCTTAGGTTTATTCAAAAGGTAGCCTTGGTCCTACAGGTTGACTATTTCCTCTGCCATGGAATTCCTTTCATGTTCCCCAGTAACTGGCCTGAAGGAAACTAAAAGGCAACATTATTAGCCTCCGTCCTTTGATTCCAGTGTGTTTAGAGGTAGGGTGACCACGTTACTTAGCTTCCAAACAGATATTTTTGAGCATGAAAAGGGGCACTTCTGTAATTTCAACAGGAAGGAATAAGCCAGGACTGTACTGAACAAACTACCCTATATTCAGGTCCTTAATGTATGTAGAAACCATCACTGCTTGCTTTGACCTTATAAAGTTACAGATATGCACACTCACACACACACAAACACACACACACACTATATATATACATATATACGTATATAGTTATATGTGTATATACATATATACATGTATATACATCACTTTATACATATATGTATAAAGTTAAAGACATATACACATATATATGTATATGTATGTGTATATATATGTATAGTGTATACATATATACACAAATTAGGTGCCATCATGACCGTAACTTCATAAGGGAAGTGAGTTACCTACTCATGTTTCATAGGGTAGGTTTTGTTTGACAAGACTAAAGAGATGTAGAAGAAAACAAGTATGCGAAATGAGATACTAGTTAAAAGGGGCAGACAGAAACAAAGAGGGAGAGGAACAAGGGGAAACAATAGGCCCTACGGTTAGGGTAGCAGCTTAGCACTCCTCTGGTATACTTGCCTTGGCTGAATTGTGCTCTGTCAATTGGCCACCAAGTTAAGCTGACAGATATTATGAGAATAAGCTTTATGAAGAAAAAGCTTTATGTGTAAAAAGCTTTACTACACTTATTATCATGTTTTTGAGGACACAGTTCATTACAGTTTCTTCTTTATAATACTCATAGGATAAATTACTCACAATTTGGTCTTAATACCAAAAACTTATGTCTATCCTGAACAATTGCTTTACATTGTGTTTATTTTATGGACCCAGAATCATGTGCCTATATGCCTTTTGTTTTGCAAACTAGAAAGCTCAGAATAAAATTTGTGGCCTCTAGGAAATGTACGTTACGTATATTTTGCATATAAACTCCTCTTATTCCATCGTCATTTTCCCTCTAACCAGATTATCTCACCTGTCTATTTTATTCCACCTTTAAAGTTAAAGGCACTTTAAATGAAATGAGAATCCCATCTAGCTCTTTACCAAAAAATTTACTTCTCTTTTTTAAACTATTGTCTTATTTTGATGACTATAGAGACATAAACTTTATTAAAGCAGCATTATATTCAAAGATGCCTATGTAAGCACAGATTTAGACAGGACTTTTCACTTTGTGAATGAAAGAATGGTGGGAAAAAAAAGTCAGGTGCATGTGTCACCAGGCTTAACTCAGACAATTCTTCTTATCAAACATTCTTCATTAAAAAATCTCACTTGACTAATTTTACTTTCAAATGCCATGAACACTGTCACAAATCATTTAGAGTTTCTAGAAGAAAGAATCTGTTATGAGGAACATGCTATAATGATCTGGACACCATCCTGACATTTTATTCCCTTGGTATAAGATTTCTGACAAGCTATGTTTAACAGGAAAAAAGTTTGTAATAAAGCTTAACACTGCAATAACTGACTACAGTGTAAATAGAATTTCACAATGCAGCCTACTTCCACCACTTTTATTTTTCTTTTTCAGAAAATTGTTTATTGGCCATTAGATCCAAATGTGAATCATGGCCTTTATTACCTTGCAGGAAGATATTTCAAGATGTGCTATATAAATCCCCTACTGTCCCTCTGTTTCCTCTCGCCAGCAGCCCAGTCATCTAGATGATAAATAAGCTCATGCTGGTGTTAGCGTTTAACTAGCAATAAATTTCACTTTATTGCAATATTTATGAAAGCTTTTTAAAATGTGGTTAAGTGAAAGTCTTCTCATAGGCTGCAATCAATATTTCCTAGCATGAGGTAGATAATCCAAATCTTCAGAGTTCCTTTCTTCTAGTGAGATCTACACTGCTTTCTGGACAAAGAACCCCGATTTTGTTAGTCAGGAAGACCCTTCATTTTAGAAATTTTTTATAGTTTTTTTATTATGAAAGTTGTAGTATATTATGTTTTGCTTTTCTTTTTCTTCCCATCCCCCCACCCCACCCCTTTGGCTGTAAAAGAACATACGACTGGGGAATTTAGGCCAAGAAACCTGAGTCACAATAATTACCATTTCCAGGCTACAGCACTGTGTTTTCTATTAAGCCTGTAGAGCAATTAGCAATGTTTTATAACAGCTGTGAGAATTGTTGCTTGACCTCGTCTGATTACAGTTCTGACGCTTTTAAGAACAAATTGGTAAACAGTGTTGGCTTCAGAGGCCCTTTCAGAGTTTGTAGGAGAGGAGTTGGCCTGTGGGGAAGGAGAGTCTTTGACAGAAATGGGCTCAGAGGTGGCCCAGGTTGGAGAACAAATGATCCAAGAAAAACACTGTCTTGTTAGCATGCAAGGACAGCTGGGATTTTTTGAGCTGTGACTCAAAGGCAAAGCCCATGTCAGCATTTGACAAACCTACAAAGATACCAGCCAGCCTGGCCCAAGGTGAGAGAAAAGACAGCCCTCTTTTTCCTAGACATCAACTGAGAATAAATCCTAGATGGAGGAAAAGCCCAGCTCTTCCAATTTTCAGTTGTCTGATTGCAATTTCAGTCTTTGCAAGGAGCCCTTTAAGTGTCCCTGTTGTGCCACCAAAGTGGACTTCTGGCTCCAACATGGTCCTGGCTCTGACATGCAGTAAAAACAAAGAAGGTCTTAAATAAGGTGGAGTGACAGCATGCTAGGGATGACCACAGGTTTTGGAGCCAGCCAGAACTCAGTTGAATCTCAGCTCACCTGTCGCTTGGCTGTGGACAAGTAACTTTACTTATCTGAGCTTTAAATTCCTTGTCTGTAAAGTGCGAATCATTTTTTCAAATAAAAGGTAGTGAATATGAAGTGGTAAGGGAAAAAAAAATGGTGGATTAGGGAAAGGGTAACCAAAAAGTTCACAGATGAAATTCAGTCTACTGTGTATTTTTGTAGATAAAATTTTATTGGAACACAGCCATGCTCACTAGTTACAGACCATGACTGCTTTCATGCTACAAAAGCAGGGTTCAGTAGTTTTAGCAAAGATCCATATGGCCAGCAAAGCCAAAAATATTTACTACCAGGCTCTTCACAGAAAAAGTTCACCAACCCCTGGACTAGACTATTTGGGGTCTTCATCTACAAGGATAATCTGAAAAGCAAAATCTATGGGGTGACTATTCCATCAGAGGTTTAAAACGTGATGTTATAGCATGCTAATGTTTAGTAGTCAGTGGTGAGTTGTGTCCCACATACTGTTACATGTAAGTAGTATTTAAAATATATTTTGTAAATAATTTTCTTATTTTCTAAATTAGTATAGATTTAAAGTAACCCTTATAACAGTATTACAAATAGATATTTGTTGCTTTCCCTAATTCTATAGCTATGAAGAATAATACCAAACATTTACTGTTTGTAGTTTTCCAGATGCTGTGCTAAATACTTTATACTAATTATCTCATTTAATGCTCACAAGGATCCTCTGATAGGTGCTAATATTAGCCCCAGAGAGCCTATGCAGCTGAGCAATCTCACCAGCTACGGAATCTAAGACAGATCTGTTGAACCCTATGGCTCTGTGCTTGCTCACTGAGCCACTAGGACTGAAACTACAAGCAGTCCAGCAAAACCTATTCTCCCCATCTTCCACAGAACCTGGACTTTATCTGAGCTTATGGCTGAACGACATTTTCCTGTCTCCCTTACAAATGCAGGCCTACCGGCTGAGTTGTGTCCAGTGGAGTCATGCGTGTCTCTTCTGGGCTGGGGTTTCTAATTGAGCAGGTGGCTCTCCATTCTCCCCTTCCCTTTCATCATACGGCTGCAGACAATGACTAAGTTCTACAGGATGGCAGAGCTACCAAATGGAAGGAGTCCAGGTCTCTGAACTGCCAAATGGAGGAGAGCTCTTTCAATACCCAAGCATCTACTTTAGACTGTTACATAAGGAAGAAATAAGCTCCAACTTTGTGCCAATTTGTGTTTGCATCCATTTATTACAGTAGTTTAGCCTACCCTAAGAAAGCCATAAAAAGACTTTGATCTACTCTGTGCTTGTCATTATTGCTGTTGGCATAATAATTTCTCTCACCAACTAACTTTGTGTCCCTTTGATATGTTTTTGTCTCAGAAGCCTTTTCTTTTCCTGTTCCTTCTCCTCTGCCTCTGCCACAGTTCCTTCCAGGATCCTCCAGCCCATTTTCTTTTCTTTTCCTCGTGGCCATTGTTTTCCATTATCACTCTCTCTTTCCTGTCTACTCAGCTCCCTTCACCCATGCCAAAGCATCATTCCTTCCTTAATAGAATCATTTGATCCCTTTGAAGTATGAGGCTCGAGTATACACAGAATGCATCTGTGTGACAATGGCACCCTTATCCTGACCCCAAAGCCCTCTGATAGTATTTAAAAGCACTTAAGATGACAATAGTCAGAGAAAGAAGCACATCAGAGAAAAGCAGGCAAGAAAAAAAAAAAAATGAAAGATGGCCAAATGTGTTCTCTTTCTACAAGTAACTTTACAGTCTAGAAGGAATGCAGTAAAGACAGCCAGTACATGTGCTTGGGGGATTTCACTAAAAGATAGGATGAACTACTAAAAAGGATATATAGGGAGTCCAATAAGTTCAAATAGTAGGAAATAAGGTTTGAAATCTCATTTCCAGTTCCACTGAAGTCAAGATAAATTCATAGTTTGTGTATGGATTACTTTCAACACTAAAGAAGAAAGATGCATGTTTTAAAAATCCATTGTGTGTTTACAGAAACCACAGTATATTATGGTCTTAGCCCCAGATGCCCTTCTCCTACGGCAGACGAGGACAAATGGGCACAGCTTATGAAAGGGTCATCTTTATGGAAAGGCTCTGTGCCCAGAAGTTCCATATGGAAGCTCAGCTCAGAAAAGCACACTGTGGACCTGCAGTGTCACCTCCACTTAAACATCGTCCTTCCATGCATTTTAAATGAAGGACAATGAGCATAACTTTCTTTTAAAACAATGTTGATTGGCCTGTGGTTTAATATAGTGAAGACCTATGGGACCACTGATCGACATACAACATTTGCTCTTAGGCTTAATTTTTTTTTTTTTTTTTTGAGACAGAGTCTTGCTCTATCACCCAGACTGAAGTGCAGTGGCTCAATCTCAGCTCACTGCAACCTCCACTTCCCAGGTTCAAGTGATTCTCCTGCCTCAGCCTTCTGAGCAGCTGGGATTACAGACACCTGCCACCATGCCTGGCTAATTGTTGTATTTTTAGCAGAGACAACAGTTCACCATGTTGGTCAGTTGGTCTGGAACCCCGACCTCAAGTGATCTGTCCGCCTTGGCCTCCCAAAATGCTGGGATTACAGGCATTTGTCACTGTGCCTGGGCAAGGCTTAATGTTTCAAACCCTCTTACTGTGTTTTTTGAGTCTAGTTCTGGTGTCTGCTTAGATCAATTTTTCTGCTAGGCTAGAAGTTGTTATTCCTATCGGTTTTGGGGGTATGGTTGATTATATTAAGTCCACTTCTGAACTTAAAATTTGGCTCTTTTAGAATTTTGCCAAAAATAAAGGGACTTAGAGTAGGGCTTTGAGGGTGTCTCCTGGGAATAAAGGACTTGTGAAGATGGTTGAGAGGGAAAAGGGTCATTTGGACAAGGTAAACCTTTGTAACCACCTCCTGTGAACAAACTAACCAAACCGAAGGGAGAAAAGAATCTCAAGAAGGCCCTAAAATAATAACCATCATCATCATCTCTATTAACTAATAATTAGTAACATGAGATAATGAATTCCTAATAAGTGTAGCCATTCACCATAGATTTGAATCCTGGTTCAATTCCTCTTAATTTTTGTCATCATGAGCAGGTCACTTGTTTCTTAGAGCATTAGCTTCTTTGTTTGGAAAGCAATGAGAATAATACAAATCCCATAGGTTGTAGGCTGACCATAAGGGTTAAACAAGACAACATATGTAAAAGTGTCTGGCACACAATTGGTGCTTATTTTCAGCTGGGTGTGTCCCCTTCCTAACAGTGTAATCATGATGGAATTGTCAATAAAACTGCCCCATCAGCCTGGCCAAGGGATGACTGTGTATGCAGTGGGAGGCCAATCACACACTCTCTCTCCTAGGAATCTAAAACATGTGTGAGTCATTAACAATGAATAATTGCAGGAGATGAGTCTTTCTAATGGGAACTTCTGAAATAAGAGTATATCGGTCCTTAATTTCCTCATACCAGACTCCAGAGAACTCTCCTAGTTCCTGTCCTTGACAAGATCCAATTGTTCAATTTTGCCTTACAGTCTGGGATCTACCCAGTCTCCTTGCTTCATAAATCCCTTTTTCCCCTGGAGTTAGCCACTGGAGAGTTATATGCTTGCAAACAGAGTCCCAACTAAGACACCATGCTACCCTCTGCAGAGATATGGCAATACTGACACAGAAGCACAGACTGTAATGATATTTTCTTTGCCATCACTCACCCCACCAACCCAAGGAAAATCAACCAACCTAGTTTCTACTACTACATAACAACAGAGAATAAACCTAGGTGCACATCGACAGTGGATTGGACAAAGAAAATGTGGTACACATACACCATGGAAACTACGCAGCCAGGAAAAAGAACAAAATCATGTTCTTTGCAGCAACATGGATGCAGCTGGAGGCCATTATCCTAAGCAAATTAACTCAAGCAAAGAAAACAAAAACTGCATGTTCTCACTTATAAGTGAGAGCTAAACATTGAGTACACACGGACATAAAGATGGGAGCAACAGACACTGGGAACTACTAGAAGGGGAAGGGAAAAGGGGACATGGGCTGAAAAACTACCTATTGGGTACTATGCTCACTACCTGGGTGACATGATCATCCTTACCCCAAACCTCAGCATCACACCATATATTCATGTAACAAATCAGCATTTGTACCCCCTGAACCTAAAATGAAAGTTCAAATTTTAACAAGTAAATACGTATTTGCTTTTAAAGACAATGGTGATAGTGCTCCTAACAGTGTAAAAATGGCTCCATGTTGACGGCTAGGAGCTGAAATAAATTTTTTGCCTAATGTAGATTCTCTCTTCTTTAAAGTCAAAAACTGTAGAACTATGGGCCCAAGGGAAGCACTAAGTAGTCACAAGAGACAGGGGCTTGCCCTCTTCCACGGCAAAGCTTAAAGAGCTTCATGGAACACGCTAAGGGCTGTTTTGTCACAGAAAAAATCTATAAGAACCACCCAGGAATAGTGCCTCTGTGAGAAGGGTCAACACTGCAATGTTGACAAACAAGTAAATACCGGGATGTGGTTCCCAGCATGGCCAAGCCAAGGTAAGTTCCCACCCACTTACAACAACTGGAACTTGCCTTTGAAGCTTGTTCTTAACAAGCAGGCCCCATGAGGCAAAGGAAACTATCAGCAGATGCTATTACTTACACTCCCTAGAAATCTAAGCCAGGAAAACAGATAAAGCAAAAACCAAGAGTGAAAAGCTAAGGTCCAAGAGAGCAAACTAGGAATCCACTGAAGGCATGTGAAATTTAAAAAGAAACTCTTAAAATAAAAGCATTCCTTGCAAGGAATAGCAATAGACATGCCTGAGGAGGTGGTGTCACATGGAATCTGTTGAAACAATCATTTTTAATGCATGGATGATGCTCATTCTTTGTAGTAAGCCTAGAACGGCCCTCTTCTTTAAAATTACCGAATTATTTCAAACAGTAAATCATCCTTTCCAATCGTTTTATTCATCTCCACTTTGTTCCTTTTACCACCTGCCACAGCTAAACTTTTTATTTTTCTTCCATCCACTAATGTTTAACCTTATTCAATTTCAGGCAACGAGAATGAAAAAATAGAAGACATACACCCCTGGCAACTCTAAAAGCACTTTATTTCCATCCTTCATTACTTCCTTTTCTTGCTTCTCTGAAGAGATATTTCTATAGTTGCCAGATTCAAACCTTTTCCCTGCACTCTCCAGAAATGCCCTTCTTCTTGACGACTTTGCCCTGGTGATAATCCTCTTTCTCTCTCCCCTTGATGTTCTTTCCCTCTACTTCTTTCTCTCTTCTCCTGTCTTTCACATTCCTTCTCTCTATAGTGGCTCCCCCCAACCACACACATACACAGAGCCTACAGATAGAAGGCATTTTGATTTTCCCCTTCTCCCACTCTTTCTGGGAATAGAATAAATCCTATTATAATGTAATTCAAATCTGGAGAGGAGACAACCATTCTTTTAGCATAATAAGCCACATGTCCTTTAGGAGCAAGTAATTATTCTTTGAAGCACTAACGATCTGATTTTGTTGTAGGTGCTCTATCTAGAGGCAAGGTCTGCTCCATCACATGTAGGGCCCAGTGCAAAAGGAAAATGTGGTGTCTCATTTGAAAGGTGGGGGAAAAGTGCCACTAAAAGTAGCAACGTACTAACCTTTGTCCTTTGTTCAGGGGTCTCTCTGTCAACATGTCATGGTGTCTTTTATTTGTTATTTGCTGTTACGCTCCTTTAAACACACTGATACTTGCTGGTTGTTTGCAGATCCTCAGAGGTTTCCAGGGGCCCTGTGCAGTGACTCAGTGCACAGCTCACCATCTGCGGGACCCCCTTCCCGCCAGTCACTGGGCTGACCTTCTTGGATGGGGACAAAGAATCCACGCTTGCTTTCCCACAGGCCAATGTCTCCAACACCCAGAGATGGGTAATTCCCAGTGGAGGGCATCATCTATGCCAGGACACACTCAGTACCTGAACAGGGTGTCCAGGAGGCTTATCCCACAAAGTCGCCCACTGTGCTGCCATGGCACTGCATGCACCTGCCTGGGTGGGAATAAGGCACGGCAGCAGTAGCTTAGGCAAAGACAGGAAAAGAAAGGATAAGATCTGGCATCCCAGGTGGCAGGAAGAACAGGTATCCAAGGAATCTTCCCAGAGATTCAAGACACCCAGCATGAGCTGAGGCTTTGATCGCTCCCTGTCCCCAACCCACAACAGACTTCACTCACAAAACACAAACTCAAAGATAAAAATACTAATAATTTCAAGGCAGTAATAATAGAATCTCCACCACAACAGCCTCTCAATAATCACAAAGAGCTAAAGATTAGACACCAGGAAATGCTTGCCAACAGACATAGCTAAAAGTAGGAAATTGAAAAGCATTTCTGCTTTCCAAATCTTATGAAAGAACATCTGATTAGTGGAGTCTATCTACTGCAAGAGAGTCAGAGAAGTTAAATTTTTAGGTTTTATCAATGGAGGCTAGAACTAGATAAGGCAAATCCCCATATTTACCTCTTGATAGTCTTAATACCCACAAAGAGCTGGAGATTAGACAGCGTGAACATGTAGTCATCACCACTATGCTTATGGTGCAACCCCAGGGCCTAATTTCCTGCTCTTTATGGGTATTGAAACTATTTTTCAAATCTCCTCTATCATCATTCTCCCATTATTCCTTCTGTGCATCCTTCAGTCCAGCCATGGGTGGTGACTTGCATTTTTCCAAGCAGGCTCCACTTTGGAGTTCCTCTACTTTTGCCAACAATATCCCAGAAATACCTTTTCCTTCATTTGAAATCTGTGGAACTACCATTCATCCTTCACGGCCCAGTTTAAACATCACCCCCTCTGACATTCCCAGTCAGAAGCAATCACCTCCTTCCCTCCATCTTCTTGAACCACTTAGTGTGAAAAACCTATTTATCATGTGTCTTGGTGTTGGCACACCCCCATTAGACTAAGACGTCCATGATGAAAAAATTTTATTGTTCTTTTTATAGCCCCTCTGCCTAGCTCAGGGTCTAACATACACAACAAATGCATGTTGACAAAATGAATCTGTTGAGCAGAGCTAGAATTCTCTCCTATCAGACTTGCTCTTAAAGTGAGGGAAACTCATAAATACTAGTAAAAGTACAAACAGGGTATGAATATTGAATCCATTAGAGCAGCATGAGGTAATTATAGAGCAGAAAAGATAGTTGGTATCTCATAATAAGGGAATAATGTAAAGTATAAAACCTCTCTCGCTCTCTTTCCTCAGAGGAGTCTAGAATATGGAACTCATCAAGCTGAAGTACCAAACAGAAGCAAGTTAAGTGCCTACCTGTTATTTATGTATCTCCCTCTTGTGGTAATTAGAGAGCCTTCATTTACTGTTACAGTAGTCATAATTAGAATTCAATAGAAACAAGGCACTCTTCATTTTTTAAAAAACTGCAATATTCATGTGATTTGAGGTGCATAAATCCAGTTGCAGCTATCTATGTATCCTCAAGGTCCTAGTCATGAATGACACAGACAGGAAGAATATACAGTTGGCCCTTGAACACCACAAGTCTGAACTGCACAGGTCCACTTATAAGTGGATTGTCGATTTTTTGACACAAAGCAGGAAAATACAGTATTCACAGGATGCAAAACCTTGAAACTGTGCCAACTTTTCATTTATATGGTTTCCCCCAAGCCTGCGTATGATGGGATTTGGGTATGACTGGATTCGGGTATGCAGACGGTCCTAGAACCAATCCCTTACAGACACCGAGGGTCAACTGTATATAAAATATTCCAGTAGGTCCTTTCTTCTCAGTGACATCCGGTACTTGATTGTTTTTTCTTTTTCAGTAAAGACAGATATTCCAATGAAGATGCAGGGTGAATGTCAAATATTTTATAATGTGAAGATTCAGATTCTTTAATAGAGCATTTTTCTTTGAATACATTAGATTCTTTCAGTGCCTTAAATACTCTCTTTGGAAATTAGGCCTTTTAGATAGACCATTACATTGGAGTTGCATCTAAAACAGATGGTCCTTTAGAATTGACCATAGGAGTATTGTTGTTTTGGTAATGGTTGAGTCCACCATACGTCATGAAACCATGTATAATCACCTCTGACAATTCAGGGTCTTCTTTCTTTGAATTTATCTAGTGTACTTAAGGTTTTTATTCAAAAGTATTTATTATTGGGTACACATGGACATAAAGATGGGACCAATAGACACTGGGGACTCCAAAAGAAAGGTGGGAGAGAGGGAGGGAGGCAACAGCTGAAAAACTTCCCGTCGGGTACTATGTTCACCGTCTCATCTCTGGGTGATGGAATCAATAGAAGCTCAAGACTTAGGATCACACAATATATCCTTGTAACAAACCTCCACATGTACTCCCTGAATCTAAAATAAAAATGGAAATTGTATACACACACACACATACATATATATATATAGAGAGAGAGAGAGAGAGAGAGAGAGAGAGAGAGGGAGAGGGAGAGAAAGAGAGTCTGTCTGCCATGTTCAATACACTTTTCAGGATACAGATAAAATGAAACATGATCCTGCCTTCAAGGGGCTTACAATCTAGTAATGGAGATAAATGATCTACCTAATAACAATAAAGAAAATGATAAACGACCAAATTCAGTGGTTCTTAAAGTGAGTACAAGTGCTATATGCAGGAGATTTTTAAACATATGTTTCTTTTACCTTAAGATTTAAAAATGATATTTCAAGGCCAGGTGTGGTGGCTCATGCCTGTAATCCCAGCACCTTGGGAGGCCAAGGCATGCAGATCACTTGAGGTCAGGAGTTCGAGACCAGCCTGGCCACCATGGCGAAACCCTGTCTCTACTAAAAATACAAAAATTAGCTGGGTATGGTGGTGGGCACCTGTAATCCCAGCTACTGGGGAGGCTGAGGTGGGAGAATTGCTTGACCCCAGGAGGCAGAGGTTGCAGTGAGCCGAGATTGTGCCACTGCACTCCAGCCTGGATGACAGAGTGAGACTCCATCTCAAAAAATTTTTAAACTGTATTTCAAAAGAGCATCCTAAGTGATTCTGATATGCACATCTCCCCTCTTTAAGTGCCACTGAACTAGGAGGAGTTCAAAAGACGTAAAGATTACTTCCTGGATGCGGGCAGTAAAAATTAGGATGACTTTGAGAAAGAAGTGACAAGTTTAGTACTGGGTAGTTCTGTGACAGAGGAGTGTGATCTCCATTATCTACAGGGATTAGGCAGGTAATATAAATAAGCAAATTAGGTCAATCTAGGTCAAGTTGATGTTAGGGAGTGCTGGGAATTAGGGCAAGTTGGAAAACACTCACCCTTTTTTATGTGGAATAACCACTTCCCAACTCCAGCCAACCATCCCATATAAGAGAAAAAGAATAATAAAGCTGGATCTTCCATTTTCTTAAGAGATACCATACATTTGAATTTTCTGGCAATTAATTTAAAACAGTTTAAAGAACTATGTAGTCCCACAGTGCTCGGGCAAAACCAAACGTGTGCAGATCACATTTGGCCTCTGGACTGTTAGTCATTAACTGAACCCACACTATTTCAGGCTCTGTGTGAGGTGCTAGAATACATACAACAATTTTGTTGCCTGCAAAGTGCTCGGGCAAAACCAAACGTGTGCAGATCACATTTGGCCTCTGGACTGTTAGTCATTAACTGAACCCACACTATTTCAGGCTCTGTGTGAGGTGCTAGAATACATACAACAATTTTGTTGCCTGCAAAGTGCCTACGGTCCAGAGAAAATTAACGAGAAAATGGATGATGACTGTATCATATAGCCAGAGTCTCACAAAACTGTGAGAGTACAAAGAAAAGAAAACTCACTACTGAATGTGAAGAGACCAACAGGACATATTTCCTAGTCCTGACATGATGAAATAAAGAAACAGGCCGAAGCTAGCAAATGCTCCAAAGGCAACCTCTAGTTGCCCTTGCTGCTCATCAGCATCAGACGCTCCCGTCAGCGCCATGACAGTTTACAAATGCCATGGCAACAACCTGAAGTTACTGCCTCTCTTCTACAAATTTCTGAATGACCCACTTTTTAATTTGCATGTAACTAAAAATGGTTATAAATACTACTAGCGAACAGCCCAAACACTGCTACTCTGCATGCACTGCTTACAGGTTACCCTGCTCCATAAGGAGCAGTCACTCTGCTGTACACTGCTGCTTCAGTGAACCTGCTTTCTTCCACTGCCAGCAGAATTCCACTGAATTCTTTCCTGAGCAAAACCAAGAACTCTCCTGGGCTAAGCCCCAGTTTTGGGGCTCAGCTGCCCTGCATCACTGGGTTTATGGAACGCTTCAAAGAGGAAGTGACATGTGAGTTCCATCTACAAGAATGAGTAAACATTTTCCAGGTTAACAGCTAGAAACAGGAACAGGCAAAATGAACGCCATTTATAAGGCTCAGAAATGTGAAAGTACCCCTTTCTAAGAAGAGATCATCAACTCCAGCAGGGCAATATCCTTTTTTTTTTTTTTTTTTTTTTTTTTGAGACGGAGTCTCTCTCTGTTGCCCAGGCTGGAGTGCAGTGGTGTGATCTCGGCTCACTGCAAGCTCCGCCTCCCGGGTTCACGCGGTTCTCCTGCCTCAGCCTCCCGAGTAGCTGGGACTACAGGCGCCTGCCACCATGCCCGGCTAATTTTTGTATTTTTAGTAGAGACGGGGTTTCACCGTGTTAGCCAGGATGGTCTCCATCTCCCGACCTCGTAATCCGCCCACCTCAGCCTCCAAAAGTGCTGGGATTACAGGCATGAGCCACCGCGCCAGGCCTACTTATTCTGTCTTTTTAGTGCATTTTGTCCTAGGCTGAACATTGCAGACCCTCTATAAATAGCTTTGACATGTTGTGAGGTTCAAGAATATGAGATAAATAGTAAATACTTTTCCTTAGTGATCTGTAGGAATTATCATAATCTCTATAAAGCCCAAAACCCTTGATTCACTTAGGCTTACCATGATGTAACAAGGTTCCTCAATTAGGAAGAAAAGAAAGTTTGGAAATCATGAAATTCCCTTTCCCAAAGTCACACGTAGCTAACCTTCAATTGCTCACAGGTTGATTATCTAGTAATAAGAAATTCATATTCTTTGCAGTTCTCTCTTTCCTCTTTGATTTCTTTTTGTCTCATTCCATGATCATATTATCTCCATCAGAAATTCAGGCAGGAGCCAGGTATCCGGCACATCCACTTCGCTACACATTAATAGCTTTGAGACAGAAACTGAGGTATATCAGACTCATTAGTGATTTCCACATTTTCTGATAATTTTAACCATCATATTCTTCTGATCCCCCATTACTATGGATGAATTGAGTCAGCTAAACACTTCAAAGTCCAAGAGGACTGATGCTTCGGACTGCCTTGTTCATAAAGGGATATTGAGTCATAACTCCTTTTGCCACAGAAACTAGGACTTCTAAGCAGAAACGCAATTTCTTCTCTTAGGGTCTAGACAACAGCTACTAGTTCTCATGAGGACCAATACAGCTAAACACTTTCTAAGAGGAATGGATGTGATTTCAAACTATGCTTGTCTTCAAGCAACAGAGTTCAGACATTCATATTATTTTGTGTTATGAGCAAGAAATGGAAACAGGAAAATACATTGCCATGTGATATACTATGGAGAAACAGTAAGGAGTAGTGTAAAAGCAGAAAAGGTGAAAATAATTTTCTACCTCAGCTTTCCAAAGCCTTTAAATCTATCAGGGTTAAGGAAACAAAAGAAAGTATTTCTTTTCCAAACTATCTATTTCTTGGTACATAAATCTCCTTCATTGAAAACATTTTTCTCTCTTTCTATTCCCTCTCCAATCCCCAATTTATATAGTGCATTGAAGTTTTCCTTAACATCATTTACCAAATATATCACAATATACTCTTTCCCTGAGGCAACCATTTCAAGAGACACCTTCCCTCAATCTGGGAATTTCTCAAATAAATCACCCCATTTGGACTTTCCTCCCTCAATACATTTAATGCTGTAAACACATTGTGAAGGTTATAAAAGCTAAAATTCTGCTCTAAAATGTCAACATATTTGAGGTGTAGGCCGAAGGTCCAGAATGACTCCTGAGGGCAAAGTCAATTACCTCTTTGGTTTGTTGAGTCTCCAGAACTATTTTACTAATGTTTTTGTTAAAATAATAATCCTCCCCCACAAGAGAAGACTGTGCCAAGCACTTTTTCCCTTCATGTGGTTTTGGAGGAGAACATTTGCAGGAGAACATACATTTCTGTCTTATTTAAACTTAGATCATTACAAGATTTAAGCGTATCTTGTCCCACAGCCAATACCCTTGGCTATCTGTGTAAATATAAATCAATATTGAAGAATAAGAACTTGTTTGAAACGTAAATTCTCACATTTGAGGCCAGGTTATGTTGTGAAACCAGCATCTCCATATTTTTACTTGTTTCTGTCTAGCAAGCAATAGCCTCTGGACCAAATTTGACTCATGGACTGTTTTATGCAGCCTGTGAGCTAAGAATCATTTTTATATTTTTAAGGATTATAAAATAATAAAAATAAAATGCACAAAGAATAATATCCAAAACTGAAGGTACCAATTTAGGCCTCTAAGCCTAAAATATTTACCATCTGGGTCTTTACAGAAAAAGTAAGCTGACTCTTGATCTAGGCAAATAGACGCCTTCCTGTTGGTTCAGGTCCTTATCAAATTTCCAAGCACAGTTAACTCTATCCATCTTCACTTAGACAACTTATGGGATAAACGATTCACAAAAATAAGAGAAAGCTCTTGCACATTTGATTATGTGATTCATTTTGTGTATTGTCTTGGTTTAGGTTCTCTAAAAAGCATAGAAGCAAACCACAAGCCAAAGATTTAAGTGTAAGAGTTTTATTCGGGAGATAATCCCAGGAAGCACTGATAGGAAAGGAGGAAGTGAGATAGGACAGTGTGATGGTTAATACTGAGTGTCAACTTCATTGTCTTGAAGGATGCAAAGTATTGTTCCTGGGTGTGTCTGTGAGGGTGTTGCCAAATGAGATTAATATTTGAGTCAGTGAACTGGGAGAGGCAGACCTGCCCTTAATCTGGGTGGGCACCATGTAATCAGTTGCCAGCTTGGCTAGGATAAAAGCAGGCAGAGGAACGTGGAAGGACTAGACTGGCTAAGTCTTCTGGCCTCCATCTTTCTCCCATGCTAGATCCTTCCTGACCTCGAACATTAGACTCCAAGTTATTCGGCTTTTGGACTCTTGGATTTACACCAGTGATTCACCAGGGGTTCTCCAGCCTTTGGCCACAGACTGAAGGCTGCACTATTGGCTTCTCTACTTTTGAGTTTTAGGGGATAATGTGAGTCAATTCTCCTTAATAAACGCCCCTCCATGTATACCTCTATCCGGTTAGTCTTGTCCCTTTAGAGAACCCTAACTAACACAGTTAGGGAAGCAGCCACTAAGTGTGTGTGTCACGGCAGGGGGGCGGGGGTGGGGGTGGGGGTGGGGGTTGGTATCAAGCAAATTTTCTATTGTGGGTAAATGAAGTTTAAACCTGCAGGGGAACTCCAGCTGAGAGTTATTCCACATGTGAGGTGGCATCTCAGAGTTATTCCACATGTAAGGTGAGGGAGATAGGGCAGGAACACATCAACTCTCATCAGATGTTGGTTGATGGCTCCTTCCAGAATCATGTACTTTTCCAGTGCTTCTAGCTTGCTGCTCAGCTGAGGCCAGCAGAGTGACCTTCAGTCATCACAGAAAGCCTTCAGTGGATGCTAGTGGCTAGAAGTCAACTGAAGTTATGGTTTGAGGAGATAGGGGTAGCGCATTAACACCTGCTACATTATATTTCTTGTAAATGCCCTACATTTTAAATAAGCTCCAGGCTGTCACTGCTTCTCCAAGGTGGTTGCAATTTCTACAAAACAAAAACTTAAAACAGAAGGGTCAGTGGGAAAAACTAAAGTCTCTAGTTCCACAAATTATATTTTGTCCCCTCCTCATACCATGCATAATAGATGCCCCTTGCCCTTAGTCAAGCACTTTTTTCAATCTAGATTGTAGTTACTGGGCTTTCTTGCCCATTCACAATGAATAATGGGTTTGAATACACCTATGAGTAGCTCATTGAATTCCCTGAGCTCTAGACATACCTCCTGTCCCCCTACATAGCCATAATCTTATCTCTGTATGGTAATCATGGGTATCTATCCTTGTCAGTGTAGTATAGTAACTCACTTCTTGGCCTACTTGTTTACATGTATGAGGAACCCACAATGTTCAAGCTGAAATCACAGCTTTAGGATTACTGGAACCATTAATGTGTCCCGTAGTAGAAATGTCCTCCATTTACTCCCACTGGAGACCAGAACCTGTGGTTTAGTAGAGACTAAATCTGTGGGGATGAGAACCACCAATTCCCCATATAGGTCACTGGGAATAATGGAAATGAAGTCATTCCTTCTTCCATATCTTGCTTTCCAGAACCATGTTCTCTAACTATTGAGGATACAACCCTGTATAATGGACATTAGTTCAAAATATATATCACACAATGAAAGACAATAAGTAGTCCAACCATGAAGGGTATATTCACCAAGATGGCTGAATGTTGCAGTGCTTTAAGAGGCCATTGCAACAATTCCAGCAGGTAGCACTTCCAGAATGGGGTGGTGTATTTTAAGATCCATGGATCCCATAGTGGTAAGGTGCTCATTGTCATACCTTTTTTTCCTGAAAAAATTGGTTGCTTAATCCAATGTGATGCAGGCTTCTGTGATAATAAAACAAACAATAAGCACATAATCACTCTAGGTCCTCAGACAGGGGTGCCAACTAAGGCAATTGAATGCAAGGAAGGCAAACCCATGCCCAGAACCCATATTAATATAAGAAGAAATGAATTTCAGCCCTTCCAGGTGGAAGGGGTCCAAAGTAATCAACTTGCCATCAAGGAGCTAGAAGATTTCCTCAAAGAATGGTAGTACACTGAGAGCTCAGCATTGGTCTAAACTGCTGACATTTTGGAGAGTCTGCAGTGGCAGTTGGATCAGCCTCAGTGAAAAAAAGAGTCCTTGTTGTTGGGCTCAAGGATAACCTCCCTCTCTGTCACCATGGCTACTTTAATCGTGAGTTCATTGTACAAATACTGGTGGCCAAAGACAAAACTTCACTGGCTTCTACTGGGTAAGTCATTGATGTAACTTGGTTGCTTAGGGCCTCCTCTGGTGGGCATCAATAGAAAACACAGAAATTTGCAAATTTTGTGCACAATCCTATAGAACTGACTACACATCTCTTCACTACATCAATTCAAGTTGATAGTCAGGTATACTCTGAAAAACTTTGCACAACGGGAGCATTTTCCCTCATCACTGTCTACTAGGGCCACTCTTGATTGTGGCTGTAGTGCAGCAACAGTTCACACTACAACCCTTCTGTGATCCAGGCCTGGATGCTTCTTCCTCCTCTATCAGTTGGTCATTGTGAACCCCTGGAAGCCATAGGCATGTGAGCTAAAGAAAAGGCATCAGTACAATAGAGGTAGGTGTCATGGGAGCCTCAGGAACCTATTCACTCAGCTGTGCCCTGGGGACCTGCTCAGGCCTAAGTCCTGAGTATACTATTTTCATCATACAATGGATTGCTACTGTGTTCTCCCAACTTTACCTCTTAATAGGTCTGACAATATCCAACTCATCACAATGAGCTTCAATTGTATAATCACTTAATGTCCTCCATGAGGCTGAAGAGCATGCCAGGAACTACATCTCAAACAATGAATACTTTTCTGCTGCAGATGGCATGGCTTTGCTCCAAGGGTCTGTTCTATGACTCTCCTATTGGGGTTTGCCAGAGACCCTGTCACAGATACCTCTAATAACTTGAGATCTGCTGAGTCATATGGCCCAATCAGCTGTACTGAACTTGTACTGAAAACTGATACTGCTGTAGAAACCTCTCTTTACACTGCATTCAAAACTGGTAGCCTTATGAGTCACAGGATAAATGAGTTGGATGTATTCCCAAATGTGGTTGGTGCTATATCCAAAATTTTCATAACAAGTATATGTCTATTTCTTAGTGGTAGGAGGTACAAAGGAAAGTCAATCATAACATGTATCCAGATCCCTGATCCCTAAAAACTTCATCTTTGTGGCAGGCCCCTGCATTTGGTAGGATTTATCTCCCATCCAACAGTGTGCCTGTGTCTTACAAGAGCATCCAGAATGCTTGCCACTCCCTGTTTCCCAGGCCCAATTAACATGATACTGTAATAATAAAATGAATATGATAATATTAAAAATGCCAACAATAATATACCCAAATTTTAATGTACTCTTAGGGAATAGAGTCTAAAAATTAAATTCCCATGAAAGTTAAAACCTCAAGTAATTAAAGTGTCAAATTAAGTTATCTTGCTCTCATGAGTTAGAAGTCCTAAGAAACTGAAGTCCAAATTATTTCTCCCCAATTTCTTCTTTTGGTCAATTCAATTTCAGAGTTCCCAATGCCTGGGTGGAGTTAGGAGTTCTTTAGCAGAGATGTTCTTTAGCACAATGGTTCTTTAGCACAATGGTCTTGCACTGAAATCCAAGTAGTTTCTTTAGGAAACTACGACTTAACTTACAAAGTTAACTTGATGCAATGGCAAGTCTTTATTGCACCTGAACTCTTAAAAGTTTAAGTAGTTAGGCTATGCACTGGTCTTAACATCCACCACATTTAGAAGCCAAGTCAGTCCCTCAAAGAATTTGCTCAAGGTCACATAGCTAACTAGTAAGTGGTAGCACCAATAGGCAAATCCTAGGCAGCTGCCCTGAGAGTCTGTGCTCCTAATCATGGTGCACTCCTCCCTGGCTTCAGTTTTTCTGAGGTACTGGTTAATCTACGCCAGGTATGATCTACGGGCTTCAGCTCATTTGGACTTTAAATTCATTAAGAGGTTAATTTGGGTACTATATATTTGGCACTATATATTCACCATATTTTAAAGGGAAAAATACATTGTCTTTTCCCTCAGAGGATAATGCAGTCTTTTTTGAAAAACAGCAACTACTGTCACCAGATGTTATTTGAGGAAGCTTTCTTTTCCATCTACTATATTTAAAGACTTCTAATTTCCATTTCTCCTTTGAGGTCCTAGATTCTGGCACCCTAAGACTGGACTGAGTACAGGCTCTATCTAGTAATATAGCATTTACATTCTTTTGTGAACAGTCACTTTCAGTGCTGTACCACAGTGGCTTAAAAAAAAATCTAACTCTTAATAAAGAATTCCTGAGACCTAAGAAACAAACTCCAAGGTAATGTTTTCCCTTATTCATAATGAGCTAGCCTAGAGTCAACTGGGAACAAAATGGTGTTTGATCACTTTCGACTCTGAATACCTACTGTATCCCTCTCACATCACTCTCCTCACCCCTTACCCTTAATTCATAATGGAATTTGGGTCAACCAATCTAATTCTGTCTATCTAGGATACACAAAACTCAGATGACTTTCACTTTACAAGCAGTAAATACTGTACTGCTTCCAATGTGTAAAAAGTCTGTATTTAGAAAGGTATTTTTCCCAATATTGGCCTCAGTTACACCCACGTGGCTTATATTCAAGTGATAGTCTACACTCTGAGGACATCTAAGCCTATTAAAAACATCCCCTGACATCAGCAGCTGCTGACAGAAAGAATGACATGTACACTTCCTGTGGGAAGCTCCACTTCTGGAGATGAAAGGTCTGGGCTATAATTGCCCAGTTTCTCTAACCAATATTGTTAGTTATAGTTAAGTCAGCCCATCTTCACTCCTCCAAGAGAGGTGTCTCCACCAAGGGAGGAGATCCTCCACATGGAAGGAAAGTCTATAATTAGAGAATAAACATTTTCTCCTATAAATGACTAGGAAGATTCCTGCACATAATCTTAGAAAATAAAGTTTTGCTTTTGCTTGAAGACTTAAAGACCATGACATGAAAAAAAGAGTCCTCATGCTCAAAAATAAGTAAGTGAAAACACAGATTAGTTTTAGAATCTATGTGAAGTAGTAGTATATCTTGTCTCTAAATCATACATACATTCCACCTCTGAGGGCTATTATGAATTCAATCAATTTTTAAGGAAGTCAAAGCAAAGGAGAAGAAATAAAAGGACAATAGTTAGGTCTCCTTTCTTTCTTCCAAACAGGCAAGGTCCTGGAAATAACTGATGAAGAAAAGCTTCTGCTGATGAATCCTAAGATGACATTCATGATCAAACATACTTCCTCAGCATATGAGAATTGCCAACTCCCTCATCCTTTCACTGCTGAAACCACCTTTGCAAAGATTATGATAGTGAGAGGAATCTAGCATGGCTGACTTCATCTTGCTTCTGGCCTTATAGGCTGGCCGTCCTCACCCGTTCCTGGGTATAGATCAGGCTAGCCATGAGAATAATTTAGTTTATAGTTTAACTTTAAAGCAAGGATGGTAATAGTCCTTCCCAAAACTTAACCCCCTTTGTAAAACTAATGAAAGCCTACAAGATTGGGATTATGAGAGGGGCTTGAATTCTGCTAAGATGCAGGCATAGTTAAACTATTACCAGCCATCGTTCAGGAGGTCACAAGACTTGAAACTTCCCCAGTTACTCCTGTAGGTAGCATCCCTATCGCAGAATCTCAGATTGACATTTTGAGATGTCTTTGTAGACTTTTGCATTTCTGGTGACTGACTGACTCCACCCAGACCCACAACTCATGACTCAAGTGGTCCTGTGGTCCCCACCCAGAGGCTGACTCAGCACAAAAGGACCATTTTTCCATACCCCTGTGATTTCATCCCCAACCAGTGAACATTCCTCATTCCCTAGCCCCCTGCCCACCAGGCTATCCTTAAAAAACCCTAACCTTTGAGCTTTCAGGGGAGACTGATGTGAGTGATAACTCTAGTTTCCACACATGGCCAGCCTCATGTTAATTAAACAGTTTCTTTACTATAATTCCATGGTCTCAGTGAACTGGTTTTGTCTATGCAGTGGGCAGGAAGAACTTGTCAGGTGATTATATAGCCCCTTTTGTTGCATAGAAAGTGAAGATATTGATGTTTTCTCTACCTTATCTCATGAGGCTGAGTAAAACTCAAAGCAAAGTAAGGAAGGGCTTTGTAAAGTGTAAAATGAGCCGCACATGTTCACTGACATCCCTCTTTCCCAGGTAAGGGGAAAGTTTGTTTTCTTCATTAGTTGCTTAGTTTGGGTCAGTGTTACTTAATTTCAGGCTGTGCTTACCCATCTGCCCAACCCAGCAAGAATTTCCAATTCATTTCCAAATATAAAGCATTTTGGCCACTGTGATTTCCTACAGTGGATCCTAAACCAGATTTTTCTAATTCTGCCTCTTTTTCTCTTTGCTTGAAGCAGATTTAAGTCTGGATTATCTGTTTGGGTGGCGTCTATGCACAGTTTTGGCTATATTTTTTTTTTAATCTCATTGGCCATCATTTCAATTTTTCTATTTGTCCCTTTCCTTCACATATAAAAGGCAGTAAAAATAGTAGAAAAGGTAACTACAACTTATTGAGCATTTACCACATGCCAGACATTATGCTAAACACTCTATATAAATTTAATCCTCACAACAGTTCTAAGGGAAGCAAAATTTCTATCTGATAGAGGAGATAATTATGAAAAATTATCAATAATGAGTGAATTGCACATGTACATGTATGTACTCACACAAAAAAAAAATTACTAAGGTTTATGGTAGGTATGCAGAGTCCTTGCAAAGAGTCACTAGTACTTCTTTTGTGGAATCCTTTCTTTGTCCCAGGAAAAGCCTCACAAGCTCATAGGCTAAGTTCACATGGCCATCTGATCAGCTTCCTTACTTGGACTAAAAATGATGTCTCACTAAATCCTTGTAATGAGTCCACATTATAGGAATTATCCTTCTCATGTTGTGCATGGGGAAAAATTATTTTATAAGCTGGCTAAGTGTGAGCCCATTACTCTAAGAAAACAACACAATTCCTCTTGAGGAAACAAATCATTCTTTTATTTGAGAGGCCATGTTTATGAAATGTATAGCTATAGCCTAGTCTGGATTAAGAACAAAAAGAGAAAATAATAAATGCTCTTGTTCTGCCTAAGAAGGTAGTAGATATTTCTTCAAAGAGTGAAAGGAAATTTGTGTTCAGTTTTGATTTGAAATGCCCATCAGTGATAGACTGGATGAAGAAAATATAATACATATACACCATGGAATACTACACAGCCATAAAAAGGAATGAGATCATGTCCTTTGCAGGGACATGGAGCTGGAAGCTGTTATCTTCAGTGCAAACAAACACAGGAACAGAAAACCAAACACTGCATGTTCTCCCTTATAAGTGGGAGCTGGATGATGAGAACACACAGACACGGTAGTTGGGGAACACACACTGGAGCCTCTCAGTGGGTGTGGGAGGAGGGAGACCACCAGGAAGAATAGCTAATGGATGCTGGGCTTAATACGTAGGTGATGGGTTGATCTGTACAGCAAACCACCATGGCATATGTTTACCTATGTAACAAACCTGCATATCCTGCACATGTACCCCGACACTTCAAAGTTAAAGAAAAAAATTTATTTGATTTGTTATGGGCTGTTTGGTTTGGTGGGTTAGGAGTACAGGTCTTAGAGAAGCAAAAAGCCAGGAATGGGTCCTCAGGGAAGGATGCACCCCCAGAGACAAGGAAGCAGATGGTACAGAAAAAAGTTTTCAGTGATTATTTCTTGTGGAAAGGAATAATTGATAAACTGGTGAAACAATGAACATTGATTTTCACATACAGATGCCTCCAATTATGCTTGAAAATCCCCCTCAGTTTTCCACATACATCGAGTAAAAGAAGTGTGTCACATACACCAATTCTTGTTTTAGTCGTATCTTGTAGGCATGATAATGAGTTGAAGAAAATCAAAATATTTTACCCCAAAATACATTTCTTTGACATATTTTAAAATGACTGCCACAGGGCCAGCAGACTAAATTGGCCCTGAAATTTTGTGGGGGAAATTTGCATCTGTAAAGAATCTCCATTAATGCAACCAAGACTTCCCTTTCTAGGCCTTTCCCAGATTGAGAATAGATTAACTGAGAGTCTGACATCTTTAAAGTTCTGGAAAAAAAAAAAAAAAATCATTTATTCTCTCTGAGGGCTGCTACCTGTGAGATTTTACGTACATAACAAGGCCACCTTTGCTAGCCAGGCCTCTTTCTTTCTCCATTCCATAACCTGTCTTACCACTGTTCGTGGCCATTCTCTGAGCCTCCATTCTTTCTGTAACCTGAAAATGGTATATAAGCTCTGTACTTCATTGGGAGTTGGGTTCTTCATTCTGAAGGCTTGTGTATACATGTTGCCTGGACCAGCAACCTCAGCTGCCCTACCTGGCATAGATCGTGATATAGCAGGGCTCTTTCTGCTCCACCCCCAGGCAGATTTCTGGGCATTCAGAGCACCCACTCAGCTAGATCAACAGCCTGACATGCTCCACCCATCCTGTGCCAAGATCCTGGTTCAGAGAAGCCATCTCTGCTTCATGCCTAGGCAGATCTCCAGGCATTTAGAGCACCCACTCATCTGATTCAGCAGCCCATGCCACTTCACTCTTTCTGGACATAGATCATGGTGCAATGAGACCCTCTCCACAGCAGCCCAGGCAGATCTGCAGGCATCCAGAACATCCACTCACCTGGATAAGCAGCCCAAGCTGACCCACCCTTCCTGTGCTGAGATACAGGTGCAAGAGGGCCCTCACCAATACACATTCAGGCAGATCTCCAGGCATTGAGAGTGTTTGCTTTCCTGGGTCAGCAGCCTAAGTCACCCCGCCCTTCCTGTGCACAGATCTTGTTTTGGGGGCACCTCTCCACTCCATGTGCAGGCAGATTTCCAAGCTTTTCCCACTCACCTAAATCAGCTGCCTGACCCACCCCACCCTTCCTGTGCAGAGATCCTGGCACAGAGAGGCCCTGTCTGGTCAACGCCAAGGCAGATCTTCAGGCATTCAGAGCACCAGCTCTCCTGGATAAGGAGCCTAAGCCACCACACCCTTCCTGTGCAGAGATCCTAGTGAAAGAGGGCCCTTGATGCTACTTATGTAGGCAGATCTGCAGGGATTCAGGTCACTTGCTTGCCTTGTTCAGCAGCCTGAGTTACCCACCTCTTCTGTGCAAAGATCTTGGTATAGGAGATCCCCTGGGCTCCACACCCAGGCAGATCTACAGCATCTGGAGCACCTACTCACCTGGATGAGTTTAGGCTGCCCCCAATCCCTGTGCAGAGAACTTGGGACTGAGGGGAGTTTCCCAGTTCCATGCCTAGGCACACCTCAGGGCTCTTGGTGGCCACCCACTGGATTCTTCCTCAGTGCTGTTGCTTGTGCCTGCCATTGGCAGACCTGTAGGTGAGACTGTGCAGTCTTGTCCCACCATCTTGCCCCCACACCCCCTTTACCCAACATACCAGGGAGCTTAGAGCATTGTGCACTCCATGAACCAGCCCATTGCCTGAGGCAATAGAGAGATTCTCCTGGTAATCAAGGATCAAACATATACCCAGCCATGTTGGCTGCAGCCAGCTTTTACCCATAAGCATCATCTACCAGCTTGTAGCTTGAACCACTTAGCCCAATATAAAACCTGCCAAAGGAAATACAAAGAGATATAAAAGCAAAGCCAAAAGACTCTACCCAATAAAAGTAGGGGAAAGGGAAAGATAAGACACAGTAATAGTATAGGGGAAAAAAGAAGAAAAAATCTTACCTACATGAAAATAATTACAAGAATTAGAATTGTCATGTCTCCAAATGTGAAAGAACTGGTGCAAGAATTCTGACATCATGAAGAATCTGAATATAATGACACCATCAAAAAAAAAAAATCACACTAGCTCTCCAGCAGTGGTCCCTAAACAAAAAGGAAACTCAGAAAAGACAAAGAATTCAAAGCTTGGATTGCAGGAAAGCTCAATGAGGTTCAAAACAATATTGAAAATCAA
The DNA here is from genome assembly GCF_028885625.2 of Pongo pygmaeus. Taxonomy (NCBI): domain Eukaryota; kingdom Metazoa; phylum Chordata; class Mammalia; order Primates; family Hominidae; genus Pongo; species Pongo pygmaeus. The sequence continues at coordinate 50,322,335 of NC_072386.2, read as the reverse complement.
TACAAAGAAACTTCTAAAGCAATCCAAGAAATGAAGAAAGAGATAAGCATCCTAAAAAGAAATTAATCAGAGGTCTGGAATTGAAAAACTCAAATAATTTCAAAATATAACTGTAATATTTATCAATAGACTGAGCCAAGAAGAAAGAATCTCAGGGCTTGAACACAGGGGTTTTTTTTTAAACTAACTAAATCAGAAAAAAAAATTTTTTTAACAAGAAAATCTTCACAAAATATAGGATTAAGAAAAGCAAACAAACCTATGAATTATTAGCATTCCTGAGAGAGAAGGGGGAAAAGTCAACAACCTGAAAAACATATTTAATAAAACAATTCAAGAAAATGTTCTTAATCTTTCAAGAGAAGTAAATATCCAGATACAAGAAATCCAGAGAACACCTATGAGATACTATACAAAATGAACATCACAAGGCATATTGTCACCACAGTGTCCAGTGTCAATGCTAAAGAGAAAATCTTAAACGCAGCTGGAGAAAAAGATCAGATCACACACAAAGAGAACCCCATCAGGCTACCAGCAGACTTCTCAGCAGAAACTTTACAAGCCAGGAGATTTGGGGGGCCTATATTCAGCATTCTTTAAAAGAGGAAATTCCAACCAAGAATTTTATATCCTGCCAAATTAAGCTTCATAGGTGAAGGAGAAATAAAATCTTTTCCAGACAAGCAAGGATGAGGGGAATTTGTTACCACTAGACCAGCCTTACATGACATTTTTAAGGGAGTTCTAAACATAGAAACAAAAGAAAAAATACCTGCTACTAAAAAACACATTTAAGTATATAGCTCACTTACCCTATAAAGCAACTACAAAATGGAAACTACAAAGTGATCAGCTAACAACTTCACAGTAGGATCAAAACCCCACATATCAATATTAACCTGGAATGTAAATTGTCTAAAAGCCCCATTGAAAAAGCAGTTGAAAGCTAGATTAAAAAAAATAAGACCCATCCATCTGCTATCTTCAAGAGACCCATCTCACATGTAATAACACCCATAGGCTCAAAGTAAAGGGTTGAAGAAGGACCTATCACACAACAGAAAACAAAGAGCATGAAGTCACTATTTTTATACTAGATAAAACAGACTTTGAACCACAACTGTAAAAAAAAAGGACAAAGGGCATTACATAATAAAACATTCAACTCAACAAGACTTAATTATCCTAAATATATATGTACCCAACATTAGAGAACCTACATTCATAAAACAACTAATTCTAGATCTTTGAAAAGACTTAGCCACACAATAGTAGTGGGGAACTTCAACACCCCACTGACAGTGTTAGATAGATCATCAAGGCACAAAACTAATGAAGAAATTCTGGACTTAAATCAACATGTGATCAGTTGGACCTAATAGACATCCACAGAATACTCCATCCATCAACCATAGAATACACACTCTTCTCATACACACAAGGACAATACTCCAAGATAGGCCACATGCTTGGCCATAAAGCCAGTTTCAACAAATTCAAAAAAATCAAAATCATACCTCTCTAAGTCATTAGGCAAAGCCAGCATCACCTGGCAAAGACACAACAAGAAAGAAAAATGACAGGCCAATATCTCTGACGAATGTAGATGAAAAAATTCTCAACAAAATACTAGCAAACCAAATCCAGCAGCACATCAAATAGTTAATTTAACACAATCAAGTAGGCTTCATTCCTGGAATGCAAGGTTAGTTTAATGTACTCAAATCAATAAATATGATTCACCACATAAACCGAATTTAAGACAAAAATTATATCATCTCAATAGATGTAGAAAAATCCAACATTCCTTCATGACACAAACCCTCAAAAAACTAGGCATCAAAGGAACACAGTTGAAAATAATAAGAGCCATGTATGACAAACCCACAGAAAACATCATACTGAATGAGCAAAAGCTGGAAGCATTCCCCTTGAGGCCTGGAACAAGACAAGGATGCTCACTCTCACCACTCCTATTCAACATAGTACTGGAAGTCCTAGCTAGAGCAATCAGGCACAAGAAAAAAATAAAAAGAACCCAAATAGGAAAAGAAGAAATCAAACTATCTCTCTTTGCTAATGATAATTCTATACCTAGAAAACCCAAAAGACTTCACCAAAAGGCTCCTGGCACTGATAAACTACTTCAGTAAAGCTTTGGTATGCAAAATCAATGTACAGAAATTAGTAGCAGACAGAGGAGATAGAACAATATTGCCAAACAGAAACTTCCAGAGATCATTCCCTCACCCCAACAGGAATAACAAATTGAACAACTTGTCACACCAAAAAAGCACTTCTTGAGAACCCAAAATCAGATGAGGAATACAGTACCTGGTTTTAATATCACATTAGAGAAAGAGGTGCTGAAAAAGGTAGGAAAGACAGTCTTGAATTGCCTACAGTACCACTCCTCCATGCCCCAGCAGTGGCTGCGTGGTCCATAAAGAGAATCTGTGTGCTTGGAGGAGGAAGAGTACAGTGATTGTGGAAGGTTGCATTGGAACTCGGTGCTACCCTTTCACAGCAGAAAGCAACATGGGGTGGCACTCATCCATTGCCCACAGAGGGAGAAATGAGATGAGCCTCAGCCAGAGGCAAATAATCTATCCTAGTCATCAGAATCTGAGTTCCAGCAGGCCCCAACCACCAATGGCTAAAATTCTCTGAGGTCCTAAATAAACTTGAAAGGTAGTCTAGTCCACAAGGACTGCAATTCCTAGTGCTGGGCTGGGCTCAGAGCCAGTGGACTTGAGGTGCATGGGACCTAGTAAGACAATAGCCAGGGCAATCATCAGAGTGCTTGTGTCACCATCCCCCAAATCCAGGCAGCACAGCTCACAGCTTTGAGAGATGCTCCTTCCTTTGGCTTCAAGAGAGGAGATAGGAGAGTAAAGAAGACTTTGTCTTGTAACATTGATATCAGCTCAGCCGCAGTAGAATAGGACATGAGGCAGATTCCTGAGGCCCCCACTCCAGGCCTTAGCTCCAAGATGACATTTCTTAGACACCCTCTGGGCCAGAAGAGAACCTCCTTCCTTGAGAGAAAGAACCCAGTCCTGGCAGGATTCATTACCTGCTGAATAAAGAGCCCTGGGCCCCTGAATAATCAGCAGTGGTAGACAGGCAGTACTTGTTGTGGGCCTTGGATGACACTGAAAGTTGTGCTGGCTTCAGGTGTGACCCAGCACATTCCCAGCTATGGTAAAAATGGGGAAGGGCTCCTGCTTGAAAAAAGGAGCGAGAAGAGTAAAGGCAGCTGTCTTGCAGCTTAGGTACCAGCTCAGCCACAGTGAGGAAGACAACCAAGTAGGTTCTGGGGTTCCCCATTCCAGGCCCAAGCTCCTGGACAGCATTTCTGGACCTGTTCATAGCCAGAGGAAACCCCCAGCCTTAAAGGGAGAGACCCAGGCCTGGCAGCATTCATCACAAGCTGACTGAAGAGATTTTGGGCCATGAAAGAACACTGGCAGTAGTCAGGAAATATTCTCCATAGGCCTAGGGCAGCAGTGGCCACAAAGATACTCCTCTGCTTGAGGAAGCGGGAGGGAAGAATGGGAAAGACTTTGTCTTGCGGCTTGGATACCAGCTCAGCTGCAGTAGAATAGAGCACTAGGTAGATACCTAAGGTTCCTGACTCCAAGACCTAGCTCTGGGATGGCATCCCTAGACTTGTCCTGGTCCAGGAGTAACTCAGCACCCTGAAGGAAAGGATAGAAGCCTGGATGGATTTTCTACCTGCCGACTACAGAGCCCTTTGGCCTTGAGCCAGGAAGTGGTCACTGAAGGCCTTGGTTGAGACCTTGGCTTCAGGTGTGACCCAGTGCAGTCTCAGTGGTAGTGGCCACAGAAGTGCTTGTCTCACCCCACTTGCAGACTCATATAGGTACTACTTTGGTCATCTTGGCTAAGAGCCAAGAAATTCCTAGATTACCAGGCAGAGACTCTTTTTCTCTTCCATTATTTTCTCTAAAACAAATGGGAGTCTCTCTGTCCTGAGCTGCCTGGAGTTGGGGAAGAGGTGAAACAAGACCACCAAGCTGGTGCCTCTATGAGTCTGCAAGAGTCACAGTGTTACTGGGCTTGGGGCGTCCCCTAGTGCACATATGGCTATCGTGGCAAGACTTAGATCACAACACCAAAGTCCCTTTGAATATTTGGAAAGCCTTCCCAGGAAGGACAAATACAAACTAGCCCAGACTGCAATGACTACAATAAGTACCTAAATCTTCAATACCCAGACACTGATTAACATTTCCAAATATCAAGACCATCCAGGAAAACATGACCTTACCACATGAACTAAATAAGTCACCAGTGACCAATCCCAGAGAGAGATATATGCAACCTTTCAGACAGAGAATTCAGAATAGCTGTTTTGAGGAAGTTCAATGAAATTCAAGACACTGCAGAGAAGGAATTCAGAATCCTATCAGATAAATTTAATGAAGAGGTTCAAATAATTTTCATAAGTCAAGCAGAAATTCTGAAGTTAAAAAATTCAATTGACATACTGAAGAATGCAACAAAGTCTTTCAGTATCATAGTTGCTCAAGCGGAAGAAATAATTAACGAGTTTGAAGATAGGCTATTTGAAAATACACAGTCAGAGGAGACACAAAAGGAAAGAATAAAAAGGAATGAAGCACGCCTACAAAATCTAGAAAATAGCCTCAAAAGGGCAAATCTAAAAATTTTTGGCCTTCAACAGAAAATAGATCAGGGTAGAAAGCTGATTCAAAGGAATATTAATGGAGAACTTTTCAAATCTAGAGGAAGGTGTTAATGTTCAACTACAAAAAGGTTATAGAATACCAAGCAGATTTAACCCAAATAAGACTACCTCAAGACATTTAATAATCAAATTCCCAAAGGTCAAGGATAAAGAAAGAATTCTAAAAGCAGCAAGAGAAAAGTAACAAACAACATACAACAGAGCTTCAATACATCTGAAAGCAAACTTCTCAGTAGAAACTTTACAGGGCAGGAGAGAGGGGCATGACATATTTAAAGTGCTGAAGGGAAAAAACTTTTATCCTAGAATAGTGTATCAGCAAAAACATCCTTGAAGCATGAAGGAGAAATAAAGACTCTCAGATAAACAAAAGTTGATTTTGTCAACATCAGACCTGTCCTACAAGAAATAGTAAAGGGAATTCTTCCATCTGAAAGAAAAGAACATTAATGTGCAATAAGAAACCACCAGAAGGTACACAACCCACTAGTAAAAGTAAGTATACAGACAAACAAAGAATGTTATACTACTAATTGTGGTATATAAACTACTCATATGTTGTGTAGAAAGACTAAAGAATGAACCTATCAAAAATAACTACAATGACTTTTCAAAACAGACATTATAACAAGGTACAAATAGAAACAAAAAAAAGTTAGAGTGGAGGGAGGGTAAAGATAAAGTGAAAATGTATTTTTATTAGTTTTCTCTTTACTTTGGTTTTGCAATCAGTGTTAAGTTGTCATGAGTTCAAAATAATGGGTTACAAGATGTTTGCAAACCTCACTGTAATCTCAAATCAAAAAACAGAACACATACAAAAATAAAAATCAAAAGCAACAAAGTAACTCATACCAACAGAAAAAATCACCTTCACTAAAAGGAAAACACAAAGGAGGGAAAGAAGAAAAGGCCACAACACAACCAGAAACCAAATAACAATAGCTGGAGTAAGGCCTCACCTATCATTAATAACACTGAATGTAAATGGACTAAACTCTCCAATCAAAAGACAGTAGCTGAACGGATTTAAAAAAAAAGACCCAATGATCTGTTGCCTACATAAAACATGCTTTAGAGGATGGGGCTAAGATGGCCAACTAGAAGCAGCAGCAATCAGAGACTTCCATCAAAAAGAATCATAAATAGTGTGTGAATCCTGCACCAACAATCAAGGTATCCAGCTTCTCTCATCAGAAATGACTAGGAGGCTGGCATGATCCACAAAGAAGGAGGAAGAGCAGTGTGGTGCAGCAGTCCACCTCAGAGCCACATGGATCACAGGAGCCCCCATGCTGTGTGTGCTACCCACCCACGGAAATCACGCTTTTTCCATGGAACTGTGCAACCCATGGATCAGAAGATCCCACTCATGAACCCAGGCCACAGCAGCCAGCAGGGAAAGACAGCAGCCAGCACTGGGACTTATAACTGCCTAACACGCTAAGCTCCCTAGGTGTGGGAAGAGGAGCATCCGTTTCTGTAGCTCCAGACCACGCTTTTCCCCTGCTGGAGCCAGAAAGGCTGGATAGCTTAATCCCAAGAGATATCCCCCACAGCCCAACATAGCAGCTGTGGCAGACTGTGGCCAGAGAGCCTCTTTAGGCCTGACCTTGACCTATGCTTCCTCACTGGGTGGGGCCTCCCTGCAGGAACTCCAACAACTCCAGCCAGAGGTTCAGGAACAGAACCCTGATCTCCCTGGACCTGAACCCCTAGGGGGAGGAGTGTCCACAGACTCTGTGGGCCAGCAGACTTAGCCTTTCCTCCTAGTAGTTCTGAGGAATTTGGGCAGCCCAGACAAGTGGGCTTCTCCCCAGCAAAGTACACTCCCTCCACCAAGGTATAGTCAAAGTGCTTTGTTAAACAGATCCTATTCCCTGTGCCACCCAACTGGGTGAGGCCCTCCAACAGATGCTGTCAGACACCCTCTACAGGAGCAATCCTACTGACATCAGCTTGGTGCTCCTGAGGTCAGAGATCCCAAAAGAAGGAGCAGGCACCCATCTTTGCTGTTCTCCAGCCTCCTTGAGTGACAACATGATTGCAGACAACATGATTCTATAATTAGAAAACGCCATCATTTCATCCCCAAAACTCCTTAAGCTGATAAGCAACTTCAGCAAAGTCTCAGGATACAAAATCGATGTGCAAAAATCACAAGCATTCCTTTACACCAACAATAGACAAGCAGAGACCCAAATCATGTATGAACTTACATTCACAATTGCTGCAAAGAGAATAAAATACCTAGTAATACAGCTAACAAGGGATGTGAAGGATCTCTTCAAGGAGAACTACAAACCACTCCTCAAGGAAATAAGAGAAGACACAAATGGAAAAACATTCCATCCTCATAGATAGGAAGAATCAATATCATGAAAATGGCCATACTGCCCAAAGCAATTTATAGATTCAAATCTATTCCTATCAAACTACTATTGACATTCTTCACATAATTAGAAAAAACTACTTTAAATTTCATATGGAATCAAAGAACACCCTGCATAGCCAAGACAATCCTAAGCGAAAAGAACAAAGCTGGAAGCATCATGCTACCTGACTTCAAACTATACTACAAGGCTACACTAACCAAAACAGCATGGTACTGGTACTAAAACAAACATATAGGCCATTGGAACAGAACAGAGGTCTCAGAAACACCACCACACATCTACAACCATCTTATCTTTCACAATCCTGACAAAAACAAGCAATGAGGACAGTATTGTCTATTCAATAAATGGTGCTGGGAAACTGGCTAGCCATATGCAGAAAACTGAAACTGGACCCCTTCTGTACACCTTATACAAAAATTAACTCAAGATGGATTAAAGACTTAAATATAAAATGCAAAACCATAAAAACCCTAGAAGAAAACCTAGGCAATACCATTCAGGACATAGGCATGGGCAAAGACTTCATGATAAAAAACACAAAAAGCAATTGCAACAAAAGCCAAAATTGACAAATGGGATCTAATTAAACTAAAGAGCTTCGGCACAGCAAAAGATACAATCATCAGAGGGAACAGGCAACCTGCAGAATGGAAGAAAATTTTTGCAGTCTACCCATCTGACAAAGGTCTAATATCCAGAATTTATAAGGAACTTAAATTTATAAGAAAAAAAACACACAATCCCATCAAAAAGCAGGCCAAAGACATAGACTCTTTTCAAAAGATGACACTTACATGGGCAACAAAAATGAAAAAAAGCTCAACATCACTGCTCATTGGATAAATGCAAATCAAAGCCACAATGAGAAACCATCTCACCCCAATCAGAATGGCAATTATTAAAAAGTCAAGAAACAATAGATGCTGGTGAGGCTGTGGAGAAATAGGAATACTTTCACACTGTTGGTGGGAATGTAAATTAGTTCAACCATTGTGGAAGACAGCATGGTGATACCTCAAGTATCTAGAACCAGAAATACCATTTGACCCAGTAATCCCGTTACTGGGTATATATCCAAAGGAATATAAATTATTCTACTATAAAGACACATGCACATGTATGTTTATTGCAGCACTATTTACAATAGCAAAGACTTGGAACCAACTGAAATGTCCATCAATGATAGATTGGATAAAGAAAATGTGGTACATATACACCACGGAATACTGGGCAGTCATAAAAAGGAATGAGATTATGTCCTTTGCAGGGACATGGATGAAGCTGAAAACCATCACCCTCTGCAAACTAACACAGGAACAGAAAACCAAACACCACATGTGCTCACTCATAAGTGGGAGTTGAACAATAAGAACACATGGACACAGGGAACAATACACACGAGGACCTGTTGGGAGCTGAGGGGTGAGGGGAGGGAAATTAGAGGATGGATCAATAGGTGCAGCAAGCCACCATGGCACATGTATACCTATGTAACAAACCTGCAAGTCTACACATGTATCCCGGAAGTTAAAGTAAAATTAAAAAATAAAAAGAAAGAAACACACTTCACCTATAAAGACACACACAGACTGAAAATAAAGGAATAAAAAAGGTATTCCATGCAAATAGAAACCAAAAAGAGCAGGAGTAGCTACACTTGTATCAGACAAAATTGATTTCAAGACAAAAACTATAAAAAGAGACAAAGAAGGTCACTATATAATAACAAAGGGATCAATTTAACAAGAGGATATAACAATTTTAAATATATATGCATTCATTAGCAAGGCGTGGTGGTGCATGCCTGTATTCCCAGCTACTTGGGAGGCTGAGATGGGAGGGTCATTTGAGCCTGGGAGACAGAGGTTGCAGTGGGCTGAGATCATGCCACTTCACTCCAACCTGGGCGACAGAGTGAGACGCTATCTCAAAAAAAAGTATATATATACACACACACACATACAGATATACATATGTGTATGTATATGTATATACACACATATATACATAAGTATGTATGTGTGTGTGTGTGTATATATATATGCATTCAACATGGGAGCACACAGATGTATAGAGGAAATATTATTATAACTAAAGAGAGAGACCTTAATGCAATAATAGCTCAAAACTTCAACACTCCACTTTCAGCATTGGACAGATCCAGACAAAAAAATCAGGAAAGAAACATTCGACTTAATCTGCACTACAGACAAAATTAACCTAATATATTTGCAGAACATTTCATCTAATGGTCGCAGAACGCATATTCTTCTCAGCACATGGATCATTCCCAAGGACAGATCACATGTTAGCCCACAATACAAGTCTTAATTCAAAAAGAAGAGGAATTATATAAAGTATCTTCTCTGACCACAATGGAATAAAACTAAAAATCTCTAAGAACAGGAATTTTGGAAACATGCAAACACATGGAAATTAAACAATATGCTCCTGAATTATCACTGGGTTGCTGAAGAAATTAAAAAGGAGATTTTAAAGTTTCTTAAAACAAATAAAACTGGAAATACAACATACTAAAACCTATATATAGGATATAATAATAGCAGTACTGGGGAAAGTTTAAAAATTTATAGCAATAAATGCCTACATCAAAAAAAATAGAAAAACTTCAAATAAACAACCTATTGATGACACACCTTAAAGCACTAGAAAAGCAAGAGCAACATAAAATTGGTAGAAAAGATAATGTCAGAGCAGAAATAAATGAAATTGAAAATTTAAAGTACAAAAGATCAACAAAATAAGATGTTTTTTGAAAAGATAAACAAAAGTAACAAACCTTCAGCCAGACTACCAAAAAAAAAAAGAGAAGATCCAAATGAATAAAATCAGATATGAAAATGGAAACATTATAACCAATAACAGAAATCCAGAGGATCATTAGAGGCTATGATGAGCAGCTATATCCCAATAAATTGGAAAACTCAGAAGAAATGACTAAGTTCCTAGACACTACAAGTTATCAAAATTGAACAATGAAGAAATTCAAAACCTGAATAGATCAACAACAAGTAATGAGATCAAAGCTGCAATAAATAGTCTCCCAGGAAAAAGAAGCTGAGGACCCAATGGCTTCACTGCTGAATTTCATCAAACATTTAAGAGAACTAATATCAATTCTACTCAAACTATTCCCAAAAGTAGAGCAGGGAATACTTCCAAGCTCACTCTATGAGACCAATATTACCCTGATACCAAAACCAGACAAAGATACATCAAAAAAAGAAAACTACAGGCCAATATCCCTGACGGGTATTGATGCTGAAACCGTCAACAATATACTAGCAAATTGAATTCAATAACACTTAAGAAGAGCATTCATCATGACCAAGTCGAATTTATCCTAGGGATGCAGGGATGGTTCAACATATGCAAATCAGTCAATGTGATACACCATATCAACAGAATAAAGGACATAAACCATATGATCATTTCATAGGGTTCATATCAAAAAGTATTTGATAAAATTTAACACCCCTTCATGAAAAAAAAAAACCTTCAAAAAACTGGATACAGAAGGAACATACCTGAGCACAATAAAAGCCATATATGAACAACCCACAGCTACTAGCATGCTGAACAGCAAAAAACTGAAAGCCTTTGACCTAAGACCTGGAACACAACAAGGATTTCCACTTTCAGCACTGTTATTAAACATAGTAATAGAAGTCCTAGCTAGAGCAATTAGACAAGAGAAAGAAATAAAGGGCATGCAAATTGGAAAGGAAGAAGTCAAATTATCCTTGTCTGCAGATGATATTATCCTATATTTGGAAAAACCTAAAGACTCCATCAATGGACTATGAGAACTGATAAATTTAGTAAAGTTGCAGGATACAAAATCAACATACAAAAATCAGTAGTAGCATTTCTATATGCCAACAATGAACAATCTGAAAAAGAATTCAAGAAAGTAATCACATTTGCAATAGTAACACATAAAATTAAATGTCTAGAATTAACCAAAGAAATGAAAGCCCTCTACAATGAAAACTATAAAACATTGATGAAAGAAATTGAAGAGGACAGAAAAAAATGGAAATATATTCCATGCTCATGGATTTGAAGAATCGATATTGTTAAAATGTCCATACTATCCAAAGCAATCCACAGATTGAATGTAATCCCAACCAAAATACCAATAACAGTCTTCACAGAAATAGAAAAAACAACCTAAAATTTATATGGAACCACAAGAGACTGAGAATAGCCAAAGCTATCATGGTCAAAAAGAAAACAACTGGAGGAATCACATTACCTGACTTCAACTTACACTACAGAGCTATGGTAACCAAAACAACATTATACTGGCATAAAAACAAACAAATAGACAAATAGAATAGAACAGAGGACCCAGAATAAATCCTTACTGCACTTGTTTTCAACAAAGGTGTCAAGAACATACACTGGGTAAAGGACAATCTCTTCAATAAATGGTGCTGGGGAAACTGGATATCCATATGCAAAAGAGTGAAACTAGACTTCTATCACTTGCCATATATAAAAATCAAATATAAATGATTAAAGATCGTCCAGGCGCGGTGGCTCACGCCTGTAATCCCAGCACTTTGGGAGGCCGAGGCGGGTGGATCACGAGGTCAGGAGATCAAGACCATCCTGGCTAACACAGTGAAACCCTGTCTCCACCAAAAAGACAAAAAATTAGCTGGGCATGGTGGCAGGCGCCTGTAGTCCCAGCTACTCAGGAAGCTGAGGCAGGAGAATGGCATGAACCCCAGAGGCGGAGCTTGCAGTGAGCCGAGATCACGCCACTGCACTCCAGCCTGGGCGACAGAGCGAGACTCCATCTCAAAAAAAAAAAAAATTAAAAAAAGAAATGATTAAAGATTTAAATCTAAGATCTCAAACTACTGAACTACTAAAAGAAAACATTAGGGAAACTCTTCAGGACATGTATCTGGGCAAAGATTTTTTGAGTAATAACTGACAGGCATAGGCAACCAAAGCAAAACTGTACAAATGGGATTACATCAAGTTTAAAAGCTTTTGCACAGCAAAGGAAACAATCAACAACGTGAAGAGACAACCCATGGAATAGGAGAAAATATTTGCAAACTATTCATCTGACAAGGGATTAATAATCAGAATATATATGGAGCTCAAACAGCTCTATAGGAAAAAAAATCTAACAATCAGATTTTAAAATGGGCAAAAGATTTCAATAGATATTTATCAAAAGAAGACATACAAATGGCAAACAGGCATATGAAAAAGTGCTCAACATCATTGATCATCAGAGAAATTCAAATTGAAACTGCAACGAGATATCATCTCACCCCAGTTAAAACAGCTTTATGCAAAACACAGGTAACAACAAATGCTGGTGAGGATGTGGAGAAAAGGGAAACCTCATACATTGTTGGTAGAAATGTAAATTGGTACAACCACTCTGAAGAAGAGTTTGGAGATTTCTCAAAAAACTAAAAATAGAGCTACCATAGAATCCAGAAATTCCACTGCTGGATATATACCCCAAAGAAAGGAAATCAGTACATCAAAGACATCTGCGCTTTCATGTTTATGGCTGCGCTATTCACAATAGTTAAGATTTGGAAGCAACCTAAGTGTCCATCAACAGATGATTGAATAATGAAAATGTGGTACATGCACATAACTGAGTACTACTCAGCCTTGAAAAAGAATGAGATCCTGTTATCAGCAGCAACATGGATGGAACTGGAGGACATTATGTTAAGTGCAGGACATTATGTAAATTACAAATAAGCCAGACACAAAAAGACAAACTTCACATGTTCTAACTTATTTGTGGGAGCTAAAAATTAAAACAACTGAATTCATGGAGACAGGCAGTAGAATGATAGTTACCAAAGGCTGAGAATGGTAGTGGGAGGAGGAGATTAAATGGGATAGTTAATGAATACAAAAACATAGAATGAATAAGATCTAGTATTTGATAGCATAACAGGGTGACTACAGTGAAAATAATTTATTGTACATTTAAAAATATCTAAAAGAGCACAATTGCATTGTTTATAATACAAAGAAAGGATAAATGCTTGAGATGATGACTATCCCAATTACCCTTATATGATTATTATGCATTCTATGGTACAAAATATGGACAAAATAGCTTATGTACTTCATGAATATATACATATATAACTACTATGTGCACCCACAAAAATTAAACATGAAAAAATAAGTAGCATTTCTAAACTTCAATAACATTCAAGTTCAGAGACAAATCAAGAATACAATCCTATTTAAAATAGCCACAAACATATACTTAGGGTTACATCTAACCAAAGAGGTGAAAGATCTCTACAGGGAAGACTACAAAACATTGCTGAAAGAAATCATAGATGATACAAATAGAAAAACATCCCATGCTCATGGATTCCAATAACCAGTGTTGTGAAAATAGCCATACTGCCCAAAGCCATCTGCAGATTCAATGCTGCTTCAAAGCAATCCTAACAAAAAACAACAAAGCTGGAGGCATCACAATACATGATTTCAGACTATAAGGCTACAATCACCAAAATAGCATGGTACTGGTACAAAAACAGACACATAGACAAATGGAACCAAATAGATAGCCTAGAAATAAAGCTGCACACCTACAATCATCTGATCTTTCACAAAGTCAACAAAAATATGCAATGTGGAAAGGACTCCCTATTCAATAAATGGTACTAGGATGGCTGGCTAGCCATATGCAGAAGAATGAAACTGGACCCTTACCTTTGACCACATACAAAAATTAACTCAAGGTGGATTCAAGATTTACATGTAAGACCTCAAAATATAAGGATTCTAAAAAATAAAAACACTAGGAAACACCATTCCTGACCTCAGCCTTGGGAAAGGATCTATAACAAAGGCCTCAAACAATTTCAACAAAACAAAAAATTGACAAGTTGGATCTAACCAAACGAAAGAGCTTCTGCACAACAAAAGAAACTATCAACAGAATAAGCAATCTACAGAATGGGAGAAAATATACGCAAATGATGCATCTGACAAAGGTTTAATATCCAGAATCTACAAAGCACTTAAATAATTGAACAAGCAAAAAAAAAAAAAAAAAATACTCAGGCTGGGCGTGGTGACACACCTGTAAACCCAGCACTTTGGGAGGCCAAGGTGGGCAGATCACCTGAGGTCAGGAGTTCAAGACCAGCCTGGCCAATATGGTGAAACTCTGTCTCTACTAAAAATACAAAAATTAACCAGCTGTGGTAGCACACACCTGTAATCCCAGCTACTTGGGAAGCTGAGGCAGGAGAATTGCTTGAATCCTGGAGGCAGAGGTTTCAATGAGCTGAGATTGCACCACTGCACTCCAGCCTGAGGACAGAGTGAGACTCTCCAAAAAAAAAAAAAAAAAGTTAAAAAGTGGGCAAAAGACAAATCACAGTAAGATATCATCTCACACCAGTTAGAATGGCCATTATTAAAAAGTCAAAAAAAAAAAAAAACAGAAGCTAGTGTGGCTGCAGAAAAAAGAGAATGCTTAACACACTGTTGGTGGGAATGTGAATTAGTTCAGTCCCTGTGGAAAGCAGTTTGGAAATTTCTCAAAGAACTTAAAACAGAGATACCATATGACCCAGCAATCCCATTACTGGGTATATATCCAAAAGAAAATTAATTGCTCTACCATAAAGACACATGCACTTGTGTGTTCATTGAAGCACTATTCACAATAGCAAAGACATGGAATCAACCAAAGTGCTCATCAATGGTAGATCAGATAAAGAAAATGTGGTATATATACACCATGGGATACTCTGCAGCCATAAAAAAAGAAGAAAATCATGTCGTTTGCAGCAACATGGATGCAGCTGTAGACCATTTTCCTAAGCAAATTAATGCAGAAAAAGAAAACCAAACACAGTATGTCCTCACTTGTAAGTGGGAGCTAAACATTGGGCAGTCGTAGACATAAAGATGGCAAAAATAGACACTGTGGACTACTAGAGGGGGCAGGAAAGAAGCATGAGGGTACTACACTTACTACCTGGGTGACAGGACCATTTATATCCCAAACCTCAGCATCACACAGTATGCCCATGAAACAAACCTGCTCACATACCCCCTAAACTTAAAAGTTGAAATTATTTTAAAAACTGCAGATGTAAGGCAAGCTATTAAACTGGTTGGCTCAATGACTCAATGATACTCTGTATTCACTAATATTTCTATTCTACCATCCTTAGCATCTGCTTCTAAGGTTGGTTCTATTTATGACCATCAGATTATTTCAACAACAATGGGGCCATATCCTTTCTTTTTTTTTTTTTTTTTTTTTTTTGAGATGGAGTCTCACTCTGTCACCCAGGCTGGAATGCAGTGGCGCCACCTCAGCTCACTGCAAGCTCCACCTCCCGGGTTCATGCTATTCTCCTGCCTCAGCCTCCCGAGTAGCTGGGACTACAGGCACCCGCCACCACGCCCGGCCAATTTTTTGTGTTTTTAGTAGAGACGGGGTTTCTCCTTGTTAGCCAGGATGGTCTTGATCTCCTCACCTCGTGATCCGCCCGCCTCGGCCTCCCAAAGTGCTGGGATTACAGACGTGAGCCACAGCGCCCAGCCCAGGGCTATATCCTTTCTTACTCACAGTGGAAAATAGTGCTTCAGCATGAATCATGACTCAAAATTATTGTTTTGCTTTCTGATTGGGCCAATGTGAGTCACATCATGCTTATCCTGGTCAATGTTAGCCTTGGACCTTGAACAAATTACCATTCATTCTATTCCTCTCCTATTGAATAAATGTCCCTGTTACTATACAATAGCGAGAAGGGGTGTTGGAGAGTCAACAACAATGCATCTTTTATAGTGTTTCACAAGAAAAAAGGTGGATGTGTGACCATTCCATTAGAGAGAAGCCTAGAATATATACACGGAGATACACAGAAGAGTGGGAGAAAAAGTTACAATGATAGGTTGGGTCCACACTATCAAAAAATTTGAGCATCATGGTGAAGTAATTAATCTTTTAATAAATTAGGCATTATTTAAAAAATTCTAAATTTTTTAAACTGTTATTTTAGGTTCAGAGGTACATGTGCAGGTTTGCTATGTAGGTAACCTGCATGTCACCAGGATTTGGTGTACAGATTATTTCCTCACCCTGGTAATGAGCATAGTACCTGATAAGTAGTTTTTTTATCCTCTCCCTTCTCTTACCCTCGACCCTCAAGTGAGCCCCAATATATGTTGTTCTCTTCTTTATGTCCATGTGTACTCAATGTTTAGCTCCTACTTATAAGTGAGAACATGCAGTGTTTAGTTTTCTCTTCCTGAGTTAGTTGGCTTGGGATTATGGGTTCCAGCTCCATTCATGTTGCTGCAAAGGACACGATCTTATTCTTTTTTATGGCTGCATAGTATATTCCATGATGTATATGTACCAAATTTTATTTATCCTGTCTATCATTGATGGACATTTATGTTGATTCCATGACTTTGCTATTATGAAGAGTGCTTTATGGTAGAATGATTTATATTTCTTTGGGTATATACCCAACAATAGGATTGCTGGGTTGAATGGTAGTTCTATTTTAAGCTCTTTGAAAAATCGCCACACTGCTTTTTACAATGGCTGAACTAATTTACATTCCCACCAGAAATGTATGGATGTTTCCTTTTCTCCACACCCTTGTCAATATCTGTTAATTTTGACTTTTTAATAAGAGCCATTCTGACTGGTGTGAGATGGTATATCACCATGGATTTGATTTTTCATTTTCTAGTGATTAGTGATGTTGAACATTTTTTCTTATGCTTGTTGACTGCATGTATGTCTTCCTTTGAAAAGTATCTGTTGACATCTTTTGCCCACTTTTTAATGGGATTGTTTTTTGCTTAATTTATCTAAGTTCCTTATAGATTCTGGATATTAGACCTTTGTCAGATGCATAGTTTGCAAATATATTCTCCCATTCTGTAGGTTCTTTGTTTACTCTGTTGATAGTTTCTCTTCCCATGCAGAAACTCTTTCATTTGATTAGTTTCAACTTGTCAATTTTATTTTTGTTGCAATTGTTTTTGGCGTCTTCATCATGGAATCCTTGCCAGGGCCTACGTCCGGGATGGTATTTCCTAGGTTGTTTTCTAGGGTTTTTATAGTTTTAGGTTTTACATTTAAGTCTTTAATCCATCTTGAGTTTATTTTTGTATATGAAGTAAAGAAGGGATCCGAATTCAATCTTCTGCATATGGCCAGCCAGTTATACTAGCACCATTTATTAAATAGGGAGTTCTTTTCCTATTGCTTATTTTGGTCAACTTTGTGAAAGATCAGGTGACTATAGTTGTATGGTCTTATCCCTGGGCTCTCTATTCTGTTCCATTGGTCTATGTGTCTGTTTTTGTACCAGTACCATGCTGTTTTGGTTACTGTAGCCTTCAGGTAACATGATGACTCTAGCTTTGTTCTTTTTACTTAGGATTTCTTTGGCTCTCTGGTCTGCTTTTTGGTTCCATATTAATTCCAGAATAGTTTTTTCTTTTTTTTTTTTTTTTGCAACTGATTTCTTTTTTTTTTTTTTTTTTCTTTTATTATTATTATTATACTTTAGGTTTTATGGTACATGTGCACAATGTGCAGGTAAGTTACATATGTATACATGTGCCATGCTGGTGCGCTGCACCCACCAACTCGTCATCTCGCATTAGGTATATCTCCCAATGCTATCCCTCCCCCCTCCCCCCACCCCACAACAGTCCCCAGAGTGTGATGTTCCCCTTCCTGTGTCCATGTGTTCTCATTGTTCAATTCCCACCTATGAGTGAGAATATGCGGTGTTTGGTTTTTTGTTCTTGCGATAGTTTACTGAGAATGATGATTTCCAATTTCATCCATGTCCCTACAAAGGATGTGAACTCATCATTTTTTATGGCTGCATAGTATTCCATGGTGTATATGTGCCACATTTTCTTAATCCAGTCTATCATTGTTGGACATTTGGGTTGGTTCCAAGTCTTTGCTATTGTGAATAATGCCGCAATAAACATACGTGTGCATGTGTCTTTATAGCAGCATGATTTATAGTCCTTTGGGTATATACCCAGTAATGGGATGGCTGGGTCGAATGGAATTTGTAGTTCTAGATCCCTGAGGAATCGCCACACTGACTTCCACAAGGGTTGAACTAGTTTACAGTCCCACCAACAGTGTAAAAGTGTTCCTATTTCTCCACATCCTCTCCAGCACCTGTTGTTTCCTGACTTTTTAATGATTGCCATTCTAACTGGTGTGAGATGGTATCTCATTGTGGTTTTGATTTGCATTTCTCTGATGGCCAGTGATGGTGAGCATTTTTTCATGTGATTTTTGGCTGCATAAATGTCTTCTTTTGAGAAGTGTCTGTTCATGTCCTTCGCCCACTTTTTGATGGGGTTGTTTGTTTTTTTCTTGTAAATTTGTTGGAGTTCATTGTAGATTCTGGATATTAGCCCTTTGTCAGACGAGTAGGTTGCAAAAATTTTCTCCCATTTTGTAGGTTGCCTGTTCACTCTGATGGTAGTTTCTTTTGCTGTGCAGAAGCTCTTGAGTTTAATTAGATCCCATTTGTCAATTTTGGCTTTTGTTGCCATTGCTTTTGGTGTTTTAGACATGAAGTCCTTGCCCATGCCTATGTCCTGAATGGTAATGCCTAGGTTTTCTTCTAGAGAGAGAATAATTCTCTCCTACTTCTAAACCTCTTGGATCATTGTCTCTA
Source organism: Pongo pygmaeus (assembly GCF_028885625.2). Lineage (NCBI taxonomy): Eukaryota > Metazoa > Chordata > Mammalia > Primates > Hominidae > Pongo > Pongo pygmaeus. The sequence goes on along the minus strand of NC_072386.2, from coordinate 50,303,463 downwards.
GGAGCTAGTAAGGGGCTTAACACCAAGAGCAAAACTCACTAAATAATCCTTGAATTGGATTAGGGCCTTTTACTTCTATGCATATCTAGTTTGATCATAATTTGTTCAGTTTAGGTCTCTTAACCTTGACACTATTGACATTTTGGATCAGAAAACTTTTTTTTTTGATGGGGGCACTTTCCTGTCCACTGTAGGATGTTTAGCAGCATCCCTGACCTCCAGCTACTAGATGCAAGTTATACCCACCAATGGGACAACCAAAAATATCTCCAGTCATTGCCAAATATCTGCTGGGGGAACATCACCACATCCATTTGAGAAACACTGCTCCAGTTAGATCCAAATTAGACTGAGCAGAAAGAATTGCAAAGAGGGAAGGAAGGAAAGGCTGTCTGTTGATACATAGATTTCCTTTATGTCCTTTGGAATTTACCTCTCCCTTCTCCTCCTTTCTGATTACCTTGAATGTCATTGTTCCTAATCTAAAAGAAGTGGCTTGAGATATTAGGATGTTTGTTCTTAAGGGACCAGGAAAATGAAATTAAACAGGTGTTTGAGGAAGGGAATTGTAAAATCTGGAATAGAAATAGAGGGTGAATACATCCAAATTTTCCATAAGTCGCAGCTTCTTAAAAAAATTCATGTTTAGAAGAGATGTATGTGTCAGTGGAGGAAGTGTAATGATAATATTCACTAATTGAGTATGTACTATGTTCCAAGTTTTCTTGTCACATAGATTTTTTTTGTTTGTTTGTTTCTCACTGCCTGTATAATCAGGTCTTTATTCAAAAGAAGCTGTCCAAAATGATTTGACCTTTATGGAATAATCAAATTTAAGAGTTTATCCAGCAGACTTCTTTTCCTCTATAGTAGGTTTCTTTTCTGCAGGCTTCTTTTCAGGGGATGGTTTCTTGGTAGCTGCTGCCTTTTTTCCCACCAGAGGCTGCTTCTGCTTCTTAACACCAACAGCAGCCTTCTTTCCTTTCTTACCTACCACAGGCTTCTTGCCTGCAACCACCGCCTTCTCATCTGATTTGGCTTCTAGTGCTGCTGCTGCAGCAGCTGCCTTATCCACCTGGAGCTTGTGATTCCTGGCCTGGCGAAGAATGGTGTTCCGGCGCATGGTCTTTGCATATGGGTTTAGCTTCAACATGATTCTCAAGTTTTTCAGTGGGTTCTTCTTTAGGACTCTGCAAGGAATCTTCTTGCGTGGTGCCCGAAGGGCTCTTTGGATCTCTGGGCTTTTCAAGATTCTGCTAAGATCTGTATTAATCATCTTGTGCATGGGAAGATTGTAGTTACTCTTGAGGGAAGCGGCTTTACACCAAGTGCCATACAATTCATCTAACTTCTGGAAAGCACTTTCAGTCCAAATGCAGAAACGTCCCACACGCCCACCAGGAGCAAGCTTCAAAATGTTCAGCTTGCTTACATTAAGCAGAGTAATTCCAGGGATGTTTCTGAAGGCCTTGATGATACCATTATCCTCATTATAGATGATGCACAGGCCCCTGCGCTGGATACGGTGACGGTTTCTCATTTTGCCTTTGCCAGCTCTCATTCGCTGAGAGGCATAGACCTTTTTGATATCATTCCAGGCTTTAAGTTTCTTAAGGAGCAAAACAGCTTCCTTGGTCTTCTTGTAGCCTTCAACTTTATCTTCGACTACCAAAGGAAGTTCAGGAACTTCCTTAATATGATGACCTTTAGACATGACCAGAGCTGGTAGGGCTGAGGCAGCCGGGGAAGAACAGATGGCATATCGTTTTTGGGCTGTGTTCACTCTACGATGCCAACGGCGCCAGGTTTTGATTGGTGCAAACATTCGGCCTCCACGACACATGTTTCCAAAAGCACCCTGGCCAGAGCGGTGAGTCCCACCACCTCGAATTCTGGGAATTCAAGCCACAGCTCTGCCAGTACCCCAAGACTCAGCACTGGTCTGATGACCTGCTAATTCACTGACAGCGTAGGGCTGTCTGTTGTTTTTGTGCAAGTTGGTGTGAACAAAGTTCACAATATCTGGTTGAATAACAGCCTTGAATACAGCAGGCAAAGTGACATTTTTGCCAGATGACTCCCCCTTTTCGGAGTACACCGATATCAGTGGGTGAGCACACGTCGTGGTGGAGAGAGGAGAGAGGCACGCTCCTCTCAGCCCGGCTGCTGCCACAGGAAAAAGCGTCACATAGATTTTTATCAGTTACTCTTAATAATAAACAATTGGGTAAGTTCAATATTATTATCCCCATTTCACAAAGAGAATGAGGAGGCTCAGAAGGAAGTAACTTGTCTCAGATCACCCAGATAGGAAGTGACAGACATGGGAGAGATTCAAATAAAGACCTTCAGATTAGCAAAACTGTGTTCTTCCTCCTTGAACATGTCCTTCATTGTGCCAATTTTGGCACTCTCAACCCACAGGAAAAGATTTCTGTTCTTTTGGGGACTTTGTATAAGGTGGTTTTACATTAGTCAAGTCTTATTTTAATATGCCAGGAGATAATATATGCATATCCCTGTACCAGTTCCCCCTCCCCCAACACTTTCTGTAAAGTGATTTTTTTGTGGTTGTCTGGTTAAGGACTCTTGACCTACATAATTAAGCCATTTTTCCACAGTCCAGTCTGTTCATTATTTTCTGCAGGTTGGCACCTTCCGCCTTTTGAATAAATAACACCTAATAAAGATAACTCCATAAAATTTGCATTGAGGATATATGTTTGACTGAGAACATATGTTTGATGAGGTGTTCCTGCTTACTACCCAAATGTTTAAACAATGCTAATAAAAGAAGCTGCTGTTATGTTACATTGTTGAAGCTAATGTTTATAATGTTCATTTCCAATGGGGCATAATACAAGCTTGCATATAACGGAAGAGCATTTGCCAGTCTTTTTTCTCTGCAATATTATAATGAAATAATCATTTTCCTCTCCTTTCTGGCATAAAATTTGGAACAGAATTACGGAACCATAGACGTTCACAACTACAAGGGGAGTTGGAGACCTGGCTTGAAGTCTAGATCGGCCACCTCCACGCTGTGCCACTTCAGACTCATCATTTAACTTTGTGAGCCTCACTTTTTCCTCTTAAAATTGGGATAATATTATATGTCTCATAGATCCATTGGGATGACTAATAAGTAAATGTATGTGAAAATGCAATGTAAATATTGAAATGATATATGAACTTAAATTCAGTAAGTAGATAATTAGTACCTACTGTACAAATCACTTTGCTATGGACCCAAAAAGAAGTAAGAAGAAACCCTTGACTTCAAGGAATTCTCCCTCTAGTGGAAGAAACAGATCTATAAACTAGTAACAGTAATGTAAATTATACTGCAAGCCCTATAAGAGAGGACAGCAGAAACAACAGAGGAAAAAGTGACAGGGTCTGCTGTTGAAATGCTTATCAAAGAGTGGGCATTTGAACTAAGTTATGAAAGATTATTAGAGTTTGGACAGTCTAAAAGGGTAGATGGGCAGTCCAGATCAGGAAAATGACCAACGCAAAATGAGATTGCATGTTTTGGGGTTGTAATTTGTTTACAGTAGTTGAGTGAAAAGATTCAAAATGGAGATGGACAGAAGAAACTGATGGTTTAGAAACATTGTTCCTGTGACAGCAGGAAGTATGGAATAAAAAATGGAAGCTGGCACATTGGTTGATCAGTTGATTGGCCCTTGTAATAATTCTATTGGAAGAAGACAGTAGAAACAGGGTTTCGTGTGTCAGTGAAAAGATTGAGTGATTTTGAAAATACATTTTGGTTCTGGACTATGCTCCTCTGAACACAAATATACTTCTGAGATTGGACAACATGGCCCAGATTCACAAGGGTCATGGAAAAGTAGGAGTTAAGGAGATGCAGTTATAGGGAAGAAGGTGTAGGGTGTTTAGAGGATCTCCCAGGAAGAAGGGACCACATGGGTGTAGACCTCTGTTAGTAATAATGAAACAACAAAACTAGCAGCAGAATACCAAGAGAATAGAGAATGAGTGGTAAGAATGAGGCTGGCATTGTAGGCAGGGGACAGATTATGTGTGGCCTTGAAAGCCAAAATGGGGCAGTGAGTTTTAGAAAGAAGGAGGGTCATGCCTTCCTTTGAGGCAGAGCTCAGACCTCCAGGTCACCAAATGACAGCTGTTCTTTGGACCAAAGACCTTTAGTAATAACCACTAAATTGGCCAATAAACATTTTCTGATCTCGAAATGTAAGTCCAACAACCACTTGCCAGAGCATCACATAATTGTGCAAAATAGGTCAAATGTTTTTGTTGTGACTTCTTAGGAGAGTACATTTGGAGGTTATGTCAGAACCTCCTCTCATCTGTTCCACCTCTTCTCCACCCAAAGCTTGTACCCTCTGTGGAATGAAAGTCAGAGAGCTCGAGCCAGCTCCACAGTGGCCCCTTCCTTCCTAACTTTCTTTGTGCTGTACTGTTGTTATTTTCTAAGCGGTGAGTGAGGGCAAGACACAGTGTCAGTCTCCCCTCAGAACACGCACTGAAAATAGAAAATAAGATGCATTGTGACATTTTAGCTAAGAGACCTTTCTCTGGCTTTGGGAAAAGCCAGCTGAACAGGCCCTTATTGTCACACAGCCAGAAGAAAACTACATAGCCCAAATGTCACCTCGGAGCTTATTTGCTATTATATTTTCAGCGTACATTTGATTATTCCTTTTCATTCTTAACGATAAGGGGTCAAAGCCACTCCAGCTCTACTTTTCTTCTCATAAAAGTCTCCCCCCACTTCTCATAAAAGCCACTTATGTGTGAGCAAAACTCACACAGTTTTTTTCCTGTTTCAAATTGGTAAGAGTACATTTACAAATACATCTTTACCTGAAAGGTATGGATTCGCTTAAACTTATCCATATTTTTTCAGATAAATTAACCAAAATTGCCTATGAGAGAAAGCTTCATTTTGGACATTTCAAGTTCTTTGCTCTAAACAATAACTAATGCTCTCTTTCCTTAGTCTTTTTACTTCTCAACTATATAAGGAGACAAGATTACATACGTAAAAAGAACAAAAATGTTGGAAGCATTCTGATCTGTGTTTCTGCATTGGCATGCTGGCTCACTAGCTGCGTGGCTTAGGCCAACTTCCATTATGCCTCAGTTTCCTCATTTGTTAAATGATCATAATGAGAGTATGTGCCATATAAAATTATATTGAGGATTAAATGAGATAATATATGTAAAACGTCTAACTCATTGCCAGTAAATGTAATAAGACTTAATCTAGCCCAGGGTGGTTCCATGTAGGCCAGGGCCTTCTGACAGAAAATGGGGTGCAAAAGATGGATGGAGGGCTCCTTTGTTCTTTGGTCCCAGTGTGGCCTGAGGAAGCACAGGAGAGGGTGTCAGAGTCCAAAGAGCATAACTGCACTCGAGTTCCAGGAGCAGACCCTGGGGACACAGATCAGAATGCTTCCTAGCTCACAAGGCCCATCTTCCATGTGGGCTTTTATTCTTCTGGGTCTCATGGAGGTAATGAGGGAGGTCTGTTTGACACAGGTGCTAGGGAGGGAGGACAGTACAGAGGGCCCTGGGTGTGCCCTTTACCAGCTCTGTGCTGTTGACAATGCATTTAACCCCCTGTGCCCTGGCTACCTCATCTATAAACTGGCCAGGGTTGTTGGGAGAATAAAATGAGGTGATATCGGCTAACATTTAGCGAGAGCTAATAGTTTTTGAGGACTGATCATGTGCCAGGCCCTGGTCTAAAGACTTCACATGCATTCACTCATTTAACTCAGAACACCCTGTGAAATTGGTGTTATTCATCTAATTCTATAGATGAGGCTCAGAAATATAAAGAAACATAAACTACCAAAGGTGACTTAGCTAACAGGTGAAAGAGGCAGGATTCAAATAGGCTACTCAGCTTCAGAGCTGTGCTCTTAAAAGCCTAAGGTGAGATGGATTTACAGCTGAATTCTACCAGAGGTACAAACAGGAGCTGGTACCATTTCTTCTGAAACTATTCCAAACAATTGAAAAGGAGGGACTTCTCCCTAACTCATTTTATGAGGCCAGCATCATCCTGATACCAAAACCTGGCAGAGATACAACAAAAAAGAAAACTCCAGGCCAGTATCTCTGATGAACATCCATGTGAAAATCCTCAATAAAATACTGCAAACTGAATCCAGAAGCACATCAAAAAGCTTATGCACCGTGATCAAGTTGGCTTCATCCCTGAGATGCAAGGCTGGTTCAACATATGCAGATCAATAAACATAATTAATCACATAAACAGAACTAAAGACAAGAACAACATGATTATCTCAATAGTACAGAAAAGGCCTTCGATAAAATTCAACATCCCTTCATGTTAAAATCTGTCAGTAAACTAGGTATTGGTGGAACATACCTCAATAAGAGCCATTTATGTCAAAGCCACAGCCAATATCATACTGAATGGGCAAAAACTGGAAGCATTCCCCATGAAAACCAGCACAAGACAAGGTTGCCCTCTCTCCCCACTTCTATCCAACATAGTATTGGAAGTTCTGGCCAGGGCAATCAGGCAAGAGAAAGAAATAAGGGATATTTAAATAAGAAGAGAGGAGGTCAAACTGTCTCTGTTTGCAGATGACATGATCCTATATCTAGAAAACACCATCATCTCAGCCCCAAAGCTCCTTAAGCTGATAAGCAACTTCAGCAAAGTTTCAGGATACAAAATCAATGTGCAAAAATCACAAGTTTTCCTTTACACCAACAACAGACAAGCAGAGAGCCAAATAATGAGTGAATTCCCATTCACAATTGCTGCAAAGAGAATAAAATACCTAGGAATACAGCTAACAAGGGAAGTGAAGGACCTCTTCAAGGAGAACTACAAACCACTCCTCAAGAATATGAGACAATACAAACAAATGGAAAAACACTTCATGCTGTGGATAGGAAGAATCAATATTGTGAAAATGGCCATACTGCCCAAAGTAATTTATAGATTCACTGCTATTTCCATTAAAATTGTGACATTCTTCACACAATTAGAAAAAACTAGTATAAAATTCATACAGAACCAAAAAAGAGCCTGTGTAACCAAGACAATCCTAAGCAAAAAGAACAAAGCTGAAGGCATCTTGATACCTGACTGCAAAGTATACCACAAGGCTACAGTAACCAAAACAGCATGGTACTCATATAAAAACAGACACATAGACCAATGAAACAAAATAGAGATCTCAGAAATAAGAGCATACATCTACAACCATCTGATCTTTGACAAACTTGACAAAAACAAGCAATGGAGAAAGGGTTCCCTATTTGTTTTTTGAGTTGAGGTCTTGCTCTGTTGCTCAGGCTAGAATGCAGTGATGTGATCTCAGCTGCAACCTCTGCCTCCTGGGTTCAAGCAATTCTCATGCCTTAGCCTCCTAAGTAGCTGGGATTACAGGTGTGCACCACCATGCCTGGCTAATTTTCATATCGTTAGTAGAGACGGGGCTTCATCATGTTGTCTAGGCAGACCTCAATCTGCCTGCCTTGGCCTCCCAAAGTGCTGGGATTCCAGGCATGAGCCACTGTGCCTGTCAAGGATTCCCTATTAATAAATAGTGCTGGAAAACTGGCTAGCCATATGCAGAAAATTGAAACTGGACCCCTTCCTTATACCTTATACAAAATTTAACTCAAGATGGATTAAAGACTTAATGTAAAACCCAAAACTATAAAAACCGTGGAAAAAAATCTAGGCAGTACCATTCAGGACATAGGCATGGGCAAAGATTTCAAGCCAGAAACACTAAAAGCAATTGCAACAAAAGCAAAAATTGGCAAATGGGAGCTAATTAAACTAAAGAGCTTCTCCACAGCAAAAGAAACTTATTACCAGAGTAAACAGACAGCCTACAGAATGGGATAAAATTTTTGCAATCTATCCATCTGACAAAAGGCTAATATCCAAAATCTACAAGGAACTTAAACAAATTTACAAGAGAAAAGCAAACAACTCCATCACAAAGTGGGCAAAGGACATGTACAGACACTTCTCAAAAGAAGATATTTATGCAGCCAACAAACATGAAAAACTCAACATCACTGATCATTAGATAAATGCAAATCAAGACCACAATGAGATATCATCTCATGCTGGTCAGAATGGCAATTTTTAAAAAGTCAAGAAACAATAGATGCTGGTAAGGCTGAGGATAAATAGGAATGCTTTCACACTGTTGGTGGGAATGTAAATTAGTTCAACCATTGTGGACGACAGTGTGGCGATTACTCAAAGATCTACAACCAGAAATACCATTTGACCCAGCAATCCCATTACTGGGTATATACCCAAAGGAATTTAAATCATTTTATTATAAAGATATATGCACATGCATGTTCATTGCAGCACTATTCACAATGGCAAAGACATGGAATCAACCAAAATGCCTATTAATGATAGGCTGGATAAAGAAAATATGGTACATATACACTACGGATACTATGTAGCCATAAAGAGGAATGAAATCATGTCTTTGCAGGGACATGGATGGAGCTGGAAGCCATTATCTTTAGCAAACTAATGCAGAAACAGAAAACCAAACACTGCATGTTCTCACTCATAAGTGAGAGCTGAACAATGAGAACACATGGACACAGGGGAACAACACACACTGAAGCCGGCTGGAGGGTAGGGTGGGAGGAAGGAGAACATTAGGAAAAATAGATCATGCTGGGCTTAATACCTAGGCGATGGGTCATCAGGTGCAGCAAACCACCATGGCACGCATTTACCTGTGTAATAAACCTGCCTGTCCGGCACATGCATCCCAAAAACCTAAAAAAAAAAAAAAAAAAAAAAAAAAAAGCTACACTTTCTAGGCCAGTGGTTCTCAAAGTGTGAGCAGTAGCTGCAGCAGCAGCAGTATCACCTGAGAATTCGTTAGAAATGCAAATTTTCTGCCTGACCCCAGACCTCCTGAATCAGAAACTCTGAGGGTCCGACCCAGCAGTCTGTGCTTCAACAAGCCCCACAGTGGATTCTGACATAGTCGCAAGTTGGAGAGCCTGCTGCTCTAGACTAGGGGTTGGTAAATTACAGTAGCCACCTGTTTTTGTATATAAGGTGTTTTAGGAACATAGGGATGCCTATTCATTTAGATGTTGACTGTGGGTGCTTTTAGACTACAGTGCCAGAGTTGTCAGGATGTGCAATAAGTATTTGTTAATAAATATGAGTTTGATTGTAGAGACCATCCGGCTTGCAAAGCCTAAAATATTTACTATCAGCTCTTTAAGAAAAGTTTTGCAGACCCTCAGTCTAGGTAATACAATGAAAGTCCCTAACACAGTGCCAGTACATAGTAGGTACCCAATAAGTGTATTATTAAGTGCTGAGAAAGCATGACCTAGTGACTTACAGAGGCCAAAATGCTTTTATGCCATTGGGGAAGGGTGGGCAGGATCAGGGCAGAACTGGTCCACAATTAACTAATATGTCCTTACTTATGATCCAGATGCAGCTGAGCAATTTGGTCATGGTGCCACTCAGTCCTCACCAAGTGGGGAATAGGAAAGGAGTATCTTACTCTTTGGAGTCATTATCCTGCTGTGTTTTTTTTACAAATGATCCTACTGTCTCTGGGATAGCTTGCTCAGAGGCATGGGCTTTGGAATCTGGAGCGCCTACCATAGCTCTCTGGACCTTCAGCTTCCATCTGACTCTCCAGCAGAGACAATCCTTGATTTCCATGTATCACTGGGAAAAAAAAGAAGTGATGGTTGGATTATTGTTTTTCTTCCATATTCCTTCTTCCTAGTTCACAGTCTGTTTTGAGTTTAAATATAAACTCAAACTATGTATTTAACAAATATTTATTGCACATTCTCTCATGTACCAGAGATTAATACACCTACAGCTTTTTTGGTGGACAACTGTTTGTTGAGTTAGGTTGGGTATTATCCAGATGGCAAAGCCGAGGTTTCAGAAAGGGTGAGTGAGGTCCATGTGTTAGGAGCTAAAATGCTGTGTTGCCAGGACATGAACCTTTATCATCTCCACAGTCCTGAACCCAGCAGGCCTCAACCTCAGCTTGCTGCCTTCCATGATATTTTTATTTTTATTTTCTGAGACAGGGTCTTGCTTTGTTGCCCAGGCTGGAGTACAGTGACGTGATCAAAACTCAGTGCAGCCTCGATCTCCCAGGTTCAAAAGACCCTCCCACCTTAGCCTCTAGAGTAGCTGGGACTATAGGTAAGCGCCACCATGCCCAGCGAATTTTTGTAGTTTTTTTAAGAGATGGGATTTCGCCATGTTGCCCAGGCTGGTCCTGAACTCTTGGGCTCAAGTGATCCACCTTCCTCAGCCCCCCAAAGTGCTGGGATTATAGACATGAGCCACTGTGCCCAGCCCCATGGTCTGGTCTTGATTTCAGTTCCAGCTTCAGGAGTAAGCTAGTCCAGTTAGAACACCTGTGTCTTTTCCCAAGGCCTCCTTTGTTTTGGGGGAAAAGTCTTGCCTCCTCCTGAGTAAATCAGCTAGTCTAGAGGTGTCCTCCTCTCTGTGTAGGAGGGTTAGGGGCCAGGGTCCTGGCACAAAACAGATGGCATACTTGAATGCAGGGCTTGAAGAGGGTTTAATAAAGGGTTCAGGAGCAGCTATCCAGTCTGTGGGGCCCAGTGCAAAATAAAAACTGGGAGCCAGGCCGGGCACAGTGGCTCTCACCTATAATCCTAGCACTTTGGGAGGCTAATGCAGGCAGATCGCTTGAGCCTAGAAGTTTGAGACCAGCCTAGGCAAGACTGGCAAGCCTCCATTTCTACAAAAATTACCTAGGTGTGGTGGTGCACATCTGTAGTCCCAGCCACTTGAGAGGCTGAGGTGGGAGGATCACCTGAGCCTGGGAAAGTTGAGGCTGCAGTGAGCTGCAGTTGTGCCACTGCACTCCAGCCTGGGCAACAGAGTGAAGCCCCATCTCAAAAAATAAAAGTAATAAAAATAAAATGGGGGCCTATGTTCAAAAATTATTAATAATCTCAAGTATTAAAGCAAGTGTAGGCACTTCTAAGCTTGGGACTCTGTGAGACTGTATGAGTCATACTCATATGAAGCTATCCCTGAATGGACTGTTTGCAAAAGTATGGATAGGATTTCTGAAGACTGCTAGGAAGTAATGCAGTACCCTAGGTAAAGGAGCACTGTGAAGCCATTACTACTTCTGTAATTGAAGGGACAAAAGGAAGAAATAATGACCAGAAGACTATAGCTGTATAGAAACAGCCTGCAGTAAAGGAGATGATCTGCAGGGGCCCAGCAGTGAGGGATGGGGTAAATTCTCTGACCTCATTCCCTCCTGCCCACTTTTCCCCTGCTGGGAACCCAAGGGGAAGTTAGAGAGCAGGAAGCCTGCAAGGGTCCTGAGCTCAGAACAGGGGAGAAGGTGGAGAATGAGACTGGAGTGACTAACAGAAAATGGTCAGCCTCATCAGCATTCAGGGATTCATGCCATCTGGGATCCAAGACCCTCCACCTACTCGCTCCATCCTATCTTTCCAGGTGTTTCTCCCTCTATTCCCCTCTATTGAGACCTCTCAAAAATTGTCACAGCGTTCTTAAAGGTAAGCCCTCAAAACTCTCATGGTATAACCAGAAGACCCACTTTTTCCTCTTAAAACATTTTAGCAATTTATATTATAAGCCATGGAGAATTGAGTTTCTTTTGATTTAAAAAACAATTTCTCCACCTCCCAATTTTTCAAGTAAAAGTGACTTCTATGGATTGAATTGTGTCCGTCTCCCCCACCAAATTCACATGTTAAAGTCTTAATCCCCAACGTAACTGTATTTGGAGGTAAGACTTTTTGGAGATAATTAAGGTTAAAGGAGGTCATAAAAGTAGAGTCCTAATCCAACAAGATTGGCGGCCTTATAAGAAGAGGAAGAAAGAGAGCTTTCTCTCTCTCCCTCTCCCTGAGTGCATGCATTAAAGAAAGACATGTGAAGCAGAATGAGAAGGTGGCTGTCTGCAAACCAGAAAGAGAGTCCTCACCAATAACCCAGTTGGCTAGTGCCTTGATCTTAGTCTTCCCAGTCTCCAGAACTGTGAAAAATAAGCCACTTTGTTCATGGCATTTCATTATGGGAGCATGAGCTGACTAAGACAGTGACATTATAGAAAGATGTGCCTTTTCTTGTACCCTGGCTTTGGTAAAACTCTATAAATCCTAGTTCAAAAGCTGAGGTTTACCTACAAAAGAGTTTTCTTGCTTTCTGCCATCCTTGGGAAAGTGGGAAATGGTGTCATGTTGGAATTGGGCTAGACTTACTTCCAACATCTCTTCTCCCTACCTTGGATCACTTTTCTGGTCCTCAGTTTCCTCATCACTGAGGATGCCACCTACCTGTGGAACAGCCATTTATTTGAACAGATGCCATGCTTTCCGTATGTGGAAACTCCCTTCCTCTTTTTTCAAAGCAGTTGGCTTTGCTGACCTACATTTGGCACACATTGGCTGATTGCCTGTTCTTTCCTGGACCCTAAGGTGTGATTCATCTCTGCATTCCCTAGCACCTTTTACATAGGAGATTCTCAGCAGTGTTTTCCTGCTGGATTGATATTCCCTCTCCAGAAAAAGTGGAGGCTATATGATGTTCTCCCAGAACAGAAGGTCACTTCAGGCATTTTCATGGCTATGCATTGAAGTGTGGCTGGCCCCAGGTTGGAGTTTTTAACTCTTGGCTCCTTGTTTAACCTCTTACCTCTGAGAACAGATTATTCACCGACGCCTTCAGTGGAGCCTCAAGAAGACTTTTTTTTTTTTTTTTTTGTCCTGTACACAGAGCTGTGGCTTTTCTGATTTTCTCTGCTTTCATTCAGAATCTCCCCTAGCTGTCTAGGAATACTAGTTAACTAAGGGCTTGGCTTTGGATGCCTGGTCAGGGCCATTGGGCAGGGACACAGACACCTGGCAGGCGGGTTTCAGGGAATTCATTGCAACAGCTGTGTGGCCTGATTGCTCCAAGCCTATTATTCATTTTGCATAATTGTTGACCTTTCTGTCTGCACTCTCCATGGAGAATTTCAAGCCATTTTCCAGAGCACAGATGAATATCTGAAATGCACAATAGCACAGGAGGCTGTCAGCATCAGTCTTACAATTCTTCTTTGTAGCAGAGTGGGGGAGGAGAGTGAGGCCTAGTTAGGAGAGCAACTCTGGCTTGAGTCAGGATCTCAAGGAGCCAGGCAGCTTCAGGTGATTAAACAAGGAAAACCCACTCATGTTGCCACTTGAAGATATCTGCATCTTTTTATTGGTTCAGGTCTTGACAGTGACATCCCTTTGTGCATAAGTCACTGATGACCAGATGTACCAAGTCCTTTAAAATTGATAAAGGATTTTACCTTTCCAGTCACATCCCTCTGCCCTTAGCTCAGGAACCCATGTGCAAAACACAACAGACTCTCAGTGGTTTCCCAGAAGAGCCATGCCAGTTCCTGGACCTTTGCACAAGCTATTTACTTCTCTTAGAATGTCCCTTCCTCACCTGCTAACCTTTTTTGTTGGCACTCATAGGCTGAACTAGTCTCTTCATCCTGTGTCTTCTGATAGTGCCTTCCACCTCATCCATATTACATTGTATCATATGCTTATACCTCTAGTTTGTCCTATTGGAGGGTCAGGGTCTGGAGAGTATTCATTATTCTATTTCTAATGCCTGGCACGTAATAGGTACAATGTAAATGCTTTAAAAATGAGTGAGAAAATAGATATGGAATGATTCTTATTTTAGATGCTATAAACGTACATTATGTTGTTTGGGACTCTTTATATTACAAGCGAAAGAAACACAAAGTGATTTAAGCAAAAAATAAACTTCTTGGATTATGTAACTGAAAAGTCTGGGGAAGACTAGCTTTAGGAGTGGCTTGATTCAGGGTGCAAACAATGTAGACAACAGACATCTATCAGCTCGGCTTCGTCTGGGGGTGGCCTTTATCCACAGTCTGGCTCCCCCTCATAGCACTGAAGTGGCTAAAGCAACTTGAGAGGTGAGGTTTTTACTCCCTCATTCTGCTAAAGCCAGAGGAAAAGAGAGGGTTTCTTTTTCCCAGAAGGTGCAGCAAAGGTCTCGTTGGGTCTGACTGGAATATGTGCTAATCTCTGATAATCCCTGTGGCCAAGGGGCTAGCTATGCAAATTGACTCAGGTCAATCAGGATTTACCTTTGTCAATTTCTTTCAAAACAACATTGGCAGAATGTGAGGGAAAAGGTGAAATCCACAAAAGGAAATCAAGGTACTATTGCTGCAGGAAGGGAATATGGATGCTGGCCAAGCAAACAACCTACTTTCACTCTCTGTGTCCAGTCCCAGAGGCTTAATGCAAGAGAAAAAATAAATAGACAAAAACCTTTCAAAGGGTTTAGCAGCCATATTCAATTTTTGTGAACTAAATCCAAACCCTAAAGCAAAATGTATAGTGAAGTCCCTGGCTCTAGAGTTAAAAATTTCCAGCAGGGCCTCCATTTAATAAATCACACAGTTGGGTGTTTCATTGTTAAATATTACTTTTTATTACAGTAGACATCAGATGTGTCATTCTTTCCTTTGGCCTAGGTGTATTTTCTCTTGCAGTAGTTCACAATTTTATGATTTGGGAAATGGTGGTAAGGTCCATGAGTAGAGAATTACAAGTTTCCAAACACAGATCTATGCCTTAAATTGCTGACTGAGGTTTTCATCATTTTCTTTTTCTGCAGCAAATATTGCCAATTGGGAGGGAAAATAAATCACAGGTAACATGAAGAAATTTTTATCTTTTTAGTAGTAGTATAAAAATTCCTTCCTAGGGAAAGATTGAAGATGTCAAAAAGAAGCATTGGTAAGCATACTCTAGGAGTACACGCAAGCCCTAATGATACACAGATCCCCAACAACCAGAAGAAGGAAACGATTTTTAAAACATGGGTAGAAGAAAGAAGATGAGTCAAAGTCAGTGGAAGAAGAGGAGGCCTGAGAAAGGCAAGAAGAATTGGTCTAATGGTGATTTTATTTTTGCCTGGGAACAGAGTATACAACTAATGATGTAATATTCCTTCTCCATATATCTTGGGAAGTCTTTAGTATAATCAATATTGCCCCATAACACTTTGGTACAAAAAGATTTTAGGAATTCCAAGAAAAGTTGATGACTTCTTCATGGTTGATGCTGGGCAAAAAACAGAAGTTGCTATAAGGATCTTCCAATATCTAGCTTATGCATGCTATATTTTACCTCTTCGGAGATGTCACAGATTTAAGATGCACTTTTAATTTACATATGCAGATGAAAAAAAGTTGTTGATGCAACTATGACAATGCTTTCTCATTACTTGTAAATATTACATGATACCTATCAAGACCAACAGGTATGTTATACTTTACATATTATGTACAGTAATATGTATTAAACACAATACATAATATTATGTTTAATTCAAGAGGTCTTTTAGATTAACACATATGTTTTATCATTTGTCATTCATATTATCTGAAAAAAAGAAAAAAATAAATTGGTTTGTGAATTTCTAAGATTTCTTCACGTTTAGAGGTAGGCTCTTTTGAATTACTTTGCAACATGCTGTCAATGATTGTGTTATCCTCCAGAATGTGGCTGGCTGTCATCAAGTATTTTGTGTCACAATGTTTCTTATGAGTGTACCACTATTTTCTCCAGGATTTTTTTCTAAACCCATTTTATAAGATT